>NC_141907.1:47220000-47845000 GCF_057802395.1 Ceratotherium simum simum | reverse complement strand
GACTTAACAAACATATACAGAACATTTCATCCAAAAGCAGCATAAGACACATTCTTCTCAAGTGCACATGGAACAATATCCAGGATAGATCACACGTTAGGCCACAAAACAAGTGTTAATAAACTTAAGAAGATTAAAATCATATCAAGCATCTTTTCTGACCACATGGTATGAAACTAGAAATCAATTACAAGAAGCAAACTGGAAAATTCACAAATATGTGTAGATTAAACAACATGTTACGGAATAACTATTAGGTCAAAGAAGAAATCAAAAGAGAAATAAAAAAAAATACCTTGAGACAAATGAAAATGAAAATACAACATGCTGAAACATATGGGATGCAGCAGAAGCAGTTCCAAGAGGGAAGTTCATAGTGATAAAGGCTTACCTCAAGTAGCAAGAAAGATCTCAAATAAACAACCTATTTTTACACATCAAAGAGCTAGAAAAAGAAGAAAAAATTAAGCCCAAAGTTAGGAGAAGGAAGAAAATAACAAAGATCAGAGTGGAAATAAATGAAGGGAGACTAAAAGACCATACAAAAAAAATCAATAAAACTAAAAGTTGTTTGAAAAGATAAACGACATTAACAAACTTTTAGTGAGACAAACCCAGAAAAAAAGAGAGGACTCAAGTAAATAAAACAAATGAAAGAAGAGTGATACCACAGAAATACAAAGGATCTATTATGAACAATTAAATGTCAACAAATTGGACAACTTAGAAGAAATGGATAAATTCCTAGAAACATACAACCTTCCAAAGCTGAATCATGAAGAAAAAGAAAATCTAAATAGACTTATTAGAGAGATTGAATCAGTAATCTAAAACTCCCCAATGTAGAAAATCTCAGCACCAAATGGCTTCACTGATGAATTCAACCAAACATTTAAAGAAGAATTAATACCAATCCTTCTCAAACTTCCAAAAAACAGAAGAGAAGGGAACACTTCCAGATACATTTTACAAGGCCAACACTACCCTGATACCAAAACCAGAAAAAGACATCAGAAGAAAGGAAAATTACAGGCCAATATCCTTGATGAACATAGATGCAAAAATCCTTAATAAAATATTAGCAAATTGAATTCAACAATATGTTAAAAGGATCATACAGCATGATCAAGTGGGATTTATTCCAGGGATGTAAGGATGTTTCAACATATGCAAATCAATCCATGTGATATACCATAGTAACAATGTCAAGGATAAAAATCATATGATCATCTTAATAGATGCAGAAAAAAATTTGACAAAATTCAACATCCATTTATGATAAAAACTCTTAACAAAGTGAGAATAGAGGCAAGGTACCTCAACATAATAAAGCCCATATATGACAACTGCACAGCTAACATCATAGTCAAAAGTGAAGAGCTGAAAGTTTTTCCTCTAAGATCAAGAACAAGACAAAGATGCCCACTCTCACCATTTTTATTCAATATAGTATTGGAAGTCCTAGCCAGAGCAATTAGGCAAGACAAAGAAATAAAAGGCATCTAAATCAGAAAGGGAGAAGTAAAACTGTCACTATTTGCAGATGACATAATATATATATATAAATCCCTAAAGACTCCATCAAAAATTTGTTAGAACTAATAAACAAATTCAGTAAAGTTGCAGGCACAAAATAATATACATAAATGACTTGTGTTTCTATACACTAATAATGAACTATCAGAAAGAGAAATTAAGAAAACACCCCATTGACAATTACATCAAAATGAATCAAATACCTAAGAAAAAATTTAACCGCTGAAGGGTGGGCAAAATGCGTGACAGTGGTGAAAAGGTACAAATTTTTGGTTATAAAATAAATAATTTATGGGGATGTAATATACAGTATGGTGGCTACAGTTAAAAATGCTATATTGTGTATTTGAAAGTTGCTAAGAAAGTAAATCTTAAAAGTTCTCACGACAAGAAAAAAAAGCGTGACTACGCATTTGCTGGATGTTAACCAGACTTATTGTGGTGATCATTTTGCAATATATGCAAATATTGAATCAATATGTTGCATGCCTGAAACTAATATGTTGTATGTCAATTATATCTCAATCAAAATAATTATTGCTAAGGCAAATGATTTCTCCACATCTGAAAAACAAAGCTTTTCTACTTAAAGAACACTTTGTTTAAAGCATAATTCAAATTCTTTAGTTAAATATACTCTTTAAAAAGTTATGATTCCATCTAAAACATGTACTTTTTATCTCAGAAACACTAGAATAATTTTCTAGATTAAGGTATTTTATCTCTTAATACGTAAAAGATGTTGACCAGAGGGAGCATCCACATGAATAGATTGGAGACAAAATTTTCAAAGTTGAAGCCAATATTTTTTACCTAGGAAATGTTACGTTTGAGGATTTATAATCTAGATATATGATGCTTTGGCAAATTAAGTGCTCAATTTGTCAGAATACTCCACTCAAAGAGCTACCTCCTTGCCAAAAAAAAAATGCTAGGATATGGATGTTGTAGTTGTATATTTTGATAAATATATGCACACTACTTTTAAAATCTGTGAATGATTTGTAGGTTTATTTTCTTGTTTGAAGATATAATAATGTACTTTTGTTATGTAATGAATTTCTGATAGATCACTTATGTTTTTCAGTGATAGTCTAAACATTTTTTTTAAACTTTGAAATGGATGGCTTTTATAATGATGCACTATTTGGGAAAAGTACAGATGTTCCAGGAAAGATACTATGTATAACATTTGGTTTTAACGTATGCATTTTGCAGTGTTCTAGTAGTTTAAACATTACAATTATTGGTGTACATATTTTTATAATAAGGAAAGAACTTTATTCCATCATACTGAAAACAAGAACAATGTTTTTTTTCTCCCACAGATTTGTCAATAGTACTCAAGTATGGTACACATATGGATGGAGGAGTAAACCACAACAAAACTAATGAATGCTCTCAGGAAATTTACACAGTCATTTTCCTTCACAACATTTCCATTGTAGACAAGCGCTTAAACAACAGCATCATTAAAATCTTGTACTCCCATGCAAATGGAGCAACCCTTCACAATTAAGAACTGAGTGGTTTATCACTTTCAGGTCCTTGGAAGGCAAAAGAAATAGGCTATTAATTCTTTCTTACAGTAAAGAAGTTTATGTTAGAGGTGCTTTCTAACTGGAATTCCCCTCTGGAATAAATTGAAACAGCTAGCTATTTCTATTTATTATAATATCACCCATACTGATAATTCTTCCTTTGTAAGATTCTAGTGTACTAAATATACCTCTATCTTTTTAAAAATATAAAGTTTGAAATTGAGAATTTGTGTTGTGAATGTTTTCCTCCTGAGTATAATACGATTGTTGGGGGAGGGGGAATAGAGAATTAGAAGGTAAAGGGGCAATAATGTTAGTCATAGAGAAGTAGCAGATGTATTTTGCAGGAGACACTCCAGAATTTTTAGGAGATATTTGGCAATAAGTGACTTGTTTTGAAGCTGTTTGCATTTTTAACATATGGATTTTTGTTTTATGGCCTGGGGGAGAATGATGGTGATTTTGAGGAGTGGCTAAAGCCAGCATCTACCTGTTAGAATGTTGCAATGCAACCTTGGGGGAGACAAGGAATGTGAATCTTGGAATTGCAAGCTATGTAGAAAGGTGCTGGGGATTTTAAAGGGCAATATCAGTTCAAAGTGCAGAGTCTTCTGCTATGCTGTGTGATCTCTGGAATGACAGTGTCACGATCAGAGCTAAGGCCATAGAAATCTTCTCATTAAGAAAGGAATTTGAGTATTTCTCCTCATGGCATAGGTTAACTAAAAGTTTCCTCAAACACTTATTTTTTTATTTTGCATCTGTTTGGGGACCTAGGAGATCAGTCAGTCACTCCTAGTCAGACAATTTCAAAAGGCATGTTTAATGTCAAAATGGCAAACTAGGCACATGTGCTTAGCTTCTACTTTTCCTTTAATTCTACTAAAATAAAAAAAAAATTATGAAAATGAATCAAACAATTTCCACAAAGAGAAAGGGAAGTTGGGTATGCAACCCAACAGAAGATGGGACATTCAACAAATTTCTGTAAGAAGGAAAACAGGGAATGTTGATGTAATGCAGAAAAGAAATCTATGGTGACAAATGGGAGGTGGACGAGGCAGGAAAAAGCATGGCGTTGGAACGTCTAAGATACTCTGTGGAGTGCAGAAGAGGGAAGTGGGTAGAAAAGAGAGATTCGTCAAAATATTAAAACAGGTTGGAGAAAGGTAAAGTTTTTAATGTATACGTTAGTGCTCTAGGCTAAATAAAATACAATAAACAGGAGGGGAAACTATCCAAGGAGAAACATATTTTAGGGGACTGAAGAGATTAAAAAAGAAAACAAAACAACCAAACATGTTTGGTGTGTGTTTGGAGGGATGGGAATTGTAGCCTAATGGGAAGCCTATTCTAAAACAAGACCCGTGAGTTGGCATGTCTTGTCTGCCTCACACTACATCTTCAGAACTCTAATCAGGTAGAGAGCATTGAAGAAAGTGATTCCCATATACATACCAATAAGCCAGTCTTGCATGGAAAATTGAGAATCCTCAGGCATATAAAAAAAATTAACAATATGAAAGACGATGGCAATAAACAAATAGAAAAACAAAAGTAACTCCAGAAGAAACTATTCAAGAAAATGAAAAAAAATTAATTATTTTTAACACAGTTAATATATTCAAAGAAAGTCAAGAAGAATTATTTTTATAAATATAGGAACAGATTGCTATATTTAAAAAAAAAGATAAATTTGAGAAAGAGATAAGAACTTTTCCAAATTGAAAAGAAGATTGCCAACTTGAAAAACAAATCAAAATAAAGGAAAATATGTTTTAGAAATATTCCAGAACATAGAATAAAAAACAAAACACAGGGGTAGATAATGAGAGAAGATAAAGGATATGGTCAGCCAAACCTGGGGGGACATTATCAGAAATACCCAGTTTTCTTTAAAAAGAGTGGATGAGTAACCATAGAAGAGGATTTCTCAAAGTTGAACGCATATATTCAAATTTTAAAAGTCTACTTAGTGCCCAGCATAACAGAATATATATGTACATTTAATTATATCACTGTGAAATTTCACAACATCAAGAATTAAGAGATTCTAAAAGCTTCCAGAGAGAAATCAAACTAAATAAAACTAAACTAAATGAAACTAAGCAAATTTTCTGGAAGAGAACAAAAAATAGACTGGTATACGTCTTCCCATTGGGAACACTAGATGTTTAAAGACAAAGAAAACATAAATTATCAGCCGAATACTTTGATCTTACCTTGGTTAAAATAATAGTCTTAAAGGTATTTGATAGGCCATGGGAATAAAATATTATTATGCTTGTAAGATACAGATACTTAAAAGTCTATAACCTCAGTAGCGTGATAAAAACAGACTGCTATTAATATATTAGACAAGTGCAAAAAGGGTCTTATTTAAATTGCACAGCATTTTATTGTTCATTTAATCTATAGACCATTGTAGGAAAATAAGTTAATGAACTGTTTTAATCTTACCTGGGTCTATAAAAAGGGTTTAGGCTTTTCTATTAGTAGAAAAATATCAGTCTCTTGTGTCTAGTTTTTATCCTTCTGGGATATTTAAGAAAAACAAATGGTGGTTTCAGCAGATTTAAATCTAAATACAACAGAAAACTGATTTCTTTGACTGCTGACTATTACTTTGCACCATAGCAATATTTTAAAAAATCATAAGGAAAAAAATTTTCACCTGTAATTCTCACCTGAATGATCTATCAGTTAATTGCTAGGCTATCATAAAGATAGTCTTAAAACATTGTGGACTTAGAACTTTCACCTGATATGTACCCTTTCTTAAGGAACTATTTTGGGATAGATCCCAGGAAAACTGGAAAACAAATGAAGTGCATTTTGCTGAACTCAGGGACAGACCACTTAGCTTGGGTGCCAGCAGGTGTGCTGTAGCACCGGCTCAATGATTAGCTCTGGATCTAATCCAGAAGAGCAGACTAAGGGAGGCAAGGAGTGGCAGGATGGCAATGTCAGCCTGCCTATATTGTGAGCACTGTAAACTGAAACAGCAGGAGTGAGGGCTCTAAGAGGGCTCAACCCCTTTGGAGGGGGTTGGAGCAAAAGGTAAAGGGGACTTAAAAGAACAGGTTATGTGATTTAGAGTCAGGATAGCAGAGTTCACTTAAGGTCATCAACTCTGTAGCCTTTGGTACAGTCATCAACAGCTCTGTACCTCAGTTTCTTCATCTGTGCAATTGGGATAATGGGATTATTGTAAAAAAATTAAATGAATTATTGTAAACAAAGCAATAAGAATGTGATACAAGGAAAACCAGTATGTAAGAACTGAAAGAAAGATGAGGCTATGATAAGAAAAAGAAAGAATTTAGAAAAACTATGTACAAGAAGTACTAATTTTCTAAAAGGTGGCACCACTTAAAGAAAATAACCAAAGTTTCCATTTGACCTTGATCCTAGGTACAATGTCCTTCTAGACGGCCAGGCTTATATTTTTCCAGTGGATAAAGAAATATAGTTCTAACCCAAAATTTGATATTGAGTAAGGTTTATAAAATCATAATGATATAAACAAATTACTGGAAGCTAAATTTTAGAGAAAACTTAAAAAAAAGTAAGTTATTGGAGAATAGAAGGTAAATGATTATCACCATGAAAATTTAAAAATGAAAGTAGATGTGTAGCTGAGAGAATGTGGGCAGTGAAAAGGGAGAAAAAAGTAGTGTTGCTTACTAACATCCTTATCTGACAAAGTGTAGAGCAAAAAGAACTTTTCATATATTGATGAAGGTTCAAGGATATCATTTACAATTATAAAGATAACCAATAAAATAATAATATATATAGCAAAATTCTCATTTAAAGGTAGCAAATGTTGAAGATAGCAAAATCTTCATCACTCATATCAAGGAGTCAGTAGATACTGCCTAGATTTGTGGTTTATCACAGAATAATGGTAGTAACTTAAATTAAAATCTCTCTACCCACCCCTCACCAAAAAAATCATAACTCACATCTTCAGCATAACCATGAGAGGGAGAACAATATGAACTTCAAATGATCTGTACATACGAAAAATAAACACCTCAATCCACCAGAAACAACTCCAGATCCCACACGTAGGTGTGATGAAACATGGCTATGATCACCCTCAGAAAGACAGATCCCACCCTGAATGGTAAATATGGAGAACAAATCTGACATCTGATTTATCAGAATATTAGCCCTTGAGAAATCAAAAGGAAGAAAGTTGAAAGGTTGTGGGGCCCAAGGAAACCCAGCACTGGGAAGGCGCCACTTCTGTGGAATAAGGGGGTAGCTTGGAAGGAAGAAGCATCCCTTGGAGATTTCGTGGTAAAGAAAAAGAAGAAAGCAGGAAAAGAAATTAATGATCCTGCTGAAACACAAGCAAATTACAAATTCGTAAATCACATCCTTTATTAATTTCCCACTGTAACGGTGCTGTCACAAATTACCATAACTTTGTGGTTTAAACCCACACAAATCTTTTCTCTTACAATTCTGGAGGCCAGAAGTCTGAAATCACTTTCACTAGGCTAAAGTCAAGGTGTTATCCCCAGGTATCACAGGACTGATTTCTTCTGGAAGCTCTAGGGGATAACCTGTTTCTTGCATTTTTAAGCTTCTGGTGGCTGCCTGTGGCCTTGGCTTGTGGCCTCTTCCCATCTTCAAAGTGCATCACTCAAAAATCTGCTTCCATCATTATTTCTTTCCGTCTTGGATTCCTCCCGGGTTCCTCCTATAAGAACCATTGTGATTACTTTGGGTCCACCCATATAACCCAGGATAATCTCCCCATCTCAAGGTCCTTAACTTAATCACAAAGTCCTTTTTGCCATATAAGATAACACCTACAGGTCCTGGGGACATGGACATATGTGAGGACCATTGTTCAATTTATCTTCCCTCAAATAAAAGAGCACCATAAATAAGGGAAATTGCCCTTATTTACGGCAATGGAAGATGGCAGTCTTGAACTAAGAAACCTAGTTAGACTCCCATACTTTCCCCTATGACTGCACACAACTGTTATAGCTGGTCCAGGGGGAAATAAAATCAGGAAATGAACAGACAGTGGAAAACAACATTCATACAATGCTTCAGAAAGAAGAGAAACCTAGAAAACTAGAATAAAAATGTTTCAAATAATGAAAATTCTTCCCCCAATTATAAATACAAGATCAAAGAAAACTGTATCACAACATTTTGACTTCAATAAAGTATACTTAAACAAGAATTTTCAAATATGAAGAATGTCTTAAATCAGGCATTCAAAAACTCAGGACATAAATATATAAACAACAGAAAGATGTAAAACAAGAATAAATCAAACTCAGGAAAAAATACTGAACGAAAATACCACAACATCTTAAAAATGAAGACTAAATTACAAGCCACCAAAAAGAGAATATGCTCACTTAAAATTTAATGAAGGGCTTTGAGGAGATGCTTGAAAACAGATAAGAGCATGAAGATGAAATGGAGAAAAGTATAAAGATCAGAAAACAAATTCATACATAGTGCAGGGCAAAGAAAATCTACAGTACACACAATTAGAGTACCTGTAAGAAACAAAAGAACAAAATAATGTAAAATAAATATATAATAATAAAATCAATCTACACATAAAAAGGAATTAAAAAGAAAGCTAAAAAAATAGACTACATAAAGAAGGGAATACAATATATACTCATATACAATAAATGTAACAAAGTAATATGGTATAGTTGGAACAAAACATATAGATAAATGTAAATGGATTCAACTCACTTATTAAAAAGATTTTCAAATTGGCTCACAAACAAAATCCAGCTCTGTGTTGTATACAAGAGAGTTACCGAAAATAAAATGACTCATGAAGCCCAAAAATAAAAGCGCAAAAATGTACTAGAAAAATATTTAAACATCAGGAAAGTCAAGGCTGCATTGCATATATCAGACAAGGAAATTCAGGATTAAAAAAGATTAAATATGTCAAAGATGACAATTTAAGATTCTGAAAGCCCCAATTCACAATGAAGTATTAGAATTTTGAATATCTATATCCAAAAAAACATAGCAATAATCTTTGGAAACAGAAACCACGGGAGATTCAAGAAGAAATAAACAGAAACATACTAATAGGAGACAAGCCACTCACAATTAAATACAGGACACATGAACCAAGCAATAAGGACCTTAAGTCCTCAACAGCATAATCCTTAAGGTGAGTTTTATGTGATGTCTCAAACACTATACACTGTAAGAGAGAATATATCTTCTGCACAAGCACACGTGGAACATTGAAAAAAAATTGTCCATACATCACATTTTGAAACAAAATTATTAAGTTCTATGCTATAGGAAAGTCACAAACACTCTCTGATAAAAATGTAAGAAGACTAGAAAATTAATAAAATAAAAATTCAAAAAGTCCTTATCATGTGGAAATTTGAAAGCTTTCTATTATAAAGCTTCCGGGTGAAAGGGGCAATGCAAACCAAAATTGTAGAACTTGTAAACTGTAATAATATAATCATTTTATACCAGCAAGATACATTTAAAGCAGTAGACAGAGAAAAATATAATGCTTTAAATACTTTATCAAAGAAAATTAAATAATGTGGGTATGAACTAATTACCAACTCAATAAAATAGAAAAGTCACCAAGTAAATCCAAAGGAAGGACAAGATAGGGTGGAATAGAGATAAAAGAAGAAACTAATCAGCCAGAACAAATAAAACTAATATAAACAGTTAATAAATCAAATGCTATTTAAAAAAATTAATAGGCAAACATCAAGGGAAATTGGAAAAAACCAAATATTCAAAATAAAAAATTACAAAGGAAAGCTAAACATTACAAAAGGAAATTAAGGAAGATTAGATATCTTGCACAAATCTATTAAAAAATTTATGAAAATCTAGATGAAATGGATTTTTTTTGAGGAAAAATACATGAATCAAATTCAATGAGAGTTGAGGGAAAATAATTAAACAAAAAAAAATTCTATGGGAGAAATAAAATTATTAAAAATATACCCCATTGGGCCAGCCCCAGTGGCCTAGTGGTTAAGTTTGGTGCACTCCGCTTTGGTGGCCCAGGTTCAGTTCCCAGGAGCGAACCTACATCACTCATAGTGGCCATGCTGTGGCGGCGACCCACCTACAAAACAGAGGAAGAATGGCAACAGATGTTAGCTCAAGGTGTATCTTCCTCAGCACACACACACACACAAATACCACACTAAAATGTACTAAGTTCAGATGATTTCACTGGCGATGTTCAGCAACCCTTAAAAGACCAGAAAATTGCATTGCTACATAAATTATTCCAGATTATATAAAACTGATACTTAAACATGAATGGAGCCCCCCCGGAGGGAAACGATACGCCAATCTTAGTTACAAATATCGATGCAAAAATCCTAAATAAAACATTGGCAAACAGAATCTAACACAACATTCAGACACTCATACATTGTGATCAAATTTATATCTCTAGTGACACTTGTTTTTCTCAGAGTTGTTCGTTGTCTGTTGTTTAGAGACTAAAATGCCTCTCTGCAGTCACTGTCCATACAAGGAGTCACTGGATTCAGGCAAATGAGTCAAAGACAGAAACTTGGTGAAGTCATGCTGAATGACATTTGAACTGTAAAACTAGACCTCTGTGAAGTCCCCACATACCTTGGAAAAGGTCTGCTTCAGAATCCAGCCAACTTATATAGGGATTTTGAGGAGGGTTTGTTTTGGAATTGTGTTGTCTGCTGAGGAAAGATTGGGTTGATTTTTGCCTTAGAAGTATTTTTATGTTAGTTCCAAGGCAGGAGGGGATTAAAGTTCCCTACAGAAGTTTGTTGACTGGAATAAGTCTACCACAGATCGGCTGACTTGCAAAATGTGAGGCAGCTGTCAATTGATTTGCTTTCAGAAGAATGTTCACTGTAATGATCTGTCATTAATCAATTAAACATGAAAATCAGTTATGGTATTCCTTGTCATGGTTAAATAACTGCAATTAATTAAAAGTTTTAAACCTCTTTTGGTATTCACTTATAATCATTGGTATAGATGATCTCTTTTCTAGAACAAGAGAATTCATTATTTTCATCATCTTGACTTTGTTGTAGACCAGGACATGCCCTCTCTCTAGCCAAGTGGAATTTGTTTACTATTTGCTCTTTCTATTTAAACAACTTATTTTCTCATCATCATCCACTTAGTCTTGTAGGTAAGCAAACATTTCCTTACCAAGCCCTCTTGTTCCCATGATGCTTTAGGAATTTATCATTGCAGTATTATAGCATGACAAAGTTTCTCTCTTAAGCACAATGTGGGTTATTTTATGTAAACTTACTGATCTCAAGTGCCATTCCTTTTTATTCAAAATATAATATAGAATCCAAAATATTTTGTCTGTCATGTACACCCTCCTGGTTTTCTGTTTATACGTGTCTCTCCGTTTTCTCAACATTTTTGATTTTTGGGTTTTTTTTGGGTGAGGAAGATTGGCCCGAACTAACATTTGTGCCAGTCTTCCTCCATCCTGTATGTGGAACACCGCCACAGCATGGCTTGATGAGCTGTGTGTCGGTCTGCACCCAGGATCTGAACCCATGAACCCCAGGCCACCAAAGCAGAGTGCCCAAACCCAACCACTACGCCACCAGGCCAGCCCATGTTCTCTCAACTTTTAACATCTACTCATAAGACAGTATGCTTCATTTGTGTTTCACTATTTAATAAGTAAAGTTTAGTTAATCAATAACTACACATTATTTCTTTTGCGGAGAGGTGGAAAGAATGTATGCTTTGACTTAGTTTTTGCAAAATTAGATTGATTTATTTTGGATATATTAATTATTTTCACCATTGTGCAGCAGAATAATAAAATACTGTGGCAGAAATTGGTAATTACGGATCCAATATCTACTCTCTCTTCTTTAAATACATAAGTCCAATTTAAGTGAAGGTGCCCACTAAAAGCCATGTGACTCCCTTAGCAGTTGTTGCCAATGAGCTATAATTCACTAGATGGGGCTTTAGGAAAATGCCTTTAAAAGTAGGCTGTCTACTCTCCCATGATCATTTGCTCTTCCCTTCTGCTTTCCTTTTTACCTTTCCTAGAATGGGGATGTGATGCCAGAAGTGGAGAACCATCTTCCGACGTGCACCTCTGAAGATGCTGAATACAAACAGTAGAAGGTCCCTGGGACAGAGAAGACATCATATCAACACCAAGCCAGCCCTGCACGTCCTTATTCTGAATTTATCATTAAATAATAGGGAAAAAGACTTTACTAATTTGTTTAAATGAAGTTGTGTATATGTGTGTGTGTCTATTATTTGTAGCTAAATGCATCCCTAACTTCTACAAATAGCTTTGATTAAATGCTAATACTATACTCAATAATACCAATATATACTCAGTGGTCACAAGATGACAATAAATAGTATTATTTTACAGTGACTTCATGTCACATACTGTGGACATTAACAAAAGTACTCAGAAGTATTATATTGGAAAAAGACACCAGGAAATAGATCTTCATAGGGTGTACCTTTATTGATATATGTTGCACAGAATGATATTTTTCAAGTGTTTGAATATCTTATTTCGTGTTTCAAGTGGCCAGGATGGTGTCACTGGCCAGTACAGTCAAACAGGGGAATAAAATGTAATTCATACTGGTTGTTTAGAATAAAAGGACTAAAAAGTCAACTAAATCTTTCACATTTTAGAACTGTTTTGGCATCATGTAGACATAACGGCTATATACGGCACAATAGAAAATAATAATGATATACTTTTTAATGATTCTCTATGGAGAGGACATTGGCATCAGTAGTCATGAAAAATTCAATCACCTTTTGAAACTGCGCTATGACAAGAGATATAGCTTTGCATTTATTATCCTTCTACCAAGAGCAAAATTTACTCTTATTAAATGCCTCTGCTTAACCAACCTTAAAATAATTTAATTTTGATCGTTAATTTCTTATTAAAATACTAAATATAACAAAAGAGGGACAGATTTTATTGAATATTAAGGAACCTTTTGATTAATTCTGAGCTAAAAGCTTTCTGCCTCATACTTGGCTACTAAGTATGCTCTCCTTTTTCATTATGTAAAGTTGATTACATTGGAGCATTTATTCAGGAAAGAGAGAAGTGAAATCTTTGTTTTGGAGTCACTATTCTGAAGTTTTCAGGCCTCCTCCTGCTGCTTCTCTAAGAGTTCTCCAAGTTGAGTTTATTTAAACATATAAATGGTTATTATTAAATATATAAACAAGCACTTAAGAAAATATATTTCAAGGCATATGAATTGTCCCGGGGTCTAACAGCTCCTCACACTTATGTTAATTTAGAGGGCATTATATTAACAAATGAGCGCTTACAATGACACAGTCACACTCCTTGCTAAGATGAGAATCACGCCACCACAGCTGTGACTTCAGTATGGCCTTGTGGTATTCAGAACAAAGTGTCTATACCAAAAGAGCAGAGTCCAAGTTTTGAGTCTATGTGTATAGTAGCTTTTTGAACTTGAGAAAGACTAATCCACTTTCTGAGTTTAGTTTCCAAAAAGTAAAAGAAGATGTTGACCTATATGATATTTAAAGTTTCGACCATATCTGGAAAGCAATGAAAGTTATGAGAGGATGGTAGGAACTATTGTACTGTTCTTAATACATTTTCCTTCCAGGCCATGTTTAAGCTTCATCAGTTATCTCATTTTTCTGTGTTATAGCACAAGCCAGCAGGCAGGACATAAAGAATGTTGGCTTTGGTGTCAGAAGATCAGAAAAGAACTGGACTGAGTAACAGTTTTACTGCTTACTGCCTGTGCAACCTTTAACAAAGCAATTAACCTTCAGACACTCAGTTTTATCATCTGCTAAATGGAGATTACTATTCCTCCATATATAAACAATAAATGAGATAATTTTTCAAGGCACCTAATAAAGTGGCTGGCACATTGTATGAAGTCAATAAATATTATGCTAATTACAAGTTTACTTTAAAAACATACAGATAAACTCTGACATGGAACACATTGGCTTAGTATGATTCACTGATAAGTAGCTCAAATGAATTGATCAGATTCCGGGACAGCAGGAATCTTGTTTGTTCATATTATGAGACCAGTATCTTGAATTATGTTTGTCCTAAAAATGTTTCCTTACTGAACTTGAATAATATTAACAAAATAACTGTGCTCTGAAGGAATAAGTGTGACAATTTGTATATTTTGATAGGGGAGAGTCTTAGGGAAAGTTTGTATGATTTAAGGCTGCACAGAAGAGTGTTTCTAAAGATAAGTTTATGCCGGGACATTCTAAGAAGACTTGTGTCAGCCTGAATTGAAAAGACACATCTCAAAGGAAAAGAAAATAAAACAAAGTAAGAAGAGTGCACTGAAGTGAAATTTTCTTGTTTTATTTCTAGTTAGCCAAATGGGTTTGGGGTTTTCATCAGAGGATGGAGAAGTTGTTATGACTGCCTCTTGTGGTTAATTTCCATATACATTATAGGATTATAAACTATAATCAGGAAAAGATTTTTGTTTTTTGTTTTTTTTTAAATTTCCTCTGAAAATAGGGTGAAATTGAATACCATTTAAAATTTGCTAATTGTTTTTCTATACTGTTGAAATTAACTCACTTTTTGATCTTTTGCCATGATGTATTTATACTATAATATCTATGAGTTATTGATGAAGAAGGTTTTTTGGCCTTATGTTAATTTGTGGTCATTGTTATCAAATCTATCTCTTCTTAGTTGGGAAACTTTGTATTTTAATATAATTTACGTAATTATTATAATTATCTGTGATACACAAACCAAATGCAGACCTCTGTGAAAAGGTTTTTCTTGCTCACTGGTCTCCAAACTAATGGAGTAATAGAACCAGTATTTTCCACGCTAATCTCTATGGTTTCGTTATCATGACAAGCTGTGCTAAACCAGCTTTTCCTGCTGTTCTAAAGACTGATAAAGTCATTTGAACCACTTACCAATGATTCATAATAAACTAATGTATTCCACATCTGGGTTTATCTGTATGTGTTAATATCTGGTTTAGCACAGGTGAAAGCCAGGCCACTATCTTTTCCTCTTTCAGTTATTGTTACTGTGTCCATTTTTATGTCTGAAACATTCTGTTATTTATTCTGATCTACTTTTAGAAATTTTTGAAGATTAATGATCTTATAAAGGTCTAAAATATAATTTTAAAATTGCTTGCATATTGCAGCTGAAGTTAAATCAAATATTGTCACTGAGGGATTTCATCCTTTATTTTTATGCATCTCTATGTTTTCATATACATAATAAGATTAGCGGAACACTATTTTTGTGATCAGGTATTATGTATCAGGACAATGATCATTAAACTCTTTATGTTCTCAATTAGATGCTTGAGGGAGTTTGGATATACCAACAGACTATGGCTATATCATATATAAAAATAGGACTCTGACCCACAAGCTGCAGTAACTAGCCCAGGAAACCTACTAATTATCTATGGTAACCAGTCCAGGAAGTGATCCTATTAGCTTTGTCAAACTTGTAGGAAGTCAGACCACTATCTCTAAAAAATAGTCCAGATAGCGAGACTATAACCCCTGGAACAATTGGCTCCAAATGGCCAGGACTTGATTAATAATTGATGGCTTCTCTAATATTTGTCCTGCTTCCAACTTAGTACCAACCAGAGAAAGCTAAATATGCACCCTTACTCAAATATGTAGGATGCCCCACTTCTAGTTAGCCCGCCTACAGCTTCCCCATGCCAACAACCTCCAATCAGGGTGCCCCTGAAGCCTTCCTTTTCTCCAACTGTAATGCTTTTCCACTCCCCTGCCTGCCTTTGAGTCTTGGCCAAAATGCAAGTGACAGTGGCTGACTCCCTCACTAGAGCAAGCTCTGAATAAATAGCCTTTGCTTGTATTCATTTGGTTGTTTTTTATTTTCACACTTGCCTAGCTTACATAAAATGAGTGTAGTTTAATACCTTTGGTGTGAACTTTTTTATATGTTAGGCTTTGTGCCAGGCACAAAGTTATATGACAATGAACTAGATAAGTGGAGTTCACGCCTTCACCCAATGTACAATTGGCAGAGAAAATAAGCAGGTAAATTGAAAATATCGATATCATGGGTTGACTTGGAAGATAAAGTTAGGCATAGATTGTGACGGGAATACAGAGTGATCTGCAAAGAGGAAAGATTGTGTAGCTAAAAGAGAATAGTACACATGTAATACGTCTTCAATATAAGCATTTAGCAAACTATTTAACAAGTATAATCACTGTTAGGTTTTTATTTTCAATTAATTCCTTTATTTACAAAAGGATTATCTTTTTCATTGTTATGGTTTTAAAATATTTGCAATATACATTTCTCAAATATGCCTTCAGATTTGCTTTTATGGTGATATATATTCAGCTCAGCTTATATATTTCCTTTTGGACTAATGAGATTAAACACTCCCTTGATGAGTATTTAATGGCTGTTTCCTCTTAGAATCTGAAATGTTTTTGACATTATATATGGATCAAAAGGAAGATTTTGATAATTTGGATTTGGTAATTAGTATTCTCCAACTGTCTTGCATTTAAATATGACCATTTAATTTTAGTTTATAAAATATTCTCTCCAAAATTTTGGGCATGTTAGATGAAAAATTCCTTCTCCACTTGGGGCTAAGATGGGGTATTTGTTATCTGGTGTGTTGCTAGATTGCTGAATTCTTTTTGAAATCCTAACACTATTCAAGTGTTAAATATGGCCATTGCTCTTCAAAATATGGACATTAAAATATTTTTGAACTATATCTAAAATTTAGAACTAACCTATAATTGTGCCAAATTCATAAATTTGTTTTTGATCAGGTTGAATCATAATGAACTGCAGAAAAGTCTAATGTTCACTCTCATCAATGACTGTCCCAATTATATCTTTTTTTTCGTTCTCTTATTAGTACCTGGACAAATGAGTGGTAGCCTCAATTGGATCATGTGACATTTTTAGTGATTAGAAATGCTTCTTTCCCATTTAACTTATCTCTGATGATAGACTCTATTTCCCACAGTTGGTTACCGGTTGCTAAAATATGGCGATGTGCACAATGTCTTTGGAACAAAGAGGAGTGTGTGAATAACTGTAGTTGAGAGAGTTAAGGTGGATGTAAGACATAGCTGGATCGTGAATTTTAAGTAGGATTTTGTAACAGAGAAAACAAGGGAAGGAAATTCCTTTTCCCGAAATCTAATTTTTAGATATCCACTGTCTAGTTATAAAACATGTAAAAATATTAGAACACACACATATTTTTAATTAATTAGTATTGAAGCCTACAAAAAGTAAAGGAATCACTTGGAAGATAAGAACTAATCATAGACATCAACCCAAGTAGACAACATGGTGATGAACCCCCAGTACTTTTGGAGTGCATCTTTAGAATCAGGTAACATAATAGCTTCCAAAGATGAAGTTTTTTGGATGTGGTTGTGGTTTAACTATTGTCACCCTCAGGATGCGAAGATAGATAAAAGACTTTCTCCCACAAATATAAAGTCATGATTCTGAAAGTCTGAGAAAAAACAAGTGAGTCAGAAGCAAACTTACCCAATAGAGGCAGATAGGCTGGATACTTTTCTGTCTTGTACTGAGCTTTGGATGGAGGCGAAAGCTGAAATTTAAGAAGGCAAAAACAACAACAGCAACTACAGTAACAAGAACAAAACTCTTGTGGGATTTTTTAGAAGTCACTAACTTATCCCCACTTGGGTTTGGGATCTAAATGTATATCCTCCTCCCATTCCCACTGGAAAACAATAACATGAAAGGAATATTTTAAACTCTAGTGATCCTTTTTTCAGCAAAACAAATGCTAGAGAAGATGATAGGCTCCACCCAGGTCTGCTGGTACCTCTCTGTGGGAATCTCAATGAAAATTTAGATTAACTATTTAACAAAAATTAACAAAAATCATGTAACACAAAAATGACAAGGCACCTTTAGCAAGAGACAGAAAAATCAGCAAATTTTTAGGAAAAACTGATAAAAGGACTAGAATCACAAAACTTCAAATAAAGGTGTTATATATTACACAATTTTTTAAAAACATCTTTCCTATGTTTAAAGAAATAAAAGTTGGATTTTGAACAATGAAAAAGTAGCAATAACATTAAAAATAATCTGAAATATTTGAAAAAGAACATGTAGAACTTCTAGGCATCGGATAAAGGGAAGCATAGGATTGAGATCATTGAAAGAAGGCAAAAGGAGAAGATGAGCTTCCCATTCACCTCATCTTTCCATGGAAAGGCAAATTAAAAAAATAATCTTGGGGAGGTGGGACACAGTGGAGAGCAATGGGCGAAAATCTAGTGGAGAAGGAACAGACACAGGAGGTGTTAATGTTCTTGAAACTTGAGGGACAAGGGATCAGAGTGGGGAGCTGCAGGGAATAGGCTTCAGAAATCTGCATAGGGATTTCACCAAGGTAGTGGCTCAACAGTAACCTGCTGCCTGTGTAAAGCAAGATTCTGCAAGGCCTGAGAGAGAGAGAGCAGGTGCTGTAGAACTGGCAGCTGAAAAGAGATTTTGGAGATGATTTCACTGTGCCAGAGAGACACTGCGGTTCTTCTCCAGCAATAGTTTAGAAACATTGGTGAACAACTTGATAATTTAGTTGAGACACCAGAAAGGTTTATTTTAGGAGTAAGGATCACGCCCCAAGAGTAAAGGAAACATTCTAGAACAAAAGACAAATCTAAAGATTTCTGCACTAACAAAGTCCAAGCTAAGCCTTAATAAGATCCAGGTGATCTGTCAGAAATGGAACTGCCTGCCAGAACAAAAGTCATCATTCTTTTTTTTTTTTTTTGTGAGGAAGATCAGCCCTGAGCTAACATCTGTGCTAATCCTCCTCTTTTTGCTGAGGAAGACCGGCTCTGAGCTAACATCTATTGCCAATCCTCCTCCGTTTTTTTTTCCCCAAAGCCCCAGTAGATAGTTGTATGTCATAGTTGCACATCCTTTTAGTTGCTGTATGTGGGACGCAGCCTCAGCATGGCCGGAGAAGCGGTGCACGCCCGGGATCCGAACCTGGGCCGCCAGTAGCGGGGCGCGCGCACTTAACCGCTAAGCCATGGGCCGGCCCAAAAGTCAACATTCTTTATAAGAAGATAACATAATCCAGAATCACTGCAATATATCATTTAAATTATCCAGCATAACATAAAAAAGAACAAATTACTGGGTGTATGAAGCAACAAGATAATATAATGCATAAAAAGGAAAAAATAGAAACACATCATCAAATAAATTTTAGAATTAGCAAATATATTAAAGTAATATATTAAAAGACTTCTTGTAAAGATGGACATAATTGGTAGAGATAGAGAAATTCAGAGAAAAAGAATGGATTCTCCAAAAGAAAAGGAAATATAGAAGTGGAAAATTCTATATCTGAAAAAAAAGAATTCATTGGAAGCCTTTAACAACACACTGGACAAAGGAAAAGAAAAGATCAGGGAAACCAAAGAAACATGGGGAGTTGGAGGATGAGCTTCAAAAAATATTTCTAAATCAAGATCCAAATGAGATAGTAGAGGTAATATGAGAGAAGTAATAGTCAAAGAGATAGTACAAATATTTTTAAAAAACTATTGACAGGCAGATATTCACACAAAATTTTTGTGGTCATACAGTAAAACTTATAGAAAACCTTAAAAATACTTAAAAGCAAAGAACAAAGAAACATTATTGGGGTGAAAGTTAACTTCTCAAGGTCATCACTGGAATTCAGATAGTGGAGTAATCAAAATATTGTAGGAAATCTCAGTTGAATTGAATTGTGTATCAAGTAAAGCTATTTTTCAAAAATAAAGATGCAATAAAAAATGAGTACTTTACAACCAAGAGAACCTTGGAATGGGAAATTCTTAAAGAATTTACTCTGACAAGCAACTAATTCCAGAAAGAAAATCTGAGAAAAAAGAACAAATAGTAAATATAATTGTAAATGTGTGGGTATATCTAACCGTGTATTTAGTGTATAAAAATCACTTGAATAATGACTAATTTTTGTTATTTAAAATATATTAAATTCTGGAAATTATAGCATGTGAGTGGAGTGAAGGAAGTGTGATTGGCATTTTAGTACTTTATGATCCTTATATATACTGAGCAGAGAGCAAAATTATTAAGAGAAGATACTGTAAAGCTAACATTGCAGGTTAACATTTCAATAGTAACTACTTAAAGAATAGAAAGAAAATGTATATCCCTGAAAACAGTAAAAATGGGAACTGAGAATCAGAATGTGAAATAGTAAATCAATTTGAAAGTATGAAATAATTGAGAAAAGAACCAGAGATATAGCGTATCATACAGAAATCACAAAATAAGATATAAATACTGACAAATAGTGTTCACCATAAATATAAATGGGTTTAACTGTCAATTTAAAAGGCATAGATTAACAGACTAGTGAACACACACACATGCACTCTCCAACTATATGTTATTATCAAGAGACACAATGAAACCTAAAAGTAGAGAAAGGTTTAAAATAAAAGCCAGAAAAATGTACTAGAAAAAATGTTAATTATTAATCATGCTTTAATATCTGTTTTGCTTGATATTTATATTGCTATCCAGGTTCTAAGGCAATAAGCAATAATAGAAATGAGTATGTATTCATATCATGGCAAAAGTTTTAATTCATTGGAAGGATATAGTTATTACACATTATATGAACCTAATAAAGAAGCTTCAAAATAAAGTAAATACCAGACAATTGCAATGAGAAAGTAATAAATCCATCATCATATTGGAACACTTCTATACATATCCCAGTAATTTATCAGGCAGTAACATATTTATTAAAGATATAGAAGATGTGAAAAATTAATATCTGTGACCTAATTGACTATCAAATATAGACTGTCTAATCTAATACAGAACCTTCAGCCAACTATTAGAGAATGCACATTTTTAAGTGTGCACAAATCAGTTATGAAATTGAGCATAAATCAAGCATTAAAATGGGAACCAACAAATCTCAAAGAACAGATTTTACACAGATGAAGGTTTTTATACCAAATGCAATTGTTATAAATAAAAAATCACAAAAAGATTAAAAAATAACCCTTCATAAATCCATATATTATATACTTTTCTGAATAAAATCTGAGTTTGGATAGAATCAAAACGGAAATTAAACTACCATAATGAAAAAACTACCTATCAAACTTGTGAGATTCTGGTAAAGCAGTAGAGGGAAATTTACAGTGTAAGGTACATATATTCAATAAGAAGAAAGACGAAACAAATAATAAACTAAGCATATGTCTTAAGCATTTAGAAACTGAACACTAATATACCATATAAACTAGGAAGAAAGCATGAGAAAAAGTAAATTAATGAAATAGGACGTCAAGATATAATAGGATTTTAAAAACTCACAAAAGGTGGTTCTTTGAAAAGTCTTATAAAATTGATAAAACTTTAAGTTGAATCAAGAAAAGAGATACAGTACAAACAAAAATATTGGAATATAAAAGGGATATAACTTCAATAACAGCAGGCATTAAAATATAATAAACAATAAACTTTGACAAATACTTTCCTAGAAAAATGTAAATTATCAAAACTGACTCAAGAAAAATAATTCCTATAATCAATACAAAGTTAAATCAGTAATTTAAAATTTTTCCAAAAGTCTGAGATCATTTAGAATGTGTATTGTACTCTATCAGACAATCAAGAAATAGTTCTAATCTTTTACAAATTCATCAAGCGATAGAAAGGGTAGAAGGAATAGAGAAAGAGGGAATTATTCTTTAATGCTAGTATAAATTTAATTCTAAAACTAGATGTAAAAATTGCCCCCCATCTTAGTGACTGGAACAATAAATATTTATTACCTATTTCTGTGGGCCAGGAATCTCAAAACTGCTTATCTGGAAGGTTCTGGCTCAGGTTCTCTCTCTAAGCTGCAATCAAGGTGTCAGCGGGGCTGCAGTCACCTCAGGACCACCTGGAGGACTATCCACATCCAAGGTCACTCACGTGGCTGTTGGTAACCCTCAGGGACTTGCTGTTGTTGGAGAGTCATCATTTTTGCTGCACAATTCTCCTATAGAGCTGCTCACGACATAGCAGCTTACTTCTCCTGGAGAGAGGTATCTGAGAGAGCTGTGCCTGAGAGTAACTAAGGCGGAAGTCACAATATTTTTAGAACCTAATATTGAAAGTGTCATCCCATCCCTTCTGCAAGACTGTATTTGTTAAAAGTGACTGACGATGTCTAGTCCACAATCAAAGGGAAGAGTTACACAAGCATGGGAATACCAGGAGGCAGGGATTTATAGACCTTCTTGAAGTCTGTCTACCATACCAGATAAGGAAATGGAGAAGATTACAGGCAAGTTCATAAACATAGATGCAAATATCCTTAATGAAATAATAGCAATTAGATTGCATCACTGTTTTAAAATGATACTACATCCTAACAAACTGGACCTGTCCAGGAATACAAAGGTGGTTTAAGGTTACAAAAAAATATTGACTACATTGTAAAGTACTACATTGAGAGTATAAAACTGAAAAAAAACAATTAACTGAGGAGGTTGCAGAAAAAAACTCTATGATACTATTCAACATCCATTCATGAGAAAAATAACAAATTAAGATGAGGCGAGAACTTCCATAACCTTATAAACAATGTTAACCCGAAATTTACAGCAAATATTATATTCAATGTGGCAGTATAAGAATCATTACCTGTAAAATTAAGAGATAGACAAAGATAGCCATTTTTGGCTATTCAATATTTATTTATTCAATATTTTCCTGGAGGTCTTAGCCAACTCAGTAAGACAAAAAAAAATAACTAAAAAAAATATCAGGATAGGAAAAAAAGAAAAAAATTAATATTGCCATATTACATAATTGTCTATGTCTATATTTATGTCAATATATACACAAAACTACTGACAAACTTTATAGTTAAAAATGTGATGATTATGTTGAACATTAGATCAATATAAAAATTGCATTTTCTACATCAGAAATAACTAGTAAATATAATGCAAAGTAAGAAATTCACCATAGAACAACAAATACTATAACCATATAGGAATTAATTTTTAAAAGAATACACATAAACTCTATGGCAAAAACTGTAACTCTGACAAGGATTATAGAATATTATCTGCATATATGGACAGCTATTACACATAAAAATAGAACAAGAAAATACAAAAGTTAAGGAAAATTACATCACTAATATGAAAACATTCCACTATCTATCTCCATTTATCTATTATTTCATAACATTAATTTTAACAATCTTGCTTAGTAAAGTACCTTTCTCATGTAAATAAAAATTTTAAAAACCTAGTCTGTTGAAGGATAATTTGGGGACATTTTAAAGAAAAACAAGAGCTGTTATGAATGTCTATTTAAAATATTATAATAATGAAACATTTAAAAAAATCTCTACTAGTTACAAATTTCTGAAGAATCAAATCCTACACTACAAAATATAACTTGAGGACATCATGGCAACCCAGCAGCAAATAGGCTAAATTAAAATAATACATGTTGATTTCACTCTTAGTATTCAAATGCCATCAAAGTTCCTTCTTTTGTATGACAACTATAAGAAATAAAAAAGAAAATCTGGAATTACACTTTCATACTCCATTCAACTGGAGAAGTTAATCACCTGCTCTGAATTAGGGTCCATATTTTGTACCCTCTACTTTTCGTTTTGTCCTTGCTATATAACCTATAATACATTGTCACATACAAAAAAGAAAAAAAAGGAAGCAGCATTTTGTGAACTGAAATGGAAGAGATTTACACTGTTATTTGTTCAGAAGTAGGTGAACAAAATAATTTAGCTCTAAGAATTTGTGCAGAGATGTGTAAAAGATTGACCTCACTTAGAGGGTGATGATACAAGTCACTGAATAACAAATGAAAATATATTTTTAGATTTATAATTATATAGAAAATTAATTAATGGAATTGTCAGGTGAGATTTCTGAATTGATTCCTGTTAAATTTTGATTTCTCCTTTTCTCTTTTTTCTTTGTTTAGATTTTGTTTTTTCTTTAACTATGTAGCTGAAGGATAGCAGTCCTGTTTAAGCACAGATCTTAATGAGTGTTAATGAAGCAGGAACAAGGATCTTATAGACTCCGACATCTCGGTAGAGGATTTTCTTGCAGGCGATTAGGGCCAGTTTCACTCTTTTCACATTGATAATAAATTAAGATTATATATTACTTCTCTTTGATTTTCCTTGCCATATTATGATAATTGTTGTGATGCTAATTAGCAAATTGTGTGTTAGTTCATCAGCTTAATTTATTTGATTTTTTAAAAAGTACTACAGAAACAAATTAGCATGGCATATGACACACAATAACCATAATAGCATAATAAGAATAAAAAAAGGATGCATATGCACATAGTTGAAGTTATTTGGAAGGCAATTCTATTTTATTCTTTGAGATGGAGGATGATGATTTATCTACTCTTGGTGGAAATTTCCATTAAAATGGGCAATATAGTAGACCCGTTTAAAGTTGGAAATTGAATTGACCATTACTATGACAAAGGTAAACGATTTTTTATTCTACTAAGGGTTTCCTGCATTTTTGATTCCCTGAAAATATGTACCATAAGAGGTTTGTCTGCGTTAACATTCCAGAAACTCCTAGCCTCCTTGCATGCAGAATTTGTCTGCACAAATTATTTATTCAAGGTAAATCAATCAAGCATTATGTTAGTGTTTTACGTACAAGAATAAAACCATTAAAAATCCTGTAGAACAAAGTTTTGGTTATTTTACTAAAACTAAATTTTAAGAACAATGAAATCAGACTTTTAACCTCTTTATACGCAGTCAAAGATACTTGGCGTGTAGTAGGCATGCAATTAATAAAAAATGAATAAATACATAAATGGATAAATGGTGTCCTGGATAACCATAACTGGTTCTTTCTGTATTGCTTTGCTGTTTCATTAGCAGACCTGACTAAATTTCACAATCTATGTAGCATGACAATCTTAGATTTGCTTTGGGGTAGAATGTGCTGAAAGGGAAGCATAATCTCTGGGTAACCAGTCACACATTATAATGGAATAGCATGAAATGATACACCGAAATAAAACAAGGGTATTGGCAACCTGTCTGGCACATGATATGGCAATTCTTTTCCCTTCAGGAAGTCACTGTTTAGTGACTGTGCAGTCCAGTTGGTATTGAAGTTTGATTTGTGACTGAGCAGGCAGCTCGTGTCTGGGTGCCAACGCGATCACCTGGACAGGAAAGAGATCTGTTGTCATATACACCTATAACAAAACCTGATGTTTACACAAAGACCCTTGGCACAGAGGCCTGTAAGCCAAGCAACCTCTGCAATAAAATGGCTTAAGAGAGGAAGAAAGAATGGGATGCTTTGTATTCTTTTGTTTGGTTTGATCAAGGTTGTGTCCAAAAGATAACTGATACCCTTAGAGGCATAAATGGCCTCCTAGCTCATTTAGGTTTAGGCTGAATTAGGCTGAATTTAGGTTTTTGTTGCTGATATAAATTCTCCTGAGAATTTATTCATTGAAAAATGGTTTTATTTTTTCCTTTCACGTAATAAAAGATTCCAGACCTGGCCTCCTAAACCCTCATGTTTGGGTCTCCTCCATAAAAGAGAAGACCCAAACATGACTTATGACTTACACAGAGCCTGAATTCTCTTTTTTGGAAAGGGATTAGTGAGTGTTAATAAGAGTTGTCTAAATCCTTTTGATGGGAAAGTGAAAGATTTTAGAGTTAGGCCATTCCAAATGGAATTTCCATAGTTTTCTCAACGCAGTTTTATTAACCCCTATACTAAGTAGAATAGTGTCTCTGCAAAATTCATGTCTTCCTGGAACCTGTGAATGTGACCTTATTTGGAAATAGGGTCTTGACAAATGGAATCAAGTTAAGATTAGGCTAGGCCCTAAATCCAATATTATTGGTTTCCTTATAAGAAGAGGGAAATTTAGAGAGAGAGATGTGGGAAGAAGTCTGTGTGAAGACGGAGAAAAGATTGGAACACCAAAGATTGCTGACAACCAACAGAGGCTGGTAGAAGAAAAGGAAGAATTCTCTCCTACAGGCTTCCAAGGGAGCATGGTCTTGCTGACAACTTGATTTTGAACTTCTAGCCTCCAGAGCTGTGACACAAAGATTTTTGTTGTTTTAAGCCTCCAAGTTTATCGTAGAAAACAAATTCAGATTTTGGTACTGGGAAGTTGGGTGCTACTGTAACAAACACCTAAAAATGTGAAAGTGGCTATATTAAACACATGCAGATATTTTTCATTTGCCCAAAGAAATATGTTCTCTCAAAGGTAATGGGTAGACGCTGGAAGTGTTCGGAAGCATGTGGTAGTAAAACCTAAACTGTCTTGAAGGGACCGTTGATAGAAATATGGATTTTAAAGGTGATTCTGGTGAGGACTCAGATGAAAGTGAGGAACATGCGTTTGGAAACCGGGGTAAAGACTATCCTTGTTATAAAGTGGCAGAAAACTTGGGTGGATTGTTTTCTGCTGTTGAATAGAAGGTGGGACTTGTGAGTGGTTAACTGGATGTTTAGCTGAGGAGATTTCTAAGCCAGGTGTAGAAGGTAGAAGGTACAGTCTGTTTTTTCCTTGCTGCTTATAGTAAATTGTGAGAGGAAAGAGATAAATTGAGGAATGAACTATAAAAAGGAACCAGCATTTGATGATTTGGAAAATTCTCTGCTCATCAAGAGAGCAAGCCCTAGGAACAGGGCCAAGGGTGTAGCAGAACAACCATATACTAAGGTAACAGTCGCGTGTGATTAGACATTTGATTTATGGATCCAGCAATCTTCTCAGCAGAAACTAGGAACAGAGATGGAGTTATCGCAGAAACCAGGAACAGAGATGGAGTTATCTAGGAAGGATCTGTGGAGAACCCCTGGTGTCTAATGACATGGATCCCCTCAACATTAACAGAAGACAAACAAGGGTTTTGAGAATTTTATACTAGCAGAAATGCTGCCAGCCTGGACTGAAAGGGACAGAGATGGGAAGGAAGTCTGTTGTTTTAAGCCACCGATTTTGTTTTAACTTATTATAGCAGTCCTAGGAAACTAATATAACCTTTCAAAGAAAGAAAACCCTGTTAGATGGTTTCATAACTAAGGAAGGAATATGATCTTCTAGAATGAAGGGGAGATGGCTAAGATTGGCTTATGTCTTTTAAAAAGTGTCTCTAATATATTATACATTAAGAATTCAAGCAGAAAAGATATATATCTGTCTATATTCATGGCCATTGTGACATCTGTATCTATATTTATCATTATATTTACATTTATATCTCTATATAAAAGAATAAATGCATAACAACATAGTAAAACAAGAAAAAATAAAATCAAGAGAACAAGATATACTGAAGAAGGTATAAAACAAACAAAGAGCTCAAGAACACTCTGTAGGTTAGGTCACGGGTAGACACAGTGATTGACAACTTATATGCCTATGGGTACTACACAGGCAAATTAAATGAATGAAACACATGAGATGCTTATGTATTAAACACATGGTGATATTTCTCATTTATACAAAGAAATGTATTCCCCAAATTTTTTTGAAACTATTATTTCAAAATGCTTTCTGGTTTCATCAAAATGCATTTTCCTACTTTTGTTTGAGATGCTGGTATAGCCACATCGTCTTTGTAGAAACTACTCAACGCTGCCATTATAGAGTAAAAGCAGCCATAGACAGTAATAAAGGAACGGACATGGCTGTATTTTATTTACCGAAAAAAGTGGCAGGCTAGATTTGGCCCATGCATGATAGTTTGCCAATCCCTGCTCTAGATGACAACAAAATTAATGATACTTTTGTTCTCTATCAGAGAGATGTGTAGATGTGTATGCAATATAGTTGCTGCCATTAAATTAAAAGTCTAGGCTGCATGTATGTGGAATACGGCAGTAGCCACCTTGCTATGTAGGCTTCAGACATTCTGAGCTCTCATCCTTTTCATACACTAATTCCGCGATGTACAGTTCTGAATGTATCAGTTGCCTGCAAAGACATCTTCATAGGATTTCCCACCAATAATAGAAGATAAAGTTCAAAGCCCCACCTCGCAGCTTCCAGACTACCTTATAATTACCTCCTGTTATGCCCCTTAACACATCTTGTTAAACTGAAATACTGCCTTCACGCAATCTCCTTCTCTTTGGTCATTCTTTTCCTTCCGTTTTGATATGTCCATATTCACAGCTAACTAAAATGTCACTTTTCCTATTTTTCTAATGAATTTGTTCTTTATCTCCCAAGTAGATGTCTCTCCTGTTAGAACTCTCACAGTATTTATTTTATTTATACTTTTCTTATGGCATTTCATTATTATATTCTGCTCATATTCTTTGTGTAATACATTATCTCTTTTGGTATAATAAGATTTTTGAAGATAATCCTGGTGTCTGACTCATCCTCATTTGTTCCCAAAGTATCTCACTAGGTGCGAAATAAATACTTTTTCTTTGAATTACTGTACAAGGGAAAACTGTGACATAGCTTTCTTTGGAAGACTAGATTCTGTATTATTTATAGATTTATTCTAAATCACCCTATTTTGCATAGAACTTAAATCATTCTTCCTAAGGCTTTTTCTTGTTGTATCTATTTTACACATACATCATATATATATATATACACACACATATATATATATTCTTTAAAAAAATATTTGATTAAGTATGGGGATCCTTAAAGAAGAAAGGATCTGTTTAGAATAAAATGAAGGTGTATTCAAGAATAGAAGTGCTCAATGCAACAACCTTGGTTTATGTCTTGACTCCTTTATTTATCTGCTAGCTGACCATGAGAAAATTCCTCAAATTCTTAATTTCAGACTTTTAGTGTGTAAAACAGGGATAATAAAAATACTTATCTCATAGAGTTTCTGTTAGGAATAAGTGCTTAGCCCAGATGAGGCTTATTGCTGGTACTTCAATTAATTTTGGGTTTTAGTATCATTAATCAATAGTAAGTGGCAGCCATATATATGTAAAGAATATTATACATAGTTCTATACTTGTACACTCATCATTAATATCACTGTAATAATTTTCACGTGTCAAACCACTGAAGCTAGATTTTCCCTTGTACTGATTTCTGTGCTCTGCAGCACCAGCTGTGAACACACTCCAGCAGTGCAACCACAGCAAATGACACATATGGTTCTTATGTGATGTCAATGACAGTGACTTCTAAATACATTAATATGTACAGCAGCTATAGTTAACTGAGCAATTTAAGAATAACACAACTTGTAGTAAGTCAGCATTACTATTTATGTTGAGTAAAACAATTTACACCAGAATGAAGAAATATTTAAGGATTAAAAAATGATTAGAATCTATTTTCAACAGAGAAATACCAGGAATTTTCATACTTTTTTTGTATTTCCTTTTTTTTGTTTGTTTTTGGAAAGGAAAAACCAAAACTTTTTGTTTACTGATGACATGATCATCTATGTGCAAAATTCAATGGGATCTACAAAAAAAGCTACTAGAATTAACAAGTGAATTTAGCAACATTGCAGTACAAAAAAAATCAATATACAAAAATCTGTTGTATTTATATACTAGCAATGGACAATTGAAATCAAAATAATAAAGAATACGATTTACAATAGCATAAAAAATGTGAAATACTTAGGGATCAATCTGACCAAAATCAGCAAGGTCTGTATACTTACAACTGTAAAAGAGTGCTGAGAGAAATTAAAGAAGACCTAAATAAATGGAGAGATACACTGTGCTCATGGACTGGAAGTCTCATTACTATTAAAATATCAGTTCTTATCAAATTAATCTATAGATTCAATGCAATACCAACAAAAATCCCAGCATGCTTTTTTCTTTGTAGAAATTGACATGGCAAGTTTAAAATTCATATGGAAAAGGAAAGTACCTAGAATAGCCAAAACAAATTTGAAAAGGAAGAATAAACTGGGAAGATGAATTATGTGACTTCAAAACATTAAAAAGCTGCAATAATCAAGACAGTGTGTTTTTGGTGTACGCATAGACAAATAGGATGCTGGGACAGAATAGAGAACCCCAAAATAGACCCCCACATGTATGGATGATTGATTTTTAACAGAGGTGCAAAGACAATTCAGTGGAGAAAGAATAGTCTTTCAACAAATGGTGCTGGAACAAGTAAATATCTATGTGCAAAGAAGTACACTTCAATCCATACCTTGCACTATATATAAAAAATGGGTCACAGATGTGAAAAACCTAAAACTATAAAACTTCTATGAGAAAACACAATAGAAAATCATTGTGGCCGTAGTTAGGCAAAGATTTCTTGGATACAACACCAAAAGCATAATCCATAAAAAATAATTGGTAAACTAGATTTCAGTAATATTAAGAACTCTTTTAAGAATTAAGAACTCTTTAAGACCTCTTTAAGAATTAAGCTTTTTGAAAGACACTGTTAAGAGAATAAAAAGACAAGTCATAGACTGGGAGAAAATACTTATAAATCACACATCTGAGGAAGGAATCACATATAGAATATAAAGAACTCTTAAAAAACTCGGTAATAGGGGGCCGGCCAGTGGCGCAAACGGTTAAGTGCGTGCACTCCGCTTCAGCGGCCTGGGGTTCGCAGGTTCGGATCCCGGGCGCGCACAGACGCACCGCTTGTCAACCATGCTGTGGCGGCGTCCCATGTAAAGTAGAGGAGGATGGGCATGGATGTTAGCTCAGGGCCAATCTTCCTCAGCAGAAAAGAGGAGGATTGGCATTGGATGTTAGTTCAGGGCTGATCTTCCTCACACACACACACAAAAACTCAGTAATAAACAGCACAAGGAAAAATGGGCAAAATACCTGAACAGACACTTCACCAAAGAAGACACACAGCTGGCAAACAGGCTCATGGAAAGATGCTCGTTAGTGATTAGGGAAATGCAAATCAAAACCACAATGGAAAGCTTTTATATACCTATTAGAATGGCTAACATTAAAAGAGATCGACAATACCAAGTGTTAGTGAGGTTACAGAGCAACTGGAATTCATTTTTTTAATTATCAAAATAATCTTTAATTTTTTTTAAACCAAAGTAATATGTACACCTGTTGAAAATATAATAGCATAGAAGGGCTTAGAATGAAAGGGAACAACACCCCTCTCCACTTCCAGTTCTACTTTCTTGAACTAGGAAATATTAGTGATTAATTATTCTATTTTCATCCTTGAGGTAATTTTGTATCTAATTCTAAATAATACATTCTTACCACTATTTCTTGGCTGATTCGTTCATCTAACAAATATTTGTTGAGCTATTTCTATGTGTTCAGCACTATATATGTTTTTAATTTTTTGTTTATTGCAGTAACATTGGTTTATAACATTGTATAAATTTCAGGTGTACATCATTATACTTCTATTTCTGCATAGATTACATCATGTCCACCACCCAAATACTAATTACAACCCATCACCACACACATGTACCGAATTATCCCTTTCGCACTCCTCCCTCCCCACTTCCACTCTGGTAACCACCAATCCAATCTCTGTCCCTATGTGTTTGTTTATTGTTGTTATTATCTACTACTTGATGAAGGAAATCATATGGTATTTGACCTTCTCCCTCTGACTTATTTCACTTGGCATGATACCCTCAATGTCCATCCACGTTGTCACAAATGGCTGGATTTCATCGTTTCTTATGGCTGAGTAGTATTCCATTGTGTATATATACCACATCTTCTTTATCCATTTGTCCCTTGATGGGCACTTAGGTTGCTTCCAAGTCTTGGCTATTGTGAATAACGCTGCAATGAACACAAGGGTGCATGTATCTTTATGCATTGGTGTTTTCAAGTTCTTTAGATAAATACCCAGCAGTGGAATAGCTGGATCATGTGGTAGTTCTATGCTTGATTTTTTGAGGAATCTCCATACTGTTTTCCATAGTGGCTGCACCAGTTTGCACTCCCACCAGCAGTGTATGAGAGTTCCCTTCTCTCCACATCCTCTCCAACACATGTTGTTTCCTGTCTTGTTAATTACAGCCATTCTGACGGGCTTGAGGTGATATCTCATTGTAGTTTTGATTTGCATTTCCCTGATAGTTAATGATTTTGAACATCTTTTCATGTGTCCATTGGCCATCTGTATATCTTCTTTGGATAAATGTCTGTTCAGGTCCCCTGCCCACCTTTTAATAGGGTTGATAGTTTTTTGTTGTTGAGATGCATGAGTTCTTTATATATTTTGGAGATTAAGCCATTATCAGATGTATGGTTTGCAAATAACTTCTCCCAATTGTTAGGTAGTCTTTTCGTTTTGTTGATGGTTTCCTTTGCTGTGCAGAAGCTTTTTAGTTTGATGTAGTCCCATTTGTTTATTTTTTCTATTGTTTCTCTTACCCGGTCAGACATGGTGCTTGAAAATATGTTGCTAAGACCAATGTCGAAGAGTGTACTGCCTATGTTTTCTTCCAGAAGTTTCATAGTTTCAGGTCTTACATTCAAGTCTTTAATGCATTTGGAGTTAATTTTTGTGTATGGTGTACGGTAAGGGTCTACTTTCACTTTTTTGCATGTGGCTATCCAGCTTTCCCAACACCATTTGTTGAAGAGACTTTCTTTTTTACATTGTATGTTCTTGGCTCCTTTGTCAAAGATTAGCTGTCCATAGATGTGTGGGTTTATTTCTGGGCTTTCAATTCTATTCCATTGATCCGTGTGTCTGTTTTTGTGCCAGTACCATGCTGTTTTGGTTACTATAGCTTTGTAGTATATTTTGAAATCAGGGAGTGTGATACCTTCAGCTTTGTTCTTTTTTCTCAGGATTCCTTTAGCTATTCGAGGTCTTTTGTTGTTCCATATAAATTTTAGGATTCTTTGTTCTATTTCTGTGAAAAATGTTGTTGGAACTTTGATAGGGATTGCATTGAATCTATAGATGGCTTTAGGAAGTATGGACATCTTAACTATGTTAATTCTTCCAATCCAAGTGCACGGAACATCTCTCACTTTCTTTGTGTCCCCTTCAATTTCCCTCAGCAGTGTTCCACAGTTATCTGTGTACAGATCTTTCACCTCTTTGGTTAAGTTTACTCCTAGGTATTTTATCGTTTTTGTTGCGATTGTAAATGGGGTTGTATTCTCAATTTCTCTTTCTGCTACTTCGCTGTTAGTGTATAGAAATGCAAATGATATTTGTATGTTGATTTTGTATCCTGCAACTTTACCATATTCGTTTATTACTTCTAAAAGTTTTCTGGTGGATTCTTTAGGGTTTTCTATGTATAAAATCATGTCATCTGCAAATAGTGACAGTTTCACTTCTTCCTTTCCAATTTGGATCCCTTTTATTTCTTTTTCTTGCCTGATTGCTCTTGCTAGGACTTCCAGTACTATGTTAAATAGGAGTGGTGGCAGTGGGCATCCTTGTCTGGTTCCTGTTCTTAGAGGGCTAGGTTTCAGTTTTTCACCATTGAGGATGATATTAGCTGTGGGTTTGTCATATATGGCCTTTATTATGTTGAGGTATTTTCCTTCTATCCCCATTTTATTCAGAGTTTTTATCATAAATGGATGCTATATCTTGTCAAATGCTTTCTCTGCATCTATTGAGATAATCATGTGATTTTTTATTCTTCATTTTATTAATGTAGTGTATTACGTTGATTGATTTGCCAATGTTGAACCATCCCTGCATAACTGGAATAAATCCCACTTGATCATGGTGTATAATCTTTTTAACGTATTGTTGTATGCGATTTGCTAGTATTTTGTTGAGGATTTTTGCATCGATGTTCATCAGTGATATTGGCCTGTAATTTTCTTTTTTTGTGTTGTCCTTGTCTGGTTTTGGTATCAGGGTAATGTCGCCTTCGTAGAATGAGTTAGGGAGCTTCCCCCCCTCCTCAATTTTTTGGAAGAGTTTGAGAAGGATAGGTATTAAGTCTTCTTTGAACGTTTGGTAGAATTCACCAGGGAAGCCGTCTGGTCCTGGACTTTTATTTTTGGGGAGGTTTGTGATTACGGTTTCGATCTCCTTACAGGTGATTGGTCTATTCAAATTCTCTACTTCTTCCTGATCCAGTTTTGGAAGGTTGTATGATTCTAAGAATTTATCCATTTCTTCCAGATTGTTGAATTGGTTGGCATATAGCTTTTCATAGTATTCTCTTATAATCTTTTGTATTTCTGAGGTGTCTGTTGTAATTTCTCCTCTTTCATTTCTGATTTTACTTATTTGTGTCTTCTCTCTTTTTTTCTTGGTGAGTCTAGCTAAAGGCTTGTCCATTTTGTTGATCTTTTCAAAGAACCATCTCTTGGTTTTATTAATTTTTTCTTAGTCTCTATTTCATTTATTTCTGCTCTGATTTTTATGATTTCCCTTCTTCTACTGATTTTAGGCTTTGTTTGTTCTTCTTTTTCCAGTTCCTTTAGGTGCATTGTTAGATTGCTTATTTGAGATTTTTCTTGTTTGTTGAGATAGGCCTGTATTGCTATTAACTTCCCTCTTAGAACTGCTTTTGCTGTATCCCATAAATTCTGGAATGTCTTATTTTCATTTTCCTTTGTGTCCAGGTATTTTTTGATTTCTTCCTTGATTTCTTCGTTGACCCAGTCGTTGTTCAGTAGCATTTTGTTTAATCTCCACGTATTTGTGGCTTTTCTGATTTTCTTCTTATAGTTGATTTCCAGTTTCATACCGTTGTGGTCGGAAAAGATGCTTGGTATTATTTCAATCCTCTTAAATTTATGGAGACTTGTTTTGTGGCCTAATATGTGATCAATCCTGGAGAATGTTCCATGTGCATTTGAAAAGAATGTGTATTCTTCGGTTTTTGGATGGAATGCTCTGTATATATCTACTAGGTCCATCTATTCTAGTGTGTCATTTAAGGCCAATGTTTCCTTATTGATTTTCTGTTTAGCTGATCTATCCATTGGTGTAAGTGGAGTGTTAAAGTCCGCTACTATTATTGTGTTACTGTCTATTTCTCTTTTTATGTCTGTTAATAATTGCTTTATATATTTAGGTGCACCTACATTGGGTGCGTAGATATTTACAAGTGTTATATCCTCTTGTTGGATTGTTCCCTTGATCATTATGTAATGCCCTTCTTTGTCTCTTTTTACAGTTTTTGTTTTAAAGTCTATTTTGTCTGATAGGAGTACTGCTACCCCAGCTTTCTTTTCATTGCCATTTGCTTGGAGTATCTTTTTCCATCCTTTCACTGTCAGTTTGTGAGTGTCTTTAGGTCTGAAGTGTGTCTCTTGTATGCAGCATATATATGGGTCTTGTTGTTTTATCCAGTCAGCCACCCTATGCCTTTTAATTGGAGCATTTAGTCCATTGACGCTTAAAGTAGCTATTGATAAGTATGTACTTACTGCCATTTTTTAACTTTTTTTCTCAGTGTTTTAGTAGTCCTTCTCTGTTCCTTTCTCCTTCTATACAGAATTGATGGTCTCTTTAGTTTGACCTCTGTCTGGAAGCTCTACTCTTTAACTCCCCTCCTCCCCCATTTTATGTTTTTGATATCATATCTAAACTCTTTTTTGTGCATTTGTATCCATTGCTCTCTTATCATGGAAACAGATAATTTTTGCTATTTGTGGTCTTCTTTTTTCCCCTTAAATCAGTCCCTTTAACATTTCTTGTAGCACAGGTTTCTCGGTGACAAACTCCTTTAATTTTTGCTTGTGTGGGAAATTTTTGATCTCTCCTTCCATTTTGAATGATAATCTTGCTGTGTAGAGTATTCTTGGCTGTAAGTTTTTTCCTTTTAGCACTTTAAATATATCGTGCCACTCTCTTCTAGCCTGTAAGGTTTCTGCTGAGAAGTCAGCTGATAGCCTTATGGGGTTTCCTTTGTATGTAACTTGTCTTTCTCTGGCAGCTTTTAGGATTCTCTCTTTATTCTTTAATTCTAGACATTTCGATTATGATGTGTCTTGATGTGGGCCTCTTTGGATTTATCTTGTTTGGGGCTCTCTGTGATTCCTATACCTGGATGTCTGTTTCCTTCCTTAGGTTAGGGAAGTTTTCATCTATTATGTCTTGAAATAGATTCTTTGCCCCTTTGTCTCACTCTTCTCCTTCCGGGACACCTATAACACAGATGTTAGTGTGCTTGATATTGTCCCAGAGGTCCCTTAGACTGTCCTCACTCTTTTTAATTCTTTTCTCTTTTACCTGTTCAGCTTGGGTAATTTCTTCTAGTTTTTCGTCCAGCTCGCAGATCCGTTCTTCTGTATCCTCTACTCTGCTTTTGAGTCCCTCTAGTGAATTTTTCATTTCCAGTATTGTATTCTTCATTTCTGATTGGTTCTTTTTTATATCTTCCATTTCTTTGTTGACATTCTCACCGAGTTCATCTATTCTTCTCCCCAGATCAGTGAGCATCCTTAACACTCTTAGTTTGAACTCTCTGTCAGGTAGGTTGGTCATTTCTGTTTTACTTAGTTCCTTTTCTGGAGTTCTGTCCTGTTCCTTTACTTGAAATGTATTCCTTTGCCTCCTTATTTTCCCTCTTTCCCTGTGCTTGTGTCTACGTATTAGGTAGGTCAGCTAGGTCTCCTGCTCTTGGATAGGTAACCTTATGTAAGTGATGGCTTAGGAGGCCTGCACTGTGCTTCCCTCAGTTCTCAATGTTCCAGGGGTGACCCCTATGTGGGCTACGTGTGTCCTTCTGTTGTGGCCTGTTTGCTCTCCCTGTAGGCCCCCAGGGAAGCCGAGTTATGCTTCTGGCCAGCTGTTGTAATGCTCAGCTGCTTGTAGTTGTTGTGGGCCCTTCAGTCTCTTTATGAGGTGTGGGGAGCCCCAGCACAGTTGGCTGCAAGTTCTAATACCACATTTGTGTTGCAGTATTTCTTTTAAGTGAGTAGGCCCCCAGCGTGGCAGGTTGTTAGGCTCAGGGCCTTACAATTGCTATAAGCCTCCAGCCCTTAGGTCTCTTGTCAGCTCTCTGAGGATTGCAGCTGGGTGGGGCTGGCCTCAGGCACAGGAGCACCCAATTGTTTCTGGCTTTGGAAGGTGGGGCAAACCCCCTATGTGGGTCTTTGAGAAGCACAAGTCTTCTGCAGCTGACAAGCCCTGCCGCCCACAGGTCCACACACACAGTCAACACTGTCCTGCCCCATGTGTGTGCCCTGACCTCCCGAAGTGGACCCAGTCTCTCCACGGCGGGAGCCCCACACACTCCACCACTGCCCCACACTCTCCACCCACTCCTTGTGCATGCCCTGCCCCACTGAATTGGGCTCAGTTGCCAGGGTTCCGAGAATCCAGTCACCAATCTATGCAGGCCCACAAGTTGCCTGAGGGCTTGTTGTTGGTTGGGTCCAGTCTCTAGGGTGGGCTGCCCACCCTGGCTGAGCTGGATTAAATCTGTGTTCTAGTGGGTGGGGCAGATCTGGGCTAGCAGGCCCCAGGGAGAACTCCAATGGCATCTGTATCAGCACGCCCACACCAGGCCACAGCAATGGCCACCGCCAATGTCCCAGTCCCTGGACAGGTCTCACCCCTCACCGAGATGCACTCACAGCCTATCAGGTGAGTCTCTTTTCACCAAAGCACTGTGCACCTTTCTTTCTGGTGATTTTAGGATGTTTTCTGAAACAGGTGAGTTTGTGCGTGGGCCCTTTAAGAACCGGTTTTAATTTCTTTGTGAACCAGGTTTTCTGGGGATACTCCCCAATGTTTTAGTAGCAGGCACAGTCAGATATTATGCCACTCGCCTCGACTGTGCTGGGTCCACAAAATGCCCACAGCGGGGGCGCTCCCCGGCTCAGGGTCCCGCGCCTCCAGGGAGGGCTGTGGACCTGTGGGCTGCTCCCGGCGGCCGTGAAGCTGGCGGCTTGTGAAGGCGGCGTTTTTCCTCTCCAGAAGGGAGTCTCTGCCTCTTCCACCTCAGCTGGGATTGTCCACTGTTGCAGGACTTCCTCTCATCCAGTTTTCAGTTCTGTCTCAGGGGTAATCTTTCCACGAGTAGTTGTAAATTGGCTGTGTCCGTGGGAGGAGGTGAGTTCAGAGTCTGCCTACGCCGCCATCTTGACTTCTTTCCTGTCGTTTCCTTTTAAAATAAAATAACATGAGATGCTTCTCTGGCTTTATCTTTTCATAAATTGAGGAAAAAATAGTTGAATTCATATTTAACAGATTAGCGTTAACTTACTTTACTTCAGAAATATAAATCATTAGTAAATAAAACATCATAGGCCACAGCAATAAAACCCCGGTACATGCTTAAAGTCTGGAAAATTATTCCATTTTTATGGTATATTTAGGCATTTAATAATTCTTTTCTTCAGTGAACAATGAACACTTTCCATCCCAAGTGTGAACACCTTGAGGATTAGGATTTTGATAATTGATTTAGTTTCTGGTTTATGAAACCACTGCCTCTTGGGGAACTTAGTTTTGGAAGCTATAATAGCATCACAAGTCCACTGGCTGCTACCATCCACTAAACTATACTCTCAAACTCTGGGACACACTTATTGACATAACATTTGAATATTTTAGTATAGCTTAATATGCACAAGCTTAGCTTAACATGCACCAGTTTAATTGTAAATTAGATTCTCTACCATATCAAAGTGAAAGATACTTCTCTAAACAGGGTGTAAATAAATGAACATTTCACAAGTTATTCTTAGCAAGTAGCAGAATTTAAATAATATGTTTTGAAAGTATTGCTCTCGAGCCAACCAGACCAATAGATGCTGCTGTTATAATGCCTCAGGATCTTCAGTGGGAGAACATCTAGTTGAACACAAAGGGCAAGACAGTAAATAGCACGGTGGAACAGTGTGGGTCAGGCACCCTGAAGCTAGGTAGTAGGCCAAAATTGAAGAAGTAGTAGCCTTTGTATTCCAAGACCTAAGTGAACAACGTTAAATGATTGCCGGAGTGTATCGTGGACCGGGGTTAAATATCAGTGCACTAGCCTATAGTCTTACGAGTCAAGAGATCTCATGTCAAAAATAAATGTCTTCTGTTACAGGCACTGTATTTTCTTTTAAGCCAGTAGAGTCAAAATCTACCTTTTTACGTCTATCCTTACTGGCTAGCTGCTTAAATGGTTCTCAATTGTTTTTATCAACCTGAAAGCCTGAATGTCTTGGAGATTAGACATTGGTCTTGCAGAATTCTCACCATTGCCACTTTCGGCTAGATTTTTTGCTATAGTGATCCTGATAAAACTCGAGAAACTGCAACTCAAAAACAATTGTAAAATAACTTGTGTGTGTGTGTGTGTAAACATATAAAGTTACAGAAAGAACTCCCAAGATATCACTTCGTAAAAATATTTGCAGTTAAATAATGTGAAGGAATCTATGGCATTTTATCAATATGTTTCAATTTGTTTGATATTAAAATATACAAAATAAGCTTACTTAAGGAATCGTGACAAAATGAAGAGAATCATTTACTTCTAGATATAAATCTCAGTGAACTGGAAACAGTTGGAAACATATGCATCTGTGCTATAGTTTCATTTGCTATAAATAACTTTGTAATATTTATTCACACTGGTGGGGGTATAGGGGGAGGGAGGGGGAAGAGAGAGAGTGAGAGAGAGAGAGACAGACCATGCCATGTGGCAGACAGAAGAAAGAACTGTGCAAGGGAAGAAAAAATGTCTTAATAACTTAGACCACGAGAATTATAACTCTCTCACAATAGTTACAAAGAGAGTAAGTAACAGAAGTGCTAAGAGGTCAGTTATAGATTGTAGAAGCCACATCTTCCATGGGTTTGACTTTCTTCATTAAGGACATAAGAGTTTTGTATTAGGAACTCCAAGTTAGAAGAGTTTTGGAGTTTGACAGACTTTGGTTAAATCTTACTTCCTCCATTTACAGCTTTGTTTGCTTGGCCAAATTTGTTAAACAATTTGAGATTTGGTTTGTTCAGCTGTAAAGCTGGAATAATTTTATCTACCTCAAAGAATTACTATGAAAATTAAATGAAAATATAAATATTGGCTGCTCTGTGTAATTAACATAGTACTTGGTATGCAATAAATTCTGTTTAGTGTGGGTGCTGTTTCTTTCTTCTTAACATGACAATTAAAACTATACACAGAATTCAAGATTCACTTTCACAAGCCCATAGTTGGGATTATCTTTGTGTTGATTTGTATAATAATCCTACTATTAAAGTAGCAGACCTGTGAATTATTGTTTTGGAACACTGCTTCTTTCTGATTTAGTTGATATTTCTAGTCATTGTCTAAAACCTTAGTTACTTTCACATGAATAGCAGCAGTAAGCCAGTGTTCTTACCCTGGAATCTTGTTACTTAAGTATATGGCTTATTATTTATAATCTCACCTTATTGGATTAATCTCCTCCTACTAATACATAGAAGTCTTCGGATTTCTGATTTTTCTCAATTTGTTGTTATCCTTAAAAGTGGTAAGTGGGCCATGTATATCATTAGCAAAATATCCAAAAAATGTGTCATAGATCTTTGCAGTGGATGGAGCCATAGTGCTTGAGCCATAGTGCTCTGGACTTTCCTCTGGACTTAGTGTATTGTCTGTATTCTTTTCATATGGAGTTTCAAATTACACCATAATCTGGCTCATAGATTTCATCTTGTGTATATGATTACCCTGAGACTTTGTTAATGTCCAGCTAAAATTCTGAAATACTCTGTGTATGGGGTCCACCTGATCTCTCATTCTAAAGTCTGAATCAATAGAAGAATTGATGTCAATCTAGCATATCTGATACTAGCCATCACTACTTCCTTTTCCAAATACTTACAGACTCTTTAAAAAATCTACTTGAAGATTTGGTCTGGTTTCAGGTTCATTAGTCTGTAATTTTTTCCATTTTTGCCTTTTCAAAAGTTGAAATATCATTTCCCAGTATATTTTCTTTCACAACTTTCCAGCTAGTCATGATTACTCAAAAATTACTACTGATGCCTTTAAAGTCTTACTGTAACATTTCTTACTGGCCTGGTAGGAATTATTTCTGTAGCTGAAGATTGAATTCACTGAAGAACATGTAAGTATTGTTTTACTGTCTCCTCAACTGTCTTTAGATTCTGTTCATATTGTACATTTATCCTACCTTTTCTAGGCTGAAGATTGCTCCTGAACAGAGGCCAGAGAAGTAAAATTCAGGTTTCATAACTTCCTCTGTCTGCTGTATTTACTACCCCAAACTGGGAGCATATTCTTTCTTTGTTCTTCTTACTCTAATGGAACTAGCAACATCTCATCCCCCTTCCCCTTTTCTACTTTATCATTTTTATAAGACTCAAGGCATTCTGGATAGGCGTACTTGACTCTGGGTACACATCACACTTCTTTTCACAAAGGAGTCAACCCTTAAGCATAACCAAAGTTGTTTGGCATACAATTTTAACCTCTCATCCTCCTTTAACTCAAGTGCTTGCTCCCTGATAGCTACTGGAGATGTTGGTTATACTCTGTGTCAAAGAAAATATTATTTGGACTTCTTTTAATATGGTTTGAATGGGTAACTTTGAAAGGACCTGTACGTTTAAACTTTGGTATATAGAGTTTCCTCAGCCAAACTGTATGACACTATGTCCAAAAATATTCTAAGAATTCTGAAAGTAAAAATAAATAACCCCTGGCTTAAGTAGTGTTTCCTGGGAAACAGACTCTGAGATGGAGATTTGTATGCCTGTAGTTTCTTAGAAAATACTCTCAGGATCAACACCTATTATGGAGAGAAGGAAGAAAGACTGAGATTAGGGGAGGTTGTAATGCTATGTGGGCAGCTCTGAACCTGAGATATCCTTATTTTAGGCAAGATAGTCAAGATTTCATGCTCCTGCATTGACCAGATATTGAGGACTGCCCCTGAGAAGAGGAGATAGCCTCAAATGAGGCAGTTGCCTTCAGTCAAGGGCAGTTTTTGGAGAATGAATGTCTCAATCCTAAGAGCTATCTGGAAGGAACACCATAGCATCTACTGCAATTCACCTCTTGTGCCGCTAAGACCCATTGCTTCATATAATAAGTTGACCCCATCTTTGAAAAGATCCTCAAGAATTTTGATTAGTCTCTATTTTGGGGGAAACTTTCAGGAGGAAGGCTAGTGGGACAAACTATAGGCCACTCACTGTAGCTGGTCTTAGGACTCTTTAACTGATGCTCATTATCTTTCTCCTCTACTAATCGTTCTCGAATGTCCTCATTTTTGTTTAGAAACTGACAGTCTAGGTGCCTTGGTGGAGTGATGCAGACCCTCATCCGTGAAAGTTCTGCGCCCTCACTCCTCATGTCTCTCTCATGTTGTATCAGCCATATTTGTCAATTTATGACAAAATCTGGGAGGGGAATATCCACAGATGCTTCCCTGGATCACCTACATGGCAAACACATTCTTTCTTGGCCTCATGGTGTAACAGCAACCTGTCTTCTCTTGACACTTCAGGTCACAGACAATCAGTTTCAACTCAGACCCTGTGTCCAACAGTTTTTGAAATGTCAGAGTATTATCTGCTCCCTTTTTATCCAGCACAGTTACATGAATAAATGGCCATAGGTCCCACTGGGTGAGGAATGTGGAATTATTACCTTATGTATGTTCATAGTCTTGTAAGGTCCTTCTTCTTGGGGAATCTGGTCTCTCAGTCAATGAATTGCAAGTCTGAAAATTGGCTTGGGGTCTTGGACTTTTTGGAGGGTCATTTGCTATAAACCCCTGATACTCAACCTTGATTTCTTTTTATTTTATAGATTGAGTAACATATTTGTTGCCCATCTATCTTATTCCCAGGTTTGTTGTGTTCTATTAATCATCTCCATTTCTCTGTGTGTCCCAGACTACCCTGGCTGCCCTCTGACTTGGCCCCTCCTTCAATAATTATGCCCAATTATTATGCCTCCACTTGGCCTCTATTATTAGGGGACTCAGTTCTGTAACAGCATCTCCTATCCTCATCCCTAGCCTACAGAGGGCAGCCCCTATTGAGATTCTCAATAAAGGTGTTGTGTTCTCCCTAGAGCATTCCTTATTGCTATAGTAAATGGAGTGACCTCAGGACTCTCTTACGGATGTTAGTAAGCTGGTGTGTTTTCTGGCCTTCTGCTGTGTATCTATTCCAGCATGCCATCTTCTCTAAGCCAATGATCTCTTCTTATACTCTCTGCTGTGGTAGTTCTGGCATTTCTACTTCACATAGTGTGGGTCATCAATCATGGCTTACTTCCAAGAGCCATGCTACCTGTGTATTAGCACCATGTCCTGGGGATGTATCAGAGTGTTAAATCCTGTATCACGGGAGGGTGCTCCCATATTGATAAATTCTCATTTATCCAATTTTATATACCACTCCCCCTGATCCAGCACCCTTAGGGTCCATTCCCACATATATTCTCTCTACTTCTGCTGGTACATGTACTGCAGCTCTTTTAGGTTATGGTCACTTTTCTCCCTTAGCAGACCTGATATTTTCTTGACCAAACTGTATTGCCACTTAGTTCTAGTTATTGATCTAGTGGCCAGAATGAAAGGTGAGAATAGAGCCTAAGAGGATTGTGGCATATTGTCTGTTAAGGCAGGAGCCTCTTCGTCATCTTTGTGGATGGAGGGAATACTAGTTTAACTGACAGAAGGGGGTCCCTTCTGTAAGCCCAGAGGGTTCAGGGGGACCTGAGGTTTCAAAAATTTTGAGTACAATAATACCAATGTTGCTATCCCAAATCTCAGAGTCTCACTCCTTCCCAATCGGGACCCTGATTTTAATTTGTTAGTTCCACTACCCTTATAATAAAATCCTGGGCAAGATCTGAAATTTTCTCTGTTCTCTGGCCATAGGAGATAATAGTCTCTTTAATAAGCTCCCAAGAGGACCCTGTCACTTTCCCATTTTACCTTCATTTGGTGAATGATCATCTTTTATTGTCCTTCTACAAAGTATATATAGTCCTCCAAAATAATCATCCATTTCAATAGTCTTTTTTTTCCCCCAAACCTCACAAACATCTGAGATATTCTATCTGCCAGTGCATTCCTTTGCATTTATGCACCATCCCAGTTTATTAGCAGTGAAATCTTCAACAATCTCTGCCTGCTGAAATTGTTGCTGCTACTGCCTGCTGAGGGCTATTAGCACTCCTCCTACCAGTGAGCTGGTCTTCATTGTTAGCTGACTGACTGGAAATCCAGCTTCCAAATGTCAGTTTAGAATCTGCTTCCTAGGATGACTCCTGACACCAACCGTTGTAAGTCAGATTCCCCAGAAATCAGAATCTGCAAATAGAAGGATTATTCCATTGTGCTCTTGGAAACAATGCCTATGAGAGAGTGAGGGAAGCAAGATTGAAAGGAGACAAAATTTGAACTTTGATACAAAGGAAACAGAGACTTTAGTCAATCCCACAGGGAGCACTGAAATTGGGATGGTTCTTCAGTGATGTTCTGCATCCAATCATCAGATGCAAGCTGCCCTCAAGATAGGGCATATCTTTGAAGGAGGCAGCTCCCTCCGCTAAGGAAGTTCCCAGCCGTGAGCTCTAAGTCTGCAACTCTCCCAGCAGTTCAGGCAATGAGTGTCTCAGTCTGTAAGGGGTCATTTGGACAGTGTACTACAGCATCCACTGCAATTCCTGATCTTATGAAGTTTACAACCTTGCAGAAGAACACTTATTTCCAATAAGTGGGGAAATGTGACATAATAGGGCAATATCGTGAAATGTTGTACTATCAGTTATATTTTCAGCCAATAGGGTAATGATACACCGAATGAAACAGAATTCTCAAAAAATATACCTACAAAATTTTTGATGTGTTGATAAAAAGTTTCCTCTTTTCCATTCACCTGGTTTTTAAAGACTATTGAAATAATACCACTTATGTTTTCAGCTTCACGTAACAGACTGCCCAAAAATAATGTAGACATGTATTACTTCACTTAACAGTGAAGTGTGAGGAAGCATTTTACAGGGTTAGTTCAGAAACTCAACCACTTCAACTGGGGGCACAGTTCTTCTATGTTTTCACTCTGTCCTCAGTGACACCATAAGCACAACATCCCAACAAAAGTGTTTCACAAGCAGGAGGAAAGCGGACGAGGGGAAGACATTTTCCCTTGTTCTCTCCATTCGTGTCAAAGATGAAAATTTTTCCAGACCCCCTTCTGTCCATTGTCCAGAAATTTTTCACTTGGATTACTCCTAGAATTTCAAACAGGGATGAGAATACTACAGTTGGCTTAGACCAATTGATTCATTGCCTGGGACAGGGCATATTGTTTCCCATACCAGCCAAAATCAGCATCTATTTGGAAGGAAAAGGGGAAATAGGTGTTGGATAGGCCATTGATTTCTTTTGCCACACTTACTGGAGGGGAATCAGGCTCACGTGTAGATCAGGATGGGGAAGATGAAATGTTCACATTTAAGGAATGTTGGAAGAGTGGATGTGATTGTATTAAACAAAATTTTATTAACTCACACAAGAATGATTTTTTAAAACACTGTTTCAGGAGAGTTTAAGTAAACTTAATGTCTTGGTGAACATTATACAGCATATTATTTATTATTTTCCATTAAATATACTCCTAGTTTGTCATCATTTCAATGTATGGCATATCAGTATGTCAATTGAAAATGATGACAGGTAAATTTTCACTTCAGTATTGTTTCTCTACTTAAGTATTCAAAATATTTTGTTATTTCAGGAAGATGGTGGAGTATATGGTTTATGATCGAGAGTATACTATTCTTGCTTTTCTCTGTCCTTTAACACATGCATGCACACACACACACGCACACACACACATACACTGTACCACTGTCTTTTGATATAAGCACAACCTTCAGCTAGGGTGTGTATATCTTAAAGGAATTAATTACTTTCAAATGTGTTTATGAATGAGTGAATCCAATGTCTGCTTCTTTAACTTTTCTCTCACCTTACAACTCTCTGACACAGCTTGCTTTCTCTCAGTAAAAGTACACAGGCCTGGAGCATTTTGGCTTCTGTTTTCTAGTAACTCTCCATACTTTTAACGTTGCTCCCTGTTCTGATTTCTTTGGCTTCAGTTCTTTGCTTTGGTAACTAAAGCAACACTCACTGGAGTGTGACTGCAGGTTCTCATCTCGGGCTCTTTCTCGGTTCAGCTTGCCAACCGAGCGGCCCAGAGGTTTGAGTTCAACCTCTTTTATTCTAAGATTTTTAAGTTTTTTCCCTACATTTAAGCCTTTTAACAAATAATCTAAATTTTTAGAGATTAAACAAACCAGTATTTTAAACTATTTATTTTTCCACAATATACATTTGTATTTCAATCTATGTGTTTTTCAAGAAAAAATGATTGTTATTTTATACTTTTTCAATTTTTCTCCTTCCAAGGTAATCTTTTAAGAAGACTCTTTACCACGTTACATTTTTAAACAGGACTGGTTAATGATTATATTTTCATCTCATAATATTAAGATTTAAATGTGCATATGAGCATATCACATGTAATCTGAATAGTGATTACTATGATTTTTTAAAATTTAAAATACATTATATTTTAATTCATTTACTAGTTTATTCATCACCCATGCATGGGGTAAATATTGAGAATACAAAGAAGAAATATAACATTAAGTGCAAACTAATGTGGAAGTTTCTATAGTGGAGAATCATGTATCAGTCTGCACTCCATTCAAACAGGCTTCCATTAATTTAAGTATATGAAGTAATCAATTACTTCCATGAAGAGAGGATACAGTTGCAATAGCTTTAGCAGTGTACTCTTGCAAAACATTATGAATATTTTCATTGCAATGAACTGATTCTGGATTGTTTTTCCTAAAGATAATGGAAATCATTGAAGAATTTTAGGCAAGAGGAACATAATCAGTTAAGACATGGCATGGTAGAGGATGGATCAGAGTAGAAAAAGTGCTTTTGGTAAGGAGAATAGTTAGGAAATAACATTAGTCCAGCAATGGCTGGATAATACACAGCTCAGGTGTCTGCGAGGTACCTAAAGCTTCCTTAAGTGGTACAGATTCAGAGGAAGACTAACAAATCGAGGAAGTTCAGCCATCGTGTAGGCATACTGCAGTGATTTGGGGCACCAACAGATAGAGCAGTACAGGTTTTGGAGTCAGATAACTTGGGTTTGTATCCAGCTCTCCCATTTGATCTGTGACTTTAGACAGGTTATCAACTCTCTCTCTAAGCCTCTGTTTACCCATCTGTAAAACAAAGAGAACTGGAGTAGGCACCTCATTAGCCGTCATTCATAACGTGATGGTGAAAATTAAATTAGATTCAACCAGGAATCTTTACAACTACATTGGGCAGAAACTTCATCATTATTGTTTTAAAGATGAGTTTATTTCTTGCCTTGCATCCTTTTACATGAAGTGAACTCTTACTAAAACAAATATGACCAAAATTTTTCATGTCTTTTGCATTGAGTCATGCTTTCCTCGTGTTTCTGCTACTTCTCCTATTTTATTTGCAAAAACATGTATTTCCTTAATTTATAAGTTCTGTATATGAAAACTAATATATTCTGATAAATTAGTATTAATTCTGAAAATTTGACCTGTAATCTTGAAAGGATAATGTACGGGTGAATAATTATGACACACTTTAGGATTATGTTGAAACTCTATTCAATATATATCATTCCATTAGCCATTTCAACTTTATTTTCCTAATTATTACTGTTTCCTTCATTTTCAAGCACGTATCAGTTGTAGTTCTCAGCATCTGGTAATATGACAGATTCGCATGTCCAACTTTCCTTTTATGAATATATTTAATTAATAAATAATATCTATAGTTCTTCTTTTTAAATATAGCATGTCAAGTTCTCCTTGAAATATTGTTTTACCTTCCTTTACAAAAAGCGTTGTTTTAATGATTTCCCAGTCTACCATATTAGATAAAACCTTGTGGTATTCTTTTCTTTTTAATCTCTAGTATTTCCTTTTTTCTTTTTAATTAAAATTTATTTTTTTTTGCTGGGAAAGATTTCCTCTGAGCTAACATCTGTTGCCAATCTTCCCTCTTTTGTTTTTCTCCCCAAAGCCTCAGTACTTAGTTGTATATTCTAGTTGTAAGTCCTTTTGGTTCTTCTATGTGAGCTGCCACTACAGCATGGCTACTGACAGACGAATGGTGTGGTTCCGCACCTGGGAACCGAACCTGGGCAGCTGAAGCAGAGAGCACTGAACTTTAACTGCTAGGCCGTCAGGGCTGGCTCTCTAGTATTTGTTTTTGATTCTTAGAATTTCCATTTCTCTGCTTACATTGTCCATTTGTTCTTGCATGTTGTCTAACTTTTTCCTTTAGAGCCCTTAGCACATTAATCATAGTTGTTTAAATTCTCAGTATGATAATTCTAATATACCTACTATATCTGAATTTTGTTCTAATGCATTCTCTGTTTCTTCAAATTGTGAGTTTTGCCTGTTAGTGTGCCTTGTAATTTTTTGTTGAAAGCCAGACATGATGTACTGGGTAGAAGGAAATCTAGTAAATAAGCCTTTAGTGATGTGATGTTAAGGTGTGAGGGGAAGGAAAGCAATCTGTATTCTTATGATTAGGTCTCAGTCTTTTAGTGAGCCTCTGCTACTGGGTTGTGCACTTCACAAGTGCTTCTCAGTCTCCCCCCACCCCCTGACAGGATGGCTAGAGGGGGCTGGATTTGGGTATTTCCCTTCCTCCACATTTGATTAGGCTTTGATAAAACACCAACATGTTAAGCTCTGGCAAAATAGTTTCTTTTGAGGGCAGGCCTTGTTAAGAATAGCAGAATGCTCTGGTGTATTTCAGAATGGCTACTTTCCCCATCCCACTGCTGGAATCACAAAATAATTTTTCTCCGATCTTCACTGAGAGAACCTGGTAGAGCCCCTAGGGCAAACCTGACAAAAGTGTAGAGGCCCCTCTAGATTAGTTCCTCCTGGAGGTTTTAACTCTCAGACTTGTCCACATTGAGCACCAGGAATTTGTAAGTTACAGTTTAGGTTTTCCTACCCTGACATTGGTTTTCCCAGAGTTTCATGCTTGTGGTTTCTTCTCTGGTAGGTTGTGATTCTCTGTATTCATCAATCTGTCTCTCTAATTTTGGGGGTAGTGGTTTCCCTGTGACCACACTTCTCTGATGGATCTAAGAACTGTATATTTTTCAGTTTGTTCCGTTTTCGCTTGTTTTGATGGGGGTAATGACTTCCAAGCTTCTTAAATTCTTGACAGGAAATTGAAAGTCATTCTTTTCCTTATAGATCAGTTATGATGACTCATTTGAAGATATTGCATCTGAATGGAGCTTAGTTGATAAGGCAGAACTAAATTTAGTTGAACTGAAAAACATAAACCTGAAAGGTATCTGTTGGTTGATGGTATAGCACATGAAAAGGTGAAGACTCAGAGAATGTTCAAAGTAAAAGGATTGCATGTATGATAAAAGCTCTTAATAAATTAGGTATAGAAAGAATGTACCTCAATATAACGAAGGCCATATATGACAAGCCCACAGCTAACATCATAGTCAGTGGTAAAAGGTTGAAAGCTTTTCCTCTAAGATCAAGAACAAGACAAGGGTGCCCACTCTCACCACTCCTATTCAACATAGTACTGGAAGTCATAGGCAGAGCAATCAGGAAAGAAAAAGAAATAAAATGTATCAGAATTGGAAAAGAAGAAGTAAAATTGTGTCTGTATTTGCGGATGACATGATTTTATACATAGAAAATCCTAAAGACTCCATCAAAAAACTGTTAGATTTAATCAATTAATTTAGTAAAGTTGCAGGATATAAAATTAACATACAAAAATCAGTAGTGTTTGATACACTAACAACAAATTATCTGAAAAAGAAATAAAGAAAACAATCCCATTTACAATAGCATCAAAAACAACAAAATACTTAGGAATAAATTTAACCAAGGAGGTGAAAGATCTCTACACTGAAAACTATAAAACATTGGTGAAAGAAATTGAAGAGAACACAAAGAAATGGAAAGATATCCCATGTTCATGGATTGGAAGAATTAATATTGTTAAAATGTCCATACTACCCAAAGTCATCAATAGATTGAATGCAATCTTTATCAAGATTCCCATGGCATTTTTTACAGAAGTAGATAAAACAATCCTAAAATTATATGGAACCACAAAAGTAGCCAAAGCAATCCTGATAAAGAAAAATGAAGTGGGAGGCATTACATGTCCACATTTCAAGCTATATTGTAAAGCTATAGTCATTGAAACAGTATGTTATTGGCATAAAAATAGACACATTGACCAAAGGAAGAGAATTCAGAGCCTAGAAATAAATTGATGCATGTATAGTTAACTAATACTTGACAAGAGAACCAAGAATACTCAATGGAGAAAAATAAATGGTGCTGGATAAATTGCATATTCACATGTAAAAAAAAGAAATTAGACCCTATTTTACATCACCAAAATTAACTCAAAATGGATTAAAGACTTATATGTAAGAGTAGAAGCCATAAAAATCCTAGAAAAAAACTTAGGAAAAAACTTCCTTGACATGGGTCTTGGCAATGATTTTTTTGGATATGACACCAAAAGCACAAGGAACAAAATCAAAATAAACAAGTGGGACTACATCAAACTAAAAAGCTTCTGCACAGCAAAAGAAATGATCAACAAAATAAAAAGGCAACCTATGGAAGAGAAGAAAATATTTCAAATCATATATCTGATAAAGACTTAATATCCAAAATATATAAAGAACTCATATAACTCAATAACAAAAAAACAAACAATCCAATTAAAAAAGGGCAAAGGAACTGAATAGACATTTTCCCAAAGAAGACATACAAATGACCAATAAGGACATGAAAAGGTGATCAACATCACTAACAATGATGGAATTGAAAATCAAAACTACAATGAGATCAGTTCATGCCTGTCTGAATGGCCATCACCAAAAAGACAAGAGATAACAAATGTTAGTGAGGATGTGGAGAAATGGGACCCCTTGTGCACTGTTGGTGGGATTGTAAATTGATACAGCCTCTGTGGAAAACAGTATGGAGGTTCCTTAAAAAATCAAAAAATAGAACTATCATATGATCCAGCAATCCCACTTCTGGGTATATATCTGAAGGAAATGAAAATCATTGCGTTGAAGAGATATCTGCACCCTCATGTTCATTGCAGCATTATTTACAATAGCCAAGACATGGAAACAACTTAAGTGTCTATCAACAGATGAATGGATAAAGAAAATGTGGTATATATGTGTGTACACGCACACACACACACAAAATGGAATACTAATCAGCCCGAAAAAAAGAGAAGAAAATCCTGCCACTTGTGACAACATGGATTGAGGGCATTAAACTAAGTGAAGTGTCAGACAGAGAAAGATAAATACTGTATGATCTCACTTATAAGTGGAATCTAAAAACAATAACAACAAAAAACAACTCAGAAAAAGAGATCAGATTTGTGGTTACCAGAGGTGAGGGTGGGGGTAGGGAGAATTGGATGGAGGGGGTCAAAAGGTACAAATTCCCCTTATAAAATAAATAAGTACTGGGAATGTAATGTACAACTTGATGACTATAGTTAACACTGAAGTATGGTATATTTGAAAGTTGCTGAGAAAGTAGGTCCTAAGAGTTCTCATAACAAGGAAAAAACCATTTTTTTTCTGTTTCTTTTTTTTTTCGTATCTATATGAGACGATGGATTTTAACTAAACTTATTGTGATAATCATTTCACAATATATGTAATTCAAGTCACTATTCTGTATGCTTTAAACTTATACAGTACCGTATGTCAGTTATGTCTTAATAAAACAGAAAAAGTGAAAGGACTAGAAGAAGGAAGAGGAAACTTCAGGCATGAAAAATTTTGTGTGTTTTACATATATGATTGTATGTGTGTGTGTTTTTGTATACTGGTTCAGTATATAAAGTATTTTTCTTACTTATAGATTGTGATTAAGAAGTTTTAAAGTCACCAGAGTAAGTTACATATTAAAAATTTTATGTTTATTTAACTTGCAGGTCAGAAGTAATTTAACGGCATTTTTATCATGTAATATCAGAATAATATATATGGAAGGAACTTCACATGATCAACTCGTTCCTAACCATCTCTTTTGAAAAAGTTTAAAATGGTTAACTAAGACTGTATGGAAAGTCTACGTGAGATCTGAGTAAATAATCATCAATATCACTATTGTAAAAATACAAATTTATTTATTTAGTTGGTAACAAAACTAAGAATTAACCAAAGACTTCTCATTTCTAGCCTCAGTTTTATTTAAAATAATAATGTTATCTAATTTTTGAGACTGATTTAATAAATTAACTGAAATACCTTTAAAATATGAGATAATATTAAAGCTCTGTGGAAAATTTACTTTATGTTCCATTAAACATATGAAAAATTATAAACCCTTATATGTTTGTTTTTCTGGTACTTGAAATCATATTATCAACTCTAGTCTAATTTTGACTTTCAAGATAAATTATCAACTAATAAGTATTAATTATTCACAAAATGTTCTTGACTACAGATTTCCATATACTCTTATATTGAATTTGCAAGGTTACCCTTATAAGTTCTTTAAATGGAATTTATTTTGAGATGTTTAATTGATTAAAGTGTGAGAATTTGGCCTCTATCAAATGAGTTAAAGAAAAAGCCATATAGAGTTAATTATATAAAATTTTTTCACTTTATTTTAGACAATGAATCATAGCATAGTGAAGTGTGAAATACAGCAACTTCACCATTCCATGGCATCCAAAGGATTATCTGTGTTAAAATACCCGTTTAACAAGAAGTCAATGTGCAATGAGACATGCATTTTAGTAAAGCTTTTCATTTTTCCAAGGTACAATGAGTAATGCCACCCACTAAAAGTTAATTTACTTTGTTAATTTAATGATCAAATATATAACTATATTTACAGGTTAATAGATCTGAATTGAGTTGGTCCATGGCACAGCTTGAAATAGTATGTACAGAAGAGAAAACTAAATCCAGAAACGAGAACCAGTCGTGTTCCTCTTGTGCTGTACTGGCCACGTGCCCCCATTTTCTACTATAGTTCATGTTTATTCACCAAACATTCTGGTGGTTGCCTATGCTACAGATGGAATGCAAAACAATAAAATTATGATTGCTGGTGCACATCTTGAAATAATAGATTTCCTTATTAGTATTTTGCATCCAGCTGTGATGTCTGAAAGAAATTGAGCATAGTTTCTAATTGGGCTGGCTGAATCCATGCACATATGACCCTTTGGTGTCTCCAGCCAGGGCCATGTGTAACTTCATAATAGCTGCTTATTCATAGTGTTTCTTTATAAAATTGCACGAAGGCCTTTTAAAGTGACATCCAAGAACAAGGTTGTATTTTGTTTAAAATTTCTTCCTCTTCACTTAGAACATAGCTTATTTGAGGCTATTTGAGTTTACATTTCCTTGGTATTTTCAAGACAATTTAGTTGATTTCTTTCTACATTAGAAATGGGAGAATTGGGCTGACCCTGTGGCTTAGCGGTTAAGTGTGGGTGCTCCGCTACTGGCGGCCCGGGTTCAGATCCCAGGTGCGCACCGACGCACTGCTTCTCCGGCCATGCTGAGGCTGTGTCCCACATACAGCAACTAGAAGAATGTGCAACTATGACATACAACTATCTACTGGGGCTTTGGGGGAAAAAAAGGAGGAGGATTGGCAATAGATGTTAGCTCAGAGCCAGTCTTCCTCAGCAAAAAGAGGAGGATTAGCACGGATGTTAGCTCAGGGCTGATCTTCCTCACAAAAAAAAAAAGAAAAGAAATGGGAGAATGGTGGCAACTAAGCTTTGAAAGCCATGCAAACTAAAACTTAATATTATCCACCAAAATTTTTTAAAGTAATTGCATAAGTGATGAATGAAAATAAGAAATATTATAAATTAATGTGGATATAGGAATATCTGAGAAAAATTTGAATACTAAACAAATATATGACTGAGGACATTTTCTCTAGGGAAAACAAATTTCTAAACAGTAATTGTATTTATAGAGATTACTGGAAAAGCGAATCTTGCCTAAGAATATTATCATATTAAAAGATAAAACTCAATTTTAATGTTTCTGTTAATTCTTTGTGCTGTTAAAGGGTAAAGGCTTCTGTTTACCAGAGGACTTTAATAAGGTTTTACCCAAACAGATCAACTCAGAGCCTGCTTTATATGGGAGAGTATTGGCGAACTGGAATGTTATGCATAATAAGAATTAGAAATTTGTGTGTCATAAGCTGGTTTGCCAGTTAGAGTTTGCTGTATAATATGCCTCTCCAAACCTAGAGCTTAAAACAATAACTATGTGTTTAGTCTATATTCTGCAGATGGGCTATTAGTGTCAAGTTCAGATGGGCATTTTTTTCTCACCTAGGCCAGGTTTGGCTGCTCTTGCCTGAACTTGCTCAAGTATCTTTGGTTGGCTGATACATTGGGTAAGGCTGACTGCTTTATGATGGCTTCAGCGAGGAAGGCTGGGATGACTGAGCCTTCTTTCCAGCAGGCTAACCGTGCTTATTTATGTGGAAAGCTGTAGAGTTACTGTAACAGAAATAAGGCAAGCCCCCATACTCAAGCCCTTAGTGTCTGCTTGCTTCGTATTTGCTACTTTCCAAGGCATGTCACTAGAGAAATTGTGGGAAGGTACTAACTGAGGACATCTTTGTAGGAGGTATGAGAGGCTGTCACTGCAATCAGTTCACTTCTGCAGGCTAGTATTCAGGGGTGACAGTAAGAAATTTGACATGACAGAGGCAAGCTGAGACCTAAGGAGAGATAGGGGTCCCTATGTTTACCATAACAAGTATAGTGAGTTTATTTTTGGAATAATATGTCTAATATTTTTATTTGGGTTTCAGCTTGCTACTTTGCGGTGCTCTATTCCCACTTTGATTCCCCAAAATTTCAGCAAAGTTTTCTTTTTCCCTTTTTAATAAATGACTTTTTGTTAGTGGATAGTATAATACAATAAATGAAATGTGGTGTTATCCTTCATGGGGTTAATTGGAACAAAAAAGGATAGAGATTATGAAAGGAAGATGCAAAGGGAAGTCTGAATATCTGTTAAAAGCAAGGAGTTCAGGCAAGAGATGCTTAGAAAAATCAAGATGCTCATAGACTTTTGTAGATTTTGGAAGTGTTTTGGATTTCCTGTTGAAAGTGGGATGGGCATTTAATAATAAGATAATCTTTATTTGTCAGGCACCAAGCCCTTTGTACATATTAAAAGTTTAATCCTCTTAAATTAAAATTAATTACATTAAATTGAAACAATATTCTCTTAGGTAATACTTTGTTGCTATTCTCTTTTTATAAAAATAAGTGTAGAATATTTAAGTGATCTCCTCATGGTCACAGGGCTGGTAGACAATGTGTTCGTGAGACAAACACAAATAGACTGCCTATTTACCCTAAACTCTCAACTCTTCAACTTTACAAACTGGGTGGGTGGGGAGTGGGAATAAAAATGTAATGAAAATAATCGGGTCATTTTATGACGTCAAAGCTGATAAAGATTTCAATAATATAGTTGAGACTTGGAAGACAATCTTATTTTTATTCTGCATCATGGAATCCATTTAAAGGAAACATATCCTCAGTTCTTCCCTGCCCAGTGTTTATTTCCCTCTTCCTTACATATTCTACATTTCTTGCTACTCAAAATTTGTGCTTTTATTGCTTTTTCTAAAGCTTTGTAATACCATAGTAGCTCTTTCCTTCTTTTATAACAAGCTTTTTGATATATTAACCTTCACTTACTTCATATATCACCACATGGATGGAGTTCGTAAGCCACTTAACCTTAATTATTTCCTTAATGGCCCTATATCCAAATACAGCCACATTTGGGTTAAGACTTCAACCTGTGAATTTTTTAGGGGACACAATTTAGTCCATAACACAACATTCTGAGGACAAGATGAGATGATATATATAAAATCCATTGTATGATAACTGAAACCCAGAAATGCTCAAGAAAGTTTAGCTACCATTATTATATAATTATTATCACATCACAATCATTATTACTCTATCATTTAGAGGTGACACTGAAAAACTTGAATGATATTGGATATGATATTAATTCCATATACAGAGTGAATAATAGGAACAAACAAACCATGCATTCCTGATTGTACGCTTGTTTAACATGTAGGAGAAAATATTTGGGGAAAAGGGACGGAAAAGCTATCTTGAAAATATTTTGAAATGTATTTTGTAAAACAGGAAGTAGAGTTATTTTCTTTCGTTCCCAAAGACAGAATAACCTGAGGGAAGAATTAAGTAGGAACATTTCAGCTCATTATAAATAAGCACATCTTGGGGCCGGCCCGGGGGCTCAGTGGTTAAGTTTGAGCGTTCCTCTTCGGCAGCCCGGGGTTCCAAGGTTCGGATCCCGGGTGTGGACCTATGCACTGCTCATCAAGCCATGCTGCGGCGGTGTCCCATATATCAAGTAGAGGAGGAGTGGCAACAGATGCTAGCTCAGGGCCAATCTTCTTCACCAAAAAATAATAATAATAATAATAATAATAATAAATACATAAGTAAATAAATAAATAAGCACACCATGCCAATCATAGAGGAGGTTTCTTTAAAAATTGATGAAGTTCCCGTCCTAGAAATGTTTCAAGAAAAGGGTAGACCTCACATTCTGGAATGTGGTTGGGTGATAAGTTGGTCTAAACGACTTCTAAGGTAAATTCCAATGCCCAAAATGTGATGTTATTGATTTAGATTTTGCATGTGTCTGGCAGTGGGGCATTCATGATCCTGTAAAAAGGATTTTCAGCATAATCATGGAAACAAAATTCAGAATGTAAAGAGATAGAGAACAAATCATTTTTAAGTGGAAATTGCTACAGTTACTCAGATAAAAGAATGTTCTTAAATGAAAGAGACTCTAAATGGTGATTGTAATGAGCTTCAGGTTTAAGTAGTGCTGGGATGTAGGCGATACGCATGTGTGGACAGTAGAAGGGAAAGTCTGGAGATGGTGGGGTTGTGTGGGAGTGAGATCATTCAACACTGTAGCACAGAGTGAGACTCAGATGTTTTTGAACTCCATCTAAATTGAGTCTAGCTCAGCAATTGTCTGTAATTTGTTTGAGAGACTCTTTATCACATGTTCTTTGAAATCGGATTTAGTATTAAGATTAACTATACATAATGGATTTTTGATAGGACCTACAGGATAATTGGCTGAGAGAGTAGTTCTGACATATCAGTGATCAGTTAGGCCCAGAAAATCCTTTTTTTTTTTTTTTAATAATTTGAAACCAGGGCTAAGTCTATACATATGAAATATCTTAATGTAAGCTGAAATTCTTTAGAATGTTATTTTTTGATTTCTGTAAGGGAAAATAACTTTAGTGACTCGTTTTGCACACTTCATTCAAATATTAGTTTCCCTGAAACTAACGTCTTATGTTTAACTCTGTTTTTATTTTTCACACTGATTATCTTACATCATCAATTTTATATTTAAAAGTTCAAATTTTAGAAAATTTAGAATAATTTTAAAACCAAACAAAATGTTATCCCTTTTTTCACGGGTATTATTGCAACCACGTTTTATCTCTTGATTCATTTTTACATTTTTATTAGTCACAATTAGGATAGTCAATATTACAATAACAAGTGAACTGAAATCCCAGTGAATGCAGACCACGTAGGTTTTTTTGTTTGTGTTATGTCCAGTGCAGCTTTAGTGGCTCTCCTTGGAATTTATCCTTATATGGTAACTCAAGAATCAAGGTGCCTTTCATTCTCTGGTGTTGCCTTAGTAAATACTTGCTCTCTGGTATCACCACAGAAAAGGAAGAGAGGGTGTGTGTAGAAGGTTTAGACCTAAGCCTCCCGTACTGCATATGTCCTACAAGTATGTCATTTGCCAGAACTCCATCAAACAGCCTCAACCCAATTGCAAGCAGCAAAGCTGTAATCAAGTCTTCCTTTGTGACCAGGAAGAGGAAAATGAAAAAGGAATTGGCAAAACACATAGCAACATCTCTGCTATGATACTTAAGGACATATTCTGGGAAACGAGGAAGGAGAAGAGGGTTGGAACTTTTCGGCGAGTGAGATCTAAAGGAGCAGAGGGTGAGAAGGGACAAAGCTGTGGAGGTAACCAAAATTAGGAAAACATGTACTGATGAGAATCCCGTGAGAAACTCAAGGAGGGAAGAATTAATGCATTATTAAAACTGAGGGGCCAAACCAGTTATTAGAAAGTGATGTATGGAGCAGTAAGTGGAGAGACAAAGTAAACATGTGCTGTGGCCTGCTGTGTAGGAGAGTCAAATGTAGTAGACTGTATTAATTTTCAAAGATATGTTTGATGTTGTCCCTGAAGCAAGATTATACATTCCTATACTTTTTTTTTCAGACACACTGTCACTACCAAGCCACATTGCAGAGGCTTTCTTTGAGTTGTGTTACATAAATATCCCCTGGCAGTGTGTGTGCTGGGCATCTGGGCAACATCTTGTTTACTTAGTGGAAGTTCCATGTCTACAGACATGTGGGTTGTCTGACTTACACTTAGAAAGTTCTAGTAGTTTTCCACATATAGGCCTTCTTACCCTTCTCCCCATAGCTTCATGATTTTGTATCAGGTTCCTAAGTTTGGAAGGAATTTGTTTATAAGAAGAAAGGCAAACAAGAAGAATATTGAGACAACAGTATAAGTTTCTTTTCCTCTGGCAAGGACCAGTGAACAAGCTCGCTGGAGCGCATCTAAAACCGGCACGGCCCTGAGGCAACTGGGAAACAGAGCACGCATTTTTAGTTTAGTCGATCAAGCAAAATATCAGCCTTGAATTCATTTGGTTTCAATTTACTTTTCACAAAACAGATATATGGTGAAATATCTTGTGCTTGTGTTTTCCTTTCTGCTTGCAAATTTTACCCCATTTAAAACATAAAAGGAGAAAAATAATGTTGCCGACCAGAGCCAAACATAATATGGGTGGACGCAGTACAAACTTTCCTTTAGAGAGTTTACCCCTAGACTTCATGGGTGAGATTTTTCCTTAACACAAAAAGAGAAGCACGTCGTTAGGCAGTAGAGCGTTTCACTGTCAACAGGATACAACACATACCAGAGAGGATCTTTATTCTCCTTAACTTTTGGGAACCCCACCCTCTGTAGTACAGAAAAGGAAATTAGAAACATTGAGGGAGAAGAAGTTTTACTAAGAGAGACACATTATCCTCCTAATTTTGTCCTCTTGAAGGTAGAAGTTTAACGGCTATTCTTGAATTGCCAGATCCTTTCTCAGTCTGCTTCTGAATCACGCGGCATTGTAGCCCATGGCATTTACAAAAACTTATGCCACCTTCTCCTCCCCTCCTTAAAAAAAAAGAAGCAAGGAAGAAACAAATCTCAGCTATCAACTTCCACTTAATTATGGAACTCTAGAAATCATTAATTTTAGATCTGGAAGATCATTAGCAATCGTATCCTGTGCATGTGTGACTGAGGCCCTTTGCAGTGAAATATTAATATTTCTTAATTAGAGGCAGGGCCAGGACTTCTAACTCATAATCCCATGCTCTTTTCACTGCACCAGTTTTACATGAAAGAATGAAAGCATTAACTGGAAAGCACTTTGGTGTTATTGGGGTCCATTATTGTCCTCTGCCCTCTCATACTTTTGTTCAGAAGGAGTGAGATTGTAAGTGAAGAATGAGGTGATTTAAGCCATTAACTGTGTAAGGGCCAAAAAAGCCATCCTTGTAATGTCCTTTCAAGTGCAGTGGAAACATCTTCCCTGTCTGCATCCCTGGCCCTACCACATATCAACATCTTCCCCCATTAGGGATTCTGCAAGTCAGGTTAAATATTACTCTATCCTTGGTGTCCTATCTTAAAATTCAGACATTCTGAAAGAGATGATACTTTAAGTCACTAACAGCTAACTCTGAATTTGTTTATAAGACAACTTCTGTCCATGATGGGAGAAATAAGGCATTGATCTAAATGACAGAAAGCTCAGAAAAGAGAGAAAAGTAGAGAAAGGAGAGATAAAATATGCCAAACTTAATCTGCTTCACAGTTTTGCTTAAGCCAGGCTTTTACCATATTACAAATGTCGTTGACATGCCATAATAGTCAAGGGGCAAAATCCACGTAGAGTCGAGTTGCCCCTAGTAACTGTAGCTAAGAAATGACTACTACCCAAAGAGAATATAAAGATGGGTTGTCATTTCCAATTGAATCAAGAATTTTTTTTGGCTACTAAAAAAAGTGGTATGTCAAATGTGGTAGGCTGTATTAATTTTCAAAGATATATTTGATGCTCTCTCTGAATTGAGATTTTGCATTCCCATGCTTTTGAGCTCTGGGATGGAAATGCAACTTGCTTCGACCAACAAAATATGAATGAAAATAATGTGCCATTTCCACGTGTTGTGTGTACGTGTTAAGAGCCAGTAGGTGGCTTTTCATCATGTCTTTTCCCTATTCTTTGAACATTAAAGCTATGTTGAGATACAGACTCTGTCAGCCTCATATTTTGACTGAAATGAACAGATCCTCCTTACCATCAGGTAAACATGCAGTGTGAGCTAGAAATAAACTGTAGTTTTAGGTCACTGCGATATTTAGGTTGTTGATAATTGCAGAATAGCTTATCCCCTCTTGTCTGATGTAGAAATTGAGACCAGGAATAGGGTCTTGATATATCTACACACTACATTATATGTTTTGTAATTGGGTAGTGCACAGGAAGGATTTTATTATTGGGGGCTACGCATCACTCATATTATGCAAAAGTAAAACATTCCCTTGGATAACTTGGAAGGCAGATGACATATTTAATATTTCATACATTTCAAGAGAGAGAGAAAAAAGAGACTATTGGCGTGGCTGTCTCACAAAAGTCTGATGAGCTCAAAGTATCCAGCATTAATTCTTAAGTGTAAATATACTTATAGACACAGTAGCTATGCCACTACGGACAAAGAATTCAGCAATAAGGCACACATAGATGATACACATAGATGACTATCTACCTTGTTGATTGCTATTATTCCAAGCACATAGCAAATGCCTGGAACATAGTAGTGTTGCTATAAATATTGTAAATTGTATCTAGTTTGTAATATTTTCTGTTTCTCAAAAAAAAAAAAAACAAAAAAAGAGAGAGGCTGGCCTCGTGGCCTAGTGGTTAAGTTCTGCGCACTATGCTTTGGTGGCCTGGGTTCATAGGCTCAGATCCTGGGTGCAGACCTACACCACTCATCAGCCATGCTGTGGTGGTGACCCACATACAAAATAGAGGAAGATTGGCATGGATGTTAGCTCAGGGCTAATCTTCCTCAAGAAAAAAAGAAGATTGGCAACAGATCAGGGTGAATCTTCCTCAAGAAAAAAAGAAGAAGATTGGCAAGGCTCAGGGTGAATCTTCCTCAGCAAAAATTTAAAAAAAAAGAGATAGAGAATGAGAGAAATAATACCATACATTATTATTTGTTTGCTTTTTTATTTTTTCTTATTTCTTTTTTCATTTTTTTTCTTTTGTTACCAATAGAATTAAAAGAAAAAACTTTGCTTATGCAGCTCTTGAGTCTTGTAGAATCCAGAAACACTTGTCCCCTTGAAAACCCTGCCCGCCCCATGAGCTTTGGCTTTTCCAGAATGGTATCCTCGTAACAGATGAGGTCCTTGATCTTGTTCTTCATTTATTTTTCTTTTTCCTGAAATTCTTCCATAAATAGCTTCTAGATTATTGATAGTTTCTCAAGTTTGCTCATTTTTCCCCTGGAAATTGACTACTACTCATTATTCTCTTTATACATTATAGAAGGTCAATTGTTTATCAGGTTTTCTGCAGAAGTTTAGCTTTCTCTCTTCCTGATTACTTTTTACCTTTGTCTTTAAAAATATCTTTAGTTCGTCTTCTGGTCAATGTTTGTTTTTTGCCCCATGTAAAAAATCTATACGTTCTCTTAATAAGGCAAATGGAACGCCATTGTTTGTTAGAAATCTTGCTCTTACTAACATCTGTTCAAAATCTTCCTTTTATATGGTGACTATAGTCTGTTATTTTAGGGACTCTCGAAAAGAGAACTAAGTGCCTTCCAAGTAATTCCTCCAACTATTAAAAAAAAAATCTTTTTTGTATAAATAGGAATTTGTTCTCTCTCCAAATACTCCAAAATTTTCTAGGCTTTATTTATTTCTAAAATGAGAAAAGTAGATATTTTTTAATTGCCAAGTTTGTGATTTTCTAAGCAATTTTTTTCAATTCTGCTGATCATTTACATCTTGTGTTAGTATAATGTATTTAGTTAGCATTTGTATCCAAATACATTTATTCAATCCTTTATTATTACAGAATGGTTCTATTATCTGATATAATAGGCTTTTTTTACATGTGTTTTTTCCGGCTTTGCTGAGATATAATTGACATATAACAATGTGTAAGTTTAAGGTGTACAATGTGTTGATTTGATACACATACCTATTGTGAATTGGTTACCACAACACAGTTAGTTAACGCCTCCATCTCTTTACATAACTGCCATTTTTTGTGTGTGATGAGAACATTTAAGATCTACTCTCTTAGCAACTTTCAAGTATATAATATAGTATTGTAAACTATCATCACCGTAAGATCTGAGCCCATAAAAATCTTTAGAAGAAAACTTAGGAAAAAAGCCTCCTTGATATTGGTCTTGGCAACAACTTTTTGCATATGACACCGAAAGCACAAGCAACTAAAGCAAAAATAAATAAGTGGGCCTACATCAAACTAAAAATCTTCTGGTCAGCAAAGAAAACCAGCAATGAAATGAAAAGGCAACCGATGAAATGAAGAGAATCTTTATAAACCACCTAACTGATAAGGAGTTAATATCTAAAATATATAAAGAACTCAAACAACTCAATAGCAAAAACACAAACTGATTGAAAAATGGGCAGCAGACTTGAATAGACGTTTTTCCAAAGAAGACATAAAATGGCCAACAAGTACCTACATGAAAGGATGCTCAGCATCACTAATCATCAGGGAAATGCAAATCAAAACCACTATGAGATATCATTTCATATCTGTTAGAATGGCTATTATTAAAAAGACAGGAGACAGGTATTGGTGAGAATGCAGAGAAAACGGAACTTTTGTGCACTGTTGTTGGGAATGTGAACTGGTTCAGCCACTGTGGAAAACAGTAGGGAGGTTCCTCAAAAAGTTAAAAATAGAACTACCACATGATCCAGTAATCCCACTTCTGCTTGTATATCTGAAGGAAATGAAACCAGGATCTTGAAGAGATATCTGCACTCCCACATTCATTGCAGCATTATTCACAATGTCCAAAATACGGAAAATAAACTTCTGTCCATCTACAGATGAATGAATAAAGCAGCTGTGGATATATATACAACGGAATATTATTCAGCCATGAAAAAGAAGGAAATCCTGTTGTTTGCAACAACATGGATGGATCTTGAGGGCATTTTGCCAAGTGAGATAAGTCAGACAGGGAAACACCAATACTGTATAATCTCACTTACATGTGGAATCTAAAAAATAGCCAAACTCACAGAAACAGAGTAGAATGATGGTTGCTAGTGTGTCTGGGGTGGTGGAAATGGTGAGATGTTGGTCAAAGGGTATAAACTTCCACTTATGAAATGAATAAGTTCTGAAGATCTAATGTATGGCCTAGCGGCTACTTTTATTTACTTTTTACTCCAGATTCAGTTGAAATCTCTTTTCAATACTCAAAGGTCTTAAGTGTAGAAATGGCCTCACATCCTTAAAGAAATATTCTTTCCCATCTCTTGTTGATGATATACAAATTTAGAACCCTGATATTTTTCCATCCTGACTCCTGACATTTTATAAATGTCAAATAAAATTTTCATATATTCCAAACATCTATGTACGTATAGTAAAACTACTCTGGACTAAAGCTATAATCATTCATTCATTATTTTACTTGCTTATTCATTTATTCTGCAAATATTGTTTTGAGAGCCTATTACATACCAGAAGCCGTGGCAGATGCTCTGGATACAAAGACAGGGAGATACGGCCTGTGCTCTCACAGAGGTCACAGTGTAGTGAGAAGATTCTCATTCTCTCATTCAATACATATTTATTGAGCACTTAATTATTATGTGCCAGCCACTGCTCTAGGTGCTGAGGGTACAATGGTGACAAAAGAGGCAGATACTCCTGTCCTTATGGGACTTATATTTTAGTTGGGGGAGGGATAGGCAAGCAAAAAACAACAAGTATACAGTATATTACATGGTAAAAAGTACTTTAGAAAATTTACAGATTAAAGGGGATTGGTATGTGGAGAGAAGGGGAAGTGTACAGTATTAAATAGGCTAGTCAAGAAGTCGACATTTAGAGGGTAAGACTTGTACAAAGACTTGAAGGAATTGAGGACATTAGCCAAGCAGGTATCTGGAGGAAGAGAGATCTAAACAGAGGGAACTTCCAGAACAAAGGTTAAGGTGGACCAGGCCAAACCCTTGGTGTGTGTTTAATTCAAAAGGCCAGTGTGAATTGGTTAGTGTGAATATAGGAAAGTAGGAGATGAGATCAGAGTGATAATAAAGGACAGATGATATAGGTTATTTTAAGGACTTTGGCTTCTACTATCAGTGAGAGATTTTGAGCAGAGAAGGAACACGACATAATTTTTTTTTTTTTTTTGGTGAGGAAGTTCAGCCCTGAGCTAACATCCAAGCCAATCCTCCTCTTTTTCCTGAGGAAGACTGGCCCTGAGCTAACATCCATGCCCATCTTCCTCCACTTTTATGTGGGAACCGCCACCACAGCATGGCCTGACAAGTGGTGCATCGGTGTGCGCCCGGGATCTGAACCTGGGCCACCAGCAGCACAGCGCGCGCGCTTAACCGCTATGCCACAGGGCCAGCCCCCACGATTTATCTTTTGAAAGCATCAATCTGGATGTGTATGCAAAATACAAGAAAACATATTCAAATAAAGATGCATATATAACACAATGTTTTAATTGTTATGATACAAGGCAGAGAGGTAACTCAAGGCAAGGGGCAGTATGTCTGTATCTCTGTCTTCATAGAGGTTAAAGAAGCCCATGTACTTCCCCTTTATCTTTTGACGCAATGATAATGACTTTTTCAAACATGGTTTTCTCCTGTGAAATGCATGAAGGCAGGGCCTTGCCTATCTTTCTCTTCACAATAGCCCGAGAGCCTTGCACATTGTCTCTCAAATATAAATTAGTTTTTGATGAATGAGAATAGGAGTTATTCAAGTGTTGAAGCAGGGGCCTTCCAGACAGAGGAAACAGCATGTAGATGGCTCTGCAAGGCATGTGATTTCCCACTCTGTGCAATGATGGCACTGGACTAAAGATCTTTAATGTGACTGATTCTTTTTTTTAATTGTAGGTATAATATAGTCTTCACTTTCTAGTCAATTAAAATACAGACTTAATTGTTTTTCTTTGCATAGGTTGCATGCAAGCTCTTTAAGTTGGAATTACAGCCATATTTCCTATGTGTTTGCCTAGCTTTTCTTCTTAGGTTCTGCCTCCCAGAGGGAGCTCAGCTGCTCCTACTTCAAATACTGTCCCTAAGCTGATGCTCCAAATCTATCTCTAGCTCCCACTCCGTCCTGAGCTCCAGACCCATCGATATAACCAAATTCTACATCTCATCACTTAACTTTCCCACAGGTCCTTAAAACTTGGCCTCCTTGCTCTCAGTGCTTCAGTGGCCCAGGTTCGTTTCCCAGTTGTGGAACCACACCACTCATTTGTCAGTTGCCATGCTGACATGGTGGTGGGGGGTCACACAGAAGCACGAGCAGAAGGACTTACAACTAGGATATACAACCATGCACTGGGGCTTCGGGGAAAAAAAAGAAGGACGATTGGCAACAGATGTTAGCTCAGGGGCAAATCCCTCCCTGCAGGAAAAAAAAAAAACCAGCTTGGCCTCCTTGTCTGACTTGTTTTGTTCTGTATGTCATTTCCAGCAAGTAACGTGGTCTTCAGCTCGATTCCTTCCTCCTCTTTGCTCTGCACTTTCAATCACCAAATCATGTATATTCTAGTCCCAGATGGCTGCTGAATTTGTCACCTCTTTCTACCCCCATTACCAGCTTCCTTTCAGTACACCAGCAACTCAGGCCAAGGTTACCTTAAGAACACAACATTCTTACCCCTGATTTCAACTTCCTCCACACTTCTGCCAGGATGATCTCTATAAAATGCAAATCTTATCATGGCCTTCCCTGCTTGAATGTGTGCTATGACTTCCTGTACAAGACTTTAATAATTGGCTACACAATATTCATTCCTTCCTTCTTCCTTAAAAATAGAGCCATAATTGCATGCTAGAAAGATCCTTAAAGATTATAGACTCAGAAAAGAGGTGTGCGCTTTTACCATTCCGGCTTTTTTCGAGTCTGGAATGTGGCTGTGATGTTGGAACTTCCATAGCCATTTTGGACTATGAGGCTAAGAGACTAAGAACCGTATCCTAAGGATGGTGCAGGGGCTAAGAAGGAAGCTGAGTCCCTGATATCTACGGAAAAGCCACACCAGCTCTGACCTGCTTAGCTTCAAACTTCTTTTATATGAGAGAGAAATAAAACTTTATCTTATTTAACCACATATTTGGTTGCTTGTTAGCTGAAGCTAAAAATAATCCCAATTGCAGGATGAGCTACATAACTTGTGGGAGTGAATAGAAAGTTAAAATGCAGGGTCCCTTGTTCAAAAATTATTATGACTTTCATGGTGGCAATATCAGAGCATTAAACCAACCGTGGGCCCACTTTAAGCCAACATCCCTATAAGACTGCATAAATTGCAACTCTTGAAATCAGAACTGTTTGATTGAGAGACTCCTATTGCTTTGGTAAATTTCAAAGTTCTAAGCATGCTTTACTAGAACTTTATAATCTGGCATTTGCTTGTCTTTCCAGATTCTTCTCTCACCACTTGCAATCTGTGCTGAAATCATAATGAAGTATTATCAGCTTCCTTGTAACCCTGGATTTGCCTATCCAAACAACCTCACCTTATGTTCTTCATTGAGCTAACATCTATTCATCTTAAGTGTTTCTACTTTGAGGTTACTTCTTTCTGGAAGACTTCCTAACTTTCCAAGCGTAGCATAGATACCCCCGATAAGAGCTTGCATTGAATCTTATACTTACTCTAACTTATGCATTCACAAAATATATCATCATCAATTATTCTACAACCAACTACACTGTTATCCTCGTGAATGAAGCATGTCCCTTGTTCAACTTCATATTCTTCACATCTAAACAGAACATGGAAAATAGAAGCTGCTCAAATATTCACCATTGGATGTTGAATAAAAGACACTTTTTAAGAAGTAGAATATTCTGAATTTTATATCTAAGAAATTATTCATTTTTTCAACAGACAAACCTAAATGATGAGGGTAAAATAGTCCGTCAGATACATAAAAACTGTTAGCCTTTGAAAGGTAGAGTGTTAAATGTCAGGTAGTTCACAGTAAATATTCAAAGTCTAGGAGACACAAAGACCTTGTGTACTCTAGGTTGTAGTATTCAATATGTGGAGTAGCATAGCCCCTGTGGCATTGAGCATCTAAAGCAAAGAACCTGGATTAATATTTTACAGTGTGCTGTATAATTAAAAACAATGTCCATAAACCTCTTAAGTCCTATTTTAATTTAATTTCAGGAATAGTTTCATTTAAGAAATATTTTAAGTCCATATAAAGGTTTTTTGTGCATAGATAAACACACAGTAAACTTCACAAAGTCAAGAAATGTCTTGTGGAGAGTGTGAAAGCCAGTGTGGCCCTACTGACAACAGTCAAAAGAATTAGCAATTATAGACCCAATGGAAATCAGTTCAGCAGGCTAATGCCTTACCTTTTTGAAATGTGCAAAAACACAATCCTTTTTGTCTAAGTATGTATGATTATCACTGTATGACCTTAAACTGACCATTTTAAAGATATAAGACAATAGAGATCCCATTACTTACTGAATTTTTTATATTTATCAAAGGAGTTGGTTCTAGCTAGAAAAACACAGGATTAGTCTCTGTCATTTAAACATTGTACATAAGCCTCTCTGCTTGGAATTCATAATAAAATTTCAAATTATTTAATAATAATTTCTGAAATTATGTTTTTGGCTAACTATAGAGTGAGAGAGCAGACATGAGCTTGTGTGCCTCTGTGTGTGTGTGCCTGTGTGTAGTGTATTTTGGTTACATTTTGTTTTGGATTGGTTTGAAATACAAAAGTCATTTTAATTTTTTAAAATTGGTTTCCATTAACTCACTTTTGAGTCTGATTTATCTTTCAATTGCGTGCCTTAATTGCTTTCTCTCTCTCCTCCATTAGATTTTACTTCAATTTTTAATGGGCCCTTTACCTTCTTTCTCCTTGGTATTTCTTTCCATTTGTTCCTGCAGATATTTTACCTAACACCATTTTTTTCATCTATTGAGAATTCAGGAAAATGCATTTCTTTGGAGGCATATGTCACCTTGCTCAAACTCCCACATCCACTTTCTTTCTTATCTCTTATTTATGCCCTGCTAGCCTGTTTGTTACTGTCTTTTTCCCAACTACTTTTTGAAATCTCCCTGCTATTTGCTCTCCCATTTTATCCCTCCAGTCCCATTTTACTCCTTTTTCCTTTCTGATAGTGAGGCAGTGTCACATAAGGGAACTATTCTGAGATTGGGATCCAGAGAGATCTAGGTTTAAACTTGACTGTCTCAAGACAAGGTCCAAGATGGTGTTGTAGGAAGACCTAGAACTCACCTCCACCCAAGGATGCACAGAATCCATACCTACATATAGAGCAATTACTCCTGAAGAAGAATTGAGGGCTGACTGAACAGCTTCTGCACAACAAATAGTAGAGGGGACTTCAGCAGAGTTAGAAAATAGAAGAAAGAACCAAACAGAGATGAAGAGTACAATAACTGAAATGAAAAATACACTACAGGGAATCAACAGCAGATTAGATGACATTGAACGGGTCAGCAATCTGGAAGACAAAATAGTGGATATTGCCGAATCAGAACAGGCAAGAAAAAAAAAAATTTAAAAAAATGAGGATAGTTTAAGGGACTTCTTGGATAACATCAAGCGCACTAACATTCACAATATAGGTGTCCCAGAAGGAGAAGAGAAAGATAAAGGAGAAGAAAACTTATTTGAAGAAATAACGACTAAAAACTTCCCTAACCTGGGGAAGGAAATAGACATCCAGGTCCAGGGAGCACAGGGAGTCCCAAACAAGAAGAACCTAAAGATGCCTACATCAAGACACTTTAAAATTAAATTGGCAAAGTTAAAGATAAAGAGAAAATATTAACGATAGCAAGAGGAAAACAATAAGTCACATACAAAGGAACCCCATAATATTATCAGCTGATTTTTCAGCAGAAATTTTACAAGCCAGAAGGGAGTGGCATTATATATTTAAAGTGCTGAAAGGAAATAAACATATAATCAAGAATACTCTACCCAGCAAGTTTATCACTCAGGATTGAAGGAGAGATAAAGAGTTTGCCAGACAAACGAAAACTAAAGGAGTTCATCACTACTAAACTGGCCTTATAAGAAGCATTAAAGGATCTTCTTTAAGTGGAAAAGAAAAGGCTGTAACTAGAAATAAGAAAATGTATTAAAAAAAACGCTCACTGGTAAAGGCAAATATTTAGTAAAGGCAATGTATCAGCCACTTAAAAAGCTATTATGAAGGTTAAAAGACAAAAGTAGTAAATCAACTATAACTACAATAAGTAGTTAAGGAGTCCCTAAAATAAAAAGATGTAGAAACATGACACCGGCAATATAAAATGTGGGAAGAGAGTAAAAATGCAGTGTTTTTAGAATGCATTCAAACAGAAGTGACTATCACCTTAACATAGACTGCTATATATATATATATATATATATATATATATATATATATATGTATACGTATACGTATATATATATATATATACGTATATGTATATGAACCTCATGGTAACCACAAACCAAAAACCAACAATACATGCACAGAAAAATAAAGAGAAAGGAGCCCAAGCATAACACTAAATAAAACCATCAAACCACAAGGAAAGAGGCCAAGAAAAGAAGAAAAGAACAGAGAAGGCCTACAAAAACAACCAGAAAACAACTAACACAATGGCGATAGTACATATATATCAATAACCACTTTAAATGTAAATGGACTAAATACTCCAATCAAAAGACATAGGGTGGCTGAATGGATAAAAAAACAAGACCCATCTATATGTTGCCCACAAGAAATTTACTTCAGATCTAAAGACACAGACAAAGTGAAGGGATGGAAAAAGATTTTTCATGCAAATAAAAACAGAAAGAAAGCTGGAGTAGCAATACTCATATCAGACAAAATAGACTTTAAAACAAAGATGGTAACAAAAGACAAAGAAGGGCATTACATAATGATAAAGTGGTCAATCCAAGAAGAGGATATAACATTCCTCAATATTTATGCCCTCAACATAGGAGAACTTAAATATATAAAGCAAACATTAACAGATGTAAAGGGAGAAATTGACAGTAATACAATAATAGTAGGGGACTTTAATACTGCACTATATCAATGGCTAGATCATTCAGACAGAAAATCAATAAGGGAGCATTTGCTTTAAATGACACATTAGACCAGATGGACTTAATTGATATATACAGAACATTCCATCTAAAAACTGAAGAATACACATTCTTTTTAAGTGCACATGGAACATTCTCCAGGTAGATCATATATTAGGTCACAAAACAAATCTCAATAAATTGAAGAAGACTGAAATCATATCAAGCATCTTTTTTGACCACAAGGGTATTAAATTAGAAATCAATTACAAAAAGAAAACTGAGAAAAACACAAACAAATGGAGAATAAACAGCATTTTACTAAACAACCAATGGGTCAATGAAGAAGTAAAAGAGGAAACAAAAAAATACCTTAAGACAAATGAAAATGGAAACAAAACTTTCCAAAATCAATGAGACACAGCAAAAGCAGTTCTAAGAGGAAAGTTCATAGGGATACAGTCCAAGAAATAAGAAAAATCTCAAATAAGCAATCTAACTTTACACCTAAAGGAACTAGGAAAAGAGGAACAAACAAAGTCCAATATTAGTAGGAGGAAGGAAATAATAAAGACTAGAGCAGAAATAATTGAAATAGAGACTAAAAAAAAAAAAGTAGAAAAGATCAATGAAACTAAAAGCTGTTTCTTTGAAAAGATTAAAAAATAAATCAATAAACCTTAGCCCGACATCAAAAACAAAAAACAAAAAACAAAAAAACAAAAACAGAGGGACGGCCCAATTAAATAAAATCAGAAATAAAAGAAGTTAAAACTGACACCACAGAAACACAAAGGATTATAAAAGACTACCATGAACAATTAGATGCCAGCAAATTGAAAAACCTAGAAGAAATGTATACATTTCCTAGAGACACACGATCTTCCAAGACTGAGTCACGAAGACATAGAAAATCTGAACAGACTGATTACAAGCAATGAAATTGAATCGGTAATTTTAAAAACCCCAAAAAACAAAAGTCGAGAAACAGACAACTTCACAGGTGAATTCTCTCAAACTTTTAAAGAAGAGTTAAGGGGCCAGCCCCGTGGCATAGAGGTGAAGTGCATGTACTACACTGCTGGCAGGCTGGGTTCAGATCCCAGTGCATGCACTGAAGCACTGCTTGTCAGACCATGCTGTGGCGGCATCCCACATAAAGTGGAGGAAGATGGGCATGGATGTTAGCTCAGGGCCAGTCTTCCCCAGTAAAAAGAGGAGGATTGGCATGGATGTTAGCTCAGGGCTGATTTTCCTCGCAAAAAAATAACAAAAAAATAAAGAAGAGTTAATACCTATCCTTATCAATTTGTTCCAAAAAATTGGAGAGGAAGGAACATTTCCAAACTCATTTTACAAGGCCAGCATTACCCTGATACCAAAATCAGACAAGAACAACACAAAAAAAGAAAATTGAGGCGAATATCACTGATGAACACTGATGCAAAAATCCTCAACAAAATACTAATAAATCAAATACAATGATACTTTATAAAATTCATACACCATGATCAAGAGGGATTTATTCCAGGGATGCAGGGATGGTTCAACATCTGCAAATCAATCAACATGATACACATTAACAAAATGAAGAATAAAAATCACATGATTATCTCAATAGATGCAGAGAAAGCATTTGACAAGATACAGTGTTGATTTATAATAAAAACTCTGAATAAAATGAGTATGGAAGGAAAGTATCTCAACATAATAAAGGCTGTATATGATAAACCCACAGGTAATATCATACTCAACAGTGAAAAAATGAAAGCTATTCTTTTAAGAACAGGAATCAGACAAGGATGCCCACTTTTGCCACTCTTATTTAACATAGTATTGGAATTCCTAGCCACAGCAGTCAGGCAAGAAAAAGAAATGAAAGAGATCCAAATTGGAAAGGAAGAAGTAAAACTGTCACTATTTGCAGATGACATGATTTTATATATAGAAAACCCTAAAGAATCCACCAAAAAACTATTAGAAGCAATAAATGAATACAGTAATGTTGCAGTATACAAAATCAACATACAAAAATCAGTTGCATTTCTATATAGTAATAACAAAGCAGCAGAAAGAGAAGTCAAGAATACAATATCATTTATAATCACAGCAACAAAAAGAATAAAATACCTAGGAATAAATTTAACCAAAGAGGCAAAAAGACCCATACACTGAAAACTATAAAACATTGTTGAAATAGAAGAAGACACAAAGAAATGGAAAGATATTCCATGCTCTTGGATTGGAAGAATTCACATAGTTAAAATGTCCATACTTCCTAAACCAATCTACAGATTCAATGCAATCCCTATTAAAATCCCAACAACATTTTTCACGGAAATAGAAGAAAGACTCCTAAAATTTATATGGAACAAGAAAAGACCCCAAGTAGCCAAAGGAACCCTGAGAAAAAAGAACAAAGCTGGAGGTATCACATTCCTTGATTTCAAAATATACTACAAAGTTACAGTAATCAAAACAGCATGGTGTTGGCACAAAAACAGACACACAGATCAATGGAACAGAATCCAGAGCCCAGAAATAAACCCACACATCTAGGGACAGCTAATCTTCGACAAGGGAGTCAAGAACATACAATGGAGAAGGGAAAGTCTCTTCAACAAATGTTGTTGGGGAAACTGGACAGCCACATGCAAAAGAATGAAAGTAGACCATTACCTTACTCCATACACAGAAATTAACTCAAAATGGATGAAAGACTTGAATGTAAGACCTGAAACTATAAAACTTCCAGAAGAAAACGTAGGCAGTACACTCTTTGACACTGGTCTTAGCAGCATCTTTTTGAATACCATGTCTCAGTAGGCAAGGAAAACAAACAAACAAAAATAAACAAATGGGACTACTGCACCGCAGTAAGCTTCTGCACAGAAAAGGAAACCATCAACAAAATGAATAGACAACCTAACGATTGTGAGAATATATTTGCAAACCATATATCTGATAAGGGGTTAATGTCCAAAATATATAGAGAACTCATACATCTCAACAACAAAGAGACAAACAACCCAATTTAAAAATGGGCAAAAGATCTGAACAGACATTTTTCCAAAGAAGATATACAGGTGGCCAACAGGCACATGAAAAGAAGTTCAACATCACTAATTATTAGGGAAATGCAAATCAAAACTACAATGAGATGTCACCTCATGCCCATTAGAATGGCTATAACTAACAAGACAGGAAATAACAAGTGTTGGAGAGGATGTGGAGAGAAGGGAACTCTCTTACACTGCTGGTGGCAATGTAAACTGGTGCACCCACTATGGAAAACAATATGGCGATCCCTCAAAAAATTAAAAATAGAAATACCATATGATCCAGCTATTCCACTGCTGGGTATTTATCCAAAGAACCCAAAAACATGAATGTGTAAATATATATGTACCCCTGTGTTCATTGCAGCATTATTCACAATAGCCAAGACTTGGAAACAACCTAAGTGCCCATCAAGGGATGAATGGATAAAGAATATGTGGTATATATACACAATGGAATACTACTCAGCTATAAAAAAAAGATGAAATCTTGCCATTTGCAACATCGTGGATAGATCTTGAGGGTATTATGCTAAGGGAAATAAGTCAGATGGAGAAAGTCAAATTCTGTGTGGTCTCACTCATAAGTAGAAGATAAAAACAACAACAACAACAAAAAACAAATACATAGATACGGAGATTAGACTGGTGGTTACTAGAGGGGAAGGGGGGAAGGAAGAGGGATAAGGGGGTGACAGAGAACCTGTATATGGTGATGGATGGTAATTAGTCTTTGTGTGGTGAACATGATGTAGTCTATACAGAAATAGAAATATAATGATGTACACTTGAAATTTATATAACGTTATAAACCAATGTTACCTCAATAAAAAAACACCACAATGAGATACCATTTCACACTTGTCAGAATGGCTATTATCAAAAAGACAAAAAAAAAACAAGTGTTGATGAGGATGTGAGAAAAGGGAACCCATGTATACTGTCAGTGGGAATGTAAATTGGTGCAGCCACTGTGGAAAACAGTATGGAGTTTCCTCAAGAAATTGAAAATAGAACTCTAATACAATCCAGTAATTCTACATCTGGGTATTTATTCAAAGAAAATAAAAACACTAACTGGAAGAGATACGCATCCCCATATTCATTGCAGTATTATTTACAATGGCTGAGATATGGAATCAACCTAAGTGTCCATGGATAAATAAGATGTGGTGTATATATACACAATGGAATATTACCAAGCCATAAAAAATGAATAAAATCTTGCCATCCTCAACAACGTGGATGGACCTAGAGGGTATTATGTTAAGTAAAACAAGTCAGACATAGAAAAACAAATACTATATAATTTCACTTATAAGTGTAATCTAAAAAATGAAACAAATGTACAAATAAACAAAAGGGAAACAGACTCATAGATACAGAAAACAGAGTAGTGGTTACCAGAAGTGGAAGCACTGGGGGGTTGGGCAAAATAGGTGAAGGATATTCAGAGGTTCAAACTTCCAGTTAAAAAATAAATAATCATGGGGTGTAATGTACAGCATAGGGAACACTGTCAATAATATCAAAATAACTTTGTATAGTGACAGATGGTAACTAGACTTATTGTGATGATTTCATAATTTATATAAATATTGAATCTATGATATACACATGAAACTAATAAGACATTGTGTGTCAATTATACTTCAAAAAAAAAAAAAACCCTGTCTCTTGACACCCTTGTAGTCTTGGGCAAGTAATAGGCCTCTCGGAGTCTCAGTTCGTCTCAGTGAAATTGAGATCATAATAGCCATCTTGTGAGATTGTTGCTAGGATTAGAGATAATGAAGGTAAAGCGCCAGGCTTGTTTCCAGCACTCTATATTAGAGGGTCCTTCTTGTCATTTTCATCCTTATCACTGCCCCAGCAGGGTTACAGTATTCGCTAGTACAGATGTTAGTAGTTCTGCTGATTCATTTTTCCTTTCAATCTAGACCCTTAAACCTGCACAGCTGAGCTTCCATTTTAATTTGACATGTTTTGGGGCAGTTTGTACAGAGAGAGGTTTAATCCAAAGATTACATTTAATCATCTTTTCATTAAAAAACCCACTAATACGTGCTTGTCCTCTATATGTATATCTGACTACCTTTATATTTTCAGACTGTTTTTGGCTGCCAATAATCAGCTATAACCCTTTTCCGTCCTAAATCTACTCACGAAATTAGAAGAATAGCCCCTTTCTGAAATAGTATGTCATCTTTTTATTGCACCCTTTAAACCAGAAGTAAATATACTTACTTTTCCTGGAACAGTGATGACATTTTCTAATTCCCAATATTTATATGAGGAGGGATATTACTGGGGATTTTCTGTTATCTTAGAACTGGGTTCTTAATTTAGGTAATATAAAACAGAAATAACCAGAATAAAATTTAGAGACCTGTCCCTTAGTTCAAGTTTCTTGGGACTATGTGAACAAATTCACAACACTCAACCTCTCCTAGCAACGAAAGAAAAACTACTGTTCCTTTGGGCTCCTCTACCAAAAATGAATTCCAGGCCCTTGTTGGATTCTTGGGTGACAGAGACAATATGTGGGCCACTTGGGCATGTTCCTTGGTCCTTTATGTGGACTAATCTGCCTATAGCATCTTTTGAGTGGAGCCCAAACCAGCTGGCTGCGGGGGAAATGTCCTATCAAGCCATGGCACACTCTCTGCCATTGAGGCCACAAAACCCAAACGACCCATTGAAAGTACAAGTCTTCTGTTTGATGATTTTTCCAATTGGAGCCATTAGAAAAAATAGGCAGCTTCAAACCGCAGTTGATCCTTAGGGTTTTGGACTCGTTATTTCTCCTACAGATATTATTTCCCACGAGATTCGCTTTTTTGGAAAAGTAGTTATTAGCCTGCATGGCTGGTTTCTGGTGAGAGCTCTCTCCTAGGGTTGCAGACGGCCACCTTCTTGCTATGTCTTCACACAGCAGACTGAGAGTGGGGCTGGAGGGAGTGGAGTGGGAGAGAATTGGTGTCTCTTCTTAAAACACCAGTAATCCCATCATGAGGGCCTCACCCTTATGACCTCATCTCAGCCTAATTACCTCCAAAAGGGCCCAGCTTTAAATACCATCACAGTGGTAGTTAGAACTTCAACATATGAATTTGCAGGGGGCATGAACATTCAGTCTATAACAGCCCACTACTGGGCTTCTATTAATTGAACACCTGATCCAGTCCCCTGTTAGTGGTGTGGAAAATGAGACCAGTCAAATTGACCACTCTCAGGCAATCTGCTATGATCTGAATGTTTATGTCCCCCACCTCCTCAAATTCATATATTGAGATCCTAATGCCCATTGTGATGTTATTAGGAGGTGAGACCTTCGTGATCTTATTAGGTCGTGAGGGCAGAGTCCTCATGAATGAGATTAGTGCTCTTATAAGAGACCCCACAGTGCTCCCCAGCTCCTTCCACCATGTGAGGATACAATAAGAAGTCTGCAACCTGGAAGAGGGCACTCAGCTGATCATGCTGACACCGGGATCTCAGATTTCCAGCCTCCAGAACTTCGATAAATAAATTTCTGTTGTTTATAAGCTACCCAGTCTGTGGTATTTTTTTTATAGCAAACTGAATGGACTAAGACACAGCCCTTCCAAAGTCAAGTCCTGGACTCAATTATCCAAACAGAGTTGGGAACCCTAAGGCTTACCAGCCATCTAAGAGGCCATGTTGAAGGCAATTCAACCTGGATATCCCAACTGTTGTAAGGTCCCATGTGGGAGGTGTCCAGTAACTGTGACAATATTTTCTTTCCAGGGGAGACACATGTGCACTTAGGACTATACATCTGGTGTAGAAGCCAGGCATTAGCTTGCCTGCCCCCAAGACCATGGTAGCTCTCACCCTAGGCAGCCATAAGAGACTTTCAAGTGTTCAAGTAAAGACTAACAGTAGATTATGCAGCCTCCTACAGGAATATCTTTGAAACAGGCTATCCTTAGTTACAAGAGACATCCCCAGAGGGATAACTAATTCACTAATTATACACACCCAGAAGGTGATTGTCCCTACCACAGGAGTCATCCAATTAGAAAATGTGGCATGAAATGTGTCCTGGACTTTAGTAGGCTGAGTTCCTGAAAGAAGGAGTCTTCAGTGGCTGTCTGTCCACTGTTATGTATTTCTCAGTTAAACTCTTTCTTTGCAGACTGCACTATCCCTATTGATTTTGTTGAGTCCTCTTATTCTGTCCATTCTTTCTGCTTGGGAGTTCAGTAGGTCTCCAAACTCTGTTCTCTTCCCATCACATCTTTTTCCTCTTCCTTCTTTTCTGTCTATTCCTACAACTTCAACCACCACCTATATCTAACTAATGTCCATATCTGTATTTTTATCTTAAACATCCTTCCTGAGTTCTACCCCATATATCCATTGAGACTGAGCCAAGTGAGGATCTGCATCACAGTAACGGACTGGGTTTCAGATAGCTCCACTCCACCGTTGCTCCTGGGCTTCTGGCTTCATGGAAATTAATGCAGTGGTTTCACTTACTGTATAAGAGATCATGAGGTCATTATAAAAGTGATAGGAGTTGAAAACTAGAGTATTTCTTCTGGGCTTGAAGCCAATTATTACTATAGAGAAAGAAAAAAAAGGATTCAGAGCTAATAATTTCATTAGTTTTCCCTTGTTAATCTTTTTAGTTGACTCTACTTAAGCATGAATATTTTCTGTTAAAAAATGCCTATGGTCCCCAAACTAAAAACTACACTGACACAATTTTTTTATTTTTAAGAAATTCAGTGATGCTGTTTCCAGGTGGTTCTTTCTACATTCTGCCCTGCGATAGACATATGTTTCATGGCAGTACTAGAGCAAACATAGACATGAGCTCTTGACACCCAAAGCTTGCATTTAATCCATTGCATTTCCAGTGTTCTTTATCCAGAGTATTTTTAACTTAGTCTTCCCAAACACACTACTTTAACAAATATTCTTTCAGATGTGACAGGTATTAAGATTACTCTGGGGAATTCTCTGGATCTTTCTATTATAGTCCCCAGATAGATTTTGAAAGCCTCTACCCACATGTTTCTGCTATGGTAACATCTACACTAATAATAAGATATAAGAATTTGTATTTCAAAATACTGCACTTGAACTATAAAAGTTGCATGGCTATTTTTATAGTCATTGTTAACATATAACTTAGAATATATATATATATATACACACACACACACACACTTCACTCAACTTTTGGTTTTTTTGAAAAAATAAAAAATGTATCAGAGGTTTTGGTGAGAAAATATTGCCTCTAAGAGTTGTTAACTACTTATTTATATATTTTGTCTTCAAGGATTTAAATCTGATGACGCTATTATTGTAATTACTAAATGCTGAATATAAATTTATTTTTAAATAACAGTTTATTCTAAATGTATTTAGGCCAAATACACATAACGTTTGATTTACAAATATGAATTAAGTGCCTACTGAAATTTCAAAAACAACTTTTATAATAAAAAATCCAGTAGCTTTAATAAATGAATTTTTACTGAAGATTTGATGTGAAGATCAGGTACTATTTTTTTTCTTTGTGTTTTACAGAGAAACTTCTAATTTGACAAGAGCATTCTTCATGTTATTTTGGATAATACTGTGGCCCTAAAATGTAATTTCCACAAGAGTCAGGATTTTTGTCTGCTTTATTTATTGCTGTAATCTGAAGTGTCTAGAAATAATGCTGGACACACTATGACACTCAAGAAATATTTGTTGAAAAAATAATCACTTCTTGACTATCAGGTCAATAGACATAAAAGTATAGACTATCAATGAACCCCATAATTCAACATGATCTCCTTTGCTCTTTATTAACTATAAAATCCCCCAGGAGTTAGAGATTACTTCATTTTAATTCAAGGGAAAGAACAAAGAAACAGTTGATAAGGATAGCTTTTCTAGGGACAAAACAATGAGAATGAGAACATTTTTACAAGATAAAGTAGCTTGATTCTGCTGTATTTTGGGATTAATATTGTTGTTTTTCTGTCTCATTTTTTTCTTACACAAGAAGCAAAACTAATGAAGTAGAAAAAAATTGGAGTAAATATTCAAGCTCTCTTCTTTTTTTTTAAAGATTTTTTTTATTTATTTATTTATTTTTCTCCCCAAATCCCCAGTAGATAGTTGTATGTCATAGCTGCACATTCTTCTAGTTGCTGTATGTGGGACGCAGCCTCAGCGTGGCCGGAAAGCGGTGTGTCAGTGCGCGCCTGGGATCCGAACCCGGGCCGCCAGCAGCAGAGCGCACGCACTTAACCACTAAGCCACAGGGCCGGCCCTCAAGCTCTCTTCTTGAATGGCTCTGAGGGCAGAGGTTGGAAATCCAATCTTAAAAGCAAACCTGAAGGATTCCTACGGCCAGTCACTCTTCTACTTGTCTTCTTTCCCCCTGGGCATTTTCTCCACCTTGCAAACAACTCCCTACCACCTTCACATCCACCAAAATGAATCTAGACTTCACTTAATCCCGGACTCCTTTAGAGCTACCTTTTAATTTTTAATCTGTAAAATTGTTATGATCTAAACCTGTCTAAATACCAGAAATTCCCCCACTTTGACGAGTCTAAAAATCCTTGGGAAATTTTGTAAACAGCTCCTAATTTAGCTAAGATGACTTAGAATGTCAGTAATTGGGGCTCAAGAAAAAATTCTGCAGCATCCTTGATGTTTAGATACCTTTAAAGGTGACATCCACTGACACTGCTGAAGAGGTTTAGAAGGGCTGCCTGGACATCGAGTAAGGGGTTCCATCTCCTTTTAACAATGAAACTGGAAATTCAGCAAAATCTGCTATCTCCTGCAGCTTGAAATCTGACCAGCTGTCACAAATCATTGTTTCTTTAGCCTGACAAGTAGTAAAACACCACGAGGAACCCTGTTTTGTAGCTCTCTGGCAAAACAATTATTAGAATAATGATATTTCATAGGGGACAATGTGTGTGAAAGCCTTTTGTAAACCATGTAGTGCTCTAGACACGTGAGTTGTTTTCATTACCCTTAATTGAAGTTGTCATGACATGTTTTCAGAACCTGGTGAGCAAGTCTTTATTTAACTCGTGTTTCCTTTTGCATTGGCTCAGAAAGTATGTCTCATGGATATTAACTGGGACAGCTTTCTGGAAAGCTTCCTCTTGTTTGCAATGTCTTTGTGGAAGATTTCTTAGGATTACATAGCTAGTTTCAGAATGTGGCATTTTATTTGGTAAATGAATTATTTGTGTAGGAAGGTCACTATGCAATGTATTATTGAAAACACTGAAGATTGATGCAGTTTGCTGCCTTTTCCTGAAAATAGTGATTCTTGAATATTTTAATATTAATTGAACCTGGAGTTTGTAGTGGAAAAAGTTCAGAAACTGAAAGAAAAGAATTGGAATCTAATGAGGAAATGCTAGAAGGCATGCTCATTAGTGCCCATTGGAACCCACAAAAGTACAAGTGCCTGTTCTCTGTGTCAATACTGATTCACATAATCCAGCCTTGACTTACAAAAGGACAGAAAAACAGAATTTTCTGCCTAGTCAGTCTCATTTTACTTGTTATTTCTGTGTGTGGTTGTATGTGTGTGCATGCTTGTGTACTCAGAAGTAGTCATTTAGTATTTCAGTATATACATTGACATTTTTTGATGCAAAAAATCTGCTTATGGTGTATTAGCAGTTAAGATTTTTCCACTCAGCCCTTCAGTCCCCACTTATCAATCTCTTTTACTGTAAATCTCTGCTCCTTAAGCAGCTACTAATGAGATGTGGTCCTCCAGCAGAAATAATACAGGCACAGGGGGAGAAACCTTGCTCTATGTGATCCTCTCCAATTGACATCTGCTTAAGTAACTGAGCTCTGGGAATCTCTCCTGCCTGGTCAGCAGCAGAAGGAACATCAGCCTATGTGATGAGCAGACTCCATAACATAAATTTCTAGAGAAAGTGATGTTGATCTATATAGCAGTTATACTCCAGGTATATGTATTAATGTATTTAATGTGATCTTATTTTTGTGCTAACTTTGAGAATACACACACATACATACACTTGCTCTTTTCTAGAATAGTTCTATGAAGATATTCCTTCTTCCTAAAATTATTCTGAAATGTTAAATTTGCATGTTGTGTTAGAAAGCAGAGTAAGTAGGGGAGCAAGCCAAGGCTTTTGTCCAGTATGAGATAATTTTCCCTCAAATATATATTTTCAAGGGTGCGTTGTACAGTTTGGTAAACTCACCTTACAGGTCTGTAAAGATTACATTGCTTTTCCAAGGGCCTGCCATGTGCTTTGACAATAGAGCACTCAAATGGAAGGACTTGGCCTTGTTGCAAACCAAGATTCTCCATTAACTCCTGTACTAGGCCGTATTTGCGCGTACAGACTATGTTCTGCAGCTATTGCCTTGATCCATTCAGGCTGCTATAAGAGAACACCTAGATTGGGTGGCTTATGCAACAGAAATGTATTCCTCACAATTCTGGAGGCTGGGAAGTCCAAGATCCAGACGCTGGCAGATTTGGTGTCTGGTAAGGGCCTGCTTCCTGGTTCACAGCTGTCTTTTCACCATGTCCTCACATGGCAGAAGGGTCGAGAGAGCTCTCTGGAGTCTCTTGTATAAGGACACTAATCTCATTCATTAGGGCTCTGCCATTAGGACCTAATCGCCTCCCAAAAGCTTCCACCTCCAAATACCATCACATTGGGGATTAGGTTTCAACATATGAATTTTGGGGAGACACAAAAATTCAGTCTATAGCATCTATTAAAAGTACAAATTTCCAGCCGAAATTTAGACTATCAATACCTGCTCAATGATGCCATCAAGGAGCCAGTCTCCTCTCCTCCTGTTCCACTATCTTTAGTATGGCTGCTGTGCCTCCAGATATCATGCAGAAAGTTCAAGTATAGAGGAAGCAGAACTCTGCTTCATTGGCCGGGACATGGACACATGGCCATCAAGGAAGTAGTGAAATTGACTTTCAGCTTTTACAGCCTCTAATAGTGCATGGGGGCAAAGTTTTATCTTCCACAAGTCAAAATGCCTTTGTTCTGTTTCCTATTTTAGAGGCACTACTGCTCTAGAAAGGAAGCATTTGTCACTTAGTAGAAATGTCCCAGTAAAAGTAAAAACGATACTGAAAAATAGCATATATATCATAATTTCCTAATTTGACTTATATGTATAATTTAAGAAAATATAACATGTTTGAGGGACAAAAAGAAAGAAATGATCCAGAAGTGTTTATCATAGTGGAACACAGAGGATCTGTGTACAATCCAGGGCCATCTGTCCCTAAAGACCTATGATGCAGGAGTGCCATTCTGTGTCCTTTCCTAGGCAAAGCTCCAAATGCAGCCTAGAAACACTGAAGTACATGCAAGCCAACGAGAGTTTTATATTCATAAGAACCAGAGAACAAGACTCATTAATGTACTTACAAGATCTAAAAAGGAGCCAACGATGTGTCTCTTATTTCCCCACTGAGAAATCCATCAGCTTTCTTTGTTCAAGAGCTCAATTGCCAAAAACCTTTTCTGTCTATTCCTAAATGTTAGTTCCTCAGTAGTGACCAAAGAATAACAGTTGGAACCATTTTCCTAAAATATTTATCCTGTCAATTATTATTGTCAGAGGCTTTAGACATTTCTTTGCTCTGTGTTGCTTTTTAGTATAGTATATTTTCATAATAAGCTATATCTGAGAAGACTAATAAAGTTTAAGAACAAAGATTCTTGAAACTAGAATAAACTTCAAGATAATCTTTTCTAGCTTTCCTGTCTTCAGGCAGGCAAGTTTATACTATACTCATTTTAAGGAAGTTATCCTAAATCCAGCATGACTTTAGTCAGTGGTTTATGGGAGAGAAGTTCAAAAGGGTGATGAGAGGAAGTGACAGTTCTCAGTTCAGGCAGTCAAATAGCAAAGAACTAGCTACTGGGTGTCTAGGCAGGGCTTACAGAGGCAGAGATTTTGCGAATCCTCTCTAAAGAAGGATGTCATCTGTGAAAACTAACAACAGAGAAACTGGCACTGTGTGTTGCATGAATCATAAATGATTAGATGAAAGGAAGGAATGAGGGAAGGAAGGAAGGAAGGAAGAATGTAGGGGAACTCCAACCAGCAATAGAGTTCAAGAGCAGATATTCATTCCAAGTGCCAAGAACAAGCCGTTGCTTAGTGTTTACATAACTGGAGTGCAGACAAGCAGCAATAAGACAAGGACCTAGTTCCTCAGACTAGTCATTTGTTCTTAGCCTGGGGCAATTTAAGACTCCTATTCAGAAGAGTGATAAAGAGACATGTTCCCTGTTCTAATTCAGGGCATCAGTGCTAACAAAGGAATTTCTGTCTTATTCCTGGGTTCCTACCTGGAAACAGGAACCAAAGAAACTGGTCCAATTTCCAAAACAAGAAAAATTTGCAGGAGTCATTTTATCTGAAAAGAGGATCCAAGGATGTTAGAAGTGGATACAAGGGTGAAAGACTATTGGAAACCCAATACTGATTCTGATGGTGAGGCCTAAATTGAGGATGAGTGGGTCAGAAGGCTTCGGGTTGGCCATAGCAACAAGTAGAAATGCTCAGAAAACAGGATTAGCTCAAATCAGTTATCAGTATACTTAACTTGACTCAAAGTCACCTGACTGACTTTTTCAAATTGTTTCTTCTGTCAGATTGTCCAACATACAGTTTTAAAATTCAAGAAGTTTTACAGGTGTATGACAGCAACAAAAAGCAGCCCCTGCCCTACCCCTCTCCATTTCTGATACTTGCTTCGCAGAGGCAGCTGTTTTAAATATTTCTCCTAGCAATCATCTCCATATTTCTAAACAGAATGCTTATAGGATATGCTGTGAGTTTGCCATTTTAGTTTTACATATTATCAATTGACGTTCTACTAGAGAAGATGAGGTTGTAGCTTCCTAAACCTGACCAGCACTTCTCCTCACATGCATTTGACTTTTCTCCATCCTCCTAACACAGCTGCTTAGTAGGTTAGTTATTATCCCATGCATACATTATCCCTGTAATTATTGTGCACAACTGAGCCCTTTAGTGTACAAAAATTATATTTCCTTTCTCATGCAACTTTTATCTTTGTTGAAGTTAAAGCTAATTTTTCATTTGTTGAGTTTTCTGTGTTCCTATCATGAATTTACTCTTATACTCAGAAGTATAAATCTTCCCTCAATACATTTTGTAAAAGGTTTCATTTTCATTTTAGTTTCATTTCTTCTGGGCATCACTCTTTATTGGTGCCTTTTGTCCCCACTCCAGTAAGTCCTGGTTGTTTTCTGGGCCTCTCACCATCATATCCAGGATTCCCTTTACCTCCCTACTGGGTTAAAACTCTAGTGTTCTCAACTCCACGCCTTCTTTTTTCTTGATTACCTTGTCCATTTTGGTGAAATGTATCTTTCAATATGTTTTTGAGAAGAAAAGGATGGGAGGTAAATACTTTGAGACCTTGCATTACTAAAATTTTCTTTCTTCCATCCTTGATTGATAGGACAGCTGGATATAGAAGTCTAGTTAGGGAATTAATTCCCCTTAGAACTGCCGAGGCATTACTCAACCGCCTTCTGGTTTCCAGGGTTGCTTTTGTGAAGCATAACACAGCTCAGATGCTTGCTATTTTGTGAGACCTGTTTCTCTGGAAGCTTTTGTGATTCTTTGTTTGAAGTTTGTGTTTTCAAATTTCACTATGATGTGCCTTGGTGAGGATTTTTCTTCATCCCCTGATATATTAGTTTGCTAGGGCTGTCATAACAAAATACCACAGACAGGGTGGTACAGTTTAAAATTTTTAGAAATTCAGGGATTTGAATATGAGGAGCAATTTAGATGCTAAAGCCTGTAGTAACCAATGGAAATATTGTTATGGAAAAGCTGGAAATAATTACACATTTGAGAATTTGTTTAAAATATCATAATAAATATTTAGACTAACATTTATGCAGAGATAAAATTTTTAATGCAAGAAATTAATAGAGAAACGTGTACATGTTTTCCTTATCATTTCTAGGAAAGTGAATCTACCATGATGGTTCTCAACCATGTATGCACTTTCTTTTAAAACTAAAGCTATCTTCATTTTATAAGGCATTTGTTTTTTACTTTCTATATCTGTGGCAATTTATTTCCTGTCCTTTAATAATGTTTGCATAATACCTGCTTAGCAGTGGGTCATCTATCTTAATTTCTTTGACATTCTGTTTAGTTTTTATCAAAGTGACCTTAGTCCTTTCTTACACAGATAGTATCTGATTCTTACCACCACAAAAATTGATAACCTCCAAATGAGCTTTTAAACATGAATTAAAATAATTAACACATTTTCTGACTTATTATAATAATGCTTTTAAAATTTAGGGCTTTAAGAATGTATTTTTTAATTTTATGTAATATTTAACTTCAGTTTAATGAAGACTGTGGAATAACAGAAAAGTCCGAATGTAAAATAATATATAAAATTCTAAAAAATACACAAATGTTACATATTATGTGGCTATAACAATAATATATAGCTGACATTTATTGAAAAATTACTATGCACAAGGCATATTACATGCATTCATTTATTTAATCAAAATTAATCAAACTATTTAATCTAATCTACCTATGTGATAGGTACCATTTCAATAAAGAGGAAATAAAGGCATAGAATGAATCAGTACACTGCCAGAGGTCATACAACTTTAATAGAATGGTCAGGATTTAAACCCAAAGTGTCTAAGTGAAGAGACTATGGTCTTAACCACTCTGCTTCTACCTGGCTGAAGAGCTTTATAAATGCGTAAATGCATGGAACAAAACTGTTGAGAAGAAATACAGCCAAAAGCTGGCCCTGTTTGTTTTAGATATTCTGTATTTTATATGTTTTTCTTTACCGAGTCTCTCATAATTTTGTACTAAGAACTAATATGATTTATCCCATTGATATATTAAAAATCTTATATCACCTGTTTATTTTCAGATATATGTGTAATACAATTATTTGCTTGAATATTTCTTCCTGTATATGCTTATCTTCAGGGATTTGCCTCAACTGCTTGTAGATATGGACTTTTAATTAATTAATTAATTAGGGTTTATTTATTTATCATTAGGATAACCATACCATTTTAATATTAATGGTGTCAGGCTATTAAAAATTATATAACTTGTTCTGTCTCATAATGACCAGTGTGGAAAGTGTACAACTGTATTTCCAATACTCTTTCATACTAAAAACCCAGTGTTCTTGGGCTGTCTTCTCATTTGTCATGGTATGGTAGAAAGGGAAGGAGTTTTGGGGGTCAACATATCTGAAGTTCAGTGTAAGAACTACATTTCCTAGCTCTATAATCTTCAGCAAGTTGCTTAAGTTCTCTGAGCTTCAACTTTTCTCAATTTTAAAACAAGAATAACACCTAACTCACAGTGTTGTGCAGAGACGAAATCAAATAGAATGGATAAAAGGCCCAGTGCAGGCTCCCAAGAAGTTGCATCTACTCCTGCCCCCCATCTCTCAATCTGACCACCACCACTACCAGCCAAGTCACATTCCTGGAGCAAAAAGGCAGCCAGATTCTACTTGTCTGTTTTTAATTCTGTTCTGCCAACAATCTTGGCCAAGACAGTACAAAAATGCCCACTTTTCAGAAGGCTCCACAAGATGGGATGGAGACGTGCAGAATTGCCCTAAGGGGTGCAGCGGTAGGGTAGGGTGTCTAAATATGCAAGTGTTATAGATGTTGTCTTGGCAGTTTTCCCATCCTGTTCCTAGGAGTAAATCTAGAACATAAAGTACGCTCAGAGGAAGTGGATAATTTGCTTGCTGCTGTTGCACTTTCTTCTTAAATTGGGAAGTGTTTAGCTTTACCCTTTAGAGGGATGTTTCTCTTCACCATAAGATCATTGGCCTATGCTCTCTGAAACCTGTATGAATTACCTTCCCTCAAGCACAAGGCTTTATTTTTCTCCTCATTTTCTCAGTTGAATTAAATGTTCCATAATTACCATGAAACTGGTCTAGTATTTTAGAGGCTTTTCAAACCAGAATTAGAATGAGATTGAAACTCTTGGACTCTAAACCCTTAACTATATATCTGCTCTGATGGGAAACCATTGGTAGACCCAAACGTCTCCACCTGGTAAACTTGAAGGCTTCATATGCACAAAACTGGCCTATGTTTCCCCCAGCTTGAGATTCGACTGATGTGTAGACACATGTAAGATAAAGTCATAGAATCAAAAGTTTCCAGGTTGGAAAAAACCTTCAGAAACCTCTAGTCTATGACTCTCGTTTTACAGAAAAAAAAAAAAAATAATAAATTTAAGCAACTACTTCACAAAATCCCTTCCAATGTCTTACTTAAATAGATTATTTAATTAAATAAATTATTGTGGCCTATGTACATCTGTTAAAATATTCAAAACATTTAACCACAGATCTTTGCTATTTCTCAATAACCTCATAATAATGATACAATATAACTTTGGTATCAAGTTGATAATATCTTATGAAATGATCATTCCTGCAATGCAATAGTCAATTTCCTATTGCATTTATTTATACGTAAAAATGCATAGAAGTTAACATTTTAGAAAGCAAGAAGCATTGTCCGTGTGTCTTTTTAAGTGTTTTAAATAAAGTACGATGAAATTGTAGACATTTTGAAACTGAATTAAATTATATAATGATGATTTGACGTATTCAGTTAATCTGTAATCATAGAGTCTATAGGACTATTGAGCATAGCACTTAATATTATAGAATAAGATTAAAAATGTTACATGTCAAATTCTGAGGCCAAATTAATAAGAATTGCTGAATCCAAATGTTAATACATGGTGTCTTTAAAGTTTAAAACAAGAACTTAACCCTCTATATGTAAAAAATTAATTTAAAAAATTAGTGGTGTATGATAATTATCCAAATTAAGCAGAATATAGCTTCAGGAATTTCTTGGCTTAGTATGCAGATTGAGTCTTACAAATCCTAGTTTGAGGACTGTCTCACAAGTCTAGATTTTATCTATTATTTATGTTAGAGCTTTTTAATTCATGCTGACATTTAGTTCACTGTTTTTTAAGTTTTAGAAATAATTTTGTGGACAACATTTTCTGTTAATCTCAAAGCTTAAATCTGTCCAGTTTGATCAATGTGCCAAATAAAGCATTCTCTTGACCAAAACTATAATTTTTTGAAATTTGTTTTTTCCAAATATACACCTTATCACAATGTTTGTACTTTTTAAACTTCTTACTCTCCTAAACCTTTCCTGTGTCCTTATTTGAAACACTTCTTTACAACTAAGGAATATTGCAGCAATACCAGAGTATCTGTAGACTAAGCTAAAGACTGGTGAGTAATAGTCTTAAGAAAATTACTAAGAATTATGATGTATTCAGGAGATAAATTTCGGTTCTACAAAAAAGATTTTCAATTCCTTATATTGCTAAAATCCTTTAAACTTCAGTTAACATATTGATGAATGTTGGATAAAATATACTTTATCCTATTTACTGTCATTTTCTCTGTAAATAAATTCACTTTGATTTACACATTTCAAAATTTTGCTTAACTAGTGGAAGTTGTTACCTGCAGTTTTGGTATTTAAATAATAGAGTGAACAACATCATTCTATCAAAAAATATCCATTTTTGCATTATCACATTTTTACCTTCTTAATGAAAAGATACTTATCGTAACATTAAGAAACAGAATAGTATCTAAGTGTTGAGGGTACAGTATCAAGAGTTGCCTATGTATCCAGAAATAAAATGTTTCTCAGTAATATCAACATAGAACAGAAGGAAGGAAGAAAGGAGGATTTATTGTTGGATGTACCAAAGAGCACTTTAGTTCAAGAAATTCTAAGATAAAGAAAATGTAAACCTGTTGTAAGACAGAATATGTTCATTACGATGAATTTCCTGTTACATTTCCTCTCCTAAGTAGTGAATGTTAATCAAAGCACTAACAATTTAGTGTAGTGACTCTTTTTTTGGAGTTAGTGATGAAGGTTAAGTAACGCAGTCTAGCAAATGCAAGAAGAGAAAGAGGAATACTGAGCTTTAGAAGGCCAAGTTCCTTACTTTTATTAAAATAAATGGCTTGTTTGAGACTCTTTTCTTTTTGTGAGCCTGCCAGAGGATATGTCCACTGCATCTTGATTATGGAGATTTTATTTGTATGGCAACTATTAAAAATCAATAACATGTAGCAACTTACTTTTTAATATACTTTTGCTTTTGATTGAATTTTGCTCTGTATGAAGATGGATGGTGATTGGCTTACTAGCTTAACTTTGCTCAGGAATCCTGCTCCCATTTGTAAAACTTAAGTCAGTCTCCACTTATTTTCCCTGTCCTCACACTCTCAGGATTTTACAATAACAATATTTCTTGGTATATTTGTGTTCTTTTTAAAAAACTGGAAACAAACAAAAAAAAGATTCCTCAGCCAGATACATCATCAGTCAAAACCTTCCCAGCTGAGCTCCATCATTTTGTTCTCAAGGAGCCATCAATAGACGTACATCACTTCAAACCTCCTCTCTACTGTGGCTATGTCAGAATAATATAGACAAAAGCATAGGTTCGAAATTGATATTTTACCTCTTTATTTCTCATGTAGAAATATTCAGATCTCCCTATATCTTGAATTGTCTTATGCCTCATGAGTTTTTGTAACCATAGCAATGCTTGTAAGATTATCCTTTTAACCTAATATTTGAAAAAAGAATAACACGTTATAACTTATCTATATCCTCAGTTTTTCTCTGCCCTTTCCCCGGGCTGTCCTCTCACCATGATTGCCAAAATGGTTGTGAGCTAGAGGAACAAAAAATATTGATATGTGGACAGAGCTAATTAGCTTTAGAACCCTAGTAAACCTCCTTATGCGAGAGCCATAATTGTAAATACAAGCCTACTTCAAACCACTCTCTCATTTGAGAGCAATCATAACGAGTACCATCTGCCAAAGGGGAGAGAGAAGGCTGCTCCACGCAGTTGGCTTGTAGAATGAGCTGCAACTTGTATCATTGTGTTCTAGCTCTTTGTTTCAAGAAAGTATGTTTGATTTGACAATGAGCTCTCATGTTTTCTTTTAAATATTGTTTACATGGAAGTTAAACATCAAATAAACAACAGGCATTGATGTTAAGAAATTCAGAGCTGATTTTCTTTACATTCCTCTTTCATCTAGCAGAGGATTATACTCTATTGTTCCTATTTGCATTCAAATTGTTTGCATATGTTGTAATTAAAATCTTTGAAGTTTAGCGATTGCCGATATGTGTAGAACAAAGTATTATCTTTAATCAATATGTGCTGTACAGATAAACAATATGTATATAAAACGCTGTCAGGCACTGTTGGTGTATACTAAAATTATTGGTTACACTTTTCCATTATTAAGGGCCTTATTATCTAGGTTTCCGCATAGGATATATACATAATAATGACAGCTAACATTTTTGGTATGTATCACAATTCAGGTAGCTGCTCATTTAGATACATTGTTTTTTTGTAATCACACAGTAACATTTAATTGCAAATTAAGACAAGATATGATTCAATGGCCACATATGATTCCAAAACAGGTTCTGCTATTGTTGAGAGAATGGAAAGTATAATGATGATCCAAGTGATCAAGGAAGACATCAAAGAAGAGGGTACATAAGATTATTACTGATAGATAGGTAGGAATAAATTATTAAGGAGAGATAAAAAATAGGGAAGCCAGATGGGAATTCATTTAGCAAAAGAAGATTATGAATTTGCGTTAGGACACGGCCTGTTTCAGAAGGTACTGGTTATTAAAAGTAGAAAGAAATGTCCAGTTGAAGAGATGGAACTAACACTCAAGTGCCAATTTGGACAAGAGAGTAATCAGTCACAATGAGCCTGTGCTAATTGTGATTTGAGAGTGGAAGAGATCCGTTGGTTTAAAGTCAAGGCTGTGGTTGAAATGGGGATGTAAGCCCTCTGGGTACCTCATCGTTGTATCAACCAGAGCACTTCTGAAGGGTCTATTTTATTTGTTTATGATTCTGGGTAATGTTCCCATTGAAGAAAGTATTTCATGTTTAGAAAAATTATTTGGAGTAAGTAATATTGAGTGTTAGAGAATTCTAACAAAGTCTGGATAAGGCTGAAATAGGATGAAGAATTAACAAAGCAGAAGGAGAAATCAGAGATAGAGAAAAAAAGCAGATGGTGAGAATTACAGATAACTAAGAAAAGCAGAGTTTTGAAAAGGAGAGTGGTAACTACTAAAGGATGCTGTAATTGCCAGTAGAATGAGTCTGTTAGTTGCCTGCTAGTAACCTTTGTGATTACCTTTTCTGAAGAGAGTAAGAACAGAAGTCAAATTGAGGTAAGCTAAGAAGAAAATGAAGGAGGAAATGAAGGATGATAGACTTGCAAACATAGTGGGAAATTTTGTCAATAAAAAAGAGAAAAGAAATAAAATGGTAGTCAGAAGGACCAGTGGAATCAACTAAATCAATCAACAACAGATAAGGGTTATTGCTCAAACACTGAGTATGGGCATTCTATTAGATTAACATTGCCCAATAGAACATTCTGCAATGACGGGAATGTTCTGTATCTGCACTCACCAATAAAGTAGCCACTAGCTGTATGTGCTTAGTGAGCATTTGAAATATAGCTAGTGCAACTAAGGAAATGAATTTTTAATTTTACTTAATTTTAACTAGTTTAATTTTAAATTACATAGCCACATGTGGCTAATAGCTACTATATTGGATAGCTATAGATATTACTAATATAAGCAGAAGAATAAAATATAAGCTTTTGTAATTGACATATAATTAATATACAATAAAATGCATAAATCTTAAGTGAGTAATTTAATGAGTTTTGAGAATTGACTATTCCCATAAACTACCACCCAAAACAAGATATAAAATTTTCCATCAATCCAAAACATTCCTTCATGTCCATTTCAAATCAATTCCCCTACCACTTCTGAGAGCAGCCACTTGCTGATTTTTCATACAAACAGATTCTTACAGTATTTTCTCTTTTCTGTCTGGTTTCTTTCATGTAACAAAGTATTTGATGTTCATGTATTTTATTATATGTGTGAATTCCATTATATGGATAGACTATAATTTGTTTATCCACTTTCCAGTTGATGGACATTTGTGTTGTTTCCAGTTTGGGACTACTGTATGTCTACTGTTTATAACCTGGAGAGGAAAAGTCAGCCATGACCATTTCTGCTGCAAGTTGCAGGATACCCCAAATGACCTGGCTGATGTGACTGAAATATCTAGGGGAAGATTTGGCCTCAGATGCAACTTGATGTCGGTTCTCACACAGTACCATTAAGATCTAATTTCTTTCTGTCCATCTTAGCTCTTCTTCCTATCCTACTCAAGGTCTAGCTTCATGGTGGCAAAATAGCTGCAGCCTCTTCAGTCTCACATCCTTCTAAACATAACTCCATCAGATAACAAATAAATAATATAAGTATAATTCTATCAGAGATAATTGGTTAACAGCTTTTATGAAAGCCAAATCTATCTCCAAAATGTAGTTAAAAAAATCTAGATTGCATGGGCATGATGTGGTGGATAATTTGATTGCCAACAGAGTATTGCTTTTTGAAAAAAAATTGTGGGGAAGAGAGGAACATAGTTTAAGATAAGTAGCCCTGTGGTTAAGATTCTGGGCTTTAGACTAAGACAAATTGTAAATATCAGCATTATCACCTATCAGATAGATAATATTGGTCAAGTTATTTTTTTCCTCTAGGCTATTTATTTATGTTTTAAATGGGAATAATTTACAATACTGTTAGGTTGTTGTGAATATGAAATGAGATAATGTATGCAGAGGTCAGCACAGTGCCTGGCACAAAAGATATTAATAAATATGAATTATCATTGTTATCAAATATGCTCAGTGAGTTCTTATATAAATGTAGAAGTTGAGATCATGAAGAATTTTTATTTTATATTTGAAAACTCAAGATGTCTGGAGCTAACTGGTTTTTCTAAGCTCATACACTAGTAAGTTGCTAAACCAGAGCTAAGACCATTCCCCATTTTTTCTTTCCACTACATAAGCATTCTTTCAAGTCCTGGCCTATAACCTTTACCTACTCTTTTCCTATGAGACATAAAAAGGCATCTTATTTCCAAATAGGTGAACAGAGTTACCTCTCCCTGAGTGATCCTGACCCTCACAGGACATAGTGTTAGTAATCAGGAAACAGTCCAGTCTTGGGTAAACAACTGGAATACTCGGCCACTGCTATCTCTTTCAATTGTTTTATCTGCTCCCCTCTTCCGTCTCCCCACCTCTTTTATGCCTCTATTAATTCTCAGTTCTCTATATGGAACATTCCTAATGGGGATTCTAATTTATGCTCACTCTTCAGCTTGCCCAAGAGTCTACTATGCAGCCAGGAAGGTCTTCCTGAGACGTGCAGATTTCAGTAAACGCCAAGGACGTCTGTACCACTGAGGAGCTCACCAACTCTGTCCAGAGGTTACTATTTCAGCATTTCCTTTCTCCTCACTACCATCTTCTCCATTCCCATCCCCTCCCACAGCTAAAACAGGGTGCGTGACCCTGTGTCAATGCATTCCTAAAGCTTGTTGTCAAAGGGAATGTCAAGGAGAACCTAAGGTAAGAACAGACTACAGAGGAGAAATATGAGTAATCGCCGCATCTCGAATACACTGACCTCAATTTCTGCCTTTCCTTGGGGCTGCCCCATCTGATACCTGGCTTTTATTCTACCGGGAGTTGCCTTAAACTGAAGAAACAGAAAGCAGTATAAAAGATTCGTTTTAACGCTTAGCAAGAATTACCGTCCTGGCGGCAATGGCCAGTCTGTCTTCTCGAAGTGCTGTGTCAGAGGTTTCCTGAAGGGTAAAGAGTCCTCCCACCCAGCTGAGAAGAAGGGCAGCATCTGAAAGAACTTGAGCAGACAACACAGAATTCTTGAAATGTGAAGAGAATGTGGGGAAAGAAAATGTGGGCATGGAGGGAAGTAGCATCAGAAGGAGAATGAAAGATAAAGTGCTAACAGATGAGTTTGAAGAAAATCAGTAAGAGAGAAAAGACATGGCAAAAAAAGAGGGGAGAAAAACAGGACACCTGAAAGCAGAGGACAAAACTGAGTTGGAAATCTAGAAAAGCCAGATCTATGTACAGTGGTAACAATGGGAAGTGGTGATACTTGCAGCAGAAATCTGTTTGATCCTGCAATGTGCCCTATAACATTAAGTGAGAGATCATCAATCAAGACCAAAGGTGTAAAATAAATGGATTGAGGTATAGAGCTACCATACCAGACTAGCAAATTGGAATTCTCTGGTAAGGAGGCAATGGAAATCCAGTTTATATTTTTAACGTTTACCTGTAAGTATCTGTAATTAGTTCATGTTTTTAATTTAACTGATTGATAAATATGGTTATAATTTTGCTCATATTGTGCTAATTGATTTATTTTTAAATAGGCCTTTGATTTTGAGGTATGAATTTGAGACTCCTAACTAGGACTGTTGGAAATTGAAATACTTGAATCTGTTCACCCTGTTCTGACACTTTGATCATTGTATCAATAAGACAGAAATATAAAGGACAAATTATTATCTTAATTTCTACACAGACTATTATTGATATATTATGGAAGATAATTAGATTGATTCTGTTCTGAGAAGCAAACTCAGCTATTTTTACACTACTCCCAATATAATTTGGATACACTGTCCAAAAAAACAAGTTTGCAGCAAGGTGGGATAGCATCACTGGGCAATATTATTTTCAGCTTTCCTCTATGTAAAAAAAGAGTTATGCACTGTTTTTAAGTATTCGACACATATCTTAGGTAAAACTAGTTATGTGTTTTGGGAATAAAATAATTTACCAATATTACTGTTTACGTTAGATGTATGCAACTATTCTTTGGGTATCTGGTACGCTGATAAAATGTGATCTCAATATTTTAATGTCTACCATTTTTTGCTCTGAATTTTACTATGAAAAATTGCAACATATTCGTTCCTCCCCATTTTGATGTCTTTTATTTGATTTTTGAGTGATTTCTGTATAAGTCTTTTTTTTGGATGATATTTTAATGCCTAAAGATAGATTAATACATTTTCCAAAATGGGTTTTCAATCAACCTCAGTTTAAATTTTTACTTAAAATCATTTACATGAGATCCCTATCTACAGGATCATGTTTCTATTTACCAAATGTTGATTTAGTTTTATTTCTCCTTGCTGTCTTCTAAGTTATCTGTGAGTCTGATCAGCTGATTCCTTGCCTTATTGTTAAAGAGCTTTTCCATACTTCTTATCCAATCATGGAAATTTTCTAAACAAAACCAGAAAACTTTGATGAATCATGGTGTGTATTTCATATACACATTTCACAACAGCCTCTTATTTTGGGGGGGCCTCTGGTTAGGCTGTTTGGAGTATTTCACTTGGAGTCATCATAATGAAAATCAAGCCACCCAATCTTCTTTAATAAAAGATCCACATTGTAGGGAAAAAGACAAAAAGGACTGGTCGAACTGTTAGAAATTATTTTTAGTGAATTATAAAATTGTTTTCTACATATTTCAAAATAGAGGAAAGGTGAATGAATATAAAAATTTCTGTTTAAAACACACCGAAGTTTTTTTTTTCCTTTTCTGATAAAAAAAATAGTAGTACTTGGGGCCAGCCCTGTGGCGTAGCGGTTGGGTGCGCGCGCTCCACTGCAGGGCCCAGGGTTCGGATCCACGACGTGCACTGACACATTGCTTGTCAAGCCATGCTGTGGCAGCATCCCATATAAATTAGAGGAGGATAGGCACAGATGTTAGCCCAGGGCCAATCTTCCTCAGCAAAAAGAGGAGGATTGGTGACAGATGTTAGCTCAGGGCTGATCTTCCTCACACACACACACACACACACACACACAAAAATTAGTAGTACTTGACATCTATTAGCTGACGAATATTAAAAATCATCCATGTAAAATAATTCTGGGTTTTATGTTTTATTTTCTACCAAGTTTTCATTATTGCTTGCTTAAAATAAGTGCTGCATAATAGCCATTGCTTCAGAATTGAGGACCTGCTCTAAATCTCCATACTCTGTTTTGGGTCCTGAAGCTATATGAACTTGTTAAGATTTTCCTTTTGTTTCATAAATGTTTCTTTTGGGAATTCGATGATACATAGGTAATGCTGAATGTGTAAGTACTCTGCACCAATAAATAACATATTCAGTTTACATGGCAAACCACAAAATGCTACATTATTTCCATGGTTGACATATTAAGCTTTCCTGTCCTAGCATTGGGAAAATTGTTACCAGATTTGCATAGCTGGGTGTCAGGAAGATCTTTTCCCTAAGGTTCTCTAGCCACATAGAAATCCTTCTCATTGTTCTTGAAACAGAAGGCTTTATTGATTTTCGGGAACCTAAATGCCTTCCATCTAGTAAATGACCTCAACAGGTTATCCTTCAACCTTCTCTGTTCCTACTTTGTTCATCTCAATGTGACTATTCACATTCATCTTTTTCCTTTTTTGTCTATTTTCTATTGATTTCTCCCAACATCTTGTGACTTCCAGGACCTGGTGCCATCTCCTTTCCTTCTCAGTTATAACAGCCTGTGCCCTTCCATAGGACCTGCTACACTCTCATAAATCAAATCTTATTTTCTTTAGGTCTATGCACAAGTGCTATGACAACATTTTTATGTCCGGTGTAGTTTCATAAAATACTTTGAGGGGTTGGCCCGGTGGCATAGCAGTTAAGGTCACCCACTCTGCTTCAGTGGCCTGGGGTTTGCAGGTTCGGATCCTGGGCTCAGACTTACGCACCGCTTATCAAGCCATGCTGTGGCAGCATCCTATATAAAGTAGAGGAAGATGGGCACGGCTGTTAGCCCAAGGCCAATCTTTCTCAGCAAAAAAGAGGAGGATTGGCAACAGAGGTTAGCTTAGGGCTAATCTTCCTCACCAAGAAAAAAAAATACTTTGATATCAACTATAATCTCTCGATTGGTTTTCATGGTTCTATGAGATAACAGTGTTATATTGTCTCCGTTTTTCAGAGGAGAAAATGGAGGCTTAGAGAATTTATGTCATTTGACCAAAATCACTGAGCTGATATCCAATGAATGGGGGCTTTATGCTAACTATAAGCCAAAGACTTTTATACTACATCAGGCCAATATTCTGACCAGAAATTATTCTTGAATGTTCCTGATATCAGTATTTAGGGATATTATCTCTGATTTTCCATGAATCTGTGATTGAAGCAAGTACATTATCAGAATGTGCTGCCATCTATGAAATTTTATGATCCAAGGCAAAGGTTGAGGAGGACATTTATTCCACTTAAGTCAGGCGATATTTATTAAGTAACTTCTCTGGTTGGTGTTGTGAGGAACTGAAAATAAGTAAAACACTGACCTCATAGAGTTACAAAGTGGAGAGAACTGGGACAGTGCCCATAAATGTGGTGTTACACTCTCCAAGTACACGATCAATGGTTAAATGAGTGAAAAAGACAAGAAGTGCCTTAGAAACAATTGTGGGTACAATTTATTGAACTCTTGCTATGTCTATATACAAGGAACAGTGTGCATACACACATACGCAAACACACACATATGTACACACACCTTTATACATGCAGAGTTAAACCAGTCTTTACAAAACTACTTGAGTTAGATATTTTGTCCCATTATAATGGCTAAGGAATTGAAAATATAAAAATTAAGAAATGTGTTCAAGGTCACAAGTTGGTAAGAGACAGAATCAAAATTTGGATCCAGTTCTGTCTGTTTAACCAAAGCCCACCATGTTTTAATGCCCCAATAAGGGGGGAGATTACCATAGAAAACCTTCCTGAAATGAGTGAATGCATGTTGGACTTTTAAGCATTAGTAAGATTTGTATATGTGAAGAGATGGGGGAGAAATTATTAAGAAAGATTCCCTTGCCAACAGGTAGGGGAATTGAAAGAAAAAGGACATTTTAGACTGAGATGAATTGGACGTTGTACTGTAAAGAATTATTAGGAACCATTTAATTTGAAGGTTTGTCTGAAATGGGAGATAGAGGTCAATATTTGAAAGTTTGAAAATTTCCTTATTAAGGGTCAGATTATAGCAGTGATGGACATGCCTTTCACCTTGCAGAATATATTCCTCTGGATGGAAGAAAGAGGAACTGGTGAGGAAGATAAAGACCAATGACTTAAGCAAAAATAAGAATGTTTTATTTTCATAGAAGAAAGACGGTTTATAAATTATAGAAAATATAACACTAAAGAATCACTTTTAAGGACTTTGGAAAATGAAAAGACTTGCATATTATATTTTTTTATTTTGTCTTTTGGTTCAAAGAGATTTTGTTGTGGTTTTTGTTTGCTTCTCAAGCACATATTTCCCCTCTATAAACTGTAGCCTTCGAAAGAAAGCTCAGATTTCTGTTCAAGAGTTCTTTCAAGAGTTTTCTATAGTGTTCTTACAAAAAAATACTTTGCCATTTAAGAAATATTGAAAAAGCAACGGAATAGATCTTTTACAAAAACAAATTTTCTAAAACAGTTTGTTATGAAAATGTAATCTACTTTTTCTTTATACAAGAGATTGCAAAAAATGTGTGCAATTTCTAAACTCTCAGGAATGGGACAATATAAAATTATGATACCTTGGATGAACTGCACAGATATCATTAATTATGGTAATCTATGTTAGCTAGCAGAACCAACCTACTTAAAGCGTTTAAAGCATTATTGCCTAAAACAAGTCTTATTGTTTTGAGTTGTGGTAATTTTCACGTACAATGACTTACATTATGCTGAGAATATACTCCAAGTTTACAAAGAAGTAGGTGATAATCACAAAATTGATTTGGACTCTATGTTTCCTTAAGGAATTTAAAGATGATAGTTCTAAAATACACATCGATTTTCATAGCATTACAGATATAAGTTGAACTGTGTGATTTGAAGTCTGTCAAAATATTTATAAGGCCAAATTGTCTTCTTGGAAATTGGTATGCACATTTCACATTGCTTTATGTACTGTCATTGTCTTTGACTCCAGTTCCCTTAAAAATTATAAAGAATGCTGCCTTAGGCTTGGCAGTATAAATCATAAAAGAGTCCCATTCTGTTGATAGTTTCTACCTAGAGAAATTTGGTACTTTTAGGTTACATATATTCTTTAAATTTCATGTTGCATTCAGTAACAGTTTTTATCCTCTGTTTCAAGGACTTCCTTTCAGAATTGTTTAAAAACCTGAGAAGACAAACCAAAGATATACCTCTCTACCATTCAGATATACCACAATAATGGCAAAGTTGCAGAAGAATGGGCAATGAGGAATCACCAGGCAGTCCAAAATTGGTATGTTATTGGCTTAAAATGCAGACACCTTGGTATACCAACTTGATATAATACATAAAATACAGGCAGTTTTTAGTAGAAGTCTGTCTTTATTTAGTAGAACTATGTCTCTTCCTTAAATCACACGATCATTGTGTGAATCAAACGTGCAATCAAAAATCAAGAGTAGAAGACCAGCATCTATTTTTAGATCAGAAAAAGTTATTTGCAAATTATAGCCCAGAAGCATGGACTATGTTTGGTGAATGTATTGCTCAAAGTTGGGGTGAACTTAAGGACTTAAAACCTTCTGAGAGGTCACTTTGGATAACCAAGCCTACATATACATGGGTGATTAAAATTGGGAAACTGAAGTGACTACAGAGAAACGTTTCTGCAATTATAGGAATGGCAAGGGGTAGATGGAAGGTTGTGGTGTACCTGACGGTTTCCTCTAGGAAAATCCACAGACCCCCCGCAACCCAACTTGCTGAATATGTTGAGAGTACATGCTAATAACTGAACAGACTTATGGAAACATGTTATCATAACTAAATATGGGAATCCTTCTATATGGAAAATGTCACAGTCAGGCCAAGCCAAGACACACAGAGATCTACGTGCAGCAAATGAGTAGTAGAATTATAAAGATCAGAAAGAAAAGTGACTATTAAGGTAACGAAGCTTAAGACCATATGACCAATAATACTGTCCATTTTGAGAGTCCAAATTGAGACCACTGTTCTCACTATGTTCAGTGGTTTTATTAATCTGATAATAAGTATGTGGAATATCAGAGGATTATGAGAAATACAAATTTTCTGTTTTTGTTTACACTCTCATTAGCCAGTAAATTCTGCAGTGACTTAAATCTTATTCACCTTCATATTCCAGGGTATAGAAAAGTGTGTTACAATATATGTGCTAATTAAATATTTGGCACTGAATGAATGACTCCCTTTGGATTAGAGAACAAAGAAGCACACGGAATCTTTAGAGTATATAACAGGTACATCACAAAATGGGGACCATGATGGAACTGAGTCCAATATAGGATAATGTGGTAAAGGCATTTTCAGAGGACAAGAAAATTCAGTGATTCTTAACCTTTTAGGCTCATGAATGTTTTGAAAGTCTGAAGATATTTGTTTTCAATTTATGGGAATTAAGGACCATTTAAAGCCTTCTTTGATCCCATGAGCTTTTTGTCTTTCTTTTTAGTACAGGATAATCAGATTTATCCAGTCTGTCTTGGACAGTCATGGTTTACTCCTGTGTCCCTTGATTTTGCTCTTTAAAGTGTCACCCTCTGCCTAACAAAGGAAATCATCAACAAAATGGAAAGGTAACGTACTGAATGGGAAAAAATATTTGCAACTCATATATCTGACAAGGGGTTAATATGCAAAATACATAAGGAACTCATACAACTTAATAGCAAAAAAAAAAAAAAAAAAAAAAATCCTATTAAAAGTGGGCAAAGGACTTGAATAGAGATTTTTCCAAAAAGACATACAAATGGTCAACAGGTACATGAAAAGGTGCTCAATGTCACTAATCATCAAGGAAATGCAAATCAAAACCACAATGAGATATCACCTCACACCTGTTAGAATGGCTATTATCAAAAAGACAAGCAATAACAAGTGTTAGAGAGGATATGGAGAATAGGGAACACTTGTGCACTGTTAGTGGGAATGTAAATTGGTGCAATCACTATGGAAAACAGTATGGAACATCCTCAAAAGGTTAAAAATAGAACTACCATAAGATCCAGCAATTCATTTGTGGGTATTTATCTGAAGAAAATGAAAACACTAACTCGAAAAGATGTATGCACTTCCATATTCATTGCAGCATTATTTACAGTAGCCAAGACATGAAAACATCCTAAGTATTCATTAACGGATGAATGGATAAAGAAAGTGTGGTGTGTATATACAATGGAATATTACTCAGCCATAAAAAGAAGGAAATCTTGCCATTTGCAATAATATAGATGGACCTTGAGTGCATTATGCTAAGTGAAATAAGTCAGACTGAGAAAAACAAATACTGTTTGATCTCACTTGTATGTGAAATCTGGAAAAAAAAAACCCTGAAAAACAAAAAACTTAGCTCATAGATACAGAGAACAGATTGCTGGTTGCCAGAGGGAGGGGTGGACGGTGAATGAAATGGGTGAAAGGGATCAAAAGGTAGAAACTTCCAGTTATAATATAAATAAGTCTTGGGGATGTAATGTACAGCATGATGACTATAGTTAATAATACTGTATTGCATATTTGAAACTTGCTAAGAGAGTAGGTCTTAAAAGTTCTCGTCGCAATAAAAAAATTTGTTATCTATGTATGGTGAGGGATATTAACTAGATTTATTGTGTTAATAATTTTGTAAAATATACAAATATCGACTCACTATGTTGTACACCTGAAACTAATGTTATATGTCAACTACATCTCCATAAAAAAACCACTAAGGAGATAGCCATCTAATCATAATCTATCCCTTTCATCAAGAGAAAACATACTTCTCTTGCCTAGAATTGCACAAACAGAACTCTTCCACATTACTAGAGCTCAAGGGAATAATAGGCCACCAGTACCACCTTGGACTGGAGGTTTCAGGAACTTGGAAAGGAGTATTTTCCATCCTGATTGTTGCCTTTGCAGTGCTCTCAGCTGCCAGCACACGGTGATGGGCGTGGGTCTGAGCCAGCTTTTGTATACCTCGATAACAAGGCTGAGATGCTGTCCTCCTTTGCTACAGAGCCCTGGATACTCATCAATCAACCAGCTTTCCTGGGTGCACTTCCTATGTGCAGGCCTTTAGAAAACAAGTCACCTCTTTATGTATTTTTAAAAGTGTTGGAGAGAAAGCTAATACTCAAGGCAAAACCAATACAGTTCTGGTACTACCAAAGCAAAGAGATTAGCCCAAGGTCACAGATCCCAGAAGGGGTAGATCCAGGATTTAATTACATTACCCTGGGTTAAAATACAAATTTTTCAGCAGGGCTAAATTCACCGGGACCTGGCCAGTACCAGTCTAGTCTCTTGCCCCTCTGCAACTTGTACTCTTGGCTTCATATCAGTCTTACATTCCTAGACAGCACCCTACACGTTCTGAGCTCCAGACCTTTGCACTGGCTGTTTCATGAGCTTGCAACACTGTCCAGCCCCCATCCCCTTCACCTGGCTGATTGCTGCCTACCCTTTCATTCTCAGCATAAAAAAAAAGAATAAAATGTCACTTTATTTTAGGGGGGGAGGTGGATTATATGCTCACTTTTTATATTAATACATCTGAGTGTGTGTGTGTGCGCATGTGTAAACCTACATATGTACATATTTGTGCACACACACTGAGTGTGCATATTTCAATTAGTCAAGCTTCAACCATAGAAACAGATCAGCAGGAGATATAAATTAAGAGATCTACTACAGGGAGTTGGCTTGCAGGGTTATGGGGGAGTGGTTGGAAATCCGAAATACTTGAGGCAGGCTGTCAGGAAAGGCAGACTGGAACTCTGCTGGCCATAGGGGAAACTACGGTCCACTGGTGGAATTTCTTCTTCACCAGGGAAGCCTCAGCTCTGTTCTTAAAGCTTTTCAGATGATAAAATCAGGCCCAGCCAGATTACCTGGGAAAATCTATTCTATGTTAAGTCAACTGATTATAAATTTTAAATACACCTATGGAAATACCTTCAGAGTAACACCTAGATTAGTGTTTGATTGAATAACTAGGAACTGTAGCCTAGCAAAATTCACTCATTAAAACATCATCACAATAGTATACACAGTATGTGAGCTTAAGCACCAACATTATTTTATAGTTCTATAATGCCACGTCTCTTTTCCTCAATATTGTGAGCATTGAATGCCCAGTGTTTTGTGATCTTTGGTTCCTAAAATGTGGCAAATGTATTAATAAGTATTATCAGAATTATATTGAATATTCATGAGAATCATTGAAGTAGCAAATCATCTGTTTTATATAACTGAATTTATTATATTTACTCATATATTTTGTGCCTTTAATTTTTAATATAAGCATAACCTATTTTTCCAGTATCCTGGGGGGATTATTTTATTGTAATGTTATTTTTCTCTGAAACATTTAATATATATGTATGTGTATATACCTACACACATATATAGTACATAAATATGTACTAATCTATTAATTATGCTACTAATATACATTTTATTCCTGTCCTGTGCTCTCAGCCAATGAAAGCTAGTGAATAAAACTGTTACACATATTCTTGGTCAAAGATTTTCGTGCACCACACCACCAGCACTCAGCCAATAAGCACTAGGTTGAGCTTTCTCTGATTCAGTAAGACATGGAATCTCTACTGTTTACTCAACTGTGGCTTCATGTAAATCAATATTTTCCAATTTCTTTAACACTTTTGCACCATAATTGGAAATTAGGGATTTATGGAAGTCTCCATACATGTTAGGGATTTTAAAAATGTCACTTTTCTTGGGAACATTACCCAAAATTACAGAAAATGTGGCTGGAAGGAATTATAGTCTAAGGCATGTCATTACCTCAGTGGATTCAAAGATGAGTGACCAATAAGCAATGCAAGGACATAGAGCTGATTTATTGAGTGCCTTTGGTAGAGATGCATTAACACTGCTTTGACTCCAAGGAAAATACGATATACAAGTACTGAGACATTTTTACTGTGGGTACTGTTCTCTATGCATTCGTGGCTAAATTTTGGGTGGATAGGGAAAACTACATCTTACGCAATGTAAAAAATCAAATGAGAAGTTCAAGGAATAGTCACCTGAGAAGTGAGCATAATGATATCTGTTAACAGCACAGTAAGAACAAAGGTAAAGGGCTACCATCAGCTGAACATATCATTCTGTGCAAAGGAGAGGTACAGGCAAGACAGAGAAGGGAAACTCGTCATGAAAGAGGTGGGATTGGATCTGATCATGAAGGAAGGGTAAAGTTTGCCTAAACAAAGAGGATGTGAAGAAGGATTGGGCAGGCTGCAGTGTTCCTATTAGACCTTCCATCTGAAGAGGGCAGCCTGATTGCTGTGGAAGATTTGAGTACAGAATAGTAGGTGATGAGGTTGGAAAAGTAGGCTGAGACCAAACTGGAGGGACATAAATACCAGGAAACAAAGTCTGGAATTACTCTTATAGCACTCTTATAGGTAATGATTCCTGAGAGAGCCATCGGCATGGTGAGTGGTGACAAGAATAATTGAACATGAGAATTTGAGAGAACACTTTAACTTAATAAATGTATCGGATGTATCACTTACCATAATGGACAGAATAAAATGATTTAGTTTAGTTCTAGTAGTAACACATGAGGCCAGCGTTCTAATGAAAATGATTTGCTTTAATGAATTAACTTGTAAACCTACTGGGCAAAATATCTAACGCTATGTCAGGTACTAAGCTTAGCATACTGCCACTTTTCAAAAAGTGAAATGTAATAATGGGACTTGTCAAGACTCTGAAGTAATAAATGTCATTAAACCCAAGAGACAGGGCGATCACTTAGCTTTCATTTACCTGGGAAGCTCGAGTCCCAGTTTCTCTGGAAAACCTAAAAGCCTGTTAATAAATGTACCTTTAAAAGAATGAATACATTATTTAATGCTTGATTCAGGCATCCCCATCATGAAGGACAGAGAGTTTTACCTACAGTGATTGGTCTTTCAAAGATATAGGGGAAAACACCCCTCTCCTAATCACCGAATTAAATGGAATTTGCTAGCATTGGTTTAATCAGTACCCTGTAATCAAATCAGGCATGAAATCAAGTTTTGATTATATATTATTCTCCCTATTACTAACAAATTGCCAAATCACTGGAAATGCCCCTAAGTGTGGGGGAGGATGGCAAAGGATGGGGGGAAGCAAACAGCTTATTTAGTAAAACAGAGAAATACAATTAGATTTCACCCAATTTGCGAAGTTATTCAGCCTCCTTTTTTGAGCTCTCCTGAAGGATCTTAGATTCCTTCCTATAACACATCTTAAGCCTGCCCTAAAGGGCTGCAGCAAGTAGAGAGATAAAACTACTTGTTTTCTATGAAATTTCTTCAAAAATGCTTAAAAATTTAAGTCTTTTTTTTAACAAAAGACAAGGACTTTATAGTTTCCTGTAACTATTTTTATTTAATCTTTCAATTGAAAGTGAATTTATTTAAAAAAGTTAATTCTAAACATTTTACTTTCTTCTAGGTCAAGTCATGTTTAGGGCCGAAACTAAACCATGCCAAATCCTTTACTTATATATTAAAATTAAATTCTAACAACAACCCGATGAGGAAGGTACATTCCATTTTACAGATAAGAAAAATGGGATTAACATCTTCATCATAGAGCTACTAGGAAGCAAATGTGAAATCAAGATATGCCTGATTCCACAGGCCTGCATTTCATATTACCACTATAAAAACCATTTTCCTTTGTTCTTTTTTCTCAGGATTCCTTTAGCTATTCGGGGTCTTTTGTTGTTCCATATAAATTTTAGGATTCTTTGTTCTATTTCTGTGAAAAATGTTGTTGGAACTTTGATAGGGATTGCATTGAATCTATAGATGGCTTTAGGAAGTATGGACATCTTAACTATGTTAATTCTTCCAATCCAAGAGCACGGAATATCTTTCCATTTCTTTGTGTCTTCTTCAATTTCTTTCAGAATTGTTTTATAGTTTTCGGTGTACAGATCTTTCACCTCTTTGGTTAAGTTTATTCCTAGGTATTTTATTCTTTTTGTTGCAATTGTAAGTGGTATATATACACAATGGAATACTACTCAGCCATAAGAAACGATGAAATCCAGCCATTTGTGACAACATGGATGGACATTGAGGGCATGATGCAAAGTGAAATAAGTCAGAGGGAGAAGGTCAAATACCGTATGATTTCCTTCATTAAGTAGTAGATAATAACAACAATAAACAAACACATAGGGACAGAGATTGGATTGGTGGTTACCAGAGGGGAAGGGGGGAGGGAGGAGGGTGAAAGGGATAATTGGGTACATGTGTGTGGTGATGGGTTGTAATTAGTATTTTGGTGGTGAACATGATGCAATCTATGCAGAAATAGAAGTACAATGATGTACACCTGAAATTTTTACAATGTTATAAACCAATGTTACTGCAATAAACAAAAAATTTAAAAAAAAATAAAAATAAAAAAAAATAAAAAATAAATAAATAAATAAATAAAAAATAAATAAAAATAAAAAATAAATAAAATAAATCTTACTTGGAAAAAAAAATAAATAAAATAAAAACCATTTTCCTGTTACAGGAGTTATATATTTTACCTGTTTAGGATGCCAGCAAGGCAGGTACTGGGGATGGGAAAAAGTATTCTTTCAGGCTAGCAGAACTCTAATAAATTAAACATTTTCAAACCAAGAAATCAGACAAGGATTTTGATTGGCACATCAAGCCATCGATTAAAAAGAGGTTGGTGATGACCTATTGTGTTTCTGCATCAACTCAACAATATATAAATACAGTTATTCAGCATAACCAAGTATGTTTTATTAAAGAGATGTGTGATGTTAATGGAAAAATTTTGCTATTACTAATTTTATTTCAGTGTTTTAAAAACTGAGAATAGAAAAGGTGAGTGATTGGCAGACCATTGTTCAATCATTTATTGATTTATTGCAGAATTTTGTTCTGAAGGACAATTATATGCAGACCTCTGACTCAGGTATTTTGTTTTCCAGAAAGAAAACTTACACATAGTCCTGAGCCCTCAAAAATCATATTATTTCTACAGGGTATTTATTCCAAGTAGAGATACACAATAAAGAAAAATATGTAATTTGTTTAAAGAAGACTTTGATTGAGGACTATGACTGGAATAATTTAATGAGAAAAATCACAGAAATGATCAATGGACAGAGAGGCCATCAGAGCAAACTATGGCCAAGTGAATGACAAGAATAAAGCATTTGGGCTGAAAAGTGACAACAATTTGAAAAAGAAAAGGATATTGGCTGAAAGTGGCAAGAGCAACGTTTGATCTATAATTTCTCCTAGTTATCAGAAAAAGATTGCTACTTCTAGAATTTGGAAGGAAAATATTGTAACCCTAGAATTTTATATTCAATTAAGCCATCATTTATGTGAGGAAAACTAAAAATCTTCTCAGATGTGCCCAGACAGAATCATTTACAAGAGACTCTTTTGAAAATATGAGTTTACTATACTTTTAGAAAATATATACTAAAAAGACATGCAAGAGAAGTTTATCTTCATCAATCCAACAATATTTACTGCACTATAACCACATGCTAAGCCCTGCACTAGGAGCCAGGTAAACAAAGATGATCAAGATTCAATTATTTTTCCACAAAGAGCTCAGGAAAAATAACTCAGTAGCATGTAGTAACAATACAACATGATAAAGGCTAAAGTAGAGGCATAATTAAAATTTAAATGGTATACGTTTGTGGGAATAAGAAGGCGGCTGATAGAAAGTTAGACAAAAGGTGTCACCTTGAAAAATGAGTAGAAGGTTGCTAGATGGAAAAAGGGACAAGGTAGATGAGGAAAGAAGAGTGGAAGATGGTGTGAACAGAGCAGCATAAACAAGGCCAAGATGAAGAAAACCCTGTGTGAATTTGGGGATCAGTGATGTGGCCAAAGAACTGGGTACGTGGTTGAGAGGGATGAATGTGGGAATGCAATTTGGAGTCTGGTTCTGATAGATCTTATATGCTGTGCTAATTAATTGTATTATTTATTCTAAAATATGTAACATAAAGCAAACTTGAAGAACATATTGAAGTTCCTTACTTTAGATGCTATAGTTTATCAAATAGTGTTTATTCCAGTCCTTGAAAGCGTTAAGCCTCATACTACCTCCAAGAAAGCATGTAAACAATTTGATTTATTTTTTTAGCCATAGATTTTCACTTAATTTCTAGAGCGTTTTTTGTTCAGATATAGTACCTATACTATGTTTCTCGCCAGATAACAAAGGACATTTGCAGTATATTTTATGTTTTGACATAGAGGAATAAATTTTAAAAATCCCTCAACTAAAGTCGCTATGAAAAACTATGTTAGAGAAGTAATTTTGTGTGTGTGTGTGAGGAAGATCAGCCCTGAGCTAACATCCATGCTAATCCTCCTCTTTTTGCTGAGGAAGACCGGCCCTGAGCTAACATCTATCGCCAATCTTCTTCCTTTTTTTCCCTTTTTCTCCCCAAGGCCCCAGTAGATAGTTATATGTCATAGTTGCACATCCTGCTAGTTGCTGTATGCGGGACACCGCCTCAGCATGGCTGGACAAGTGGTGTGCTGATGCGTGCCCAGGATCCGAATCGGGCCGCCAGTAGCGGACCACGCGCTTAGCGGAGTGGAGCTTAACCGCTAGGCCACAGGGCTGGCCCCCTAGAGAAGTAATTAACCATGAAATTGGTATGAATACTCTGTGTCCTATGACAGACTAAGCAAACCGTCTTTTCCAAAATGAGCATACAGGTCATTGGTCAAGAGTTGTAGAAAAACAAAAACAAAACAAAAAAAAATTGCTCTTTCAAATATGTTTTAAAAGCACGCTAGTACTCTAAGTAGAAACATTGTATTAAAATATTCAATCTAATTTTGTATAGAAGAGTCTCTTTACTCAGAATTTTTTTTAACTTTGAAAAATGGCTTGGAATCCTATGGATCGTTGCCTTAAAAAGTTACAAGTTTATCACCCATTTTGAAGTCTTTATTCACATCTAGCGAAGAACCTTTGTTTCTTCTCTCCTCTTGGTACACCTCACGCTGACAGCAGAGAGCTCAGGCAGCCATGCACAGCCTCATTTCCACAATTCAGTTAAACTCTGTCTCCTGTCACATGAAGCTAGGATTGCTGAACTGCAACCTTTCTCTGTGTGCAGAGATACTCTTTTGAAAGCATATCATGACATCAAATTCAATGCCATTTTCAAGTAGATTAAGGTGCCTCCAGAGTGCCAATATTGATAAACAGCCTACTCTTGTAGAAATGATGGGTTTTCTATTTCAAAAAATAAGAAGCAACCAGTGCACATATTTAGATGCGATGAACACCTCCCTTTCCATATAGAACTTTCAAAAGACTCCACAGGATCCCTGGCTCACGGGTTGTGCACTAGCAGGCCTATTTACTCCTACTGTGGCGAGCATATGTCTCTGATGTTCACGTATGGTTTAAGGCTTTGTCAGGCATCAATTGCAGCAAATGTGTGCTTTTCTGTATTTGATTATACCTTTTGTTCATGTTTTTCCTCAAAGCCTTTAAGTCAGAGGTTCTCAAGGACTAATAGAGAAAAGGGCAAGTGGGAAGTGTGATTTGCACATGGCTCACGTTCTCAGACCCTGTCTAGGATACCAACATTTGGCTCACAAGATCAGGGATCACTGAGTTTTCTATCCTTTGAACCCAGTCCAAATATATTTGGAATAAATAGCCATCTAAATTTGTTATTTAATATAAACACGTTACTAGCTTTACTTTTCTATGCAGACACCTATTGAGATTTTTCACTATCTCAGCACAGGCTATGCATAGAATAATGAATATATTCACAAATTCTTGGCATTTTAACTTTAGCATCCTAGTGGATCTTTGTGTAACAGTATAAAGTGACTAAAAACTCCACTTGGACAAAGACAAGATTTCTGTTACTACTGGTTACACAATATTTTTCATTCACTTAAATCATAAGCTCTTCTGGAAGGCTAGCATTTATATCCATCCTATTTTAAACCTTGATCCCTAGAAAACAAAACCTGAGGCAAGGATAATTGCTAGTCTTTGATTTAGGAGGTACAATCTCAAAGCAGCAAGAATGAGGAAAGTGGAAGGTAAAACAGAAAAGAATGGAAAACAATGCAAGTGATACTTTATGAAACTCACCAGTAACTGCAAAGCCACACAGCTAGTTGTTCAGCAGGTACGGCCGCTCTACAACATAGGACATATCTCAGCAACATGTTATAGCCAATGGGAGGAAGGAAAACGAGTGAATTTATTTGCCCCAATCTCTCTAAACTTCTTTCTCAATGGTCCAAGTTTCCCCATGGGGAAAAATCTCCACTTCACTTCTAATATGTATGTTCTAGTCCTCCTTTAGTTACTCAGGAAGCCCAGGCCACGTGCCCTATGGTGGATGCCTCATTCAATTCGGAAGTCATGGGAGAAGCCAAGAAGTGAGGTCATGAGGCATTTTGGTATGATTATAAAGAGAGAGCAAAGCAAGAAGGTCCAGCCCTACTAGGCAAACCTCTCTAGCACACCCCAGGCAGAAAAACTACATGAGCCCAAACTGTGCTCAGTGGCAGCCAAGCCAGAGGATGTAGCTGAGAGTCTGAGAAATCTTGGACCCTGAGAAAATAGGAGGAGACTCTTGAGATATGACCAATATTCAACAAAACCTATAGGACATATTTACTGCATTGTTTCTCTTAGGTCTTTTTGATGCTGCCCATCAAGAAGGAAATACATGATTATTGATGATGATGATCAAAAACTATAAGCATTTTATATTGAAAAACAATACTAATACTTTAGATTCATTGAGTATTAATTAGTAAATACTTTATATGGGTAAAAAGCAAGTCAAGGCCACAAATCAAATAACTAATATTATTTCCTGAGGGCCTACTATGTTCTAGGAATTTGTCTAATGTCTGTGGATAGAAAATTGTTAAGATTGAAACCTCACACTCAAGATTCGCAGTTTAGCAGAAGATATATAAAAGTATATAAAAAGAGTATGATCTTAATAAATGCTAAGTAGAAGCAACCTCAGGGAATTATTAGCATATAGAACAGAAAAACATCAAATAAGGCTTGAAGGTAATGTAAGGTTCTTTAAGAAGATGGTTAAACCAGTCTTGAAAGGTAGGAAAGGAGTTAAACAGGTGGATAAAGCAGGCAAACTCATTAAAGGAAATGACACCAGTTTTTTCAAACAATTGGAGGAATGATAGTGTTCGGTGTATCATGAGATCAGCAAGATGTTTTATTCAAGGGAATGGTAAGAGTTGAGGTTGGGGCCTCATGTGCTCAGCTTAAGAATTTTAGCTCAGTTCCTAAGGCAATGGGGAGCCACTGAAAAATATGCAGATCACTGACAATACAGGTTCTGAGTTTTGGAATGTCATTCTAATTGTAGAGTGAAATTAATTAGCAGTATTCAGACTCTGGGCAGAGACTAGTCAGGACCTTGTTATGTGGAAATAAGAGAAGACCAACCAAATGATAACAAGCAAAGTTTATTTATTCAGAGCTTGCTATAGCAAGGGAGGCAGCCACTGTCACTTGCATTTTGGCTGAGGCTTAAAGGCAGGTGGAGGAGTGGGAAAGTTTTATAATGAAAAAAAGGAAAGTTTTTGTGTACACCCTGATTGGAGGCTATTGGCATGGGGAAGCCGGAGATAGGCTAACCGGAAGTGGGAAATCCTGTGTGATTGATTAGGGGTGCATATTTGGCTTTCTCTGGTTGGTCCTATGTTAAAAGAACAGAAATTAGAGAAACAGTTAGTAATCAAGTCCTGGCCATTTTGGGCCAATTGTTATAAAAGTTACTGTTTAGCTTCCTGGATTGTTACTAGCGATAGTGTTTTAATTTCCTACGAGTCTGACCTATAGCAGCCTGGCTTCCAGGCTGTTTACTATAGTTAAGGGGGTTGGTTTCCTGGGTAGGTTGCTGCAGGCTGTGAGACAGAGTTCTGCTTTTATGCATGGCCTGGCCATTGTTCATTGGTATATTCAGTCTCGCAGTTGATATAGTACAGTTAACACATAAGGACTGAAGAAAAGTAGTGACAGTGAGGTTGAAATTAGAAAGACGTTTCAGAAGAAGTAGTAAAGGGACTTTTGTAATAACTTGTATATAAGGGAAAAGATACACACACATGTATCTATTTGGGGCTAAATCACACTTGGTATAGCAGTAATCAGAGCAAGAGGACCACAAGCAACAAAATAAAAAATAAAGTGGGACTACATTAAAGTAAGAATCTTCTGTATAGCAAAAGAAAAGACCAACAAAATGAAAAGGCAACCTGCAGAATGGGAAAAAATATTTGCAAACCACATATCTGGTAAGGGTTTAATATCAAAAATATATAAAGACTCATACAACTCCATAGCAAAAAACCAAATAATCCAATTAAAAAATGGGCAAAAGACAAGAATAGACATTTTTACAAAGAAGATATATGAATGGCCAACAGGTACGTGAAAAAGTGCTCAACATTACTAATCATCAGAGAAATGCAAATCAAAACCGTAATGAGATATCACTTCACGCCTGTCAGAATGGCTATTAGCAAAAAGACAAGAGACAGCAAATGCTGACAAGGATGTGGATAAAAGTGAACTCTTGTACACGGTTGGTGAGACTGTAAATTGGTACAGAGACTATGGAAAACAGTATGGAGCTTCCTCAAAAAATTAAAAATAGAACTACCATATGATCCAGCAATTCCACTTCTGGGAATATATTGGAAGGACACAAAAACACTACATCAAAGAGATTCCTGCACCCCCATGCTCGTAGCAGCATTATTTACAATAGCCAAGACATGGAAATAACCTCAGTGTCCATTGACAGGTTAATGGAGAAAGAATTTGTGGTATATGTATATATAATGGAACACTATTCAATCATAAAAAAGGAGAAAATCTTGCCATTTGTGACAACAAGGGTGGACCTTGAGGGCATCATGCCAAGTGAAATAAGTCAAATAGAGACAAATATTGAATGATCTCACTTGTATGTGGAATATGAAAAAAACAAACTAAACCAAATGCATAGAAAAAGAGATCAGATTTGTGGTTACCAGAGGTGGGGAATGTGGGGAGGGGGAATTGGATAAAGGTGTCAAAAGTTACAAACTTCCAGTTATAAGATAAATAAGTACTAGTGATGTAATGTACAACATGATGACTATAGTTAATACTGCTGTATGGTATATCTGAAAGTTGTTAAGAGATTAAATCCTAAGAGTTCTCATCACAAGGAAAAAACATTTTTTTGCTTTTTTCCTTTGTATCTATATGAAATGATGGATGTTAACTAAACTTATCGTGGTAATCATTTCACAATATATGTAAGTTAAGTCATTATGCTATACACCTTGAACTTATACAGTGCTGTATGTCAATTATATCTCAATAAAACTGGAAAAGAAATTAAAAAAATAAATATCCTTTTATTGCTTTTGCAATGTTTTTCTTAATGTAGTTTATTATCCACATTGAAAAGAGTACGATAGTACTAATCAACTTATTTTAATCAGCCTCTACATGTTTCACTATTATTCTCTTCTACTAATTTTCTCTTACAGCTCTGAGACTCATGTACATATTCAAATGACATAGATATCATGTGTATTTTTCTAAATATTCTTGAGTTTATTTAGGAAAACAATATCAATAAAATAATCTTTTCTACTGATTTTTAACAAAATTATTTAAAATTATAAAAAGGAAATTTAGGTAAATTATTATATGGGATGTTCAAACACACTGAATGATATTTTCCTTTCAAGGGCACTTGCTCCTGTAAATAGAACTTTTGTTGATATTTTAGAGGAGGAAGAACATTTCCTCTACCCATGCTAGGTCCTTCTGGCTGGTCTATGAATTAAATTGACATGAGACAGAATAACAGGAGAAAATCAAATAAAGCTTTAAAACATGTATATATGTTATATACATGGGAGAGACCCAGGAAAACTGAGTAACTCGCCAAAATGGCTGACACTGCCAGCTTAAATATCCTCTTCAGCTAAAGACAAAGGAGGATGTTGGGGTTAGTGGTTTGGGGCTTCAAAGGGCTAGAAGGCAATTCACATGGAAATGGAAAACCAAATGTTTGCTTAACAGAACTTTGATGAGAATGGTCTTAGCAAGGACCCTCACGGTCTTCGGATACCCAGAGTTATCTATGGTGTTGGCCTGTCCTGGGGACGGGCCTTTATCTTCAATTTCTTTTAGGCAGTTAGAGGGGGAGGTCAAAGTTTCTTTTAAAGTCTTTTGTTCTTAACAATAATCATGGCAAAGCAAAGAGACACATTTTGGGGTGGTCAATTCTGATCTCTCACAATATCAAGGGAACTTGCTGTTTGACTGAAAAGAAAGTGTAGAATGGATTAAAAAATTATGAACTTTTGGGATCAGGAACACAGAAAGTCAACCTATGGAAGTAGAGAAGTTGGCAACAAAGAGGAGTTTGAAGTTAGAGGGAAAATATTGAGCTATCCTTTAGGTAGTTTTTCTTAAAAGGAATAAAAAAAATCTGGGAGATATTTTGTAGATAATAGGAAGTAATTGAAAGTCTGCAAGCTGATGTATTCCTCTAGGAAAAGTAATAAGTAGTAACAATTTGAAAGACATAATATATTGTACAATTCAACAAAGTCAATGGGAAATTGTATTGAGTACATTGGCCTATGCTTAAATCACAAAATCGATAAAGATTTGCGTCTGTAGGGGAAGGCCTTCAGAAGATATATTTCAGGGTACCAACACTAAAGACTTATTTTTTTAATCTACAATATACTGAAAATAAAATAATTTTGTAGGTGGTACAGAAAACATCTTTCAATACTAAAAACATTTAGAAGAATATTTAGGCAACATCATCGTTAATAAACATCTAGTGTATACTCTGCTTGATCTCTGGATATATGACTTTACTTTTTGGGTTTTCAATTCGTATTTTGCCCTTTGTTAATATAAACCCTAAAGGTACAATAGAGTAATAATCGTTTAAACACTTCTTTTAGCCTGAGTTCCCCCCCCCCACATTTCAAATAATGTTTAAATATGTTACTATTGCAGTTTATTTTTTCTTACATAAATGAGTTCATCCTGAAATCTAAGCACTGTGTTAGTCATGCTGTTAGGTAGTTTTCAAAATTCAATATGCATTTAACAGAGAGAAGGAAGTAAACCATTTGCAAGCACTCTAAAAAAATTCCAGACGTTATTTCACAAGCACAATCAAATCATTAAGGCAACATGGAATGAATTAAGATACTGATCGAGATGACTGTGATAAAAGCTTTGAAACATACAGTTAGTATCAGCAGACTGAAAATGCTATTGCAACAATCTAACTGAGTAATGACTAAATTTCTACACGTTCAATTATTTGGAGCATAAAAAGAGTTCTACAAATATTTTATGGCAAAAGATTGAGGGATACATGGGAAACAGAGCTAGTTTTTCACTGCTGAGATAAAAGACAACGAGATAGAAAACAAAAGAAACTTTTCTGCCACTCAGAGTCCATTCTTTCTCTTACTAATGCATGTACTTGCATATGTGCACTCTAAGACATAGAACAAACTAATAAAATAATAAGAAAAGAAACAGAGAAAAATATGAAACAGATGAGATTAGTCCTAGAAATAATCCTTATTTACACTCAAATACAATCCAACATTTAAGATTTTTTTTCTTTTTTAATAAGATGACGTTATATTTATTTTGGAAGATTTTTCCTGTCAAGGGGAAAATTTATTTTTAGCACAATATCAAAAACTCAACATTCAGGAGCAAAGAAAATTAAATATGAAAATAGGCAATATCAGCAGTTACTAGCCCTAGTGGAATTACATTTCCCTATTTTCTCTCTTAATTAATTGCAAAGGAATTTTAGTTTACCACAAAGTCTCTTTGCTCTCCAGCAGTAGTACATATTTGTAGATCACTGTCCTTGTGTTGAGAATATTTATATATTACGTTCCTGAACAGTCTTGAACGTGAGTTAAAGTAAGTACCCATTGAATGCCAATTTATTCCTTTAAATTTAACCAATCATAATAAATGGACATGATTAATTAATTTGTTTTATAATTTTATTTCATTTGAACTCTTTACAGCTTGCTATTTTTACCTTTCTATGATATAACATATTATATCTATGATAAACACATTTAATGTGTTTGAAGTGAGATTTTTAGAAATGTATAATATCTTCCTTTAGAATAGCATAAAGTACTTTTCAGGTGACCATACATCACTTTAATATTATTGGGTAGTTGGAAGTAGTGACAGGTTAAATTCAGCCGTTAATACATTTTTTAAAAAGATATTAATTATAAGTTCCTTTAACAGCTATGCTACTGTGCTAAAAATCTTATGCAATCTATCAAACGCCATGACATTTTGCAAACAGATATAGCATCTAACCTCAGTGGCCCGATGAATGCTGAATGTAGCTGCCTGGAGTTTAGCACAACTTTTTTTTTTAAAGTTTTTTTAACTCTAGGTCAGTGCATCTTTTCATCAATCATCCACTTACTCTAATAATGGCATCTGTAAACATGCTGACAATCTGTTGTCATCCCAGAATATACCTTAACACACTTATATGTGAATATTTTTCAACATGATTTACATTTAAAAGAAAGAGCAAAATATTCATTGATAAATCAAGGAGGCATATCTTTCTTTATGATGTCTCTTTCCAAGGAAAGTATTGATCCCATCTAACTAGCTAGGGACTTATCCTAAACAATTTGCACATATTCAGGCCTGTGACTCTTAAGTAAGATGCTGAATTGTTTTCAATAAGATTAGCTTTTGCATTGCTACACATTTTATTTTAAGACTCTTTATTATGGCAAATATTTAGTGTGCCTGTCTTGCAGTAGCACAGATAAAAGTTTACATTGTATAAATGTAGATTTTCCCCATCAGATGGCTAGAAAAAGGACATATGTAAAATGCTTTCAAATTTTAGAAATATGCTGTTTCCCCAAAAGTGAATAGATTAGTGAGAGAAACAAGCTATTCGCCAATGATCAACCAGAAAAGATAATGACTAATGTTTTGCTGTTTTCTGATTTGTGAATGGTATTGTATTAGGTCTTACAAAGAATATTAACAGTAATTGAAATTTATACCTAAGTGGGAAATACAGGACAAATACATGTTAAAATGTAGGACATAAAATTTGCTAAACGTTGGTAGGAGAAATGATGTACTTAAGCTCTGAAAGAGACATTGAGTTCACTGAGACGACTGTCTGTCCCAAAGTTTAGTAACTGTTCAAATAAGTGCACCAACCAGGGATTTTTAAACAGATATTTTGAAGTTTGGAGGAGAGGATAGTTGGGGTCAGAGTGGGGTTGATTCCAGCGTAGAGGAAAGACTTACACAAAGTTCGGGAACAAATATTCAAAACATATCAACAAGAAAGTAACCATGTTAGCTGGTCTGGAAGGCAAGTTCTACACAGACAGTAATGAAGGATAAGTGTAATTAGATGAGGGAGGGTAATAGGAAACAGATGGCATACACTTGAAAAGAGATACTAAAGAGCTTGGGTTTGAAAATAATGACAAGAACATGCCACTTTTTATAAAGAAAAAAATAAATTTTGCATCTACATAGTTTACAAATCTGATATCCTGTGCAGGGTTTCAGTTAGACCACCTCATGATTGACATCCACGGAGCTTGTATGGTCAAGACTACAGAATACTGTCTAAACGCCCAAGAACTACGCTTCCCTCCCTGGAATGGGAATTTGGAAATTCCAGGGGTGCCAACACATATCAGTACCTTTTGATGGGATCATGAAATGTAGGCTTGGCAATTTTCCATGGAGATGTGATAAATGAAGCCTGGATTCAGTCTTTAATGTGTTTTATTAATACAATTAAGGCACATTGGTTTGACTAATGATTTCCAATAATGTAATATTTTATATTTGTGTCTCATTTAAGGAGCTTTATGGACTCTAGAGCATTGTTTGGCTCAACATCACGTTGAGGGGAAAAAATTGGGATTAACATTTGGATAGAGGGCTGGCCCCGTGGCTTAGCGGTTAAGTGTGGGCGCTCTGCTACTGGCGGCCCGGGTTCGGATCCCGGGCATGCACCGACGCACCACTTCTCCGGCCATGCTGAGGCCACGTCCCACATACAGCAATAAGAAGGATGTGCAGCTATGACATACAACTATCTACTGGGTCTTTGGGGGAAAAATAAATAAATAAATTAAATTAAAAAAAAAAATTTGGATAGAGAAATATATTAAAATGACCTGAATCTCTTAGAAGTGAAAATCACTTTAGAAAACTGAATTCAAATTTTCAACTCACAGGCAAGATTTTTTATTAAATGTTGGAGTTCCTCAATGCTAAGTCCTGGCCTATTTCCTTTTTATTTTACATCCTCTCCTAGAGTGATCTCATCCATGCCTGTTATTCCAATAACCACTTCTATGCATATTAATCACATATTTTATTTCCAGTTTAGGCATCTCTCATGAGTTCTGGATCCATGGAAACAACTGTGAGCTTGACATTTATGCATGGATCTTTCAAAGGTACCCGAAGCTCAACAAGTCTCAAAACAAATTCATGATCTTTCCCATACCCGTCACTTTTTCTCTTTCATTGTTTCCAGTCATACTAAATGGCAACAGTATTTATAAACAAGGAAAAAACCTAGGAGCTTGGATTAATCCTCACATCTATAACTTTCATTACAAAGTATTCCTTAATGCATTACAGACCCTTCACATTTGGGATAATTTCCATTATATCTTTACATATATCCTGTAGAATTTTATTCTATCAGTTTTTGTTAGTTTTAAAATGTTTAGTTTGTTTAAAATGTTATTTTGTTCCAACTTTTGAAAGGTATTCTGACTTCTTATAATGTCTGAGGTTGACGTTCATTTTCTCAGTGCATTTTGAGGAGGTTACTCCACTGTATTCTGGCTTCCGTTATTTCTGTTGGGAAGTTCAGGTGTCACTTTAATATCAATTCCACTGAAGTTAATCGTCTTTTTCTTTCCAGCTGCTTTTAGGATTTTCTTTTTGTCTCAGGTGTTCTATATTTTAATTTGTTGTGTCTAGGTGTGTATTTCTCTTCATATTTTTGAGGAGATTCAGCAGCCTTCTCAAATCAGTGGAGTGTTGTATTTAATCATTTATGAAAAATTCTCATCCATTTTCTTGTTGAATATTGTATTTCTTTCATTTTCTTCCTCATCTCCTTCAGAAGCCCCAATTGGATGTATACAGGGGTACCTTGGAGAGATTATGTGTTTGGTTCCAGACCATTGCAATAAAGTGAATATTGTAAAAAAGTGAGTCACATGAGTTTTTTTGGTTTCCCAGGGTATATAAAAGTTATGTTTACACTATACTTTAGTCTATTGAGTGTGTAATAGCATTATGTCTACAAAAACAATGTACACACCTTAATTAAAAAATGCTTTGGGCCAGCCCTGTGGCTTAGCGGTTAAGTGCGTGCACTCCGCTACTGGCGGCCCAGGTTTGGATCCTGGATGCGCACCAACGCGCTGCTTCTCCGGCCATGCTGAGGCCACGTCCCACATACAGCAACTAGAAGGATGTGCAACTATGACATACAACTATCTACTGGGGGCTTTGGGGGAAAAAAAAAAAGGAGGAGGATTGGCAATATATGTTAGCTCAGAGCCGGTCTTCCTCAGCAAAAAGAGGAGGATTAGCACGGATGTTAGCTCTGGGCTGATCTCCCTCACAAAAACAAAACAAAACAAAACAAAACCAAAATGCTTTATTTCTAAAAAATGCTAACCAACATCTGAGCCTTCAGGGAGTCATAATCTTTTTGCTAGTGGGGGATCTTGTAAAAAATGCAACATCTGTGAAGCAAAATAAAGCAAAACACAATCAGATGAGGTATGCCTGTATTAGATATTCTCTCTCTGCTCTCTGTCTCTACTCAATGTTTTATGTTTTTAACCTCTTTGTTCCTTTATGTTACATTTTTGATAATTTCTTTACATCAATTTTTCAGGATACAAATTCCCTTCACTTTCTCGTAGTCCACTGTTAAATACATCAATTAATTTTTTATATAAGTACTATATTATTAATTTCTAGAATATTTATATGTATTTATGTTCTATTCATATATGCTTTCCAATTTTTAATCCTTTTCCCTTTGTTAATAATTTCAGTTTCTTCTTATTGCTTTAGACATTTTTAACATTATGTTTGATAATGTCAATATCTGAGATCTTTGTGCATCTCAACCTTGTCTTTTTTCTTGTCATTCATGATAGCCTGTGTTTTGTTTGTTTGTTGTTATTGTTTTTGTTTCTTTGTTTTTGCTGCTGTGATCTTATTATTCCTGGAACTTTATCTCTAGAAATTCCTGACAGCTCCCATTGAAGGAGAGAGCCTTCAAACACTTTTTGTATTTGCTTTGCTTAAAGCATGTGGGAACACTACCAACTTTTAATCATTTTGGACTAAATTCTCACTTCGAGGTAGCATGACTTTGTATGTAGGATTCCTTAAGAGAACTTTCCTCCCCTCTTCAGTAAATAATCTCAGGGATCTTGTTTATCTCTCTCTATCTGAACACTAAACATAATAATTAACACATATTATAGATGATGTACATTTTATTAAATGCATTTGTTTCAAACTGTCAAAATCATAAGGGTTTAGTCAGGCTCCAAGTGTCTATCTGAAATGATTAGTTGAGTGCACTTGGTGACTAAGAGAATGTAAACAGCATCCTTACCCCCTGGTTTAACTGAAAAAATATAATGTCATTCCCTACCTCCTGGTGTTTATAGTTAATTTCAGTTAAATAATTTTATGTGAGAGCAATAATCCCACCATATGCAAACAAAAACACAAATACAAATAAAGTTAAAGGCACAAAAAGATGATAGGCAAAATCTATCTCAAACCATTCACAGATTGCTATTCTTTACATTTGGCATGAAAATAATTTGGCATGAAAAGGATTGTTTACCAAAGTTCTATTGTAGTCATTAATTAGAGAAATTCCCCATAGTACTCAAACTCCTATTTCAACATACAGTATAAAATACCTGTTTTCTGGGTCTGATCATATAATACAAGCACAGTACCATATTCAAGAATTCTTACTGTAGATGGACAAAGCAGTTATTTCTCTGCACTCTAAGTATGATTCCTATATTCTGATATACCAAGTGTTATCAAAACCCACCAGTTTAGAAAATGTTTACTAAAGGCCACCTTGTATTTAACTGAACTAATGCCATGGTAAGTAACTAACTAAGCAACCTCTTTACTTTTCTTCACAAATAAAACATAAAATCCTATATTTGCAAAAGTTCAACATAGGACCAATATAAAAACAAAACAGCAAATGAACAAAAATAAGAAATGTACTTTCTTGTCTTTTTAACTGCTATAAATTAATATATTATGTTAGATTAAAAAGGCTCATTTTCATGAATCGATTGCCGGCTGTTACCCTATTTATGTAAGTGGAAGAAAAATTCTTCACGATTGGCTGGTAGAGTTTTTTATTAACAATGTTTAGGGTACTTTTCTATTTAATGAAGTAATTTTACTTGCTTCAGAATAAACTAAGAAAACCTCAATGAAAAAAACAAAAATGGCCTAAAACATCAATATTTAAGAAGAATCATCTCTTTGGGGAGGATCCTTCTAATCTTTTGCCCCTTCCTATGACATATGTAGATAAATGATATAAAATATGTAATACATACATACATAGTTAATGTGAATAAACACATATATCTCACAAAATCTATCACTCAGAGCATAGCATATAATTTGTAACTTGCTTTTTTTAAATACACACATACACATATGCATATACTGGATATACAGTTCATGCAACTGTTCTCTTAACGTTTTGATAAGCAACAGAAAATAAATAAACATCATGATCTTTTAATTTTATATGTTTTAAACTCCATAATTTTAACTGATCCTAGTATCTTCCTACATAGTCTAAATGATTTCCATATTTTACGCTGTCTCCTTATTACTATAAATAATGCAAACATTCCAAAAGCACTGTGTTCTGGAGAGAGAATTTTCATCTTATCCTAATATTTTTAACTTGGGTGCTGATGAATGTCCAATTCACGTACATAAGCCTTGAGAGACTAAACAATGTCAGAGTGCTTACTCTGAGTTCCAATAGTAGCTACCGCTTTTATATCACTTTATATTTTGTAGAAAAATTTTTATACTCACTAATAATATGTCTGAGGTAGCTATTGAGGATAGAAGCAGACCTGCTTAAAATGGGCACTACAACTTTCTAGTTATACAATCTGATAAATTTATTAACATCTCAGATCCTGTTTCCCCCTCTTTAAAAATAAATATTACCTATCCGCTGTATTCACTGGGGTGAATTAAATGATAAATGCATATGTGAATTGCTTGGCATTACTCTAGCATGCAGTGAGTACTCAGTAAATATTGTCCTTTGTTATGATCTGCCTTTTTTCCAGATGAGGAAATGGAAGCATGGAGAGATAAAATCACGTTTCCAAATTGACTCAGTGGTAGGAAAAGCAGAGTTGGACCTGAATCTCAGCCTTTCACACTCAGTACCATTTTCGAATATTGCTCTTCTAATGTTGAGTGCTCTCTACTGACAAGAGGTATGAAATAGAAATGACAGATCTAACTGTGGCTCTCAGCTTGGATTGTAAAATGAGAGGAGAGTTGGATATTTTTCCTATGCCTTATACTAAATCCAATATAAAAGAAGGGGCTAGAATCATCAGTGTTCAAATGGCTCATAAACCATAAGAAGGGATTAACAGAAATGGAATAAAAAACAAAAAATGAAAGCTGGTTCATTAACCAGATTTAATGCCGTTTCCAAATACATTGCCCTAAAAAAATTAGAAAGGGTGGGAGAGCTTTTGTATGCATATCACTCTTCCCAATACCAAACCCATTCTGCACAACTTTATTCATGATAATATACATTTTTGTAGAAATTCTAGATTTTGGAGTATTTTGCTATGCAATAGTATAGCTTTGAAAATTTCTATATTACTGTGACTAAATCAGCATAAATATTGAACATAAATTTAACGTAAACTAATTATACGTGGAATGTAGAGCAACAATTCTACTGCTCTGGTTAAATGGATTAAGGGAGTTTTACTACATTTGACAATGGACCACCATCTCTTTAGGTGTTAACTGGCCTTATTTTAAAAATAGAAATTACTTTAAAAATTAGATTAAAAATATGGAACTGAGAAAACTCATATTGGAGTTAAACTATTTGTCAATACTGATGGTAAAACTGGAATAAACTTCAAATAAATAAATAGTCTTCTAAAGCCATCAGTCAGCACGTCTGAGATCTTAAAATCTATCTAAAAGCCAAAATAGGGACACAAGCCCTTCAGAAAATATGTTATCCACCCTATCTGCTTATGTTGAGTGAAATATAAAACTGAGTTATCAACGTTTTTCTGGAAAATCACAATATCATGAAAATGATTTGGAACCTCCCTATAATTCTATATGCATTCTTAATTTTATTAAAAGTGGAAATAGCAGGAAGGTTAGGAAGAGAGGCTGAGAGTTCCACTTGGCAAAGCAAGATAATGTGTGATAACACTATGGAACCATCACTGGCCAGGGTCTGGTCCTCAATGTTTTGAGGTTAGAAACTCAGTTTGTGGGTATATAGCCAGACTGGATTCAGTGTGAGGAGACTGAATCCTGCTAATTAACTAACAAGATAATGATTTATAAAGCAGATTCCAATTCATTACTTAATTGTGGAAGGTATATCTCTACCAAGAAAATTCATGTTCTCCTATTCCACAACACTTGATGTGATCAAGATCACAGGGAAACAAACTGATAATCAGAATCTGTCAGTTTTATTTGAACATAGCATCTGGATAAAGAGATACAGATGGCTGTGAGCAGAAGATCTCAAATGGAGCTGATCTGGGGGTGGGTTAACCTTCAGATTTAACTGGGGAGATAATATGTCTGCTTCATTCTCACTCTAACACCTGATCGAGATAAAACACATGTAGTTTTTAAAAAACTAATATACCCTAATTAGCGAGTGAGGGTTAAAAAAATTTTTTAGGTGATTCTGACATGCAGTTTGAGAACTACTAGTTTTAAGAGATATTTCTTCCAGGCCATGGAGAAACCTGATTAACTATCGATACTGTGCTAGAGAATATTTTGTTCTAGTACAGTCTTGGTCACGTCTGCCAGAGAGTCAGGGCCTACCTTACCTGGGCAGCATTAGATAAAGCTGATAAACCTAGTTCACGTATCAAGGCACTCAGTTAGTTCCTTTTTATTGATTATCTCTTATCCTCATTTTATAGATGAGGGATTTGGAAAGAAATGTGTTCAATAACTTGGTCACTATCACATAGATATGAGTACCATAACTAGGATTCAGACACTTGTTTGCTTAAAATTTAAATCTTTACAACTCCTTAGGGATAGTGTTGATAAAATAAGTTGTATGATATTTCACAGAGCACTGTTTTGCACCTGACAAGTAAATACTTTTCAAATATATATATTATATTATATACTCTATAGTATATATATACTCTATAGACATCATTATTTACTGTTTTTTTTTGGTATAACAATATTGTTGATGATTTGGTCATATGTTAATTCTGATGATAAACATTAATTGATTCCAATGAATCATAAATTTCCATCACATTAAAAGCAGTTTTCGATGGATGACTCTGCTTGTAAGCAGAACGGAAAACATACCCAGTTAAAGTTAAACATCAGTAAAATGATATGATAATATATTAGCACTTATACATAGTAGAATTGGGGACTGGCTTGAAGAAGAAATCACTAGAAGACACTTCAGAGTACATTTTTGGCCTTAATCTTAGAAATACCAAAGCTTGTCCTTCTAAGTAAACAGCATTCTTAACTGGTCGTCACTTTCTGATAGCAGAAGAGAAACACCAACGTAGAATCCAGCTCTTTTGCAGCATTCTGAACAACTTCAAAAGATGATCTTGACAGGCATTTTTTTCTCTGAATTAACTGTACACATTGTTAAGCTCTGGAAAGCTGTTCATATTTACACAGTCCAATTCTCTATCTTGTGAAATGATAGATATATTAATGTCATTGGGCAATAAGTTGTAAGCAGATAGGTTTTTCTGAGACCCAGGAGAAGGTAGTTTAATGCCACTCTCATGTAAAATAAACTCTTGATGTCTAGCAAAAACAGATTATTTTAAAACATCTGTATTTTCAATGGGTTATATGAACTTACATTAAGAAGGCTGCATTATGGTTTGTAATGAAATCCAGTGTTAGAGATACTCTGACAGTATCAGAACTGTCCTTGGAAAGGATTCTGAAGTTCGTGAGAAGGTAAAGTACAGAGCTTCTCTTTTAACGGCTTCAGTCTCCATTGCCTCTGACACCCCTGCCATGACCAGATACATTTCTTCATATGACATTTGAATGCAGCACAATATCAATTTCACATAATTTAAATGAGAACTGTATTCTATTGCATTTGTGCTTATGCTGTAAAATCAAGATTCATGAGGGCTCAAGGAGAATCAGGCTATGAATGTATTATAAGTGAGCTCGCTAAAGGCCGTAAAACTAAAGAAGTCACGTTATGACAAACTGTGACTCCCATTACAAATACAAATCTGAAAAATATATGGTATGTTCTTAGAGATTATAATGAATAAATATAAAAAATTTATACTCAGTTAATTAGATTTTTCTAACATTTGAAAGAAAAACATTATTTCAAAAATCTTCTCCCAAGACTGATTGCCAAATATCAGAAGACTTGTGATGATTTATAGCCGAGATGTATTTGGTCTTCACAATGAAACTTGTAGGGGCTTTACTTGACATTCCTATGTAATTGATCTATGCTAAAATAGACCTTTTTCAGAGAGATGATAGCTGCCTTAAGGTATAGCTTTCAGAATTCTTACAGACACAATATGAAGTTCTCAATCCTTAAATCCACTTCCAGTGATTAGGATGCTAACTCTTTGATTTTGTTAAATTTTTACATTTACCTTATTTCCTCTGCCAGAATCATACATTGTTATCTGCATAGCTTTTTGTGGTATTTCTAATAAACAGAATATCTTGGTTACTGAGTGCGGTTTTTTGTTTTGTTTTGTTTTGTTGTTTTAGATACACCACATAGTAGAGTGCCTTTTCTTTTGCTCAATAGATTTTGAATATGGGGTATTGACATCAAATACTATATATTTCATTTCTCTATTTGCCTTTGTATGTCTGAATCTAGGGTTAATTAGTCAACATACTTAAGCAAAACATTAAACATTATAATTATATTCTCTATTAAAATATTTCGAACTAGTGTGCTTTGACATATTTAAAATCAGTTTCCATAAAAACGCTTATTGGTGGCACATGCATGACATGGATAGTACCTGCTTAACTTTGGTGGCACTTAGTTTGATAATAGCCTTTGAATTTTTAACTGCCTATTGTGAAACCGACTGCTAACTAAAAATAATCTGATGATCTTGCTTTGTCAAACGTTTTAAATGTGAAAAGTCACGTGTGGTCTCTCACTCAGCACTTCTTGCCCTCTCTTCCAACACCTTTTAAGGATGGTTGCTATATTTGTCTCACACCTTTAGTCCTAATCACTTTTCTCTCCCTGCCCCAATCCCTTCAGTCTCATCACTTGATCAACTTTCCTCCATCAAGATGATCTAAGGTCATTTTTTGTTTCTCTTTTTGTTTTGTTTTGTTTTAATTTGTTTCATAGCCCACTTCTTTCAAACTTTAGGGATTTCACAATTGTTTCTCTGTCTAGACTCCTCTTACCACTCTTCTCTTGGCTCTTTCCCTGCTTTACCAGTGGGTATTTGGTTAAATGTCACTTCCTCCTAGTGACTTTCCCTGGGTTCTCGATCTGAATCAAGTTTCTGGTGCTATTCCCTCTCAAATTAAAATTCTCTTTTTATTTATAATTGTATATCTATTCAGCTATTTGGTTGAAATCTGTTTCTTTTACTAAAAACAAAAGCCAATGAATAGAAAAAGATCCATATGGACAAGTTCCATGTTTTTTGGCTTAACCATTGTATTGAATACTCAATCCAAGGACAATATTTTGAATGAAAGAATGAAATATTGTTGGTGTGAACATTACCTTGACAAGTAAAACAATGTTCTGTGAAATAGCTAGACAAATTGCTGTATGGATTATATTCAAACATGATCCCTAGTGAGGACAAGTGAGTTTTAGTAGAGGTTCAAATTTTAGATAGTTATTTGAATCCCAGTTATGGTCCTTACTAGCTATATAACAGTGACCAAATTATCGAACATACTTTATTCCAGTTTCCTCACCTATAAAATGGGAAGGATCTAGCACAGTGCCTGAAATATAATATGTGCTCAATAATCAGCAGCTGTTAATATTGTCAAAATGTATTACAGTATAAGTATACTATTATATCTTTCTCTTTTCCTAGACTTTACATTAATAAGTGAGTCTACATTCTACATTAATAGATTCAAACTGTTTACAATTCCTTTTTTTTTTTTTTTTTGTGAGGAAGATCAGCCCTGAGCTAACATCCATGCTAATCCTCCTCTTTTTGCTGAGGAAGACCGGCTCTGAGCTACTATCTATTGCCAATCCTCCTCCTTTTTTTTCCCCAAAGCCCCAGTAGATAGCTGTATGTCACAGTTGCACATCCTCCCAGTTGCTGTATGTGGGACACGGCCTCAGCATGGCCAGAGAAGCGGTGCGTCGGTGCGCACGGGATCTGAACCCGGGCCACCAGTGGCGGAGCGCGCACTTAACCACTAAGCCACGGGGCCGGCCCCAAACTGTTTACAATTCTTATGCTGATCATTACCGCTTCAAGCAAAGTCCTTTAGTGATTTTATCTTGTAATTTCTATTCCAGAATGATGATCTTAACTAGAATTCAATGTTTTGTTAGGATTATACGGCACTCTATTTTATGGGTAGGTATATAGATCAGGTTTTGCAGAATCTGCAAAAGTTATTGGAAAAATTAGTTATGTTTTTAGAAAACCCTATTTTTCACAATCATCACCCACTTGTGATTGTGTGAGCTTTTAGTGTGTATGAACAGACTGCTGTGCATACTGTTGGAATATAGATATATTTCCACAGAAAGCAGAAATAGTTTCCTTCAAGTTATGCCTTTTTTAGCATTTGGTCGTTGATGAAATTCTCCAGATTTAATTGAGGGAAAAAACATGATTCTTCACCCTATGTTAGCAGAGAGAAAATGGAGACTTTCACGTTCACACTAGTATTTATACAAAAACTAAATGTGATGAGAAACACAAGTAGACATCAAGTGATTTAAATTAGAATTCTATTTACTCTCCTGTGGATGGCAGACACGAAACTGATGCTTTATTTAGTAAGGTGGGAAATATTCTTCTGGGATTTTCATATTTCTCTTTCTTTGAAATTTTACTAAAAAAAATGAGCTGATTTAAACATATTTTAACAATGAAGTTTTGGACAAACATCATGGTCTTGATCAATGACATATGGCCTAATTAAAATGGTAAGTAAAATATTTAACATATTTTTGGTTCAGTGATTTTTTTGTTTTGTTTCTTTTTAACATATGCTTTTCTGGTTGTTCAGTGAATAATTTGCTTTAGTTTCAGACATTCCGTATCTGACATACATCAATTTTTCTTTCTTCTCTTTCCCAATCAAAATTCTTATTTCTGTTGTAAGCATGATCACAGGTAGATATAAAGAAGACAGCAACCTGTAAAAATGATCAAAGATATGCTAAGATATTAAATCCTCCTCTACCCAGTGGAATGCATTTTAAAAGGAGAAATAATTTAAACTTACTAAACTGATGGAAAGTATCTGTGGGAAATTTTTTTCATGAAAGCTATCTGGTTTACATTTTTATTTTAGGTCCCTTCACTAGCTCTTCAAGATAAAAATGGGTCACTAATGGGGCACTGCATTTCCGAGAGATTTCTCAGACCACTACTTTATTTTACGTAAAATTTATATTATAACACTTATGTTGAACTTTAATCTGAAATTCATAGATGACCACTTTGAGGATTTGTAAATTCCATCAGCAAAAAAATAAACATGTGTTTTAAAGTAAAGAGGTGGACTTTTTTTGGCATTATGTAAAATATGTCTTTCAACAAGCCTGTCGTTACAAGGCACACAGGATGCCACTTGATCTATTTTTTTCCCTCTGAAAAGAATTGACAAATTGAATGTTTTTGGAGACAGAGACCCGTCAGCACCACACTGAGCTCTCTTTCTTTGGTTCTCTTATCAGACAATGACAATGATTAAAAGTGATGAATAGCAGATGCATTTGAATCCATAATTGAACTTCTTTAAGCATAATGACATTTTCTTTCATTTTGAATTGGCTTGTAGGAGCCTGATGTTCAGCAAGAGCTAACATTCATACTAGAACGACTTATCTGTGGTCCCAGGTTGACTTCCAAACACTGTTGTTACAGCTGGCAACCTTTAAATCAGCGACTAAAGCCAAATCATAAGAGAGCCGAAACTTGTGTCACATTAAAACGCAAGATATGTACTGGCCTCGGAGTACATATCACACATTTGCTCTTCAGAAGATTATGTTTTTTCCTGTATTGATAGGACGAGATGTTGCTGTTAATACATCTGGGAAACACATTTCTCTTTGTTTTCTGTCAGATGAGAGGATGTTTTCAACTCTGGCAACATGCCAACTGATGTTTCTTCACCTGCTGAGGCCATTAGGAGGGTAGGTACTGCTTAATCACAGGATGGAATTGCAGTGTTTAGGGTTATCAGAATTTTGACGAAGCACTCACATTACTGTATGTTACACTATTAAGGGAATCCACAATCCTCACCAATTTTCAATGAGTACTGAGTGATATGTCTTTTATCTGACATTGCTAGTGCATTGCCTGAAGTAGAGTTTGAACATGTCAATCATTTGAATTGACGACTGAATGAGATGCAACCATCGACCGTTTATCTGTTTTCCTTCTACACACTGATAGTAAATGTATTGTTTGTCTCTTTGAGACAATAGGATATGTTGGGAAAAATATATATATATTGGCGATCAGAATACCAGAGTTTTAGTTCTAATTTTGTGAGACCTTGGCTGGTCGCCTTGTTTCTTAAAGTTCCTTGTGTTATAAAAGAAGGAAGCTGACAAAATAATCTGAGACCCTTTGATTTCTAAGGGTCTATGATTTTCTTTGCCTTTGACATTAAAAGAAAATTGTTAACTCATAGCTCACATATCTTTTGCACAGAAAACATCATATTTAAATGCCTCGCATTTCCCACTCCCATCATTCTCTTGGATCCTTCCATTCTGACATTTTAATTTGAAATGTGTTTTCCATTCCGCAAAAATTTTAGTATGCATTTTCTTACAGCAATGTCTAAAAAAATATTATAGAAAATATTAGTATGATGTTATAATTATTGTTAATATTATTATTTTATCATTCTTCTTATAGTGATAAGACAATTGAAAGGTTAATTGCCTAAAATCGCCCAGTTAATAGCAGGAACAGAACACAATGTTGAATCCAGGTCATTTGTTTTAAACATTCAAAGCATATTAGTCTACTCTTTCTCTAAACTTGAAGCTAAATGAGATAGAAGCACAAAGTTTATTACTCTGTATAGCCCTTTTTTCCTGGAAATTTGCAATCTAAGGCTCTCAATGCCACTGCTGATAGATGTAAAGCATATACACAAACTCTAGAAATACTGGAAAAACAGATGCAGACGGTAAGCAGTAAAATGAGTAAATGCAAACTGAAAAATGAAATATTAGGGGGAATTATAAGCTACATGTATTATAGCATTAGTCATATAAAGTATCCTCACCTTCTATTAAACAGTGGAATCTTCAAGTAAGATTCAGAGTTCAAAAATCATTTATGAGAAGTTCAAATAGTAGATAAAGAGAAGCAAATTAAGAGCAGCAGGCTTATGCGTCTAGGCTAAATGTTTGCTTCCCTGAGTAAGTTAAAGCCACTGTAGGCCTTGGTTTCTTCATCCATAAAATAAGGATTGGACTAGAGAAACATTAATGCTCCTTAATTCCAAAGTTTTGTGATATGATCTTTTCGAAAGGCTCAGTAAACTCTTCAAAGACTACATCAAGAAGGCAGCAGAGAATTAGCCATTAATAGTTCAAGCCTTGATTCTTGAATGCTTCCATTATTAATTATTGGATCACCCTAAGCTCTCTAAGCCTGTTTCTTCCACCATGAAATTGGCATGACGTTAATACTCTCCCCTGGGGAGTTTTTGTAATGATTAAATGAGATAATACAAGTAAAGCTTCTGGAAAAATGCCTATACTAAAATAATACCCAACATTTATTGAGTGCTTACAAAAGACAATAATCTTTCAGGAAATTAGCTCTGATTTTTACTAGAGGAAGAGTGTAATTTTATGGATGTAGTCATAGTAGATATACAAATATGTAGTTAAAACCTTATCTCATTCTATTCCTTATTCTTGAAACATTCTATCAGCCAAGCTTCGTTAGATTCTTCCTTTCCTTCCTTCAATACTTTCTATAAAATGTGAATAAACTTGTGGATTTTTTTTTTGAGGTTTTAATACAAAAGGTCATTTCTTCCTCTGCCAGTTTTGCTCTGCACATCCCAAAATTTATTTACTCTCCTTTTAGTACATTTTTTAGTTTTGTGTTGGGGTATTGGGGAAGTCATCAAGAAGGTGTGATGGCCAGTTTGACCATGAACTGGATCTGGGCCTTTGGAGGCTCCCCATCCCCTCCTCTGTCCTGGGAACATGCATTCCACTTGCCTTCTTCCCAGAAGCTGCCCCCAGGATACAGCCTTGAGATAGGAATGTGGTGATGAGACTATCTGGACTGTGTATGCAACTGAGCCCAGTTAAAGCCTCTATATACACTTAAGATTCTGGCGGGTGGGTGCAGAAAACCATTCATCTTGCCAGCCACCCAACACAAGCCTCCTATGTAAGTTCCCTTGCTTATTAAACCTGCCACCTACCAGTCTGGAGTGGTCTGCCTCTTTCTTTGGTCTTTCCTTATCCTCTATGTATGGCAGCCAGTTTCAGGTTATACCTTGCATGCTCCCAGGGTTGCAACTCAAAATGGGGTTTCCCTCCATACTTATCTCTTTTTAAAAAAATTTCATGGGGCCCACTGGTGGCGTAGTGGTTAAGTTCGCATGCTCTGCTTCACAGCCTGGAGTTAGCAGGTTTGGATCCCAGGAGCAGACCTACACACAGCTCATCAAGCCATGCTGTGGCAGCATCCCATATATAAAGTAGAGGAAGATGGGCACAGATGTTAGCCCAGGGCCAATCTTCCTCAGCAAAAAGAAGATTGGCAACAGGTGTTAGCTCAGGGCTAATCTTCCTCAGCAAAAAAGAGGAGGATTGGCAACAGGTGTTAGCTCAGGGCTCACCTTCCTCACAAAAAAAAAAAAAAAAAAATTTCACTTGTTGAAATTTGATGGTCATTTTAAATTCTTTATTTTTAGTCTACTTTCCACACTAAGCTACTTCATCTCTTGTGAAATTTTCTTTTCCATTGGTTTCTATGACATTGGACTCCCTTGGTTCTCCTATTTGTCAGCGATTCCTTTTCCACCTTACATGCTTGCTCTACATTCTTCCCAACGTTTGAATGGCTTCCCTTCATATGCATGCTCTTAATCCCAAGACTTTAAATATCACCTTTAAGTAGCAGATGCCAAAATCTATGCCTCTAGATCTGACTTCATTCCTAAACTCAAGACTTGTGTTTCTAAAAGCCTGTTAATCATTTTCCTACAGATGTCTTTCAAGTATTTCAAATTCAACTTATCTAAGTAGGACTCAGTTTATTTTCCAATTCACCCACTACTTCAAATATTACCCATTCCCTACTTCTCAATATTATTCAATGACATTTTATTAGACTGCCTCATGGAAGCTCTAACTTCTTAGATTCTTTCTCCCTGCCTCACTCCCCATCCCCTATGCCAAGTAAGATTCAAATTCTGTTAAATTCTGTCCTTGCAATTCAAATTTCTTTACCCTTTCCATGCTTATGGGGCTTATCTTTGGATTCTCTCTCATTTTTACCAGTATAATTGAATAGTTCCTTCATCGTTCTTTTTGAATTTTATCCTATGCACCACTGTCAAACTATTCCATTTACTGGCTTCATTTTATAAAGAATGTAACAGAAATGTAGTAACCTAGTATACAAATATCTTCCATTATCTCCTCCTAGCTTATCTTCACAATCTCTTAACCCCATGATAGCCAAACACTTGCCTTTCCATTTTTGCTAGTCTTAGCTACTTCTAGAGATGTTTATAATACATCCCCCATTTCCATGTCTAACTAGATACTCTCTAATTAAAATTAGATTCTCAGGTCTATTATAAACTTTGTTAAAAAGCAAAACAAACAAAACCTTCCTAAACCCTGAGAAAGAGCTTAATCTCATCCCGCTTGGCTATTTCTGTAAATTGCAAACTATCCAATTATTGAACATAATATCTTATAAATATAATTAAATTATAAATTTATATATTTATAAACATATAAATAATAATAAATTTATATTATTTATTTATATATTATTTTGTAATTTATTGTGTATATTTTATAATTTATTGTATATAAATTATATTTATTATATATAATTTATATAATTTATTATACATAAATAAAACACTCACTGTTTTACACACTAACTGGACTATCAATCCCTAAAGTAAGCAACATGATGAGTATCATGGTGGTCTTTCTAGCCGGCAAGAGTAAGCTTTCCATGCACACTTGCTGAACCCCTCTCTCCCATTGAACACTTGTCCTTTCTTGATAGAAGTATTTGTTTCTGTGATAGGATCCTTCACTAAATCATGAATTCCTGAAGATCAGAGGCAATGCCTTCATAACAATCTAACTCTCACAGCATGTAGAACCATGTGTATAAATAGGAATCTATAATATATGCATGTTTAATGGGAATTTTGAAATCTTGACATTTTCTTGGAGGAAAGATATGCATTTTATTTTGTCTAGTCTTAAAAACCAGAACTGTTTTTACCTGTCTTAAAGTATATAGTTCCTCCTATTTGGTTATTCAATAAATGATAATGCCCATAATGGTTTATTTATCTTCAGCTTATTCTAAAAATATTTAAAGGGACCTACAGAGTGCCTATGATAGAATAAGACTAAATTAGTTTTTAAAATAATAAAGATGAGTCAAAGTGTCATGCTGGTTTGAACTATATGCCTATGGTACTAATCTAATTATAATTCTAATTTTGTTACAGAAATGGCATTATAACCAAATGTTTGATGTAACAGCTACAGCCAAACGATAACTGAAGGCTCTCTAGTTTCCATAAGTTAAACAAAATTATCAACAAATGAAAAATGCCAATAGTTATAGTTTATATAATAGGTGGGTTCTAACCTATATATTATAATATTTTTCCTTTATGTAGCTTTAACTTATTTCAAAGAGCTTACACTCATATCACAAATGTAAAAATATTTTCCTTTTTTAGTTCATATTTATACCTTTTGAGTCTTAGCATACTACTCTTGTCTTTCTTGATAGGTATTTTGGATATTTTATTCATAACCCTATTTCTAAAGATATTTTTTAGTTATTGATGATTTTCAAAAGCACTTTCAAGGTCATATTTGTCATTTAAAACCACTTTGTGAATGGGCATATATTATTAAAATTTTTACATTTTTAATTTATAGATTTACCTTTGAAGTGATATTGAATAACTCGGCCAAACCCACACAATTAGAAAATGGCAGAATTAGGACTTAATCTAGATCTTCAGCTTCTCAATTCAGTGTTTCTACTCTATACGGCAAAATATTTGGGGACATATTTTATCTATGACCTATTTAATTTTTGAAGGGGAAAAATCCCTTTTAAAGTTATCAACTACCATATCAGTCTGGCACCATAGCCAAAATAATCAAACTAAACCCTAAATCTGATCAAGTCACTTTGCTGTCTGGCCATCTTGGCCCTCAGATAGTCCAGCCTCCTTAGCGTGGGGCTCCAGATCTCTTCTCCAGCTTCCTCTCTCACACAGCCCCAACAAGTGAGCATACTGTCATACACTAAATGTTTTCATTTCTTTAATTTACATGATTTTCTTGCATCCAGACTTTTCTACATAGTGTTTTCTTTGTCTGGAGCAGAGACTTTGCTCCTACTCATTTCCATGACTGGACTCTTCAAGTCTTATATATGTTCTTCTGAGAGTTCTTGGCTACCACCTGTCCACTAACTTAAATCCAAGCTAGGGATATCTTTGATGGGCTCCCATAAAACTGTACTTATTGTGGTATTTCTCTCATTGTTTTTAATTCCCCACTCATATTACTGAATCTTCCCCTAGACCTTGTTCAATTGTATCCTTAGTGCCTGACGTACCTAAAGTAGCTGCTGAATTACTGTTCTTTGATCGAATGAATCACAGCTTTCCTAATCTGCCCTAGTTTTCTCATTCAAACTCATTTAATTATTGGTGAACGCTTATAATTTTGAGTTTGTTCTCATTCTTATGATCTGACGATTTTAAAGATGGGTGATCTCTAAGCCAGAAATCTCATGTGAGTTGGGCATTAGGATCACATTTTGAATCAAATACAGTAGAAAGTTGGTATTCATGGGTTTAACATTGGCAGCTTCCACAATGATCTGCTATCTACCAGAAGGTTAATGAAATATAATAATATACACATTGGTTGAGGAACGAATTGAAAGCAAATTCAATTTTAGGCTAATGTGAAGAAAGGAATCACTCGACTTGCTATTGAGTCTACCTGACCTCCCAGCTTCTGCATGTCAATGTGGCTTTATTTTTCTACAATGTAATCATTATCTTTTTTTTTCTTTTTTTAATTGTCTGAAGAAAAATCCAGCTTTCAGGGCTGGAGATGATCGAAGTAAAATTTAAGAGGTCTGGTTCTTAGCATAAAGGAAAAGTTTTATGAAGAAAATTATAAGCCATAAATGGTATTAACTCATCTACAGTCATTTCTGAAACAAGTTGAATATAAATAAATAAATGAAGGAGAATAGTAATATTTGCAAAATTAATACTCATAAAGATATCCAGATATATCAGCTACAAATATCAAAAGTGTATTTTATGATAGCACTGTTGGTATTAGTTTTACGTCAGACCAATAAATGTTATAAAGAGTGAAAAAACAGTATACTATTGTATTCTGATTATTTGTGTGAGGAATTTTTTTTTCTATCTAAAATCATTTTTGGATGGGTCTATAAAGCACTGTAAAGTCAGTAGTTTTAAATTTTATATTAACTTAGTAATGAGGCTTTTTATGTTCACGGTCAGTTTCCTAATTTCCTCCTGTTTCTTCGCTTCCTGTCTGCTTCAGGAACATTTTGTTATAGTTCCCTTTTCTACAATACACTCTTCTCTCTTCACTTTGGTTGAGGCAGTTCAACCTCTTACTGCTCTCAGTTTTTGAGTTACTTTCTCTTCTCTGCCAAGGCCTTCATAATTAAATAAGAACTATGTCCTCTCTAATCAAATCCCAAATCCTGGAGTAAAATTATATTGACTTAAATCAACAAGCGTCTGAAGCAATTTTTCAAACCTGTATTCGTTTAATCGGTTCTCTCTTTTATGGTGCCTTTGTCCTCCAATATCAGATTAGGCACTGAAGTTCTCTACATCAATAGGATGGCACAAACCCATTTCCACCTACACTTTCTTGGGAATGTTGGAATACTTCCTGAAGAGATATGGATTCTGAATTGAGGAGAAAAAGGAAGAAAATCATAGATTCCTAGAGTGATTTCTTCTAGGCCCAAATCATTGTAATGATAAACTATTATAAATTACCACTATTAAATATTAATATTTAATTATTAAATTAGGTATTAAATTAGAAAACAATAATTTCAGCAAAGTTTTAAGAAAGCAATGTATTTTCATATATATAATGTCTAAATATTATGGGATGAAACTATTTTCAAATATTGGACAATTTTGCATTTGTTAAGTTGTACCAGGTAAAATGTGGATTGTGTAAATTATACACCATGGGTATATTTAGAATTAAGCAGTCATAATCAGAACATGTTTTAAGGTAATATACTTGAAATGTTTGCACATAATAAACTCGTCTCCATTGTGGTCAAGGTTGAAGTGTTTACATTTATTTGTAGATATTTCTCTTTAGTAGAAAAGCAAACATATAATGGCAAATGACACCCTATGATCGTGTTGCACTATTGCTCGACACTTAATAAATTCTCGTCATAGTTATTCAATAAAAAACATACCTATATATTTACTTTTCATATCTAAGTGCTATTGTGTATATACTATAAGTAAATTTCATGCTTCTCTTAAGCATAGGCTGAATTTAATTTTTTGAATTATTTTAAATTCTATTGCTTAGATACAGTCAATGGAAAAAATGTTACAAATTATCACAACAGGATGGGTAGGTTGGAATTTAGCAGAATGGAACTAATAAGGTGAAAACTTTTGTCTAGTTTAAAAAATAGAGTCTGCAGATTATACATATACAAATAGGTCCCAACAATCATTGAACACCAAACATATACAGTATAGGTAGACTGGCAATTCAATGGGTCTAGGAAGTAAGAGATTCCACAAGAATATTACTAAAAAAAAGGTCAGTGAGTTCTAACCCAATGACAGAGATTATTTCCTTCTTAATCTGTTTTGTCATTTGTAACAAGGTAGTGACATAGCTACTAAGATAAGAGTCCATAGGAAAACCTTTCTCAGATTTGGACATATTTCCAAGTGATATGAAGATCTTCACAGGCACCAACACAATTTGAATATTCAAATCACTAAGAGGTCTCCTTTTATGCCTCTTTCAACTTGACATTTGACATAAGCAACAACTCCCTAATTACGCTAACGCTCTTGACTTCAGGAGCAGCACTCTTTTATGCATTTCCTCACACAAATCAGACCTCTTTTTCAAATGCTCCTTTCCTAGTTTTTCTACTTTTGGCTCCAGTTATATTGATAACACCTATGTCTTGTTCACTTTTTCTTTTTTTATTTATTAAACATATATTTATTAAGCTCCCTTTGTGTCCCAGAAACTGGTCAAGGCACAAATATAAACAAAATATATTTAATCCTTGTCATGGACTTGACATTCTAGTGAGGGGCAATTGAGAATTAACAAATAAATAAATAAGTAAATTTATACTAAGTCAATGTAGTGGGTTGATTCATGTCCCCTTAAAAGATATATCTGAGTCCTAGTCCCTGGTACATACGAATGTGACATTATTTGGAAAAAGACTCTTGGCAGATGTAATTAACTTAAAAATCTCGAGATGAGGAGCTGGCTCCGTGGCTTAGCTGTTAAGTGTGCTTGCTCCGCTACTAGCGGCCCAGGTTCGGATCCCGGGTGCGTACCAATGCACCGCTTCTCTGGCCGTGCTGAGGCTGCCTCCCACGTGCAGCAACTAGAAGGATGTGCAACTATGACATACAACTATCTACTGGGGCTTTGGGGGGAAAAAAAATCTCCAGATGAGATCATTGTGGATTGGTGGGGAGGGAGGGCCTAAATCCAAGACCAGTTGTCTTTAGAACATGAGGAAAAGACACGGAAACACAGAAAGAAGAAGGTTCTATGAAGACCGAAGCAGAGTTGTAAACTGCCTGCCTGAGTGTTGAAGGTGTGCCCCCAACACATTCACAGAACCCTCTGCAAAGACTGGGAAATTTTTTGGTTCTAGGCGTATAAGAAAATCTCTGTCCAATCATTTAAGCTAATGGAGCAGAGACTTTAGTGGCTACACATGATAATTATAAAAACAGTTTACATTAGATATTACTTTTCTATTAATGCATAAAATATTTTCATGACACACATAATAGTTAAAAACTTTATGTTAATCAAGGTCCAAATCTCTGAAATTATTTTTCCCTGTTTTATAGTGTTTTACTATTACTTTGAGATAGTATAGAAACTACACAAACACCAAACAGTAGTATGGTAACACTTTTTTAATTCATAAATAATTCTTGTCTTCATAATGATCAATAATATATATTTCAAACAGTTAATGTCATTATTATGTTACAAGGACTTCTTTGTATATTAGAGACAAAATAATTTTAGCCAATTAATCAGACAAAGTTTTATTTCTTTGTGGATTGAAAATTCAAAATTACTAACTGGGTTAAAAACTGAATATGCCATGTTTAAGGGTACATATTTGCAACTAGTAGATAAATAAGGCCAGGAGATCTAATATACAGTACAGTGATTATAGACAACAAAACTCTAGTATAAACATTAAACTTGTTAAGAGACTGTACCTTAATTGTTCCCCCGCCAGAAAAAATGATCATTATGTGATGCAACAGGTGTTAGCTAATGCTACAATGGCAAACATATTGTAATATAAGTGTATCAAATCAACATGTTCTACATCTTAGACTAACACAATGTTACATGCCAATTATACCTCAATAAAAAAAAAAAAAATCCCAGATAGGAGATAATGGAAGAGAATTACGGGAACAGAGCCCTTCAAATTTAACCAGGAACTACCATATCAGGCAGCACTCAGCTTTTATCTTCAACTAGAAAGGAGATGAATACCAGCCCACTAAGGTCCATATCAGTTGCTAACTTATCACTGAGCCCAGGTCTTTTTCCATATTCCAGTCTTATACAAGAAGACAAGTCTATTGTCAGTACCTAGGCTGTATGTCTGGCAAATTCCAATGTATCTTTTTGGCAAATGAGTATATAAATTCCGAGGTGATGTGCTTATTTTCCACCAAAGTTCCTGTCTCCTTCACATTTCCAACCAGATGTCTTTTGGGGGGCACAATTCAGTCTAAATTAGTAGCTTTCCCTGTTCCCCTCTTCTACCTTCTGGTAGATGAAATTGGAACACAAAACAGTTAAGAAGTTAGTAGCCTAAATGTATCAATTTTTTGCAAACTTATTTCTCTGTCACTTAGTTAAAATGGATAAGAGAGATGCACTTCCAAATAAGTACAATGATTAAATATTTTTATTGGACATTGTCTTGGAATAACAACAAAACAAAAATAAATTAACAAAACCAAAAAGATGATAAGGCGAACTTGGCTTTTCCCATTACAGTGACATGACTTTAGGCAAGTGATTTATTTATTCTAAGCCTGAGTTTTCCCATCTTTAAAAAAAAGGAGAGGAGTTATTTATACATTCCTTGAAGGTTTGCTGTGACGATTAGATAAGTCATTAGCACGCACAGTGACTGACACAGAGAAAATGTATTACCAATTAGTCACTATTTTAATAATTATTGTATTCTCTAAAGAGACTCACTTATTGAAAAATTTGTACAAATGCTTAGTAACCAGAAACATACAGGAAAAATATAGGCTTTTCATATATTTCTATGTTTTAGTGCTGTTTTATTCTATAAATGAATTCCTCTCTTGTATTTTCCTCATGGTATGTGGTCCAGCATCTACTGCTGAGTATGGAGGAAATCTTTTACGGCTGCATTAACATCATATGGCCAGTAAGAGTTATTTTGTTCACTCTGGAGTCATAATTTATTACATCTGCTTTTATTAGTTTGAAGAAGTCAATACTAGTATTCCCAGTGCACTAATATGGTCAGGCTTATTGTTGGGAAACAGCTATGAAGTTCCCAGTGAATAATATTCTATAAACATAATTTGATGATGTTTTAATAGCAAAGGCTTGGTAATAATTATGCTTTCCAATGTGCTGAGTAGAAAAGCGCTTTAATGTCTTGTGCTCTTGCCATTTTAACTCTGCAAGATGACTCTTGCTAAATATCTGGCAGCAAGTCACCACCGGGAAGTTAACTTTATGCTTTCTATTTGTGTGTGCATGTATTTTCCAAAGGTTGAACCATCTTGTTTTATTTCTAATTGGTGTAGTGGTGACACTACTCAATTACATGCTTATCAAGAATTAATATCACAGCAATTGCCATAGATGCAGCAGTAGTAGTAGATAATTTCTCACAACATTTTTTATACTTGTTGCACTTGTTTCTAGAATAAAAAAGTTCAAACAAAGTATTAATGTAAAAATCTTAAAACCTAGTCACTGAAGTAACAAAACTAATTACTTAATGGAAGTTGACACTTGATAGTACTTTAGGGCCCTAAGGAAAAGTCCTAGCCTTTAAAATTTATTTCTATAACTATATGTCTATATCGACACACATATATATTTGAAGTGTTACATTAATATATATGTGTATATACAAATTAACGTAACACTTTAGATTTAAATTCCTTTCATCATGTTATCATACATTACCCAGTTAATTCCTCATAAAAATATTCTTTGCCAACTATTAAAACATAACATATCCAAAAATAAAATTGAAGCAAATTCATTGTCCTTTGATAAACACAACTTTTATTACTTCAAGTAACAAAGGAAACGCTTAAATCTAATAATTTAAAAAAATTATACTCTATTATTTAAAGTTCTAAAAATTGTATCTTCTCCCCTCAGGTCCTTAACTTACACTACACTTCTTTTCTTTATTCCCTAGCACAATAGTTTATAAAAACAAAATATTTTATTTTTCTTACTTCTAATTGCTATAACAGATAACTTTTAAAAATAATAGTAACAATGTATTGGGTGATTATAGCTTATGGATAAGTGAAATGAATGACAGCAATGTCACAAAAGTTGGGAGGGGGAAATTGAGAATACTCATTATCAAGTACCTTCAGTACACATGAAATAGAGTAATGTTATATAAAGGTAGACTTAGATTAGTTAAAAATGTATACTGAGGGCCAGCCCCATGGCTTAGTGGTTAAGTGCGCCTGCTCCGCTGCTGGTGGCCCCAGTTCAGATCCCGGGCCTGCACCTATGCACTGCTTCTCCGGCCATGCTGGGGCCAAGTCCCATATACAGCAACTAGAAGGATGTGCGGCTATGACATACAACTATCTACTGGGGCTTTGGGGAGGAAAACAAATAAATAAATAAGATTATTTAAAAAAAAATGTATACTGGAACCTCTATGGCAAGCACTAAGAAATAATAAATATTATAATTGTTATTCAAAGAGAGGATATAAAACAGAATCATATTAAATGCTTGAATAAACCAAGGAAGGCTGAAAAAAGAGGAGGAAGAAACAAAGATCAAATGCAGTAAATAGTAACCAGATACAAACATGGTGGCTATTAATCCTGCTATATCAACAATCATTTTTTTTAATTGATGTTTTAACAGTTTTTAACATTGTGAAATTTTGGGTTGTACATTTTTGTTTGTCCATCACCATACATATGACTCCCTTCACCCCTTGTGCACACCCCCCACACCCATTGCCCCTGGTAACCACAATACAGTTTTCTCTGTCCATGTGTTGGTTTATATTCCACATATGAGTGAGATCATACAGTGTTTGTCTTTCTCCTTCTTGCTTACTTCACTTAACATAATACCCTCCAGGCCCACCCGTGTTGTTGTAAATGGGATGATTTTGTCTTTTTTTTATGGCTGAGTAGTATTCCATTGTATATATATATACCACATTTTCTTGATCCAATCATCAGTTGAGGGACACTTAGGTTGCTTCCACTTCTTGGCTATAGTGAATAATGCTGCAATGAACATAGGGGTGCATAAGCCTCTTTGGATTGTCGATTTCAGGTTCATTGGATAGATTCCCAGTAGTGGGATGCCTGGATCATAGGGCATCTCTATTTTTAATTCTTTGAGGAATCTCCATACCGTTTTCCATAGAGGCTGCACCAGTTTGTATTCCCACCAGCTGTGTATGAGGGTTCCTGTTTATCCACATCCTCTCCAACATTTGTTGTTTTTTGTCTTGGTGATTATAGCCATTCTAACGGGTGTGAGGTGATAGCTTAGTGTTGTTTTGATTTGCATTTCCCTGATGATTAGTGATGTTGAACATCTTTTCATGTGCCTATTGGCCATCTGTATATCTTCTTTGGAGAAGTGTCTGTTCATTTCCTCTGCCCAATTTTGATAGGGTTTCAACAATCATTTTTAAAGTGAATGATCTAAAAACACCAATTACAAGACTTGCAGAATAGATTTTTTAAAAGGACTAACTATATACCAACTACAAGCAACTCACTATAAATATAAACACGCTTGGATTCAGACAGGTTCTAGGTAAAAGGCTGGAAAAAAAAATACATTGTGGGGTCAGCCCCATGGCATAGCGGTTATGTTCAGTGCAGTCTGCTTCAGCAGCCCAGGGTTCACAGTTTTAGATACGGTGCACAGACCTACACCACTCATCAGCCATGCTGTGGCACATATAAAGTAGAGGAAGACCGGCACAGATGTTAGCTCAGGGCTAATCTTCCTCACGCAAAGATGAGGAAGATTGGCAACAGATGTTAGCTCAGGACTAATCTTCCTCACAAAGAAAAAAAAACACATTGTAAACTAATGAAAAGAAAATGGAATTAGTTATGCTAATTTCAAACAAAACAGATTTCCAGAAAAGTAAAATTATCAGAGACAAAGAGGGTGTTACATAATGCTAAAGAAGACAATTCTCCAACATGACATAATTCTAAATCTGTACACATCTAAAAACAGAGCATCAAAGTAGGTGAAACAAAAACCAAGAGAACTGAAAGAGAAACAGGCAAATCTATTATACTTGGGACTTCAACACATCTCTTTCAGTAATTGCTATATCAAGTAAGCAGGAAGTCAGTAAGGATACAGTTGACGGAACAAGACTATAAATCAACTTGATCTAATTGACATTTATAGAACACTTCTTCCAAAAACAGCAGAATACACATTTTTTTAAGCTCACGTGGAACAATCACCAGGATGGACCACATTCTGTTCCATAAATCACACTTTAACAAATTTAAAGGATACTAACCATCCAAAGTATGTTCTTAGACCACAATGGAATTAAACTAGAAATTATTGAAAGAAAGATAGTTGGGAAAATCCTCAAATATTTGGATATCAAACCACACACTTTTATATAACATTACGATCAAAAAAGAAGTCTCAAGAAAAATTTAAAAATATTTTTAACCTAAGTGAAAATGAAAATACAACGTATCAAAGTTCGTTGGATGTAGCAAAAACAGCATCTATAGGAAAATTTACAGCATTATATTCATATATAAGAAACAAAGAAATACAAAAATCAATAATCCGTGCTTCCATCTTAGGGAACTAGAGAAAGAAGAGTAATTTAAGCCTAAAGCAAGCAAAAGAAAAGAAAGAATACAATTAGATAAGAAATTAATGAAACTGAAAATAGGGGGGGAAAAAAAGAAAAGTCAATGAACCCAAAAGCTGGGTGTTTGAAAAGAGCAATAAAATTGATAAACTTCTAGTCAGGCCAACTAAGGAAAGCAGAGAGTGTACAAATTACCAGTATTAGAAATGAAATAAGGGTTACCACTACTGATCCCATGGACAATATAAAGATAATAAAGGAAGATGATAATCAAACTCTATTGACACAAATTTGATAACTTAGATGAAATGGACTAACTTCTTGAAAGACACACTACCAAAACTTACACAATGAGAAATATATATTATGAGTAGACATATAATAAAGAAATTGAGTCAATGATTAATAACGTCTCAAAAGAGAAAGCTCCAGGCCCAGGTGGTCTCACAAGTGATTTTCTCTAAACATGTAAGGAAGAAGTTATTCCAATTATCCACAATGTCTTACAGAAAATAGAAACGGGGAACACTTTCTAACTCATTCTATGAGGCCAGCATCACCTTACTTCCAAAAGAAAGAAGTACACACCAATATCTTTCATGAACATAGATGCAAAAATTCTCAACAAAATTTCAGCAAATCAAATTCAACAATATATAAAAAGAATTATACTCCATGAATGTGTGTCATTTATTCCAGGTATGGAAGGCTGGTTCGACATTTGAAAGTCAATTAATGTAATCTACCACATCAATAAGATAAAGAAGAAAAAAATCATATGATCATATCAACTGATACAGAAAATAGCATTTGAAAAAATCCTAAACTCATTCAGGATTAAAACTCTCAAAAATATACACACAGGGGAACTTCCTCAATGTGATGATAAACATATACAAGAAGCCTACAGCTAATATTACATTTTACCTCTAAGACTGGGAATAAGACAAGAATGTCCTCTCTTACTTCTAGTCAACATCACAGTGGAAGTCCTAGCTGGTGCAATAAGACAAGCAAAGGAAACAAAATTTTACAGAAGAAATGAAACTATATTTATCACACACGACATTACTGTCTATGGAAAAAATCTTGAAGTCTCAACAGTAAACTCTTAGAACAAATAAACAAGCTTAGCAAGAACAAAGACTATATGAGTTAATCATTTTTCTATACACCAGCAATGGACAATTGAAATTAGAATTTAAAAAAATCCATTCACCATAGCACTGACAAATGAAATACTTAATTTTAAATGTTATAAAATATTTATAGAATCTATATGTGGACAACTTCATAACTCTGATTAAAGAAATCAAAGTAGACCTAAATATATAAGGGGATATTCCACGTGTAAGGATTAGAAAACTCAATACTCTTAAGATTTCAGTTCTTACCATATTGATCTATAAATCCATTGCAATCATAATCAAAATTCCAGTAAGCAATTTGTAGATATCAACAAATTGTTTCTAAAGTTTACATGGAAAGGCACAAGTCCTATAAAAGCCAACACAATATTGATGAAGAATAAAGTTGGGGGACTCAAAATACATAATTTAAAATTTATTATAAAACTACAGTAAGCCAGACAGCATGGTACTGATAAAAGAATAGATAATTAGTCTAATGGGACAGAATTGAGAGCACAGAAATAGACTCTTTCAAATATAGTTGGCTGATCTTTGACGAAGGAGCCAATGAAATTCAATGGAGAAAAAATGGTCTTTGAACGAATGATGCTGGAACAATTTGGCATCCATATGCAAAAACAAAAAAAATGAACCTAGACATAGAGCTTACATATTTCACAAAAATTTACTCAAAATGGGTAACAGGTGTAAGTGTAAAATGCAAAAGTATAAAACTTCCGAAAGAAAACGTAGGAGAAAATTTACGTGATCTTGGGTTTGGTGATGAGTTTTTAAATACAATGCCAAAGCACAATCCACGAAAGAAAAAATGGTTAAGTTGTACTTCATGAAAATTAAATACTTCTTGTTTGTTAAAGATACTATTAAGAGAATTAGAAATCAACCCACAGACTTGGAGAAAATATTTGCATAACACATAAATGATAACGCTTCTGGTTTCCAAAATCTACATGGAATTTTAAATTTGTTAATAAGAAAAACTCAACTTAAAAACTGGCAAAAGATCTGAACAGACAACTCACCAAATATGAGGAAAGGGAAAATAAGCTTATGAAAATATCCTCAACATCATTTGTCATTAGGAAATGCAAATTAAAACCACAGGGTGATACCACACACACCTATTAGAATGGCTAGAATCCAAATAAAACCTATAACACAAATTGCTGGTGGACGCAAAGCAACAGAAAATCTCATTCATTGCTAGTGGCAATGCAAATTGGTACAGTCATTACGGAAGACATTTTGGCAGTTTCTTACAAAGCTAAACATAGTTGTACCATTTGATCCAGGAATCACACTCCCAGATTTTTACCCAACTTCTTTAAAAATTTATATCCACAGAAAAACCTGCTTGTGAACGTTTATGGAAGCTTTATTCATAATTGCCAAAACTGGAAGCAACCAAGAAGTCCTTCAATAGGTGCATGGATAAAGAAATTGTAGTACATCCATACAATGGAGTATTATTCAGTGATAGAAAAGAATGAGCTAAAATCAACCACAAAAAGACACGGTTGAATCTTAAATGCACATTTCTGTGTGAAAGCAGCTAGTCTGAAAATGCTACACAGAGTATGATTCAATTATGACATTCTGGAAAAGACAAAACTATATATAAAGTTTAAAATATCAGTAGTTTTCAGAGGCTGAGGGAGGTGAGGAGGAGGGTTGAATATGTGAAGCACAGGGAATTTGGGGGACAGTGCAACTATACTATGTGACACTGTCATGGTGGATACATGACATTAGGCATAAAAATTCACAGCACATAGAGAGGATCTTAATTTATACAAATAAAAATATCATTTAGTAGATCAAGGGATCCCAGGATAAAATGCAGATTGTGACAAAACAATCTAACTGTATTACAAATGTATGAAGCAAACTCACTGAAAGGTGGGGGGAAAAGGTATTGACCTAGGTAACTGCAGATGAGTGGGGCACTAACTGTCTTTTTGATTTGGACTCTTTTTTCAAGGATGTTGGTATAGAAAATAGCCTTGGAAGATAAAGATATTCTCTTCCTGTGGGGCGAAGGGCAGGTATGTGTACTATGCAGTATAATAAATATAGTTTCTCCTTCTGGGACAAAAAGTCAAGCAGGCTTACCATCTAAAAAGATTCAGCTTCCCTAAGCTTGATGTTCTTCTCTGGTAACACAATCCCCAATCGGACAAACACTACCTGGCCTCCTTCACATTACCTTGTAGGTATTGGGACTTGGGCTACTGTTATGCTGTGAGTAATAACACCCTGTGTCTACGTCCATTTTTTTGCATATGGATGCCCAATTGTTCCAGCACTGTTCAAAGACCATTGTTTGTCTCTAACCCAAGCGTCTTATGTATTCCGCCAGCATCCATAAAGCTGTTGCAAGCTAACTAGTTAACTTGGAAGGAGGGTAAAATATTAAATACTCCACAGTTCATTATATACATACGTAGAGAGATGTGGTTATCAGGATAGCCAACTTGAATTTATTTCAGTAAATTAGAGAGTTGGAAAATTCCTTGGTGCAAAGAACTGTAGCACATATTATGGGGCTCATCCAAGAGTCTCAGTGAGCCAAGGTATATTCCTTAAACTTCGACTAGTATTATTAAGAATAACAGTAGTTGACTGGTAAATAACCATTGGTTGATTAGACCCTACTAGGTATATTAGTTTTCTACTGTTGCAATAACAAATCATCACTAACTTAGCTGCTTAAAGCAACACACATTTATCATCTCACAGTTCTGCACATCAGAAGTCCTGTAGGCTCAGCTCATTTCTATGTACCAGGACTCACAAGGACCAATTCAAGGTGCCAGACAGCCTGAGCTGTCTGGAGGCTCTGGGGGAGAATTCACTTTCAGGTCACTGACAGAATTTAGTTCCATATTGTTCTAGGACTAGGTTCCTGTTTCCGTCGTGATTGTTGGCTGGGGCTTTCTTTCAGCATTTAGCGACTGCCTACCCTTCCTGGTTTGTGGCTGCGTCTCTCCATTTCCAAAGCCAGTCATGGTTGGTTGAGTCCTTCTCATGGTTTGATTCTCTGACTTCTGCGTCTGGCTCAATTCTCCTGCTTCTCTTCACACCACAGTTCTGACTGATTCTGCTGCCTTCCTCTTCTGCTTTTAAGGGTCCATGTGATGACACTGGGCCCACATCTATCATCCAAGATAGACTTCTATTTTAAAGTCAGCTTATTAGCCTTCTTAATTCCATCTGTAAATTTCGTTTGCCATATAATATAACATATTTGCAGGTGTAACATCATGGGAGCCAAAATCCCGCCTACTATAGGAGGGAACTGAGGACAGGCCTAGTCCATAACTTGAGGATGTTCTATGAGAATTTTGGAAAGGATTCATAAGGGAGTCAAGAAGAGAAGTTCAGTTTGGGTAAAGATAATGTTTTTATGGCAGGAAAAGTTGTTAAATGTTAGTACGGGTTATATAAGGATTACACAATCTTTTCTGGGAACTTCTGAAGTTAGGATTAGATACTTGTCGTCCAGAGTGGCTTTGAAGGCAGTTTCCCTAAAGATTGGAAGTGGGTTGAATTCCCTGTCAAACTTATTTACCAGTTAGGCTTTTAGTATTTAATCAAACTATAATAATCAATAAAAAACTGAATTTTTTTTTCTTTTGAGCAGACTATAAATTCAATGTTCTCTTGACATTCACATCTTCCAGAAAGGTAATTCAGAAATGTTGTTCCATACCAGGTAAAAAATTATTTAAAATCTCATTTTTGTATTTATTTTAATCTTGAACTTCCATAATTAGAATAATATTTTAAATTGAGTATTAAAATATAAAACAAAATTCCAGAAAATAGAGATCAACATTCCTATCTCTTAGACTTCAAAAACTTTGGAATAGGAAAAGTAGATTTAAACTTCTCCTCTACCAAAAGTATTAAGGCTCATTTGACTTACAGCTAGTTTTATGTGACCTTGAGCCCCACTTTGGTGGAAGAGGGTTAATTTTGTCAACAGCTTTTTCTGTTTTTCCGACTGTGTATGTTGCTTCATTATGGCTGATTTCAAAACCTTTTTTAAACAATGTTTCCCTAAGTTTCCTAATGATAGGAATCACCGGGGTAATCACCTGGGCGAAATCCCAGGCCTCATAAATCATAGGTAAGAGAAAATCTGCAAAGCTAAATATTTACCGAGTATCCCAGATGATTCTCATCATCAAGGGATGTTTGGTAAATATTTCTAAAGAAAGTGCCAAAATGAAATCAAACATTTATAAATAGTTTACCTCTAAAAAAAATACACCATATTTGTGAAGCTGTAAGGCACAGGCTTCTTTTCTTAAACATGGTGATCTGACAGCCAATTCAGAAGAATTTTAAAGATTTTTGTGCTTTCTAGTGAGTGGGGAAATAATTTTTTGTATTCATATATTTTTTCCTCTCCCAGTTTATTTTACTGTTGTGTCAAACTTTAGTTTTTTCAAAACCTTGATTTTTATAAAATTATTACTCGGAATTATATATTTTATTTTTTCTTCCCATCCCTTATACCCTTTCCACCCTGCAATTTAATTCAATATATGATACTCCCTTCTACTTAAATTTTAAACAATGTTGTATGTGTTATATGTAATTTATACTTTAATAACATTTTATATTATTTTTATATATAAAAATATTTCTTTTTTTCTCCCATTAGCTAGACGAAAATGCACAAAGATTTTGCACTAACTATTGAACTTACTCCAATGGCTTCTTCTAGAACATAGAACCCAGAAACTGGATTAATGTGGGTTAGTGTGTATAACACGGATTCATTTCTTTCAAAATAAAACAACATGATGAAAATTTATATTAAGAATACTCCAGTGTTGATGCTAAAATAACAGAAAGTAATATTTTATCTAGATTGGTATACACTCTCCTTAACACTTGTATTTTCAAAAGAGCATTTCTGTTTGGTTAAATAGCTAATAATTTTTTTTAATTACCAATGTCTGCTTGGTAAAGATTAAACTAATTCAGAGTAAAGGAAACCACTCCACACTTGCGTTCCTCCCATCTCTGGAGATTACTAGAATTAAATAATTTGGTCAGCTTTCTTCAGACATTTTTGCTGTATATTTACATACAAATATGTACACATTCAATTGATCATTTTTCTTGAGTGCAGTGTGAGCTAGAATTCTGCTGATATTTTTCCAAAACCATTCATCAAATGAAAAGAATCGAATGGCTGCAGAATTGATGGCAGATATCTTTGTGTTGTCTTGGATTTTAGTAAGAATATTTCTAGCATTTTACCAATGGAGTTTAATATTTGTATTAGATATTTAGGATATACCTGATACTCCTGCAATAATGATTTCTTTTCTATTCTTAGCTTGCTAAGATTTATCATGAATAATTATTGTGTTTATCAAAACTATCATTTTTTTTTCTGTTGGTCTGATAATATAGTGAATAGATTTCCCAATGTAGACCTAACCTTGCATTGTTGAATTCTCATTAAGATGTAACATTCTTTTAAAATATCAATAAATTTAATTTGAAAATGTTTCATGTAGAGTATTTACATGTATATTCAAAATAAATTTGACCTATCATTTTGTCTTATTGCATTCTACTGTTCTGTTATATTTTTAATCAAAATTTTAAAAATATTTGGGAGTTTCTAACAATTATTTTAGAAAATTTCAATTCATAGCCTACTGCCTATAAATACTAAACAGAAAAAAAAACCTCTGTTTTACTTTCATAATTAAATGTTTCTTTAATTACTTACAAAAGTATAGGGTCAAAAAATATTTTCATTGTAAAGTATAATGCCAGTAAGAATCTCCTTGTATGTAATTAATCTACTTATTTCTGCTTTTAGAATTTTTTTCATACTTCTGGATTTTTTTTTATATTTCAAAGACATATCTACATACAAATGATTTTTGGTTAATTCTACTTATTGTTGGGCTCTTTAAATCTGAATGCTAAGGTTTTTCCTCAGCTGTGGGAAATTATCTTTACTATTCACTAATTCTATATTTGTATTGCTCGTTCATTTCTCTCTATTTAGAAATCTAAAAACATGGATTGCTAAAATTTCTAGTTTTACCTACCATGTCTTAAAATTTTTCTTTGTCACTTTCCATTTGTTTGTAATTTTGTAATATATTCTCAGGAACTTTATCAGCTGATCTTCCAACTCAAAAATTTGATCATATATTCTGTTTATTTCATTGCTAAATCCATTTAAGAGTTTTAAAAATTTGCATTGCAGTCAGTTATTATTTTATGGACACTCTTATCCCTTAGGAGGCACTAATTAAACAACAAAAAATACTTCCATTTTTCTGTTAACTATTTTGGTTGTTCTTTTAAGAAAACCTAAATTATCAAAATTGGCTTAAAACCTAGTGTATACTTAATCACACAACCAAAGAAGAAACTCAAGGGATTGTCAAAAATTTGCTAATAAAAACATGGAAGGTATATATGGTTTTATAGATATAGGCTAAATTTAACTTAAAAATTGAATCACATAGTTCTATGATATTTAAACTAATATAATATAGAGAAAAAGAAAGCTTATTATTTTGTGAAGCAAGCAACATCCATTATTTAAAACTTACAGAACATATAAGAAAATATAGACTCTTATCCATGTATAGAGATACCAAATTTTTAGTAAGATGGTAGCAGATAAAATATCTATGAATTGGCATAATAATTAAATCATGGTCAAGCCTTTTTCCTCATCCCACAAATGTAGGAATGTTCAAAATTAGGATATAAATTACTATGAATTTTTACATTAATAGCTTAAAAGAGAAAACTAATGTGATCATATCAACACGTTTACAAAAATAGATGATACTTTTCAATAGTACATTACAATTTTCTAATAAATTATTATGAAAGGAACTTATCTTAATATAATTACACAGTAAAGGGGCACTACCAGAATCGGTCATCAAACATTAAACCAAGGAGCAAACTTACTGGGTTCAAACATGGCTCCCTCACTTCCTAGCTTTAGTGTTTTGGGCAAATCATTTAACATTCTGTGCTTCTGCTCCTTCGTGGTATTCTTGTGAGAATTCAAAGTAGTAATACATACAAAATGCTTGAAACAATACCCTGGCACTTGTAGCACTATTAAGTTTCACCTGTGTTATTATTCTTATTGCCACTAAAAACAAGGACATGTCAATTGGGGTCTGCCATCAACACTCTCGTTCAACATCATTCTGAAGATTTTAGCTAATGTAATGGGATTAAGAAAATATATGCACATACTGAAAAAAGAGACAATTAAAGAACTATTACAACTACTAAAAGATATCTGAATGGTGATTAGTTTCATGGTAAACCTGTAGGAAAATGTGACTCTTCTTATGTCAGATAATCAGGTAAAAAATATGCTAAGAATGGAAATCTCTTTCACTGGAGAAATAATAGTTGTTTATTTCTAGATACAAATATAAGAAATGTGCAAGAGCTATATGACAAAAACCAGAAAAAACACTGATATATATATAAAATATTAACCAAATAATTCAGACATATACTAAGTTTGTACATGACATGATTCAATAATTTGAAGAGGTAACTTCTGCCAAAGTTAACATGTACATTTGGTGCAATTCTAATCAGATTCCCAGTTTGGGGGTCACAACAGATTGCTTATAAATTTCACCTGATAGAATAGCTAAGAACATTTTTAATAAGAAAGAAGGGGAGAAATCCAGTTACCAGAACAGAAGGAACATGTCTATGATCCATGGTAGTAAATAAGATTGTGCTGCTTTGAATCAGGGAATATTGTGGAGATTTGTGAATCCTGGAAAAGAGCTCTAGTATTACATTAGACAGCATAGAATAATCCCTGTCAATTTTTGAGCATAGCATTTACATGTTGGGGATTCCTAGATTAAGGAATTAAACATCTACCTTCAAAATATGGAGTCAATCTTGAAGGCTAAGGATTCCCAAAAGTCAGGCTTCCAATGCACTGCACCAAAATAACCTGGGCTATATATTCACGGAGTTATCCTGACACTTTGTGAGTTAGAATGTTCTACACTGCGACGTGGTAATCTGCCCTCTAACTAGCCCTTCTGGTGATTCCATTGAGCAGCGTTTTGAACTCTGATCTTAATTTTCAAAGGTCATTACTTATGAGAATCACCTGGTTCTCAGAAGAACCGGTAGAAAATGCAGATTTCCAAGTTTCTCCCCCAGAGATTCTCCTTCAACAGATCTAAGCAGGGAAATAGGACTCAGAATTTAAAAATAAGCATTTTAAATTGGAGCACTAAACTCTAGGAGAAAAAGCTTTATATTACCATTTGACTAACAGTAATTTTAATTGTAAATTTTATCTCCAGGCTAAATATGATTGCTATGTGTAGACAGAATTATCTCAGGGAAAGATTACAGACAGGTTTAGGCAGCAATCCTAATAACGTGGGTGTAAGATTGTTGGGAACAGGAGTTTTTAAACAGATTGGCTTTAAGTGCAATACTTGGATAAAATTTATGGCATTTGGTAACTATTTGGGGTCACTAGTGAGAGGGAGGAGGCATGTGGCTTTTAGCAATGTAGTCAGAAGAATAAGCAGGTTTTGCGAGGTGAAGATATATTTGTGTTAGGTTTATAAACTTTATCAGGTAATAGGAATGAAGAGGTGTGACGGGTCCCAGGAAATGTAAGGCTGTCTTTCAAAGAATAGAAATAACTTTTGAAATACTTGACAGGAAAGAAGATTAATGAAGAGATAAGCTTAGAATGGAACTTTTGAAAATGTAAAGCTTCAAGAAGTGAGAAGCAAACACCACAAATGTATAAAATGAGTGAGAATGCAAAGTATTTGAAAATTAACTAAATTCGTGTTGCCTCAGTTCCTCAGAGAAAAGCTAAACAGGCAGCGCTTTATCCTAGCACTTTTTCTCACGTGGGAACAAAGAATACGCTTATTGCAGCAATCCGCCACTTGTAACACAAACCTCCATAACCTTTAACTCAACTACTCATTGATTCTAAGTGTTATTTCTTCCCCTGCTGACTACATTTGCAATCCAAATATAGTGTCCAAAGATGTGAATAACCTGTATTTAACCCTAAACAAGTATTAAGTTACAAATGACGTATGTCCAATATCAATCAGTTTTAGCTCTTTCAAACATCCTTTTGTAGCCACCAACCGTAACTTGGACCAATTTTGTCTGTGTTCAAAAAAGGTCTTTAGGATGTAGGAAACAGTTCTATGAAATAAAAGTATTCCAAAAAAGCACTCTGGGAATCTCATTTTATAAACTGAATAATACTTCAAATGAATAGAATGCTTAAAAAAATTCTCCAATGAATCAAGCTGTAGGTGAAAGAGTTTTATATTCCTCCTTTTCATCTATTTTTTTATGTTCTAATTTTCATAATTAGAGTTTTCTTATATCATTGATTCACAAAATCATGAAATTGAATCTCTTAGTCCAATCTCCTATACAATGAAACAAATCCCCCAAACTGAGCAAGTCACACCACCAAGAGACATAAGTATCTATTTTGTACATCACTTTGGAAGTATACTTCATATAAAATCATTGACTTATTTTTCATAATTACCAATTATTTTTTTGCCTTAACTTTAATAAATATACTTAGAAATTACATATAATTTTATGATATAGTGCATCTTTAATTTTTATGCTACATGTTTTATTAAAATCCCTTGAATATTCCATGACTATGTCATTTGAAGCATAGGAAGCCTATTAAGGAATTAATACTTCCAAATCTACTTTTTTTCTACTAAATTGTTCTCTTTTCCTTTCAACCAGTACATTTCAATATTAATCTCTTGAAGGTTCAGCTCTTGCTTCTATATTTCTCATTGGGAATACTAGTGGTAGTTTAGGTAAGGCAATCCTTCTTTATGTGGGTTTATCCCAGGGTAAGGCACCCACTTGAATGTTGTGAGCACTGGAAACTCATTAATCCTATCTGTCTTAGACTCATCCATTCCCCATCAAAGAAAAACAGTCATCTTTGAAATGTATCCTATCCTAGCCAGAAGGTCAATGAGAACTAGACCTGATGGCATTTGGGGGCTTCTTTGCTCATACTGTTATTGTTGAGTTTAGACTCTGCAAGAGTATGTAGGCACATTCCCCATACAAAACTCTAGCTATGTGAAATGAACAATCTGTTTGAACCACTTCTATCCTAGTTTACGGTTTTTAATCAGACTTCTCTCTGATAATGGATCTTGGCCTCAATGGCCTAATTTCCTCTGAAGATGATCCCTACTTATACTAAATTTTAGCCACTTCTTGTTTTCTGTGTCTACATCAGCAAAGTTTCCTACTAGATTAAATTTCTTTGATGTCAAATATGTCAAGTAATAAGTTCAAGTTCACTATATTTCAGGCAATTTCATGTTGGGTTACTGACCATTCCTCAGGGGAAAAATGACACCCCTACAATCATTAATAGTTCCTAAACCCCCTACCACCTGAATTTAACTATAGTTCTATTTATGTTATATCCTGGCTTCATGACACCAGTATGTTTCAAAACTTGGTGTAACTCAAAATATTGATTAGTGACTTCCTTCTTCTTTGAATAGAATTCTCTGTAGGAAATACTAATTAATCTTACTTCATCATGTTATTAATAAGCCATTATTATTTATCTTTTATAGTTGAGAAGTTACTTAACTAGAAATTTCTTTTTTAAAAAATTACTTTCTTTTCACTAATAGCCTATCAGGTTTAAGTCACATATAATTTAGTCCAATTCCCATCTTTCCTTTCCATTGAGAAAGTCTTTTAATAACTCTGATTCTCTGAGTACAACTGGAAAATGCAGTTCATTCATTTTCTACTACAATTAACATAAAACAAAGGCAACAATTCTTTAGATATAATTAGCAATTGCATTTCTTAGTGTAAAAGTAGTTTGCCTCAAGAGTTATTAAATAATGAAAATTAGAAATAAAATACTTTCATCCCAAGCTATAGCTTTTTTCTAGGACATTTAACTGAACTGGTCTCATATTTAAACATTTTTTTAAAAAATTCCAAACATAAGCAAAAATAAGTTTACGAAACTTAGAACTCATGCTTACAAAGAATAGAGCAACAGTTAATAATCAAATCTATTGATCTATGTTTTAGTGGTATGGCTAGTTAATTTTTGATTCCTATTGAATTTGTATAAAAATGTTCTGTGATCTTACTATTCAGTATAAATTGACTAAAAATATGCAAACACTCCTCTGCTAGTTTCTTTATCTAATGTTGTTTGTTATAATTGTTTTTATTTTTACATTTTTACAGTTCGTTTTTAAGTTACCCAATGGGTTTCATATAATAAATACTAGATATGTATTTTCTTTAATGAAATGATGATACTTTAAAAAAAAGTTTAAATTTATAAATGTTCTACACTCAATTTTTATAGACCTCATTTATAAAGTCCAGATAACTTTAAAGAAACATTGCTGTGCCCACTGAAAGATTCTTTCATTGAAAGTGAAATTAAGTTACTATGAATTTTAGACAAATGGGGGAATGAAAAATTTACCATTTGATTATAACTTCTTAGCCATTGCTTCCATCTCTATGTAGGTCTTATAATATGCTGCTTTGATTTTGGAGATTTTTATAATCAAAGGAGGCAAAAAATAGAAGTCCAGTTTTTTTCTACCTGTCCTTCACAATATAGAAAATAAAATAAGATAATCAGTTATCTTGATATCCAAATCGTTACGTCTGTAAGTTTGTAGAGCTTTGTTGTTGTTCGATGTTTGTTTGCCTTTAGGCATTTATTTGAATGTCAGGCTCAGATAATTGAAATAATCATGCTCCTCAGGTTGTAGCACACTTTCATCATTAGTCCATTCATGGGCCCTATCTTGTTTAATCTATCAAAATATCCTGATCCTTAACACTTCTTATAACCTCAAATGCTGTCACTCTGGTTCAAACTCTCATCAATTTTGACATGAGTTAACGTTTTAGAGAGTCTCTTTTAGGGCACTGCCCGGGTCGTGCTCTCTGACTGGAATCTTCTCCCATGTGCGCTCATGGATAAATCCTCCAATTACTTTAAGATTTTGCTTAAGTATCTAGTTCTTGATATCTAAACCATTACCCACCCCTGCCAAAACTCTTGAAACCCTTTATCTTGCTCTATTTTTTTAATACCATGACACTTAACTTTCTGTATAACTTACTCATATTATTACATTTTCTGATTATTATCTGTTGCCTTTCAGCCAACATTGTTTGTATATTTTTTTTCTAGTTATGTTAAAGTGCCTAGAATAATGCCTGGCCTACAATAGAACGAATGAATAGAACTTTTACCTTATGCTAAACCAAGACTTCTGGGGGCAGTTAATACTTTTTGTCTACAGATATATCAGCATGGCACCATCAGTGTAGTGGACAAATATGATCAGGTTCCACTGTTCTTCTTCTGAAATCTTTCTAGATATTCCATTCTGTAGTGAATGAACTTTTCACATGCTTCAACTTCTTACTTATCATCCTTTCTACCTCTGTCTTAAATAATGCCTGGCGCTCCTCCAATTACACTGTTTTATCTGCACCTTTTTCAGATGGAAGTTGCTTCTGCTGCCATAACCCACAAAATCTCCCATTGTAATTATTTACCATCCTCATCAGATTTTGACTTGGGTCATGTATGAGATCAGATTCTCCTGATTCCACATTGTATCTTCCAGACCATTGCTTTTCCAACAAGAAAATCACATCTCCTCTAAGGTGCACGCCTTTTTTGAAGTCATACTTATGCAGCAAATTGTATGTACCAAGCATTATGATCAGAATTGTACATACAATATAGTTAATGAAATCCACATATGCCATACTCCATTCTCCCTCTCCATTCACATTTATTAAACTCCTAGTTATTTACTATCATTCTTTGAAGTTTTAATTTCTCCTATAACTTGCCATTGCTCTAAGTGAGTTTCCAAACCATACACAAACAGTTCATTGCTCAAATCCTGACCTTCCTCATCTGTTTCTCTTCATTCATCTTTTTCTCTGCTCTACTCTAGACACCACTCCCATGATCATCTCTAAGGCTTTGTCATCACATGTCAATTATTCTGTGCCTAATATTGTATTTCCAGATTGTCCACCAAGAGATTCCTTTCTCCTTGACCTTCAAATATTCTCTACATTTCTTCTGGAATATCTTCCAGAAATTTGGTCCTGTACCCCTCTACATTTTACTAAACCATGGCATTTATTCCCTAATATGTGATTATTTGATATCAGTCACCCCTTGTCTCTTGTTTCTTGCAGTTTTCAGACCCAACCAGCTTCTTCCCATTAGAATTCAAATATACTCAATTCTCTCCTATGTTTAATTTTTTAAAACTAAACTAAACTCCTTCAGTTCCACATCTTCCTAAAACCAAAGCTGTCTCTATTTTCTTTCATAATAAAACTCCTTTTATGATTTTTTTCACACTCCCGTCTCTGGTTACTCATCTTTTATTCTCTCTTCAACTTAATGCTGCTAGTTCTACCATAACATTGAAATGTCCCTCAACAAGGTCATTAATAAATTTTTCATTAATAAAAAGGATGCATAATTTTGTTTTCACTTTATTTGACCTTTGCTAGTCTGTGATAATATTGAATTCTCTCACTTCTCTTAGTGTCTATGACATTACATGCTTCTAATTTTCCTCTTCCCTCTCTCCACTTCTACTTCTTCTATGTGAACTTCTTTTCCAGATCACCCCATAAAAGGGGTATTGTTTATAGTATTGTCTCTCATTTCTTATCAGTTTACAGGGTATGCAGTCAGATGTTTTCAATTATATATATTCCTAAGTCTCGCTAATCTGTAATTTTAGTACAAATCTCTTTACCAAGCTCTAATAGACTTTACAATCAACTATCCATATGCAACTATATGGATGTCATTTAATCACCACAAATTTACCATTTCTCCAAAACAAAACTCATTACCTATACTCAGAAATGCCCTCCTTTTCCTTCCAACTCCATAACAGTGGAGAATATCACCACTCAAAATTCGCCTTCAGTAGGAACTCAGGCATCAGAGCCTTCTTACTAGAGTAGCTTACTCACTCCAATATGAATGGGTAAAATTATGAAAAGACACTTCACTAAAGAAGAATGCATATTGCCAATAAGCATATGAAAATAAATTTCACTGGCAATCAAAATGCTAATTAAAATAATGATAAGATGCTACTTATTGCCTATTGATTGGCAAAATTTAAAAAGAGGTATAAATCCGTGCTATTACTGCTTGAGAAATGGATATCTTCATATGGTATTGGTAGTAGTACAAATGGTAAGCTTTTCTAGAGGACAATTTTGCAGTGTTTTTTGATCTATGTCATCTATATTTGTACATGAAATTATAACCAACAGTATTAATAAAATATTTTAATTATTATGACCCTACTCATCAAACATTAAATTAGACTATACTCTCAGTAGACAAATATGTAGTTAGTATTTACCAAAGATAGCTTAAAATGTTCATGTGTTTAATATGTCAGTATATAAATCCAACATAATTACCTTTATTTTGATGTTGAATATTTGAGTTACAACGTTGTCCAACATGAAAATACTATACTACAATTTAAGAAAAGTGTAATAGTCCAAATTCCAGCAAAAACCCGATGGTATACTCAAATGGAATAATTAAAGAAAATTAAATAAAGTGACTATTCATAAAGACATGGGCATGGTGAAGGAAAACAAGCAAGGAATAGGACAACCTCCAGGCTAGCCCCAACAGGGGGAGGAGTGTCATCAGCTCTGATCTTTAAGCGGTCAAGAGGAAGGAGAGTTACCAGAACCCGAAGCCAGTGCTGTAGAACAAGAGGGCCACCTGACGGGAGCTGGGCCTTCACTGGGGAGCACAGCCACAGCCAATCTGCAGCCAGACAAAAAAGGACCCAGGAGACTATATACTTACTTCATCCTCATTGTCACTCTATCCACTAATTTCCTCTCCGATACTCCTGAACCCAGTGGGAAGTCCAAGGGCAAAGAGAGCCTGTTGACAAAGTCCATGAAGGTCAGCCTCCTCAGGCACAGAACAAGGTGGATAAAGGCACAGAATGATTTTAGAGATAAGTGGACAATATTAATGGCATATATATGTTCAAAATATCAAATGTAAGTAAATATTTTTTAATGTTTAAAATATTGCATTTTTATAACAATTTCAGTGGGAAATGCTATTGGGTGATAAAAGACATTAATTTTGTTGTTTGTAAGTGTAATTTTCCTGTATGGAGGTTTATTTTTTATTAATGACCACTCACAAAAATGTTTTAACAGTAAAGTTTCTGCAATACTGAGGCAGATATTATAAATCTTTTGTGATAACACTTTATTGCCCGACAATTATTTGTAATATATTTTTGTTGTTTCTTCATTTTCATAGTAATGTAAACCTATTTTAATTGGTTAAATAATAATTTTTAAAAATTTTACCCTCAGGAAATTGATAATTAGTGAATCCAAATAAATGATTATATGAGGTCTTTCTTATGTTTTTCTTTCTTTCTTCTCTTTTCCCTAACACCCCTTCTAATTCCAAGCATACATTGTGTCTATGAGAGAAGTCAAAAATGTCTGGATGCAGGGCTGGCCCAGTGGCTTAGTGGTTAAGTTTGCATGCTCTGCTTCAGCAGCCTGGGGTTCTCAGGTTGGGATCCCAGGCATGGACTGACACACCACTCATCAAGCCGTGCTGTGGCAGCATCCTACATACAAAATAGAGGAAGCTAGGCACAGAGGTTAGCTCAGGGACTATCTTCCTCACACACACAAAAATATGTGTGGATGCAAAGTGAAAATATTGCATATTTGTTATGGATAGCTCTAGTAAGCAAATAATTGTGGTGCTTTATTTGTTGTCATGTAGATACTAGATGTTATGAGATCCAGAAACCCCTTAGTAGCTGTGTGAGAAGCAGCCACAATACAACTGTGACAAGAAAACAAATCTTAATGCCGAAAAATTAGCATGAAATATTTAATCTATTTTAATTTTTCATCTATTTCAATGATAGCCATATTATATTACAAACTAATTACAATAGCCTATTTAAATTGAATTTTGTATCTTGTTATTGACGTATTCAATTATAAGTGTTATCCTTTGCTCAATGCCAAGGCTCATACACTTTATTTGAAAAGGAGATGATAAGGTTTCTAGGAATACTAGCTAAATGGTGTACATATTTATTGCTGAATACCTTATCAAACATGGAAGGATTGAGTATGATTACAAATTTGACCCAAAATAATTCATATTGAATTTAAATCACAAAAGTCCTCATCCATCAGACTATAGAAGAAAACAAAAGGAAGCAAAATCATGTTTTTGAAAAGAAATAATGAATTCAATCTTCAATAGAATTTAATGAGTACCTGCTTTCTGAAGCAATGGAAGTAGTTATTATACGCAAATGCAGTTAAAAAAGCAAGGATAGCGTCTCTAAAGAACTGAAAGTATACAGAAAACAAACAATTATGGTGCTATATGGAACTAATTAAAACAATGTATTGAGAAAGGATACAATGCCTAGTGAAAATATTTATTAATATCCTTCCTTTCTTTTCTTTTTTTTTTTTAAGATTTTATTTATTTTATTTTTCCCCCCAAAGCCCCAGTGGATAGTTGTATGTCGTAGCTGCACATCCTTCTAGTTGCTGTATGCGGGACTCAGCCTCAGGATGAACGGAGAAGTGGTGCCTCGATGCGCACCCGGGATCCGAACCCGGGCCACCAGCATCGCAGCGCGCGCACTTAACCACCAAGCCACAGGGCCGGCCCCTTCCTTTCTTTTCCATTTTTCTGCCACCCTCCTGATATTTACCCAGTCTCTTTTTCCTATTCACAAGCACCAAATTAATATTCACAAACAAATTATATTATGAGTTATTTCTTCTAAAATTGTGAATAAAATCCATTAGCTCAGGGTATCAAACCAGCTTCAATTGATCATTGCAGATTTATCTCACTAGCCTCTCAAAAATCAGTTATCTGATTCAGCCATGTTGATCTATTACACGCACATAAAATTCACTTTATGCATCCTTTTCCTTGGTAGTCTATGGGGAGATGTTTAGCAGTGAGCACAGGGCAGTGTTGGTATATTATAGGATTAGACAGCTGTAATGCAGTTGGATTGTAATACAATTTGTAGTGATGTTTGCATCTCAGTTTATTCACATGAACTAATGTTATTGCAAAGGCTGGATACTATAAAAATAGTACATAAATTAACCAATATGAAAATATTATTGGTTTGTCAATGCCTACCCACCAAAAGCCACCAGGAACTTCTGTTGCCGAACAGAGTTGGTGCTCATTTCACCAAAAGAGACCTCAGACCATGGGGAACAGGGGGATCTAGAAGGCTGGTGGGAGGGGCTTGTTATAGGACTTGGGCTTCTGTTAAGTCCTGGGGAGGGTTTTGCATATTACTATTGCTTTCTTTGCTCAAATGAAGTATTATTTGATGTTATCTCATGACAAAAAATACATATTTTCTTGTTTCCTCAATAAAGCCTACTTTAGTACTATATTAAGTAATCAATAGATATTTGCTGATTTCAGTATTGATTTCTGATTTCAATATTTCATTGCTTTGTTTGGAAGGGAGTCATTTTTCAGGTGATGTAAGTAAAATTTCAAGCAATATTTGAAAATAATATTATAGTTATATTAAAAAAATCAAGATTTCTATTTGTAAATATTTAGTTTAGCCAATGCAGCTACTATCATACAATGCCAGCAATAGAAAAATTTAAAAATTGAAAGTACCATTTTGTTGTTGGCCAGCCCTGGTGGTCCAGTGGTTACGATTCAGCGTTGTCACCGCTGAGGCCCAGGTTTGTTTCCCGGTCAGGGAACCACATCACCTGTCTGTCAGTTGTCATACTGGTGCAGTTGCGTGTTGCTGTGATGTTGAAAGCTATGCCATTGGTATTTCAAATACCAGCAGGGTCACCCACGGTGGACAGATTTCAGTGGAGCTTCCAGACTAAGACAGACTAGGAAGAAGGACCTGGCCACTCAGTTCTGAAACAAATTGGACATAAAAACCCAATGAATAGTGGTGGAACACTTTCTGGTGCAGCCCCAGAAGGTGAGAGGATGGTGCAAAATGACTGGGCAGGGTTCCACCCTGCTGTACACAGGGTCGCTAGGAGTCGGAATTGACTTGATGGCACTAAAAACAAATTTTGTTACTATTTTTTTTTTTTTAAGATTTTATTTATTTGTTTTTTCCCCCCAAATCCCCAGTAGATAGTTGTATGTCATAGCTGAACATTCTTCTAGTTGCTGTATGTGGGACGTGGCCTCAGCGTGGCCGGAGAAGCGGTGTGTCAGTGCGTGCCCGGGATCCCAACCCGGGCCGCCAGCAGCAGAGCGCACGCACTTAACCACTAAGCCACGGGGCCGGCCCTGTTACTATTTTTTAAGATATATTTTCTATTTACAGGTTTTCAGGAAGGCATTCATGGAATGATATATTTTATTAAAATACAAATCATCAAGAAAATTTCCAAAATTTATAAGCTAATTTATCAGTTAGAATTGCTTTTCACTGGAAATAATAGAAAATTGTAATATGGTGGCTTAAACAACAATAAGTTTATTGATCTCAGTAATGAGCAGTTCAAAGGAAAGCAGGCCAGGGTAGATCTGGCTGTCCAGTGATGTCATAAATAACCCCAGCTCCTTCTCTCATCCCGCACTTCCATTCTTGGAGTGTGATTTTTTTGCAAGATGGCTGCTTTGTCTCTAAGCTTCATGTCTATGATCCAGGAGAGATGAAAGTGAAAGGCTCCAACCATGTCCCCAAGTTTTGTCTTTTTGTTAACAGAAAGAAGAAAAAAAGACAATCATTCACAAGTACTTCTGTTTATATCTAACTGGCCAGAACTATGATACCTGGCCAGTCCTAACTGTCAGGCAATTTAAAAAGGTGAATAGTTTATCTTCCTTATATCTATAGTAGAGGAAGTCAAAGGAACATACAGGTTGTAACTGGCGTTTAGGAGACATTCCATAGTGGCCACAACACAAAATATATACACACACACAGTTAAATTATGTATATGTTAGCTTATCATTGCTGAAAAATTTCTTTATGATCTTTATTTTAATAAAAAAAACACATGTGAATGTTTTCCTGAAATTCCATGAATAAGAAATACACTTAAAAATAGTTATTTATATATATTTAAAGCAGTATTAATGTATATGTATAAACATATATACAAATACATACAAATGAGACATATATGCAAATAAAACCCACTATGTATTGAAATAAAGTATTTAAAAATTAAAGGAGGGCCGGCCCGTGGCTTAGCAGTTGAGTGCGCTACTGGCAGACCGTGTTCGGATCCCGGGCGTGCACAGACACACCGCTTGTCCGGCCATGCTGAGGCCGCGTCCCACATACAGCAACTAGAAGGATGTACAACTATGACATACAACTATCTACTGGGGCTTTGGGGGAAAAAAGGAGGAGGATTGGCAATAGACGTTAGCTCAGAGCCGGTCTTCCTCAGCAAAAAGAAGAGGATTAGGATGGATGTTAGCTCAGGGCTGATCTTCCTCACACACACACACACACACACACACACAAATTAAAGGATATGTCTTTAAAAGTTAATGACGACATCATTGTTTTCATATCAATGTAGAGAAAAATGCAACTATCATATTCCTAAGCAACATTTCATGACTCAGTATGTGTGAATCTAGGAGATATCATTTTAAAATAAAATAATAGAGGGGCTGGCCCGGTGGCGCAAGTGGTTAGGCGCTCACTCTCCGTTGCGGCTGCCCAGGGTTCGCCGGTTTGGATCCCGGACGCACACCAACACACTGCTTGTCAAGCCATGCTGTGGCAACATCCCATATAAAGTGGAGGAAGATGGGCATGGATGTTAGCCCACGGCCAGTCTTCCTCAGCAAAAAAAGAGGGGGATTGGCAGATGTTAGCACAGTGCTGATCTCCTCACAAAAATAATAAATAAATAAATAAATAAAATAAAATAATAGATACTCATAAATGAGTGATTAAGTTTTAAAGTTTACATTGAAATTTAAAACCTGAGAGAATAATTGCAAAACAGGATTTCCAAAACAAAATTAAATGCAGTTCCATTTACCTTGTTCTGCAGTATATTTCTCTAGGCTCTATTTTTGTTATGTTTTGATAACTCCTTCTAGAAGTAGGAAAGATTAATCCAGATTTCTTATTGGTAAAAATAGCAAACATGTGTTGTTGGTTATTCATTATCCATTATGCTGATGGTCAAATATCTTCTCTGTTCCCAGCTCAGGCTTTATGTGCACAGCCCCCTTCTAATATTGCCTACCAAGAATTTACCTATTGTACTCTGATGAGTCTGCCTCACATATATTAACCCCTCCTTATTTTCTGCTTAGTTCTTATGTAGTTTATACTTTTGCATGGATTTGAAGAGATGACTGTGCTGTGTGAAGAAAATGAAATTTTATTTGCCATTCTTCCCAACACCCAAAAAACATCCACATAGAAATAAATTGCTACCCACATTCTGATTGGTACAGAGATGAGGTTTTGTAAAGACTGAGATGTTTTAATTTAATCTAGCTTCATCTGCTTTATATTTACTGTGGATTCCTCCAATATTCTATCCTTATGTTGTTTATCTCACTTGAATTGTATTGGCATTACATAATTCTTTTTTTCTCCATTTCCATAGAGGCTTTTTTTTTTTTTTTAAATTGGGAATTGAGAGGCTGGTTTGAATGTGAAATTTCTAATCAATACTTTAAAAAAGAAAGTCATGACAGTTATCCAGCTTGGGGGAAAATGAACTGAAATTAATGTGAAAGAAAACAGGAAGATAAAGATAAATTAAATTTATTAAAACTGAGAAAATCTGAAACTACAATTAAAGATGGTTATATCAATGGATATTAAACATGGAAATAGACCTAAATGCATTCCAAATGGGAAAATGAGAGTTTAGAATAACATTATGTAAATATTCAATCTTCGTTATAATTAATAGCTAGATGTGCTATGGGCATCTTCAAATAATTCCCAGAAAGTTGGTTTTGAAAATTGCTCTTGTTAAAGGGTCCTATCTTTGGACTTACTAGCTTTCCTTGACCTAGAAGAGACTGAATAGTGACTTTAAAGTCACCATGAAAGATACAATGAGCCAGGATTTTTTTGGTTTAATTGATTACTTCAATATCTTAAAAAACAAGACAGAAAGAAAGCAGAAAGAAAGGAAAAAGTAAAGGAGAGAGAGAGAGGAACACATTTCCAAAGGATCATTTATTTAAGTCTACATTATTTAGTCTACAACAATATACAAAGTTGAAATAACTAATTCTTTGTGATTTCTTAGGCTTCCTTATGTCCCATTTAATAAACGGTCTTTGAAGATAAATTTTAAGATACTAATTTACTAGAAAGCACTAAAAATTCACTTAAACCTACTTTGCCAAATGCTTCTCAAATTGGCACTGCTAAGAAATGTCTAAAACAGAGGCAAATTTTAGGGAAGGTGTAGCAGTACACAAAGAGAAGTTACATCAATAATATAAGACTTTATTGATTCAAAAGGCATTGGAATGCCTTTGACTTGCAATAAGTGGTACATACAATACTCACACACATATACGCACACGTATTGATTGGAATGTAGACTATGATGTGTTTCAAACTGGCAAAACTTCTAAACCAAAGGCACCAGATGAGACAGGATGAAATAAAAATGTTTTTCACTCCACAAAACTTCTAAAGAAAAGAGATTAAATGAGATAAAGGAAGAATAACAGATGAGACTCCTTTGCCACATTAAGCTATGCTCTTTGAGTACTCTTTCCATGTCATTTTTGGTAGTGATGGAGAATGCTAATAAGGAAAAAAATTAAGACAACACCAATTATTTTGAAGGCATGCAGTTAGGTACGTAGCAACTAACCTGAAGCTTTGTGGATTCCAGATGGGACAAGTAATCAGATTACTTGTGGGTGTTTTAATGGTACCCACAGGGTGTCATAAAATCACTCACCATATGTTTGATATCTATTCAGCTCTGTTTCTTTGAACTGCTACTTTAATCTTCCTTTTTATTTACTTTTTATTGCCATACACTTAAATTGATGTCTTTTCTTATCTACAGATAAACTTACAGGCAATATGTGAACACTCATGCTCATCTCTTATCTCTCATTTTACTGTATTTCCTACTTATTTCATTGATATTTTAGTTGAATGCCCTATAATGTGGCCATCATTCAAGCTTTATGTCTGAAGATTTTCATTCCTATGTTTGCTGAATTTACTCTAGGTTTTGTGATTCGGAATATAGAGGACAGAAACCAAATTGTTATGGGTTAGAAAAAAAATGGAGGTATAGAAATATAGAAAATGGGTATGGATCATATGTAAATCTATCAGAAAACTTTAAGTGGTTCTAAGTCACATTTAATACATTTGTTGTATGCATTCTAAGCTAGCTTACATTATCATGGTCTGAGGTAACATGTTACCGTGAATTGCTGGGTTGTTGGCAAGGCAATTTTAATAGTGTTGCAAATTCTTTTTCTGATAAATGGGGAACTTGTTTCCAAATCAAACTCCAGGATGAAAAGGACCATCAACCCTAAAAAATCCTGTTATATGCACAACATATAGCATGACAATCACAGCTGAGAGAACACAGAACATTCAAGATAAAGACAATGGAAACTAGAACTTTGCACATCCGCTTTTGTAAATACATGAGGCAGAGGGCTACATTACTGCAGAGCATTTGATAGGGAAAAAAAGCAAGATTGTTGTTATCTCACAATATTCATTCTTCTATCTCTTCAGTGAGTGAATCCCCTGAGTTTCAACTGGGTGTGTGTACCAAGCTAAAGACTACATTCCAGACTCCCTTGCAGCTATCTGTGGCCATGTGACTAAGTTTGAAAGAATGTATTATGGACATAAGTGAAAGGTGCAAAGTGAGTCATTTTCTCAAAGACCAAGACACTTGTCTTTGCCTTGTTCTTTCCTTGTCACTGGTTGGGAAATGATGGATGACAGAGTAGCTATGGAAGTCACACCTCAAATACAGTCCCACTAACTCGAGATAACACATTTCTGGATTGTTATGTGTGAAATAAATATTTTTCTGTTCTCTAAGCAAATTAATTTAAGCTACTATTTTTGAGAATTTTTGTTATAGTAATTTCATGTATACTCAAATACACATGCTGTCTGTGAAATCAATTGTTAATAATCTATTGCTGAGATGAGAAAGTATGTCAGCACAGATTAAGACTTTCTCTATAGTTATTAGTAAGGGGCCTAAGTGGTTAAACCAATGAAGGCTACACTACTTTCAGAATTCTGATTTAATGTCGTTCATACTTGTTAGTCTAAGCATCTCAAAGTTATTACCTAATCACCAGGAGACCACATATTTTTAGCTTTTATCTTACCTATCAACAACTTTATGAGAAGTGCAAGATATTTACCTATGATTTAGCTAAAATATGTTCAGATATATCCATACAAGGTCAGTGTGATTCAGAGTTTCTTTTTACTCCCAAGTTTTAAGGATATTTTGTGCTTATCATGATTCATAAGGTCTTTCTGATGGTTAAATCTTTTTTTTTAAATTAATTGTCTGTCATCGTGTGCTTGCCCTTGCAATGGCATCTCTCAGTGAAATCTATTAACTGATTTTCTGGTCAATTGCATGCATTACAGTTTTGCAAATTTAGATTATCATTACTGTGAATTTGATAAACAACTATGTATATACATATACATTTTAAATGACACTTGTTCTACCTTTATTTGGCTTTTAGTGAAGTTGAACATTTTTAAAAGTTTATTAAGCATTTACATTTATTCTGTTGGGTATACACTATTCCTGTCTTAAACTTTTTTTTGAGTATGCATTTCTTACTGATTTAAAAGCAATTTTTACCTATGTACAATATTAATTAATTGTCTTATACACTTGTGGCAAATGCTCTCTTTGCATTTTAATGAAAATATGTTTTCTGAAATAAATCTCAGTTTTGGCTCACTTGTCAGAAGGCTGATCTCTGTCTCCTATACTACCAGTAGGGCTTAGACACGAGGTTAGAGTAGGGAAGAAGTGAGATATGATTTTTTTTTTTTTAAAGGCAATACCTGATGCCTTGTTGCCTTTGAGGGACAGTGGAGAAAAAAAGAGTGAATAGGAAGAAACAAGAGATTTTTTCTCTGCCATTCCCAACCCCTGTAGGTAAACATCAAGGTGTGCAGTCTTTAGAAACACCTTATAATTATGAGGTGGGCTGTGAAGCACTAGATAGTGCCAAGTTTCTCTAGAACCACTATTAACAGTCTCTATGCCTCTAGGGAAAGGTGAAATAAACCCACTTCTTACTGGGAGTGCAAAATGGCAGCATGCATAAGTAGATGCATAAAACTGAGTTGGTGATCATTACACCTCCACAGTTGGTTCCACACAGAAATTTTTATATTCAATAGTGAGAGGATGTCAAAGGAACAGCTAACATTTATGAGGTAGTAGAGCCCTGACACCAAGAATTCCCTACATATGGTGACTTGTAAGGGAAAATAGCCAGAAGTTTTGCTGGCACCTTAGTGAATTGATTTCTAGTGGTTTTGCTGGCATCTCTGTATTCACAGCAACAACCCAATGAGAAATTTCCTAGAAATTAAAATTTCCAAAGTATATGGAATCACTCATTCATTCCACAAATATTCCTAGAGCACCTTTTATGTGTGAGGCACTGTGCTAAAGACTTGGAATACAACAGTGAAAATGTAGATATGGTCCTGACTCTCTTGGGGTTTGCATTGTAATATAGTATACAGCAAAAAAATATGTAAACAAAAATAAACAAAATAATCATTTGAAAGGATTCTACAATGTAGAATAAACAATTCGTTTATTGAAGTTCAATTTCACATAGTAAGAAATAGAAATTTCATTTGTTAGTATGCATTTATATTAAAAAGAGAAGCAAGAAAAGGATTATCTCCATAATCATTATTTTAAAAACATTTCTCATTAGATTACAGCTAATGGTAAGATGATCTAACACATAGAAAATAAAAATAAATTAAATATCCATAAATCAAACTGGAAATTATTAAAATATTGAAAGTTTCTAAGATATAGGTACAATATAAAAATATAGAAACCTGCAATAAATATAACATAATTTTCTTTCCTTGTTTTATTCTATCATCTAACTCCTGACAACTTTCAGCTGAGCCCACTGGAACTTCTTGGTAGTCATCAGAGATCTCCCACATCCTCAACATTCACAATGAATGTTGTGTTCTCATTTTTTTTCTTTTTTTTTTTTTTTTAATAATTTTATTTATTTTTCCCCAAAGCCCCAGTAGATAGTTGTATGTCATAGCTGCACATCCTTCTAGCTGCTGTATGTGGGACGCGGCCTCAGCATGGCCGGAGAAGCGGTGTGTTGGTGCGCGCCCGGGATCAGAACCGGGGCCGCCAGCATCAGAGCACACGCACTTAACCGCTAAGCCACAGGGCCGGCCCCTCATTTTTTTTCTAACTGAAACCTGGCTTTCCTCTAGGATGCTGATTCCTCTGTATCTCTCCTAAATAGCAGTCTTTTCTCTCCCATAAGGCTTTATAAGTCTGGGCTGAGAGGTAGAATAGGTTTCTCCCTTTCTATTCATTGCTGCTTCTAGGTCATTCTCCTTCCCTTGATGCCTCCTACTCTTTAAAGGAGATTTGACTCTCATGTCATCAAACTATACAAACCACCAAGCTCTTTATCAATCAGAGATAGCTATTAACTCTGGGTTACTCCTCTTCATTCCTGCTATTCTTCCTATAATTTTGGATGATTTCACTATTTTTGGAGGTGACTCTCCCAATATCTTGTCTTTTGTTTACTCTTTTCCTCAAGGATTCTTTAATTCTTTTACCTATTACCCTATCTTAGTTGCTTACTCTCTCGTATTTGCCAATAGCTGTGACTGACGATAAGTTTAAAACATTTATACCTAACTTGAAATCAGCTTACTTTCCAGTTGAAGTTGGAGAGGAGAGAAACGGACAAAATTAAAAGATGCAAAGGAAGTAGAATATATTAGTCTTGCTGAAATATTCAATATAGGTACAATATTTTTGGACTTTCCAGTGGGATCCACAACGTTGCCATTTACTGAGACTGTGTTTGAGGAGGATAGCAAAGGGAAGTTCAACTTTGCATATATTAATTTTGCATAGGCAGTTTATTATATGAGCCTATAAATTGGAAGAAAAAGATGAGATGCAGAATACTATTTGGATACCAACTATTATGTGGGAATAATAGTTAAAGACAAGTCGAAAAGAAGCAAATGAATAGGAATACGAGGTTAGGGGCCGGCCCGGTTGCGCAAGCGGTTAAGTGCGCGTGCTCCACTGCGGCAGCCCGGGGTTCACTGGTTTGGATCCCGGGCGCGCACCAACACACCACTTGGCAAGCCATGCTGTGGCGGCATCCAATATAAGGTGGAGGGAGATGGGCATGGATGTTAGCCCAGGGCCAGTCTTCCTCAGCAAAAAAAAAAAAAAAAAAAGAGGCGGATTGACAGATGTTAGCACAGGGCTGATCTTCCTCATCAAAAAAATAAAAAGAATACTAGGTTAGAGTGAGAAGAACAGATAAGGGACAGACAGGGAACTCTATAGAACACAACACTTAAGGAATTAAGTTTCTTCCTGATGAATTTTTAAATAATTTAATCAAATAAAAAACAACCTTAGCTTTTGATTAGACAGTCTTGAAACACATATTAATATGGGGAAATTTGCATTTTCACAATATTTACTTTAAGCACATAAAAATATGCTATAACTTCATTTTTTCAAGCTTTATTACGTAAATTTTATATTTTTATAAGTCCTCCTTCATGTTTTCTCTTGTTAAGCTTATTCATAAGAATTTTATTTTTTTCCAAAATATATTTGAATTCATTTGTTAATTCAGTAAATATTTGTTGCTGTATTTACTATATGCTGGTTGCTTTTTGACACTTGGGATGTATCAGGGAACAAAACTGATAGAAATTGCCCTATTGAAACTTATATTATAATTGGAAGAGACGAATAGTAGAAAAACTACATAAATAAGTTGTATAGTATATGTATTGGCGAACCCCAAGACCACTTCCATGTTTGATGATTTACTAGGAGGACTCACAGGGCTCAACATATAGTTGGACTCTGGCTACAATTTATTACAGTGAAAGGATACAATGTACAATGAGCAAAACAAAAAGGTGCAGAGAAAGTCCAGAGGAAACAAGCAGCAAGCTTCTAGATTCCTCTCCCAGGAGAGTCATGCAGGACCCACTTTATTCTCTCAGCAATAAATTATAACAATATGTGTGAAATGTTGCCAACCAGCAGAGCTCATTAGACACTCAATGTTCAGAGTTTTTATCCAGGGCAGATCATATATGCACCTCCTCTTTGGTATATACACAAATTCCAGACTTCCAGAAAAACAAGATGTTCAGCATAAACCATATTGTTTATGCAAACAGTTTAGGTACAATGAGTCATTCATACCAGTTAATAACATTGTAGGAAACCTCCCAAAACTCAAGTTCCCAGATGCCAGCTGGGAGTCAAACTTGTAAACAGGGCTTTTAAAGGCTAGCAATCAATCGTGCTATGTGCTCTTTTCCACATAGTGTATTAGAAGGTGATAAATGCAATAAATAATAAAGCAATGTGTGGAGATTTGGGAGTGTTGGGAGTGAGGATAGTTTGCAATTGTAAGTAAGAGGATCAGAGTAGATCTCATTAAGAAGGTGGCATTTGAGCTTGAGATGGGAATGAGTTAACCATGAAGATCTCTTAATATATGCACAGGGAATAGCCAGCAAGGCCCATCAAAAGGCCAAGTGCTGTGCTACTAAGCAGTGGATAAGATTGTAAAGAGATATCAGAAAGGTGGAGAAGACAGCAGATAGTTTGGGTTATCAAAGGCTATTTTAGGGAGTTTGGATTTTACTCTGAGAAAAATAGAGAGCTTTTAAAGGGTTTTTAGCATAGGAGTTAATCTGAAGGATTAAAATGGCTACAGCGTTGAGTATAGCTTTAAATGGGGCACGGGTAAAGAAGGAACACCAGTTAGGTAGTTGTTATGATAATCCAGGAAAAAGGTGATAGTAGATTGGTTCAGAGTGGATAGCAGTGGAAGTGAGATTAATCTCATCTGAGATATATTTTGAAGTTAGAGCAGCAGATTTCCTTGAAAGATTTTGAGGTGCGAGAGAAAGAAACAGGGATGACTCCAGGGTTGTTGGTCTGAGAAATGAAAAACTAGAGTTGCTATGCATTGAGATGAATAAGTAAGGATGAGGATGAAGTAGGCTTGGCGGAAAAGATCAGGAGTTGAGTTAGTACATGTTAAGCTTGATATACTCATTAGATGTGTATACTTATTAGATGTGTATACATGTAAGACTATTAGATGAGCATACCTATGTTACATAAGTAGTTGAATATGTCTCTGGAGTCCACAAGAAAGGACACTGCTGCAGAAGCAAATTTAAAAATCATTGGCCTACAGAAGAAAGAGATAACTGAGAGAGTGAGTTAAAAAACCAAGAACTGAGTCCTGTGGCACTTCATTAGTAAGAGAATGTGAGAAGGGCATGAATCAACAACGGATCTGTGAAGAAACCAACCAGTAAGATATGAAAGAAACTAAGATCAGGTGGTAGTTTGGAAAGCAAGTAAAGTCTATAAAGGAAAGGGTATTATCAACTGTGTCAAATGCTATTTAACAGGCCAAAGAAAATTAAAGTTGAAAATTGACTATTGGATTTAGTAATTTAGAGGTCACTGATGAACCTGACAAGATCAATTTGGCTGAATGGTAGGGACAAGAAACGTGACTGGAATGAGTTTAAGAGAAAATGTAAAGATAGAAATTGATGAGTATTTTCACCAAAAAAGGAGCAGATAAATTGGCACTAGAAAAAAATTTTATCACAAGTATTTTTTTTGCGTGGTTGCTTTAATTTGTTCTGTTTTTGTTCTTTTTTTTTTGGAATGGGGAAATAGCAGCATGTCCGTAAGCTGATGGTAATTATCCAATATGAAATGAGCAGTGAGTAGATGACAGAGGATGGTATCTCATGAAGAGGTGAGGAATTGGATTGAGAAACAAGGATTGATTGTTCTATATTAAAAGAAAGGCAGAGTGTGTGGGCACAGATACTGACAGGTGTCCACATGTGGTAGTGGGAGTCAGAGTTTTTAGAATTACTTCCATTTTCTCTGTGAAGTAAGAGGAAAGGTCATTAACCAAGAATGAGAGAGGAAAAGGGGTTTTTGAGGGGACTAGAGAAGATGTAAAAGAATGCTTGAGGACAATGAGGAAGTGGGTAAACTGAGATATGTAGTATGGTTTCTAGATAGCCAGCTTAAAGACCCCTTGAGGTTGGTGGTCATGATTTTTAAAGGGAGACCAATTAGTGGGATTGCTGTTTTTCTTCTACTAGATTTATCTGCATAGGTTCAGGTTTAAAGTAGGCCGATCATTGTATTTAAACAAGGTTGTAGGGGCCGGCCCAGTGGCATAGCCTTTAAGTTGGCGCATTCTGCTTCGGTGGCCTGGGGTTTGCAGGTTCAGATCTTGGGCGCGGACCTACTCACCGCTCATCAAGCCAGCTGAGGCGGTGTCCCATATAGAAGAGCTACAACTCTACAACTACGATGTACAACTATGTACTGGGGCTTTGGGGAGAAAATAGAAAAAGAGGAAGATTGGCAACAGATGTTAGCGCAGGGCCAATCTTCCTCAAAATAAACAAATAAATAAAATAAACAAGGTTGTGTATTTTCCATGCATATAAGGCCAAGTGAGAGAAGGACGAAGGAGTTGAGGTTACACGAGAGGAAGTGATTATGAGAACTGACCATAACATTTAACCTGGATAATCGGGAAAGAGAGGCCATCAGGATGATCAAGAGGTGGCAGTAATTGCTAACGACAAGGTCAAGAATTATCACCATGGGGCCGGCTCCGTGGCTTAGCGGTTAAGTGCGCGCGCTCTGATGCTGGCGGCCCGGGTTCGGATCCCGGGCGCGCCCCGAGGCACCACTTCTCCGTCCAACGTGAGGCTGAGTCCCACGTACAGCAACTAGAAGGATGTGAACCTATGGCATACAACTATCTACTGGGGCTTTGGGGGGAAAAAAAATGAATAAATAAAATCTTTAAAAAAAAAAAAAAAAAAAGAATTATCACCATGGAAATAGGTAGCTTAGGCAGAGTGGAAGTTGAAATTATTTGAAGGTAGTGAATAACATGGATAGCATGAGAGTCAAGTAGTGTTTTTAAGGAAGGCAGGGAGGCAAATTGTTTGCCAGAGTCAGTGAGGATGAGGAAAGACATTATCCTAACTCAAACATCGTGTTATAAAGGAGATGGGAGAAAGAGCAGCCACTGCTTTGGAGGGCTGCAGCAGAAGCAGTGCACTCGGGACAGGCCCAGGTTTCCAGTAGAGCAAGAAGGTGATGAGGATTCTCAGAAAGTGAGAATGTACGGAAGTTTGCTGATTATGTCTTGGGAAATTAGGGGCACTATGGTAGGTTTTCATGAGTTAGGGAGGAGTGGGAGATGGAAAGAGGAAAGACGATGTGCAAGGACTTATACATATTAAGGTGAGAGAGGGGAGGGGGCACCTGGGACTCTGAGCTTCTTATGGTGTCAGGTATTGCACATAAACAGAGATAAAGGACGTAGTGGGATTAGTTCAGATGACCTAAAGGCATTCAGGAATGGTGGTGATAGGGAAAGAGGATGGCTGGAAACTTCTAGTTGATGTAGTTTAGGATATCTGTAGAATCTGGGTCTTATGAGCTTTCATGTCCCCTCTCTATGTGGGTCAATGATTTGAGGGTTGAATAAAATAAAAGAACAACAATGTGCTCATTCAATCCTTAAAATTTAGAAAAAATTGAAATCTCTACATACTGTCTAGCAAAAAGAAAATATAATTGAACAAAAAATTCAGGTCAAGTGAAATTTGGAAACTGTAGGTGAAGAATTAGGTAACTGCCTTGGAAACCAGCACTATTTAATAGTGGAGTGGGAATAATACATAGATCCATACAAACTTCTTCAAATATTGTATAATACTTATATTAATATTTTAATAAAGTCTGTTAGATGTTTGATAAAGTAAATTAAATTAAAGATACTCTAGAGTATTGCCTCTATAGCCTTAAATGTCTTCAAATTTCAGCTCAAATGAACATATTTTAAGTATTACCTTGGATAAGTTGCCTTATAAAGAGTAAGTTAGTTATGCCAACAAGCACACTCTATAATGTTACCATTGCATGCATTGGTTACTTTTGATGTAACGTTTTATGTGGTCCAGGTGCCTTGACGACAGTTCTGACTTGGTAAACAGAACTGCTTTGCAACGGTGAAAGTTGTTTTTCCTCTCTGCACATGTTTAAGGTCATGATGTGCAAATGTTTATCCCCTGAAGATCTCAAAGGTAACTTACCCATGGGGACTCATTATTTCTCTCCCTGTTGAAATTCATGCTTTTATCTCTAGACTTGCATCAGTGAAAAGCTGGTCTCGAAGAGAAGAACTGGGTGTAGTGTATAATATAGTGTAGAAAGAGGCAGCAAAACAAGTTTTATTGCCATTCTGGACACTAACATTTGTATTGAAGGCATTTAGGATATATTTATCTTTATGTTGCCTAAAGCTACAATCACAAAATTATTTAATCAAAAAAAAGTTTTACTGCTTATTATATATATTAGTTAGTGTAGATCGATTATACACTGTAGTAACAAACAAACTTACAATTTCGCTAGCTTAAATTCACAAAGGTTTATTTCTTTCCAAGGATTGGCTGGATTATGTCCTTTATTTCTGTAATGCCCTCACTGCAGGCTTCAGGCTGGTAGAGTAGACACTCTAGATTATTGCTAGTCATCAAGGCAATGGGATATAAGTTTTGGAGGGGTTTGCTCTGCAATTAAAGGCTCTAGTTGAAAGCCATACAACATTCCTCTGGCTAATTGCATGTCCCTACCACACCCAAGGAGGCCAGAAGTTCAATCCTACTTATATAAAGAAAGTGAAGAGCAACAAGTATTTGGTGAATAGCACTAATAACCCTTCTATTGCTGCCATTATTCAATGCATTTTCTTTTTAAGAAAATAAGTGGTATTAAAATTTAAGATTTCTAAGGGAACTGCTACAGTGTTTTTAGAATATGTCTATAGATTATACCTGAAAAATACAAATCAAATGAGACATACCATTAGTGGATATAGAGAGAATATAGATATTGAGGAGTCTTTTTTTTCCCAGAAAAATCTTACTTTCTTTGGTTAATAAGAAAAAAGAGAAAATTTGTTTTGATTAGGTCTACGTTAAACCTGCATATTAATATGGGTATAATAATATAAACCTAGGTTAGAGATTAAATAATATATTGTCATAAAATAATTTACATAAGAATTATAAAGTTTGTGATTTGGGTTTTATTTCTGTTTTGATTTTCTCATACCTTGGAAGCAAATAGATGTCAAGCTTGCTTGTTTTGAATTTTATAGGATTCTGGGGGTAGACATTCATTCTGAAAAACACATAGTAAATTAAGTTGCTATAAATAGAGAAACTTAATTTTCCCCCAAAATACAAACAAGAAACAAAGAAGAATACAAATTAATGGCTATAAAATAGCTGACTTACTTTAAAAAATAATTACTCATATAAATCTAAAAGTACACATTGGTTTTGACCATCTACCAAAGGAAAAATGAAATTCAAATATGAATGTATATATTTATAAACAAGTTTATAAGTATAGGAATCTGTGTTAATGTGTCATAGTGTGTGTCTATTTTAAATGTTTAAGTGCCACAGATTCTCTTTTTCTTCTAAGATATTATAGAAATAACAAAATTAAAATTTTTAAAAAGTTCTCTTTAGTATACCAAATGTAGATGTCTTTTAAAAAAATCTAGCTTGTAAACAAACAGATGTCAGGTTTTTGAATATTTATTTTTATTTAAATCTTTTGTATGAGAAAGAAGAATTTTTGATTTTACTTATTTAAAATTATGTAGGAATTGTGATAATTAACTTTCTACTCTACAACCCACCTTACTCAAAGTTGCATTTGTGAGAAGATTGGTTGCATACATAGACTGTGATTGTGGGATGGAGTCTTTCTTTTGAAATAAGAGGGTAGTGTGTTGATTGAACATTATCTTGGCTCCAGTGATATTGTGCTATCTCCACTTGTGTAGAGAAAAATAAGAAGAGGAACAACTATTCACATTCCTCTTCTCCACAACAGACTCAATGAAAGGCAGGGGCCCAAGAAATATGAGTGCTATCTCTCCTAAGTGTTTTCGTAAATAATTAGAAAGGAATCTAGTAATCCTCTCTTCTGCAGAGTCAGCTTGACAAATCAGGAGTCTAGAAGTCAAGCTTGCAACACAACATAGAAAAAAGTCTAATTTTTCTGTATTCTATTTTCCAACATTTCCTTTTTTCAGGTTCAGTTGCTTAAAATCCTCTAGTGACTTCCATTACTTTAAGAACAATTCAATATTCTTAAGGTAAAATACTAAATAGTAAGTTATCTGACCTCTGATTATGTCTGTGGCCTCCGATATAATTTAGATTCAGATAAAGATTCAGGTAAAGAAAATGTGATACACACACACACACAGAATATTATTTGGCCATAAAAAAGAAGGAAATTTTGCCTTTTGCAATAACGTGGATGGACCTGAGGGCATTATGCTAAGTGAAATAAGTCAGACAGAAAAAGACAAACGTTGTATGTTCTCACTTATGGAATCCAAAATAAGCCGAATTCATAGAAATAGACAGCAGAATGGTGATTACCAGAGGCTGGGGGTTAGGGGAAATGGGGATGTGTTGGTCAAAGGGTACAGACTTCCATCTATAACATGAATAAGTTCTGAGAATTTAATGTACAGCATGGTGACTATAATTAACAATGCTGTATTATATAGTTGAACATTGTTAAGAGAGTAGACATTAATGTAAGCACCACACCAAAAAAAAAAAAAAGGTAACTATATAAGGGGATGGGGTGTTAGCTAACCCTATTGTGGTAATCATTTTGCCATATACATGTGTATCAAATCATCATGTTGTATACCTTAAACTTACATATGTTATATGTCAATGATATCTTAATAAAGCCAGAAAAAAACCATTCTATATGCCTTAGGATTTTCCTTCCCCTCCCTCCAACTTCCCATCCCTTACCTACACTCCAAATATCCTTTCCTACCAAACACCTATTTATCCTATGTAGTCACATCTTCAGCACTCTCAGAAGACTTCTCTAAACTCCAAGGCAAGTTAGATCCCCTGTTTTATAGCAACACAGCATTCTGTACCATGGGTCATCCAATATTGGCAACAGCCAAGCTCAAACATTCTGAATCAAGCCGCAAAAGAGAATAATAGGAGACAGCATGGACTATTGTGGCCCTAATTAAATTATCAATTAATGCTTTCATATTCTGACAATGAACTCAATTACTAGATTGCATAGTGTTTTATCTCAGCTCAAGGCTTATTCCTTTTGTTTATTTTCCTTCTAGTTTCAGGAAACTACAAAATGTTTTCAGCCCAACAAAAGGAATAGCCAGTTTCCACATTTAAAACCAAACCAAATAAACCATCCTCTTGAGGTATGTAATCTACTACTTTCCCCATGCCCAGCAGTTTAAATTATTAAATGAAAGAATAAACAGTTGATTCTAAAATTTTTCCGTTTATTTAACCTCATCAAGCCTGGAGTTAAATCAAGAAAGATGAGTAAGTAAAAACTTTAGGTCTGAATGATTGAGAAGGTTCCCCAAAAGAATTCTTCCTAAACAAGGAGTGTCTAATAAAAAGACATATTTCTCTACCCAATTTTTTAAAATCACAGGAAGCAAATTCCTACTTTCAGGTGCTGAAGACTCAGAAATGTTGAGGAATACATTCAGAGAATCCTGCTATGCAAACCAAAGAAAACAATTTTTTAAAAATGGAAACATTAACCCTACCTCCCCACCACCTCTCATTTTATTACATAAAAAGCGAAACTGGCAAACTACTTCGTTGAATATTGAAGACTTAACTACTGTATATCTTCTTTTTTTATCAGAAATCGTTTCATTTATGTTTATGTATTCATGCCTAGATGCTCCACTAGAATGAAGTTCCATGAAAGCAGTCTCTGTGTACATCTTGGACACAGCTCTGTGCCATTACTCTGCCAGATGCTGGTGATATAAGTACTCAATAAATATTTGTGGTTGAATGAATGAAATACTAAGAAAGCATGTGCATAAAGCAAGTGAAAATCATGTTTACAATATCGTAATGCTACAAGCTGTTTTTTCCACTCCCCATTTGTGATGACATTTTATTTTCTTCTATTAGAACATTTTAGTAGAAAAAAGTCTTGATTTCTGAAAATATTTCCCAGTTGACATTTCTTTTGCAAACATGAATTACACTTCCAAAGAATTTTTAAATTATCAATGGAAAAACCTGTGCCTTACAAAATTTTGTTTTTCCACTTTTTAACTTAGGGCCTGACATATTTTAGGCCCTCAGTAAATATTTGCTAAATATTTATTTGTATATAGCCTTAAAAGAAATTAAATAAAAGCAGTTTTGGAGGAGATGTTGATTCTGAGATGGATTAATTGAGAAATTATATTTCCCTGGTTATGTACTATTACTCTATGATTATCAAGAATAAAAAAAGATATTGCATTTTATTTCAGTATTTTAGTACTCTAAGTATATAAACTACTTTATACCTCCCACTGTTTTATAATTACTTGAAATTCTCTAAATGTATTACTTAGGTACTTTATATAACATTTATTTCAACATAGACAGAATTTGCCTGTCTAAAATGTATTTTCTCAAAATAGAATGAAAATGTGTTTTGACATCAGCAAAACGTGGTTTTGTGATAAATAGTAGCTATAGAGAGTGAAAATGTATTTGAGGTGGATCACAAGATGTGAACTCCACACACTGGTTATTTCAGAACAATCCAGTTTCAGTCAAATACTTCAGCCCATCACTCTGAAGAAACAATTAATACTGGACTTTGATCTCCTTTTGGACTGAAAGATGCAATTGTAACACTTTGTAGCAAAGAACTTTGGTTTGAAGTGGAAAACTAATTAATAAAGCAGGTCAGAAACAATCTCTGAGGCCATTTTAACTGCTTTAATTAGCAATATTAGAAACTTTGGTTAAAAGGAAATCCCTAATAGGAACAGAGAAGGAAATTTAAAGATTTTATTTATTCAGTTTTTTCCCCCCAAAGCCCCAGTAGATAGTTGTATGTCATAGGTTCACATCCCTCTAGTTGCTGTACGTGGGACTCGGCCTCACGTTGGATGGAGAAGTGGTGCCTCGGGGCGCTCCCGGGATCCGAACCAGGGCCGCCAGGATCAGAGCGCGCACACTTAACCGCTAAGCCACGGAGCCGGCCCAGAGAAGGAAATTTAGAATGAAATAATTTCCAACATGGCACTAACTTCCTTTGTGTGTTTAATCTCTGCAATATGCCTGCATGACAAAATCCTATTAGATTTCTCTCTTTTATTAGTTAACATATTTGTTTTTAGTAAACGCCTACCTCAGTGCAATAGGTTTATTATTATCCGATAATATAAATGAAAAGCATGAACTTCCTTGCCACAATTCATGTTAACCAATGTAGTTCCACAATGCATTTAATCTCACCACAATGTAAAAATGGAGTTTACTTTACACAAAGAAAAATTGCTGCCTTTCCTACAAGAGAACTTACATGGAAAATGATTAATCTTTTGGACTGAATACCTAGATTTGTTCAGGAACGGAGGATTTGGATCCTGAAACAATGAGAATAAAGCATCAAACCTCATGGGCTTATTCTCATTTCCCAGGCAGTTTTTGTCCTCATTGAAAATCTGAAACTTAACCCACATTTATTATTGAAACTTATAAAAATTTGTATCATACTAGGACTACAGGAAAGCTTAGAATGAAATGATCACGTCAGATTTCTCCTTCCAGCTGTGATCTGGAGAAAGGGAAAAGATGACATCTAAACAAGCTACCCATCCAGGGAAGAAGGGAAGTGTGGACAACATCTGAAGTACTTCCTCAAGAAATTGAAATAGATAGAAGAAACTGGAATTGAAGTAAATATCAGAATGCTTATGATATTTGATCTTGAGAAAGAAACATAGCAAAAATATTTACATGCTTTATATTTCTCAGTTAAATTATATGTTGATAGTGTAAGGAAAACGACTGCATATTCCCCCCCAAAAACACCAAAATGAAACATTTGCCAATTTACTGGAACTTAAAATATTAGTTTTTTTAGAGAGTTGACTCCTTCCCTCCCTCCTTCCCTCTTTCCTTCTTTGTGTTCAACAAACATGTATTAAGCACCTACTACACATTAATCAGAGTCTTAGCTACTGAAGATCAACAGATGAGTAGGTCACCTCAGAGACTGTCAGGCTGTTCACTGCCCAGCTCCTGAAGCCCTGTCCTTTCCTATATACAAGGAATTCTGGACAAAACTCTTCAGCGTGCGGATCTGTATGAAGCAGATCTTACCATCACTAAAGAACCTGAAAAAACCGGCTACTTGCATTTCCAAATTCTTCCCTCCTTACATGGATAGTGACTTAAGAGGGGCCAATTACTGCAAACACCCCCAATTTGAATCTGAGCCAGTGAGGGAAAGACACCAGGAAGTTGCCGCTCAGTTTCGTCAGCAGGATCCTGTTTCCCCGGGGTATGTGGGGAGCTGGCGTTATGGACAATGTTCTGAGTTTCATGTTAACAGAAGGAATATCTTACTGGATTGCTTCCGTGGTGTGAATTTTGCTGTATGTACTTCTGGCTATCTTCCCTTTTTTTTTTTCTTCTTGCTTTTAAAGAACCATTGGTTCTTGAGACTTTGTAGCAATTCTTGGAGTCATTTAGTACCCTCTCAATAACACAATTTTCTATTTTAATTAATTAAAGTCAGTTTCTTTTGCTTGCAACTAAAAACTTCCACCAGTACAGTCTCAGTCCTCATAGAGATCACTATATAGAAGGCTAAGCTAGCCAGAAGCCTGGGCAAACTATCATAATTATTACATGTGCCATATTTCTTATGTGAACAACAATAAGGATTAAATCTAATGTGTGGAATAGAGAGATATTTGCTAAATGTGTGGCCTGAGTTTACTACCTACAAGTACTTGACAGAAGGAAGCATGCACTCTGATCTGGGAGAATCAAGACAAGAGGAGCCTTCGAGCTACGGTTTGAAGAATACAAATTTAGATATGTGGAATTTGAAAGTATATCAGATCAGAGAATAACCAGTGATTTGGGGTGATTGGAGCAAAGATTGCATGAAAAAATGAAATGGAAGATGACACTAGAAAGGTGAAATAGGTTACAACCTTGCGAGTCCTTGAATGCCATATAAGAATATTGTGTTCCAAAAGGTGAACAATTGAAAGTTTTTGTGTAGAGAAAAAAAATTGGAGGCAATCGCCTACTTCTAAATTACAGTTTATTCATCAAGCAATATTTTAAAACCTTTTAATCATACATTCGACTTTTTATTGCAGTATAGCATACGTATAGAAAAGGGCACAAATCATAATTGTGCAACTTCAGGAATATTCAGTGAGTGAACACATTCAGCTCACAAGAACCCACCTCAGAACCCTAGAAATCCCCCTTGTGCCCCCTCCAGTCATTACCTCCTCCAGTGTAACCCCTCTCCTGATTTCTAAAACATAGATTATTTCTTGAACATTATACAAATAGAATACAGTCATGTGTTGCTTAATGATGGGGATACATTCTGAGAAATGTGTCGTTAGGCAATTTTGTCGTGTGAACATCACAGAGTGTACTTACATAAACCTAGATGGAATAGCCTATTACACCCTTAGGCTATATGGTACTAATCTTATGGGACCACCATCATGTATGTGGTTGACTAAAATATCATTATGTGGTGCATAACTGTATACAGTTTGTTCTTTCTGTGTCTCTATTCTTTCTCTTAACATTATATTTGTAAGATCATAAATATTATTGTGTATTGTCGTAGTTTGTTCTTTCTCATTGTGGTATAGTATTCTATTATTGAAAATACCACAATTAATTAATTCATGTTATTATTGATGGTACTGGTTATTTTGAATGGAGCTACTATGAACACTTTGTCCATGTCATTTTTTTTATTGCAGTAACATTGGTTTATATCATTATATAAATTTCAGGTGATATCATTATATTTTGATTTCTGTGTAGATTACGTCATGTCCACCACCCAAAGACTAATTACAGTCCATCACCACACACATGTGCCTAGTCACCCCTTTCACCCCCCTTCCTCCCCCCTTCCCCTCTGGTAACCACCAATCCAATCTCTGTCCCTATGTGATTCTTTATTGTTGTTTTGATCTTCTACTTATGAGTGAGATCATACGGTATTTGACTTTCTTCCTCTGACTTATTTCACTTAGCATAATACCCTCAATGTCCATCCATGTTGTCACAAATGGCCAGATTTCTTATGGCTGAGTAGTATTCCATTGTGTATATATACCACATCTTCTTTATCCATTCATACCTTGATGGGCACCTAGGTTGCTTCCAAGTCTTGCCTACTGTGAATAATGCTGCAATGAACATAGGGGTGCATGTATTTTTACGCATTCATGTTTTCATGTTCTTTGGATAAATACCTAGCAGTGGAATAGGCAGATCATATGGTAGTTCTATTTGTAATTTTTTGAGGACTCTCCTGTGCATGTCATTTGATGAACATAAATCTGCAGGATCTTTTTTACCATTAATAGGATGAGCTTTAACTGAGGTCTCTATCTAAATATTCTAATTTTCAGGAAATGATATATTTTATTCCTGATTCCACTGGCCATTCCTTATGGAGATATCAAAAAAAGATTCAATTCATTAACTGGATCTCTGATAAAAAAATAGTGATTGTTATATTTTATGTACTAAATCATCTTTAACAATAAAATGTACACAGAATTGAGTTGTTTTATCATTGTGCTGAGTTGAAGGATGAAAGCAGTATACTTTCCTGATCTACTGGTTACATTGAACTTTATCAAAATGATGTTGCTCACATGATTGTTTTGATAAGCTGTAATATCTGCTGCCCCCTTTTAAATCCAGGGGGAAAAAAAACTGTACCAGATTTTTATTAGGTTTTGCCTCTCAAATATTTGGGAGTCTCAAGGAGTTGCCTCTCCTCTCCCTTCTCATGCAATTTTATTGTGGAAGAAATAATTTTGTTTGTTATTAAAATATATACCTACACAAGTACCTGTCCTTGAAAACTAAAGTTTTGTCCGCAGCTACTTCAATGGGGATCAGTTTATAATTAAAAATAATTTTAAGAGGCCTCTACCTTCACTTCTGACATGTAAAGAGCTTAGAAATCATCACTCTGTCTTTACAAGAAAATGCCAGACAAACTAAAAATCAATGAGTTTTCTTAGAATAATCAGAGAATTGAAGTTGCAGGGAAAACTTCTATCAGAATTCTGGAGAGACGTGAATCTAGAGAGTCACAGCCAAGATCTGCTAACTTGGAGCAGAAGCCGTAGAAGCTATAAACTGGAGGAACACTTACATGATAATTCTGAGCAATGGCTGGTGGCTGATTGTGGACTAGCATAAGAGTGAGAAGCTTGCAGTGCTGCGGGGAACACATTTCTGTGGGTTTGACCTCTAGGAAACTCACCAGATTCTCACAGTGAGAATCCAAGAAAGATTCCCTCCTGGCCATGGCAAAGGGAGGGGAAGAGGAACCATGCTCAGACCCTTCTCCATAAGTGAGACCTACTATGCAAGAAAGACTGACAGAGTGCAATTCTGAAAACTTATTCCACCTTGGGGAAAAGAATTGATCTCCACCTCCTGCCCCCTTTCGATTTCTAGCTTCACTTAAAGGACAAAGGAAAAACCTAATAAGCAGGGATTATTAGGGGTCAGGGATTCAAAAAAATGAATTGGGAAAGCTATAGCCAGAGAACAGAGTAAGGGAATTGGAGAAAAAAGTTATATCAGCAGAGGAGGTACAGAAACATTTGTGAAGGCCACAGTGCTGAGACATGGGCACACTAAAAGACTAAGACTTAATCAGAAGATTACATAACACTTTCCCTCCCCAGCACTCTACCACTCCACCCACAAACCTCAATATCCTAACAGTATTACAACTGAAACAGCTGCAATACACAGACTCTCTTTGAGGAGCAGTACATAAGGAAACCCCCGAGCCAAGAAAAAAAAAAAAAACACTAGAGAAATTTGAATGACTTTGGTATCCATATATATAGCAAATAGTAAACAACTTCTAGCTAGATTAGCATAAATCCTCACATTAAAAACTAAAGCCTTAATTACCTCAGCTTCTATTACCTGATAGAACATATCAGAATTACCAGGTATCACCAAAGCAAAAAATTACAGTCTGAAGAAACAAAGCATCAAAGCCAGACTCAGATATGAAAAAGATATTGGAATCATCAGAAAGGCATTATAAAATAATTATGATAAATATGTTAAGGGCTCCAGTGGAAAAGGTAGATAGCATGCAAGAACAGATGGGAGCACAGAGATGGAAGCTCTAAGAACAAAATTGAAAGAAAATGCTAGAAATCCAAAACAGCATAACAGAAATGAAAAATGCCTTGATGGGTTCATCAATAAACTACATACAGTTGAGGAAAGGATCAGTAGCCTAGAATATAAGTCAAAGGAAACTTTGTATACTGAAATTCAGAGGAAAAAGACGAAAAAACAAAAAAATAGAACAGGTCATCTAAGAGCTGTAAGACAGTATAAAAAGATGTAACATATGCATAAGTAGAATACTAAAAGGAAAAGAAAGATAGAACGAAGTAGAAGAAATATTTGAAGTAATAGTGACAGAGAACTTTCCAAAATTGACAGACACCAAAGCAGATCCGAGAAGCTCAGGGAACATCAAGCAAGATAAATACAAAAAGCACACTTTAGGAAAATCATATTCAAACTGCAGAAAATTAAACAAAAAGAAAATATTCAAGAATATCAAAGGGGGAGAGAGATAAACAACTTACCTATGGAGGAACAAGGGTAAGAATTATAGCAGACTGTTCATTATAAACCATGCAAGCAAGAGAGAGCAGAGAGATATGTTTAAAGTGTTAGAGGAAAAAATTACCAAGCTAGAATTCTTTATTCGGTAAAATTATCCTTCAAAAGTGAAGGAGAAATAAAGATTTTTATGGACGAACAAAAACTGAGGGAATTCATTTCCAGCTACCTATTTTCCGAGAAATGTTAAAAGTTGTTCAGGCAGAAAAACAATGATATAGGTAAGCACCTGCCCACTCCTTAAGTGTGAGCAGTACATAGTGTCTTCCTTCCAAGATTACAGTATGAAAGGGGGAATAATAGTAATTTTACAGTGGAGAAATCTGACAAACACTGCCTCAGTCAGGTGATCAAGGTTAACGTTAACAGTGACAGGTAAGTCATGTTGGCAGTGTGTACACGATGCGATGAGAATGGCATTTTCTCTCTGGTACCTGTCTCCTCAATACCAATAAACCCAGTCTAATCATGAGAAAAAGAGGTAAATCCCAATTGACAGACATTTTATAAAATATCTGATACATTCTTCCAAAACTGTCAAAGTCCTCAAAACAAAAGAAGTCTGAAAAACTGTCACAGTCTAGAGCTACTTAAGGAGACATGATGACAGAGCAGAAGAAAAACTAAATGAAATGCAATATTCCAGATGGGATCCTAAAACAACAACAAAAACAGACATTAGGTAAAAACAAGGGAAATCGGAACAAAGCATGGACTTTATTTAATAATAGTGTATCGATATTGGTTCATTAGTTGTAACAAATATACCACACTAATGTAAGATATTAACATTACAGGAAACTGGATTTTGGCTATCTGCAGTCTCTGTGTTATCTTTGCAAATTTTCTGTAGACCTAAAGCTATTCTAAAAATAAAAAGTTTATTTTTTAAAACAAAGAAAAAAACAAAAAACAAAAAATCAAAAAAGCAATACCAGTGGCTTTGCAATTAGGTTATGCACGTTTGCACTATCTCTTTTGGATTCAGAGCTGCATTATGTTCCTGACTCTAAGAATAAGTCAATTTATGAGTAGTTTATAAGGACAAAAAGAGGTATTATACCTGAAAATCTTTGATAAAGAATTATTTTCTCTTGTAAGCATAATTCTATATCTCTATTTCTATCTAATGGTATAGACACAGAATGGAAAAAAACAAGCAATGTTGAGATTTCCTTTTTAATAGAAAATAATGTGAAATGGGGCCCAGCCCAGTGGCATAGTGGTTAAGTTTGTGCGCTCTGCTTCAGTGGCCCAGGGTTTGCAGGTTCGGATCCCGGGCATTGACTTATGCACCGCTTATCAAGCCATGATGTGGCAGACGTCCCACAAATAAAGTAGAGGAAGATGGGCATGGATGTTAGCCCAGGGCCAATCTTCCTCACCAAAAAAAAAAAAAAGTGAAATAGTTACAGGATGTGGTAACATTACATTATTAGAAATACCATAAAATTAATTAATGCACTAATAATTTTTGCATTTAAATTTTTTAGAAAAGTTGATAACAAAAGTATAAATTTATTGAGCTTTTTTTTGAGGGAATTAAACATGTTTCAATTTATCTGAAATAGCTTTAATTTGGAGATTCCTAAACAATTATTCAAACACCAGAACCAGATTTTGAAATGAGGAGATAAAGAACCTTGCTTATGTGCATCTGGCAGGGTTTTTTCATGAGCAAGATAGGTTAATTTGCTCCCTTGATTAGAAAACCAGTTATAAGGTTGAGGTCTTAGATTTCCTCCACAAGTAGGCCATGACTTTGCTGTGTAAACCGAATAGAGGCTACTCTTGTGATATTGATTAGCAGGGTATTTTAGAGATTGGACTCTCAAGGTCAGTATTCTGTTAATCCTCCCAGTTTTTATGGGGCGTACCATTATTTGCAGATGAAGAGACTGTGATGCAGTGATGTGCCAGAGGATGCAATGCTCCCTGAGTAACAGGTAGAGTCTGTCTGTACTGGAGCTCAGTTCTTTATCTCTGTGTACACTGCCTCCTCAAATTTTAGAACCTGGACCAGTGCATACATTTCTTATGGAATATATTGGGAGTAAAATTGTTATGGGTTGAATTGTGTGTCCTCCCCACCCCCCCAAATATGTTGAAGTCCTAACCCTGAGTACCTCAAAATGTGACCTTATAAAGAAATAGTGTCTGTACAGAAGTAATCAAGTCAAAATGAAGTCATTGGAGTGGTCCCTAATCCGATATGACCAGTGTCCGTATGAAGAGGAAATTTGGACACAGAGACAGACATGTGCAGTAGGAAGATGATATGAAGACACAAGAACAGCATGTGAAGACAGAGACAGAGACTGGAGTGATGCTGCCACAGACCAAGGAACACTGAGATTGACAGCCACCACCAGAAGCTAGGGAGAGGCAAGGAAGAATTCTTCCCTACAAGCTTTGGAATTATTTCTCGATTTCGGACTTCTAGCCTCCAGAATTGTGAGACAGTAGATTTCTGTTATTTTCAGACACTCAGTTTTTGGTACTTTGTTACGGCAGCCCTAGGAATCTAATACAAAAACCAAGGCAAAATATCAGTTACACTAAATATTCTTAGACTGCTATAAGATAATTTCACTCATCTTTCTACTTCATTTGCTATAATTTGGTACAAAATGTACGTAAGAATTTTACCAAATTTTCCTCCAACTTATCCAAGCTCTATTCATACGTTTTTTTTTTTTTTTTAAAGATTTTATTTATTTATTTTTCCCCCCAAAGCCCCAGTAGATAGTTGTGTGTCATAGCTGCACATCCTTCTAGTTGCTGTATGTGGGACGCGGCCTCAGCATGGCCGGAGAAGCAGCGCGCCGGTGCGAGCCCGGGATCCGAACCCGGGTCGCCAGCAGTGGAGCGCGCTCACTTAACCACCAAGCCACGGGGCCGGCCCTATTCATACGTTTTTTGATGCTGTCAGTGTCTTCCTCAAGTTGATGGCTTTTTCACCAAATTCTGAGGAGTATGCATTTTTTTTCTATTGTTTTAGATGTTTCTGAGCTGTAAAGAGGATGTTGCTTTCCTCTTCTGGAAACTGAACTCTCACTCAATTCCTTTACATTAGCTTTTTTTTTTTTAAAGACTCTATTATGCCATTATGGTACACCTATCTTGTTTTCCAGTTTCTTACATAATTCTAGATTCTACGTTTTCAAGGCTTTACTCACAGAATTGAATAGTATTACTGAAGAATTCACAGAACAAAGGGAATATTGTTACCTTGTTTCATCACAGTGTGGGTGTGTGTGCACCCACACAGGTACTTGTGTACATTTGTGTTTCCATATTAGCACATACACACCAAATGTTTATCTCTCTAATAATTTTTTTCTTTAATTATTAATGATCTTATTTTGAATTAAATGGAGACTGCAGCCAAGAAATCAAGAGAAGACTGCCACTTGGAAGGACAGCAATGAAAGAAATAGGAAAGAGCATCAAGTGTAAGGAAGTGTCATTAGAGACTAAGGCCAAGGTTATCCACACCCTCGTGTTCCCAATTACTATGTATGAGTGTGAAAGCTGGCCAGTGAGGAAGGCTGACAGGAAACAATTGATTCATTTGAAATCTGGTGTTGGAGGAGAGCTCTGTGGATACCCTGGACTGTCAGAAAGATGAACAAATGGGTCCTAGAGCAAATTAAGCAAAAACCACACTTAGGAATATCGTATTCATTCATAGGGCCGCCAGGAATCAGAGCTAACTTGACAGTATGTAACAATAGCAAGTATACACATCTAGGGAAAGTAGCACAGAAGTTTGTTGAGTGCCAGAAGTCTGCCTGGGGCTACACATTTGCTGTGGAAAAACCACATATGAATATGAATATGAAAATGAAGTCTGATAAATTTCTTCCTTTAGTACACTAAACAATAGGTCAGTTGACATAAAGATTTAATGCACTTTAAGAAATGAACTAATTTTACTCTCTTACTAAGAAGGTACTTTTCCCCTAAAATTTAATAAGATATAACACAGTAGATTACTTGGCAATTTGTTGTAATAAACATCCTAGGTCTTCCTCTTTTCCTGCTGCCTTCTACTTTTCCCAGCATTATTGTCTTTTCCAAAGAATCCTGCCATTCTCGTCACATCATGTACACTGTCAACATGACTTATCTATCACTGTTAATGTTAACCTAGATCACCTGGCTGAGGTAGGGTTTTTCAGATTCTCTACTGTAAAATTACTATTTTCAATATTTTCTTTTTGTTTAATTTTCTGCAGTTTGAATAGATATGTTTAAAGTGTTAAAGGAAAAAATTATCAAGCTAGAATTCTTTATTCAGTAAAATTATCCTTCAAAAATGAAGCAGAGATAAAGACTTTTATGGACAAACAAAAACTGAGGGAATTTATTTCTAGCATACCTATTTTGCAGGAAATCTTAAAAGTTGTTCAGGCAGAAAAATAATGTTATAGTTAAGAAACTGCTCACTCCATAAGTTGGGCAGTACACAGTGTCTTCCTTCCAAGATTACAGTATGAAAGGAGGCAAAAATGATAAAACTGAGGCTGTCCTACTTTGGGCACCTCATGAGAAGGCAGGATTCTTGGAAAAGACAATAATGTTGGGGAAAGTAGAAGGCAGCAGGAAAAGAGGAAGACCAAATATGAGATGGGTTGACTCCAGAAAGAAAGCCATAGGCATGAGTAGGATTGTTGAGGACAGGACATTGTGGATATCACTCATTCATAGGGCCGCCAGGAGTCAGGGGAAAGTACCACAGAAGTTTGTTGAGTGCCAGAAGTCTGCCTGGGGCTACACGTTTGCTGTGGAAAAACCACATATGAATATGAATATGAAAGTGAAGTCTGATAAAGTTTTTCCTTTAGTACATTAAACGATAGGTCAGTTGACATAAAGATTTCATGCACTTTGAGAAATGAACTAATTTTACTCTCTTACTAAGAAGGTACTATTTCTCCAAAATTTAAAAAGATATAACACAGTAGATTACTTGGCAATTTGTTGTAATAAACATCCTAACAAGTGAATTATCAGATTTATGATTTGCCTAATTAGGTTAATTAGTTGGTTCATTGATATACATATCCCTGAATTTAAAGCCTTTATTTTACATATTATTTTGATAAGTTCTGCTGCAATGGTTTCTAAAAGTTATATCACTTGTTTTTAAGTTCCTATAAATTCCTTAAGAGCCTAACTGGCAGTGGCTAATGGAATTGCTAAAGATAAGTCACTTCTACAGCTTTTTCAGTTAAAGCCATTTAAAAATAAAATATATCATCATAGCAAAAACATTCTATTATGTTCTATCAAAGCCAGTTCATGTAATTTTCATTTTTAATAACAAAAAATACTACATGTGAATCTTTTATCCCCTAATAAACATAATTTGGTACTTGTGCTGTACATCACTCTAATTGCAACCTTATCTTTTATGCTAAAGACAGCCTTAAACTATGGGTAAGAGGAGGAATTTTTTTCTTTCCCGAGAGGGTTTAATTATGTAGTCTCACAATTGTCTTTGTTGCTTAGTATTTGCCTTCCTTTCAAAACACAATACTCCAATTTATCAAGTAATCATTCTACCTGCTCTTTTATCTCTAATTTCACGTATTCATCCAAAAGCTTTAAAAATAATTATTTCACAATGCATCTACATTTGTCTTGCTTTGAAGTAGGATGATTTATTTCTAAATGCTTTCAGTTCTAACCTCTACCGTTAGTAAAAAGTATGCAACTTCCAAAAGAAGTGAAAATGTAAAACACATGAAAGATTTTATAAGATGAAGATATGGAAATTTGTAGATTAGAGGATGAGAAATGAAATCTATCCCCTTTATCTGACAGTTACTGGTTTGAATTGGACCACCTAATTTCATATTTCTATACGTGGATTAGGCAGTCTATGAACACTGTAACTTTTTCTTTTTAATGTAAGTCAGACGAAGGAGAAGCAATATATAATAGTTCATGTTTTAAAATCATTACAAATTAATTAGACCTCTTTTAGTCAATACTTGTTAGCATTTGGTATTGCAGCATTTGCAGTATTTCTGAATTCTTGTATCTGATTTCCGCCCCCCCCCCCCCGAAAATGGACTTTCAATATGAAACATTTTCCTGGAGGGTCATCTTGAAAAATAATCATTACTTATAAAACATGATACACACATTGGAAGTATTGCCTTTCAAGTTTTCTAATATTTCCTAAAATTATATTTGGCTAATAAATGTTCATTTATTCTTTACCCACCATAAGAATTTTTTAATGTTATAATTTCTGTAATTTAAAGATACGACAATGTTAAAATTTTTGTTGTTTTTAATAAATGTTATATTGTTATCAGTAATCGCCAAATGTGTTCTAAGTGTTTAAAAACATCACTTTTAGAAAGATTTAAGCAGATTTATATCCTACTAGCTATGCAGCTTTAGGTAAGTTACACAAACTATGCGAATCACAATTTTCTCATCAGTCAAATGGAGATTGTAATAGTACATAGCTCAGAGAGATAATTCAGTCAAGAAATAAGCATTAAATATCTGCTCTATTTTAAGAGCTCTTCTGGGTGCTGAGGATACCATTTTTAATGAAATCAGGAAATCTCTGCCATCCTGGAGCTTACATTTAGGAGGCAACAAAGTGGGTGAAAGCAAGTAACAAATAAACATAAAATACTAGGAGTTCTAAGTATAATGGAAAAGAATAAACAGGGTAAGCCTGTAGAGAGTGAGATGATAGGACGATATTTCAATGGAGGATGGTTAGTCAAGGCTTCTTTGCTCTGGTGACATTTAAGCAGGGACCAAAGTCCAGTGAGAGAACGAGAGAGAGCCATGAAAGCTTCTGAGGGAGAAGGAAGCAGTAAGTACAAAGTTCCTGATGAGCGTGTTGGTGTCTTTGAAATGCAGCAAACAAGCCAAGATGGCTGCAGCTGAAGGAACAATGATGAGAATGGAAATAGTTGACTTTAGAGGTTGGTATGAAGGAGCAGAGAATGGAGAAAGGAACAGATCATGTAGTCCACGGTACAGACTATGGATTTTAGCCTGAGTGAGGCCACAAGTCATTGAGCAGTCTTGAGCAGGGAAATGGCAGAGTCTTATCTATATTTTGAAGAGACTGGTCTGGATGTTCATAAAGAATAGACCAGTGATGACAAAGGGTGAAAGCAGAGAGATCATTTCCAGGGTAATCTCAGATTTGTTCCTGCCTTGGGCTCTTTGCCAGCTGCCTCTGTCCAGGATGCCATTCTCACCATTCTTTGTGGCTGATTCCCTCTCAATCGCCAAGCTATGGCTCAAATATTATCTAATAAGAAAATCCTTCCCAGACCATCCTTCCAAAACGCTTTCCACTGCCACTCCATATAACAGTATCCTGAAATATTTTCTTCATAAATGTATCAATATTTAAGATTATTTATTTCCTAACCATTTGTTTATTGAGTATTTCCTCCCCTAGAGTTTTTTCAACCATTGGATTCCTCATGGCCTAAAAGTATAACTGGAATATGGTAGCTATTCACTTAATATCTCATGAAGAAACTATGAGTATTCCAGGTAAATATAATTCTTTCAAAACAAGAGTTCAATAAATCCATAATATACTAGTGACAAAGACCCTCTCCTTGACCAAACTCTTGTCAGAGCACTTTTTCGTCTGAGGCCTCTTTTCAACTATGCCTCAACCTTGGGCCCCAGGCCTTGCTAGGCCTGCATGGCCCAGTTTTAGCAAGAATTCTGCTAAGTAAGTTTAGAGAGAATACCCCACCATTGATATCTCATTGTTACCACTCAGCGTGGGGCCTTCTGCTCGCTGCAAGACATGCCAATAGTCAAGAGGCAAGGTGCTAGGAGAAAAAGGACTTTTTTATTACAGTTTGCTGGCAAGAGGGAAGATGGCCAAGTCATGTCCAAAAGAACCATCTTAAGGGGGCATGAAATCTTACAGCAGTTATATAGGTCATTGGGTTATTGAGGAGGGTGTTAGGAATGTTGACCTTCTGGTGTTACAGACTGGGAGTGCCACACCAGATCTTTCAGTTTTCACTGATGATAGCTATCAGCCTAGACTCTCTGTTCAGGGGTCATCATATTCCTAAGGAACTCAAAAAAGCAAGGTTATCATCTTATGGGAGGTGCATGCATAAGCAGAGGTCGTAAAATCTACAGAGCAGTTAGATCTCCTGGAGGGTGCATATCCAGCTGGGTTAGTTTGTCAGAGGTCATTCAAAGTTACAATAGAGTTTTTCTTATCTACAATATGGTTTCCCTTATGTCAACCTTTTCTTGAACAGGTATCATCATCATCATCTTGGCTTGCCTTCAGCAAGAATCCTGTCAAGTTGGTTTAGTAGTAATCCCCCTACCCTTAATGTCCCCCTACCCTTGATGTCTCCTCTTGGTAATTTTCCTTCCACAGACCTCCCCCCTCGCCCTACTCCTTGACTATAAATTGTTCTTGTTATATTTGAAGTTGAACCTGATGTCTCTCCCTTACTGCAATACTATTTCTGAACATTTAGATTGCTTTAATTTTTTCACTATCAGTCAGAACTTAAGTATAAATAAATTTCTGCCTATATTATTAAAAGCTTTTTTAATTCAATATACATAATAGATTCTGAGGTATAGTCATGGCAAACAAGTTTATTCAATCATTCCACTGAAAACAAATGAAATGCTAGTATACTTAGAAAACCACGCAAAGCTTTATAGAAAGACCAAAATGCCAATAAACTTAAAAAGAATTACCTGACCAAAATCATAGAGAAACAAGAGAGCTCGGAAATGTTACTTTTGCTTTGAAGGTATTTTCTACTTCAGTCTAAACAGCCTACAGACTTGAAATATGGTTAAAAAGGAGACACTCCTCCCATTCAACATTGACATTAACATGTAAAGAAAATCAATGAGCCAATTAAAAAAAATTAAAAACTTGGTATTTAACATAAATACAAACAAAAAAGGACACAAGATCTTTGCTGTAGCGAAAAAGGAAGGAAGGAAATCTCACTGACTAATTGCCCTGAGGAACTCACGGGTGGGTTCAGAAGCATTTAACTGTTTAAGAGATGCGGTCACCAGCACCCTGAACCAGACTAAGCCCCACCCACCGCAAGAGCCAGACATATGACCTTTGCTTCATTTTTAATGCTAAGATCTCCTCTCTGGGAGGAGTTTAGGCCTTATTACCATAACCCACAGTGTATGTGGAAGCATGTTTTCCAACTGAGCCTGTGCAAGTGAATACCCACCTCTCCCTTTTGAATATTCATTCCCCATTTGAAATAAAAGGTCCTTGCTTCCTTCTGTTCAGGAATGGCCAGGACTTTCGAATTGATTCCTAGTGGCCTCCTATTTGCTACAAATAAGTTCTACTTTGTGTGACAACAACTTCTGGTCAAGAGTCTGATTCTAACTCAGCCAGGAGGTGAACCCACTTGGTTCTTTGGTAACAGAAAGAGGGAAGATGGGAGGGAAGGAAGAAGGGAAGAAAGGAAGGAAAGAAAGGAAATTACTAGTACTGATTATGCCTGGAAGGAAAGGAAATTACTACTACTGATTTTGCATAGGTTTCTTGCAAAGAATGCATAAAATTTGGAGATTCTTTTTCTTTAACCTCTGGACCATTCCCTTGGCCTCTTACCTCTTTTTCCCTCTGCATTTTTTTTTTTTCCAGAACACTAGTTTTAAAGATATTAATTGTTGCTTTGAGAGAAAAGAGTTCTATGGGCAAATAAGATTTGAAAATACTGCCTACTTTCCTTTCTTGGAAATAAGCAATGCAATATGCATATTAAAAGCTCAGAGAAATTCTGTAGTCATGAAACCAATTTCTCAAACTTATTTCACCTTTCAACTCTTTTTCTTAATATATATTAATAGCTTCTCAAAAATATGATCTTGAATTGCAGGTGCAGAAAATATGTATTAAAATTATTTTTTATTCTTTATGGTCTCTATCACAGTTTTAGAAATTGGATTAATATATCAAATCAAATTAATGGACCAAATTGGATTCCCAGGACCTAGAACAGTGACTGGTGTAAGGTAGGTGCTCAATAAATATAAGTTGATTGAACTTTATGAATCAGGTTGTTGCACATGAAATTATAAAGTCATGTATAGTAGGAGAATATATTATGTCTGCTCTAAATTTCACTTCACCTTTGTTTTTCTCACAAAATCTTAATTTTCCCACGGAATCAGTATTTGCACATGCCATGACGCTGTACTTATTGGTGACAGATTTGCCATGTGCTAGGACTTTAACAGGTAGAATGAGACAATATTCAAGCCTGTCTTATGGTAACATTGCACGCATTTTCATGTGAACAATCAATGTGGAAGGCTAAGTAGTTTTCCAAATTTCTTGAAAATTACTTAAAAAAGATTATTTTTGTCCAAACTCTTATTAGATACCCATGTAGCAGGCTAAATAAGTGATGAGAAAAAAAATACTAAATAACAGGAAGAGAAACCTGTTCTTTGAAAAATCTCAGAAAATAATATGGATGATACCAGGGAAATGTCCATTAACCATATTTTTTGAATACATGTGTATCAAGAAAACAAAAGAAAAAAGACCAAAAAAAAAGAGAGAAAGAAAGGAAAGAATAAGGAAAAATGTTTATACTAGTAATTCTGCCAGGAGTGTCTGGTATATTAGTATTTGTCATTTTATCAAGAGCTATACATATTGTTTATGTATCATCATGATTCAATGAGGACATTGAGGCTTGGAAGGCTTAAAAAATGATTTTCAAGGTTCTAGACTAGTATGAAGCACTTGCGAAGGACTATGCATAGTCCTTTTTGATTCCAATGTATGTATTAATGCATACCTGTCCCTAGGTGTATGTGCATCCTTTTGCAATTACGTTGTGCTATGATCATAGTGATGAGACTATTGGAGTCAGACTGGTGGGCTCACTTGAGCTAAGACATGTTAACTCTGCAACTTGAATGCGCTCATTTTTATGCTTTCTATTATAAATGGCATTATGATGCTTATAAAGCAGTCTAAATACTACATGATTATTGTCAACAGTGACACCTGCAGGACAATTTTCCACTTCAAACAAATATTGGATTTTGCCATTCTGTCGTGTGTTTTGGTCATCATTATCATCATCATTATTATTTCAATCATCATCATTATTACTTTCATTTCAGACCCACATGTAAACTAGCAAATATAGTTCTTTTTTTTGATGATTTTGGCTTTATGAATATAAATTGAGTATGAAAATAATCCTTTCTCCAAGTAGTGTTGGTCTTAATTTTATATGAACTCACTTTGTCTTTGACTTAATCTCTTTCTTTATGACTATGTTGGTTGAAATAATATACCTTCCAATATACTAAATAGTGAAGTCCACCAGCTACATTCCTCAAAAGGGTTAAGAAAATTTTTTATATACCAAGATAGAGCCAGAAGATTTTGCTTTATTGAATTTATTTGGGTCTCTTAAAATAATCTGCAGACTCTAATTGACTGTTTTTCTAATAAGCAATGTTGTAATAGACATATATAAATGTTATGTAATTTTTTAAACTCATTAAAAGTTTTCTTTTATTAAATTTGCTGTAATGTTCTAACATTATTTTTTTTATTCGTCCTTTATTAAACAGTGCTTCTTTTGAGTATAGGCAATTTACAAGGTGTGTAATCAACTTGTTTTTAGCAGTAGTAAATAGCTACAGGAGATTTCAGTCCACTCAACAAAATTTCCATTGCAATTTGCTCTCAAGTTGAATACTAATAACAACTAAACAAAACACTCTGTCTCTGGGGGAAATAATGAAAATTTGGTTGACATATTTAAGATTGTTATGTCGATCCTCCCTGCTCTAGGTTGTTAATGAAACGTGATATCTACATATGGCAAGTGGCCTTTCTCTAATGATCTTACTTTGAGAATGAAGTTCTAAATGATTTCACTGTACCACCATTCTCAAGTCTTCATCCTTTTTTTTCTTTCAAAAATGGAATCTGCTCTTGAGATGATATTTTGTGTGCTATGGACAGAAAATGCAGGCACCTTTTAATATATTGATATTCATCCGTTAGTGTGGAATATCACCTATATATGAGTGAGTACATAAACTAGCTGACTCTTCTTTGGTACACTAAAGAATACAGTTAGAATTTTCAAAATGTCAAATTGATTTTTTTTGTTCACGTTGTAGGTGTCAAGCTCTGGGGGTCGACTTGTCAATGATATGAATGCTAGTATGAGAAATAAAATCTTCTTTATTATTTCCCATAAGGCATTTTGCAATTAGTCTACCAAAATCTCCACAGTGCCATCTTTAAACAATCTAAGATCTAATTTTTCACTGCTAGGCTCTAATCAATAAGTTATTTTATCCTTCAATAGTGTCTATTGAAATTTCTTGGTGCAAAATCATTTATAGAAGAACGTTTATGAAATTGTGTGAGACAAGCATTTCTGTAGAATGTTACCTCTCCCATCCCTGCCAAAGCTGCTCCACATACACACAAACTTTTGAACAAAAAATTTGGAATATACTATATACTACATTCATCTTTGAGGATCCAAAGGCATAAAGTACATTTAAAATTTACTGATTCTAAAATTTTCCACATTACTTGACCATTGGATCTTTTCTTTCCTAATTCATATTAACATCAATTCATTGTAAAATGCTGTTGGCAGTAATAAGGAACCATCGAACGTTTTGGAATTCGTGAGAACAAGGACTATATCTGTGTGTATCCCAGTATCTGCCATATTGCTTGCATATTATAGGAAGTCAATAAATATTTGTTGAACAAATAAACGAAAGGAGCAACCCAATCTCAACTTGGCTTCAAGCAGGTTAATATTGCAATAACATGTACAGTAGAGTGGACTGGGGAAAATTAGAGCAGTGCAGTTGGACAGGAAGCTATTACAACAGTTAAGACAGATGCTGTAATAAGTGCCTTGATTATTCTTAAAGCAATGCCTACTCTGCTTATACGCATAAGTATCATAACTCTATTAATAACAATGCAGATTCGATTTATTTCCTGAGTTGGGGTCTTTGTACTCATACTTTAATAAACACATTTAGCATGTTGTTCTGATACCTCAGGTGCAGTTTGTTGGGAACATTCAGTTCATATATCATTTCAGTTATTTTAAACTTCTCCATTAATACCCCCAATGAGCCATACCTAATGCCACAGACAAAACAAGATCACCGAAGAGCGTTTACTCAATCACTGTCAAAGCCATTCTTACTGGAACTCTTTTTTTTGCTTCAATAGACAGGTGAGACAACCCTAAGAAAATACTAAATGACAAGTTAATGTGGAAAAATTGGAGGCAGAGTAGAGTGAAAAAATTGCCAAAGTACAAGTACAAGATTAATTTTTTTTTTTTTTTTGGGCGGGGGAGGAAGATCAGCCCTGAGCTAACATCCATGCTAATCCTCCTCTTTTTGCTGAGGAAGACCAGCCCTGAGCTAACATCTATTGCCAATCCTCCTCCTTTTTTTTTCTCCCTTTTTCTCCCCAAACCCCCAGTAGATAGTTGTATGTCATAGCTGCACATCCTTCTAGTTGCTGTATGTGGGACACTGCCTCAGCACGGCCTGACAAGCAGTGCGTGGGTGCGCGTCCCGGATCCGAACACGGGCTGCTGGTAGTGGAGCCTGCGCACTTAACAGCTAAGCCACAGGGCCGGCCCCAAGATTAATTTTTTATGTTGTATCATTTCCCTGCTTTAAATATCCTTTCTTATCAGTCTGTTGAAATCACATTCTTCCTTTCAAATTCGGCTCAATCTTGCCTCTTTTAAGATTTCCTTCTAAATATCTGCTATTGCAATGTGCCTTTCCCTCCACCTGTCAGTGACTTACTCAAAAAGTCTTTATTGAGCACCTACTATATGTCAGTTCTATGGAGACACAACAGTGAACAAAATAGAATCTGATATCACAGAACTTACAGTCTAGCACGAAAGGCAGACTATAAGTAATTAAAGAAATAAAGTTTGTCAAGTAGTGGTAAGAGCTATGGGGAAAAAAATAAAAGCAGAGTAAGTGGATAAACCTTATTGTGGAAGTCATGCCTGTCTGTCTGATAATTATTTGTGTTTATATCAGTAAAATCATGGGTCAATTGTAATAAAAGTCTAACTCAAATCTTTGATGTTTGACTACTGACAGCTTTAAGCCTCTCACCCCCTCCTCCCCTCCGCTCTGCACATGGGCAAGCTGATAAGAAAGCACAGATGCTCTTTCCTTTGACACCAGTGGGAGTTTCACATTAAGCAACCCTCTGCTGGCATAAAGGAACCTCATCCCTTAACCACCATAAAAACCCCAAGCCCATCTCTTTTCCCAGCTCTCTTATTTTCGGACCAGCTTGGATTGACTGTCCTGCTTGCCCCAGAAAGCCTCACTACCCTTTGTGATGTCATCAGTCTTGACATCTAAATCAAACTTCCTATGGGGTCCATACTGATTTTGCAGGATGGCTGCAACACTTGCGGATATGGATGTGGTGAAATACGAGCAAAGGTCCAGAAGTGTGAAGTATCCTGGGTTTTGGGTGAACTGAAAATTCAGTCTTAACTGGAGTAAACGTTATGAAGTGTAAAGTGGTTGAAGATGAGACTAGAAGGAAGACATGGATACGTGACTATACTTGACGAGAGTATAGAATTCGGAGTCAGAGAAAACGAGAACAGAACTCTAGATTACTGACACTGGGAGAGCCGTTTGTCTCTAACAGGTTATGTTGCATCCAATCTTGTTTTCATGACTTTCTTTCTTCACAACGCTAACAGAGTGGTTTTCCAAAGTCACATATTTGACTAAATCCCTTGTTTAAACCATTCAAATAGTTCTCATAGCTTTCAGGACAATGTTCAAGCACTATCTACATCCTACCTGGCTATTCAAATTTATCTTTTGCCAATTCCTGATACCCCATCTATTGATTTGAGTCATAATAACCATTTGAACATATTAGAAAGTACTATGTACTCTCACACAGTCAATGCCAGTGCACCAGCTGATTCTTTGTCTAGAATCCCCCTTCTAGCCTGCTTTAACAGCCAAACAGTCCTTCCTTGCCCTCCAACTCACTGCTCTAGTGACCCTTTTTTCTTGGAGTCCCTTCTAGACCACTCCACTCTCAGTCTGAGCTGCTCCTCCTTGATGCTGACATATGACTTTAATCATACTGTTTTTCATACTGTGTTATAAGAAATCGTATTTTCCAAAAAAATAACTTCCTTATTTTAAAAACTATATATTTTTATCTCTATTTTTGGTGCCTGACTTATGTTAAAGTTTTGATAAATGAATAAACAATTCTGAAGTTAAAATATCAGATTTTGTTAGCAACAGGATGTGAAAAATGAAAAAAGACACATAGAAAAGGCTTTTCTTTTGAGTGTGTTCTCAAGTGGAGCAGGCCAGGAATCAGCTTAGATGACTATTTTAGTCATATTAGATAGAGTAGTTGGAAATTCAGGGCTATGGCTCAAAGAGAAGGTCAGGTATAAACATATGGCTTTGAGAATCAAAGGTCTATACATATTTGATATTTGAGGAATAATTGAGAACATCTGGATGGAAGAGACAATGACTGTAAGCCATAGGAAATATATATATTAATATAAAAATAAAGGGTATCCAGTAAATATGCCTGAGAAGAAAGAGTATTATTTTATTTGTGATTATTAATTTATTGTTATTTCTTCACCAAACTATAAGAGAGCTCCCCAGTGTCTGGACAAGGTCGAACACAGAGTAGAACACAGAATAAATATTTGTGGAACGAATAAGCTTCCAGAAAGGTGGGAGGAGAACAGGAGATCATATTGCTGTATGAACCAAGTTTTATGTGCTGAGAGAGTTTATTTTTACGGTAATATTTGTTGATGGTGATGCTTAAATGGTATACACATAATTTAAATCATATTTAATAAGAAATTTACAATAAATAAACTACTTTCTTTGTCTATTTGGCATCACCCAATTAATGACTAAGTGTAATGGTTATTTCAGCACTTTCAGTCTCTATTTCCTCTGACTCTCAATTTTATTAGGCTATTTGCACCTATTATTCATATGAATTACTCTCCTCTATTCTTTTTTTATTTATATTCTGTATCTTAGTCGTTGGTGATTCAGATGAAGCATATTTATTGCACTTAAGCTGTATTTGAACAACAATAAAACATCAACGTTCACTTATTATTAAAAATGGTCTCAGAGAAACTCTTGAAGTACTATTCTAATTAGATGTCTTAGCATTTGTTAATAAAAAAAAGAAGTAGCATAACGCAGTCTTTCAAAATAGGTGTATTTTTACCCTTTATTTGCCTTTTTAAGTTCCTATGAACTTAGTTACTATTACGGACTGAATATTTATGTCTCTCCAACATCCATGTGTTGAAACCCTACTCCCCAGTGTGATGGTATTAAGAGGCGGGGCCTTTAGGAGGTAATTAGGATCACATGAGGTCAGGAGGGCTCTGCCCACAGGAATGAGATTTGTGCCCTTATAAGTCGTTAGAAAGCCTGCTTCTTTCTGCTCTCAGCCATGTGAGGATATAAGGAGAATACAGCCATCTACAAGCCCGGAGGCGGGCCCTCCCCAGACACCGGAACTGCCGGCACCTTGATCTTGAACTTCTAGTAATTTGTTATACTAGCCTGAACTGACTAAGTTACCTGACACAAATCTAGTCAACGCCTGCCCTTTTCAGGTTAGGTGATTAGTCATTGGTTCATCAGGGTACATCTGGGTTTATTTTTAAAAAATTTAGCAGTAAATAAGCATGATAATTTATTTTAACCAATAATAATATTTCAGAAAATAACTGAGAATTTATTCAAGCATCTGTGTTTTGATGAATTGATTTATTTGACTAGGAGTTGACAGTCTTATTTTCATAATTCTGTATTATTTAAAATATGATTTTCTTAGCATTTAGGTATTTACTATATAGAAATTCATTACTGCATTGAAATCTTAAATTTTTCCATTGGACATATTTTATATTTTCTATCAGAATGAGGGAAAGAATTGAAATGTAGACACTATTTATTTTATTTCATCATCATCACAAATTGCAGTGAAGAATACTTTAATTATTTAATAAGAGTTATTTATTGTTGAGAGTTTTTATTTTGTGCCAGGAACAGTATGAGGAACTTAGCATATGTGATCTTTTTAAATCCTCACAATAGCCCTATAAGGAAAGAATTGTTCTCATTTTCCCAGCGAGGAAACTGAGGCTTAGAAAATTAAATAATATGCCTATTTCTTCAACTCCTATGGCAGAATTCAGATTGGTACCAATTTAGTCAGTACAGGCAATCATTTCTGTCAGTTATGTGAACATTTGCTTTCTTATTATTAGATGAACATTCTTGTCATGGAAGCCAACCCAGAGACAAGGATTTGAGGGCTAGTAGATTATTTGGGAAGTGCATTGCAATATGATCCTTAGACCTAAAAAGCAGGGCCTTTGCCCAGGCTGGTGCCTCAGAGTCTATTGTGCATTGGAGTGTTTTTCTCCATTTGTCTAAGTCACCCTCTCCCGGCTGGGAACAGCCCAGGCCAGCAGTGCTATCTGGGCAGAGTGCCACAAGCCCATTAAGTCTTGTGGGCACTGGCAGTACTGTCATGATGGTGTACCGATATCCCACCATGAATCTCATGGGACAAGGTCCCTGTTTTTTCTTTTGAGGAGTTTTCCAACCTTCTGCTCCATGTATGAGGTTGACCAAATGTCCTGAGGTGTTCTGTACTCCCTCATATAATTGTCCCAGGGCCCTGGTCCCAGGAGGACAGCCTGGTGAACAGACTGATCCTGCTGGCCAGCATAGTATTTCTTTCCCACTATCGTATGAGATTGGATGGCCGGAATAGGGCTGACAGGCTGGTTTTTGGTGATTCTCACTTACATAGGACACAGGTTGAGGTCAGGGCTCTGAGTTACCCATGGTCCACTGTCAACTCTTGAGCTTCAGTTAGGTGTGAGCCCATATGTCAGCTGTCACCCATGAATGCTCTGAGCATGAGGCTACCTCCATCTACAACATTTGAGGTCAGTGGGGGTGGCAATAAACATTGTTTACCCCATGAAGCCCTTGCTGTAGGAACCCAGAGCAGTCACATCACCTCCTCTGCAAGTTTCTTGCCATGTGTCAGGCAATCCTCCAGAATTGGCTGCATCTACCTCTTTTGAGGGCTTTAAAGATATTTCAATCCAATGGGCCTTTTCAGTTACTCTCTTCTCTTGCCTCCAATCAATGTGGCGATGCTATGCTTCCCTGGTCAGTCTTAAACTATGCTGAACTCGAGATGGATATTCTTTGATGAATGGGACAGCTATTCTTGATCCATTCATGGGTCCTTTCCCTGTCCTTCCTTTTGGCAGCAGTGTGTGGAAGGCAGGGGAGTGGGTAAATTTAAGCCCTAGAACAACGAAGATCTTTTTCAGTTTCATTCAGACCTGTTTTTACAACACCTAGAATAGTGCCTGGCACATAGTAGTAGTTTAATAAATGTTTGTTGAACAAACAAATTAATGAATCTTACTTGATCTGTCTTCAGTTTACGTTAATACCATTTCATAAAATATTTTGTCTCTTGACTTCTGTTACATTTATTTTCGTGTGTTGTTCTTTGTACCACAAATATTATTTCGTCCCTGATTCCATTCTTCATATCTTAGTCTAGATCTTCTCCTTGAATAGGCTCATCTACTTGCCTGTCTACAAGTACTTAGCATCTATAAGGTGATACCCCTGAAATGTATTTTTCCAACTCAATACTTCCTACTAATCTGCAGACAGAATATATCAGATTTCTCCACCCAGCTATCACACAATATGTCATCCCAATGTGTCCAAAACTCCAACTCACTATATTCCCACCCATAACTGCTAAATTTCCTATGTTTCATTTCTCAAATACCTGGTCAACAAAGCCTTTTTCCTGTAAATAAAGAAGAGACAATGCAGTATATCTTACTAATAGACGAAAACTAGGACTAATTTTTATGAAAAAATTCTAAAATAATGCAAATAAAGTCTTCCGAAAACGATGAAGAAAAGAGTGAACTTGGCAGGTAAAGCCTTTTCCTCTTGTTCCCTGGCTTGAAATTTGAGCTAAGAACATGAAAAAGATTACAAAAGATAAGATTTAAGGTGAAGTGTCCAATGAAAGGAAAATCAATAATTCAGGACTACTTAGTGCACATTTCATTGTGTGATATAATTTACTCTTTTCTCCTTTCATCTGAGAATTATACTTTCACAGTCCAGGAACAATTTAAAATATTCAATTGAATTTGATTTGATTCAATTAAACAAATAGTTATCTTCCTGTTATCTTCTAGATCCTTTCCTATTGCATGTAAATAATACAGTAATCAAGACAGATATAGCCTCTATACTCATTGAAAAAACTAGTATTAGAGATGATTTAGCATTATTATTTCTATGAGTTCAAACAATGTAGTCAAGAATCTTCCCTCTTCCTCTTTTATCTACATTTTTCTTTCTATAAGCATGCATGAACTAGTCAATATGGCCTAGGAACAAAGTGCTCTGACTACCCAGGTTCATATCATTTGTTCAAGCCTAGAACCTGGAGTTGGCATCAATCCTACACAGATCACATGGGCAGAGCATAGGTGCAGGATAGGTTCTGAAAGAAAGAGAGAGTGTCTGTTATCAAGAGTAGGAATACTATAGTGAAAAAAGCATAATATATCAGCTATATTCTACCACTTCTATGGGTGCTCAGAACCTTTCTTCCCAAACACTCCATTTAAAAAATGTTCTCTCTTAGCCCAATGCAGCTATCCTATACACAATTGAAAATTCACTCATCCTGTCCCCAGAGGAAGACAACACATAGCCTGCCCAGGTCCGCATCCAGGATGATTAGCATTCTTTTCATTTGGGTCCAGATGGAACTCATCACCATCCAATAATCTGTAGAGAAATGATAAATTTTATAAACTCTCACACATCCAAAACACAATGGTGCAGGAGAATGGCATTAAAAGTTGCCATTTGGAGTATGACACAGGAAGAAAGAATCACAGTGGTCTTTCTAGGCAGGGATAGCAAAGATTCCTGTCCCGGAAGAGGAATGATTTCTGAGACAGCCAGGATAGTCTGAGTAACCAAGAGTCTGTTCCCAATAGGTGTCCTTTAATCTAATGTCCACATGTAAAATAACTATTTGGAAGATTTCTCTTCAGGGGCTACATCACTTTATTATATTCTTCCAATTTATTTGGGGGATTAGGGACCTTCAATGATGATACTCAAGCCTGTGACAGATATAGATTTGTCTTGCAATATATGTTCTCAATTAGTATGTTATTCAAATCCAAGGACTTGTAGCTTGAACACTGAGAATTCTCTTTCCATTAGAATATATAATTGATGATGGCGGGGATTTTTGTTTGTTTTATTCAATGTTGTATCAGCAAAACCAGTAATATTGCTGTAGTTCAATAAATACGTGTTAGAGGAAGGAACTAGCTCTTCCTTTCTCTTGTTCTCCCCCAAGTTCTATCATTTCTGCCCCCTAAATAGTTCTTGAACATGTTCATTTCTCTTTCTCTCCCTTTGTCATCCTACCCCAATTCACCATCATCTACTTTCTTTTTTTTTCCACATTGCAGAAAAGTATGTCTATTGTTTATTTCCTGAGGTTTCACAACTTACAGTAAACATGGTGACTGCTATATAGAGATTCTAATACAAGCACCAGATTTTTTTCTTTTGTTGTTCTTTTTTTTTTAATTTTTTGTTTATTGCAGTAACATCGGTTTGTAACATTGTATTAATTTCAGGTGTACATCATTGTACTTCTATTTCTGCATAGATTACATCATGTTCACCACCCAAATACTAATTACAACCCAAAACCACATGCATGTGCCGAATTATCCCTTTCACCCTCCTCCCTCCCCCCTTCCCCTCTGGTAACCACCAATCCAATCTCTGTCTCTATGTGTTTGTTTACTGTTGTTGTTATCTACTACTTAATGAAGGAAATCATATGGTATTTGACCTTCTCCCTCTGACTTCTTTCACTTTGCATAATACCCTCAATGTCCATCCATGTTGTCACAAATGGCTGGATTTCATCGTTTCTTATGGCTGAGTAGTATTCCATTGTGTAAATATACCACATCTTCTTTATCCATTCGTCCCTTGATGGGCACTTAGGTTGCTTCCAAGTCTTGGCTATTGTGAATAATGCTGCAATGAACACAGGGGTGCATGTATCTTTATGCCTTGGTGTTTTCAAGTTCTTTGGATAAATACCCAACAGTGGAATAGCTGGATCTTATGGTAGTTCTATCCTTGAATTCTTGAGGAATCTCCATACTGTTTTCCATAGTGGCTGCACCAGTCTGCACTCCCACCAGCAGTGTATGAGAGTTCCCTTCTCTCCACATCCTCTCCAACACTTGTTGTTTCCTGTCTTCTTAAATTATAGCCATTCAGACGGGCGCGAGGTGATATCTCATTGTAGTTTTGATTTGCATTTCCCTGCTAGTTAATGATTTTGAACATCTTTTCATGTGCCTGTCGGCCGTCTGTATATCTTCTTTGGAGAAATGTCTGTTCAGGTCTTTTGCCCATTTTTTAATTGGGTTCTTAGTTTTTTTGTTGTTGAGATACATCAGTTCTTTGTATATTTTGGAGATTAAGCCCTTATCAGATGTATGGTTTGCAAATATCTTCTCCCAATTGTTAGGTTGTCTTTTCGTTTTGTTGATGGTTTCCTTTGCTGTGCAGAAGCTTTTTAGTTTGATGTAGTCCCATTTGTTTATTTTTTCTATTGTTTCTCTTGCCCAGTCAGACAGGGTGCTTGAAAATATGTTGCTAAGACTGATGTCGAAGAGTGTACTGCCTAAGTTTTCTTCTAGAAGTTTCATAGTTTCAGGTCTTACATTCAAGTCTTTAATCCATTTGGAGTTAATTTTTGTGTATGGTGTAAGGTAAGGGTCTACTTTCATTTTTTTTGCATGTGGCTGTCCAGTTTTCCCAACACCATTTGTTGAAGAGACTTTCTTTTCTCCATTGTATGTTCTTGGCTCCCTTTCAAAGATTAGCTGTCCATAGATGTGTGGGTTTATTTCTGGGCTTTTGATTCTATTCCATTGATCTGTGTGTCAGTTTTTGTGCCAGTACCATGCTGTTTTGGTTACTATAGCTTTGTAGTATATATTGAAATCAGGGAGTGTGATATCTCCAGCTTTGTTCTTTTTTCTCAGGATTCCTTTAGCTATTCGGGGTCTTTTGTTGTTCCAAATAAATTTTAGGATTCTTTGTTCTATTTCTGTGAAAAATGTTGCTGGAACTTTGATAGGGATTGCATTGAATCTATAGATGGCTTTAGGAAGTATGGACATCTTAACTATGTTAATTCTTCCAATCCAAGAGCATGGAATATCTTTCCATTTCTTTGAGTCTTCTTCAATTTCTTTCAGCAATGTTTTATAGTTTTCCGTGTACAGCTCTTTGACCTCTTTGGTTAAGTTAATTCCCAGGTATTTTATTCTTTTTGTTGCAATTGTAAATGGGATTGTATTCTTAATTTCTCTTTCTGCTACTTCGTTGTTAGTGTACAGAAATGCAACTGATTATTGTATGTTGATTTTGTATGTTGATTTTTACCATATTCGTTTATTACTTCTAAAAGTTTTCTGGTGGATTCTTTAGGGTTTTCTATATATAAAATCATGTCATCTGCAAATAGTGACAGTTTCACTTCTTCCTTTCCAATTTGGATCCCTTTTATTTCTTTCTCTTGCCTGATTGCTCTGGCTAGGACTTCCAGTACTATGTTAAATAGAAGTGGTGACAGTTGGCATCCTTGTCTGGTTTCTGTTCTTAGAGGGATAGTTTTCAGTTTTTCACCATTGAGGATGATATTAGCTGTGGGTTTGTCATATACGGTCTTTATTATATTGAGGTACTTTCCTTCTATACCCATTTTATTCAGAGTTTTTATCATAAATGGATGCTGTATCTTGTCAAATGCTTTCTCTGCATCTATTGAGATGATCATGTGATTTTTATTCTTCATTTTATTAATGTGGTGTATCACGTTGATTGATTTGCAAATGTTAAACCATCCCTGCATACCTGGAAGAAATCCCACTTGATCATGGTGTATAATCTTTTTAACGTATTGTTGTATGCGATTTGCTAGTATTTTGTTGAGGATTTTTTCATCAATGTTCATCAGTGATATTGGCCTGTAATTTTCTTTTTTTTGTGTTGTCCTTGTCTGGTTTTGGTATCAGGGTAATGTCGGCTTCATAGAATGAGTTAGGGAGCTTTCCCCTCTCCTCAATTTTTTGGAAGAGTTTGAGAAGGATAGGTATTAAGTCTTTTTTGAATGTTTGGTAGAATTCACCAGGGAAGCCGTCTGGTCCTGGACTTTTATTTTTGGGGAGATTTTTGATTACTGTTTCAATCTCCTTACTGGTCATTGGTCTATTCAAATTCTCTACTTCTTCTTGATCCAATTTTGGAAGGTTGTATGATTCTAAGAATTTATCCATTTCTTCCAGGTTGTCGAATTGGTTGGCATATAGCTTTTCATAGTGTTCTCTTATAATCTTTTGTATTTCTGAGGTCTGTTGTAATTTCTCCTCTTTCATTTCTGATTTTACTTATTTGTGCCTTCTCTCTTTTTTTCTTGGTGAGTCTCGCTAAAGGGTTGTCAATTTTGTTTATCTTTTCAAAGAACCAGTTCTTGGTTTTATTAATTTTTTCTATTGTTTTTTTGGTCTCTATTTCATTTATTTCTGCTCTGATTTTTATTATTTCCCTTCTTCTGCTGATTTTGGGCTTGGTTTGTTCTTCTTTTTCCAGTTCCTTTAGTTGCATTGTTAAATTGTTTATTTGAGATTTTTCTTGTTTGTTGAGATAGGCCTGTATTGCTATAAACTTCCCTCTTAGAACCAACCACTTTTGCTGTATCCCATAAATTCTGGCATGTCGTATTTTCATTTTCATTTGTCTCCAGGTATTTTTTGATTTCTTCTTCAATTTCTTCGTTGTTCAGTAGCATTTTGTTTAATCTCCACGTATTTGTGGCTTTTCTGATTTTCTTCCTATAGTTGATTTCTAGTTTCATACCGTTGTGGTCAGAAAAGATGCTTGGTATTATTTCAATCTTCTTAAATTTATGGAGACTTGTTTTGTGGCCTAATATGCACCATCACCTACTTTCTAAAATAGTGCGTCAGCCTACTAAATGGTTCCTCTTCCACAAACCTTGTTCTACCCACTCCATTTTACACACAACAGCAAAGTTGTAGGGTTTTTTTGCATGTGTGTGTGAGGAAGATTAGCCTTGAGCTAACGTCTGTTGCCAATCTTCCTCCTTTTTGCTGAGGAAGATTGGCCCTGAGCTAACATCTGTGCCCATCATCCTCTATTTTTGTATGTGTGATGCTACCACAGCACGGCTTGATGAGTGGGGTGTAGGTCTGCACCTAGGATCCGAACCTGCAAACCCCAGGCTGCTAAAGTGGAGTCCGTGAACTTAACCACTACGCAACCAGGCCAGCCCCCCAAAGTTGTAGTTTTCAAATATGGATCAGATCATGTTAATCTCACCCTCCGTGGTTTCTCATTGCTTTTAAGACTAAGTTGAAAACTCTTACCATGGCCTATAGTCTAGTTCCTCTTTTCCTTTCTGTACCTCTGCCCTCTCATTCTGCTGATTTCTCTCTCTCTCTTATTGGCTAGATTGCAGGCGTTCTGAACTTTTTCCAGTTTACTAACTATTCCATAACATTTCACATTTATTCCTTTCATTTGCTATTTATTTTGTCTAAAATATATCTTTTGACCTACTTCCATCTCTCTGCCTTTTATCTGACAAATTCCCGGTTGTTCTACACATCAGGGAAGGTTTTGACAAGCTTTAAGTTAAATTTCCTTGGTAACAAACCCTTAAACTCAATCTAATAACACACATCCCTCTTATAATTACTTGCTGAATGTCTGCACAATGGACATCTGTTGTGGTAGCCTGCACAGCATCACTTCTGGTACAGAATCCTCATTTCCTTTTTGAAGTCATCCATTCCACTGCCATTTTCCCTGCTGGTAGTTCATGTGGGGTGTCCTGCACCTGACTAAAGGGCGGGGCACATCACTCAGACCCGGCCTTGGAACTCTGCTTTCTCCTCTACTTCTTAGCTGAATGACTGAGACAGGCCTCTGCCTTAGGGCAACAATAGTGCTAATTTGACCCCTTCGCTCTATGTTGCTTCCAAAGATGGTTTTGTAAAAAGGAGACAATTATTATATATTTTTAATCAGAGGGTTTTGGGGGAGGAACCTGAGAGGTCAAGCATTTTCTGGGCCCCCAAAAGGAATAGTCTCCTCCTAATATAAATTCAAATCTTTGAAATTTTAAGACAGAAATACTGGTTTAATGTTTAATTGACTCCTCTTTTTAGCTTCTACTTGATGCTTTTAGAAAACAATTAGGATCTTTGCAGCATCTTCTTGTATTCAAGTTCCTAGTATATAAGTAGTGTTGAACAAGTAATAATTACTTAGTACATATTTTTAAATTAAAAAAAGAGAACAAATGAATGAACAGCTCAACATGTTCTCCTTTTAATAGTTTTGTAGTGAGAGCAAGAAAACTCATTTTAGAGATTATTTTTCCATTCAGACCTCATGAGCATATTTTAGTTGAGATCATAAGAATCATATCCACCATAGAGAATGATTAGGGTATTTTGAGATATGAGAGGTCAGTATTTAACTGTTTTAATCACTATCTTTATTTCCCAGGCCAGATCATATTAATGATAGATTTTGTAAAATGAATTTGAGGAGCTAGGTTGTTCCAGAGTCATCATTAATTTTATGATTTCTTATTTATCACATTGTCTCCTTTTTCCATGTCCTGTCATAAAAGTCAATTCACTTAATCAGTTTTGCTCCTATTTAAAAATTTCCTTTTATTGCATATATCTGTATTGTTTACTCAAATATTGGGTTACATAGTATCTTTGAAATATATAGTATACAGGTCAAAAAGAGGATGAAATGCCTGTAAATTCATTTCGAAATTTCCTTTCCAAATATCCAGGGAACTATTAGTATAGAAAAAAAACCCAGTAAATTCTATAGCAGCTCTAAAAACACAAATAACAATCAAATACTTGTCAGAATCAAAGATGTTTTTAAACTAATTACATCACTGATTGGAACAGATTAAAAAACGCAGTCAAACTTTTCCATATGTCCCGTTTCTTAAAAAAAATCACACAGATAACTTTATTCACTAGTAAGCTTGAGATTCTGTCTGGTACTAATACTCATATTGCCCAAGGAACAAGGGAACCATACCCTCAACAACTTTCCTGGGCCTTTTCTTCTCGATCCATCAGAAGTATAATTTGGAGATCCCCTAATCCATACAAACACTGAAGAAAATTCCTCATCATCACATTTCAAGAAAATTACAAGCACCGTAAATTATCCTCCTCTTTGGAAGTAAAGGAAATAGCAAATTATTCCAGTATAGTGAATTGGTTTAATAAACCATATATATAATATCTTGGGTATAACACATATCACCTATTTATACTCCATACCATTCTTTGTGTTTTAATCTCTTCTATAATCCTAGCACCTACATTTCCAAGACTCACTTGTCAGCAGAATTTTGGTGCAGGCTAAACTAATTGAGAGAACTAGAATGAGATTTGGACGGTAAAGAAGAAGTATTATGCTTCCGGAGTAGTAGCAGGTGGAGCCAAGAAGAGCTCACAGATGTGAGGTTTACAGCAGTTTACAGTTGCGATCCTATGCCTCTGTTGTGGCGCTTATGAAGCTAAAATTTTTGATATCTACCTACTGAAATTCTAGTGCTTCTTGATATCAGCAAGGCTAACAGTGATTCTCTGTGTCCTTCACCCCTCCAGTGCTGCCAATGGCTCTTCAGGCACACAAATCTCTATATTGGATGCATTTTTTGTTAAAGGTCTAGAGTTATTTCTGTTTTTCTAGACACCCTCCACTAGTGTGTGTGTGTGTGTGTGTATGTATGTGTATTTAAACATCTGTCCATATGTATACAAACATCACAATGAGAGCTATATGTATACATACGTATATGTGTCTATATATACATGTATGTGTAAAAACAAATATATGTCTGAAATATGATCAAAGATGATGTTATTCAATAATATGGATGCAGTAAGAGTAAGTTATAAGTTATGTAAAGGATGTCTCACCCTGAATTGTTTACCGTGATGCATTGTGAGGGAAAATAAGCAAAGTAAAGTAAAACTATTTACCTACCTGTTAGTTTAGCTCACTCAAAAATAAAGACTTGCTGTATGCTTACGATATAAACTCCCCTAATGTTGTAAACAAATAAAACATAATTTATAAACAAGTAACTTTTTTTAACAGACCCTTATATACTGCGGGTATAAATGCGCTGGTAAAGATAAAGTAACATTTAACAGCTAGAAGGTAAGGTACGTATATAACACCTGGGGCCGTAAGTAGTATAAAAACCCGTTTGTGACTTAGAGTATCAGAGATCCGCCACACTAGTCTCTGTGTCTCCTCAGAATATGCTGAGAATATTTACACAGGCTGGAGTGAAGATATCAGAGAAGCAGCAGCTCCTTGGGCAGATCAGGCCGAGGGTATCAGTGAACAGAGGCCATTAGGCACCAGCAGGAAGGGAACAGCTCTCCAAGAGAGCCGAGAGAGATTGACCCTATAAGTCTCTATAATAAGATAGGATGTGCCATACACTCCTCTCCCCTTTCTCTCCTCTTTGTGAACTAACATAGCTGCTTAGTTGTTGAATTAACTTAATTGCTTAATTGATCAGATGGTTCAAAAAGACTGTTGAATAAGAATAAATGTGTATTTATAAATGGTTTATGGCTTTTTTGGTTACCTCTTCTAACATCCTGAACTGTGTCTTTGCCATAACCCTAGGTAAAGATTTGATTTTTAATGTAAACACTTTAATATACCTACTAGAACTTAGAGCAAATATATGAAAAAACTCCAAAGAGATAAAACTGTGAAAGAAAACAATGCATAAAATTGTCAATGCAGTATGATCACATCAAACAATCTTGACCTGAAAGAAATAATTCCAAAATAATATTGTCTCTGTGGTGGGAGCATGGATTTACTTTTTCATTCTTTTTACTATTCTATATTACCCAAAAAAGCGAGTGAGTTTTTATTGCCATTTCAAATTAAAAGACCATAAGATTTGGAATATGTAATGCCTATTTTATGTCTAATTGCATAACACTTTCACAATTTAAGTATATTTAATAAATATGACTTTGATGCAGTTCTAAGACACCATGATAATGGGTTGGATTATAAAGAAAAATGTGCATAGTTAGTCTTAGAATGAGTGGGGAGGAGACCTGAAGTTACTGTGTTCTGCCTGATGCTACAGGGTGAGGTTTTTGTTAAGAAAATTTGAATAGTGCAAGAAAGAGTTAAAGTATTAAACATGGAAAAACATAGGAACTGTAGTAAAAACATGTTAATTAAGGTTGCCAATGTGAATATCGTATACAATATTAAGTGCATTTTTAATATAGAGCTAAAGAGAAAATAAGATAATGTCTGCTTCATGGAGTAATTTCAAATGCCAGTTCATTAATTAAGCTTTTTGATGCTTCTGTTACTTTAATAAAAACAATTGCTGTAATAAATATGAGTACTAGTCTTTAAGGGAGAATTTAATTTTTACAAACATCTTTAAAATCAGTTTATCAATATCATAGTCAAGAATTAAAGTTAGTTACAATTTTACCTATGGATACATATGATCAAGGCATGTAAGATACTTTAAACAAGAAATGAATTCTAAAGCATTAAAATTTATAATTTAGAAAGCTGCTCTTTCTTATTAATAACCTATATCATATTTGATATCTGTTTGCTTATGAGTAACATTTAAGTATCTAGTAATCCTGAACCCACGCTCCCCGTAGTCTGGAATCAGCTTTTCTGGCAGAGTCAAACAGTGTGCAGCCCCTAATGAATGAAGGAGAGTGTATTACTTTGCTAGGGCTGCACAAAACACCACAGACTGAGTGGCTTAAACAAAGAAATTTATTTTCTCCCGGTTCTGGAGGCTAGCAGTCCTAAATCAAGATGTCAGCAGGTCTGTGGCCTCTCTCCTTGGTTTGCAGACGGCCACCTTCTTGCTAACTGTGTCCTCACACGGTCTTTCCTCTGTGTGTGTCCTAGTCTCCTCTTATAAAAACACCAGTCAGATTGGATTAAGGCACACCCTAATGGCCTCATTTTAACTTAATTACTTCTTTAAAGGACCTATCTCCAAATACAGTCACATTTTGAGATTCTGGGGTTAGCATTTCAACACATAAATTTTGGAGGAATATTTGGTTTTTGTTTAGTCACAATAATATAAGGAATTTCTATTCTAATTAGCAATACATGCTGCTACAGCTGATGTTGCTCCTTTTAATGCTGTTTTTACACCTGAATAATTATGGAAATAATAAAACTGTTTGGCACATTATTCTCCCCTTTTTCCTGTCAACGGGTAGGGCTAACATTGATTTGCTTTTGGGAAAGAGTCCTATGCATTTGGTGGAAAATACTAGTTTTTAAGTGGGCTAATTATTAAGCTGTCCTCATCAGTTAAAAAGATAAAAAGAAAACTCTCTTTGTTGTCCTTAATATTTATTTAGTCACAGTATTTCATTTGCTACTATGCGGTAGGTCAAAAAGTAAAGTCTACTAGTTGACAGAAAATTGCTCTCTCTTCTCCTTTTATGGAATGTATAACATGTATAACATAGTGTATTACTATGCACTGTAATAAATTTTTAATATTTTGGTTAACTCCTCAGTAACCGTGGCCCCCAGGGATCCTGTGGTAATACAATGAAAATTGAAACCAAGCCAACTCAGAGAAATTTAGAAGAATTTACTGGCTTCATGGAGGTCACCAACATAGTAGTCATAAACTATATTGTATTGCATCTACAGAAATGTATGTAGATGTATTGCACCTACAGAAATGTATGTATTGCTTTTTGACAGAAATGTATGTAGTTTTTGCTGGGAGGTTTAGTTGAGTAATTCTTTCCAGTTTCTCTGGTTTACATAAAAAAGGGTTTCCTTTGGCCTTTTTCTCACTCCTCTTCTGCCTCCATTGGAGGTGGAGTAAGTTAATTGATTCATAAATGCCAGCCATTGGTCCACATTTTTCAAGTGGATGAAGAAAATTTCAGTGTTATATGAAACAGATCTCTGTTTATGTTCTCTCCCGTTTATCCCGAATCAGTGTGACTTGGTGACACACTGGTCAAAAATAACACCTCTGAGAAGTCCAACACTTCTTCTGATGAGCTACTCAAGTTCTAGACCTTTGGACCAGCACATGGAACTCTCACGCTGAGGCATGGTCTACAACAATACTGTCAAGAATGAAGCTGATATTTCTTTCTCTTTCAATTGATGCCTTTGTCTTCTTTATTTGGTTCAGAACTTAAGAGGGATGCTATGTATTGAATCTCTCAAACCTCAGCTCTTTTATTCCTCTTGGAAACATTTTTACCAATATTTTTCCCTCAACATAACAGCTCAAACCATATACATGACGAGCGCCAGGTGTGGTGAGTGTTGGGGAGGGGTTATCTGAAGAAAGAGAGGAAACAGCAATTAGTCATATTATACAACATATGCATCCAATTCAGAAATATTGTTCCTAGGAAGTTCCAGCCAGTTAACTTAATACCTTGTTTGTTCTTGGCTCCTGGTGATCCACAGACTACCAAAATCCCTGGAGAAGTTTGTGATGGAGATGGCTATTCTCAAAATCTTGATAAAAAGACATGACTTAGACCGACATGTCCCTCATTAAGTGATAAGAACCCCAATACATAAGTCCTACATATTATATAAAAGGAAAAAGGAAAGAGTAAACATTCTGTCAGAAAAGGCTATGGAATTATCACCAAATCCATCCATCCTTAGATAAGGAAAGTCAAGACATTGTTGAACCTGGAATACTATTTAATGTCGAGACTCCCGTGGCCAAGGCAAGATAAGTGTTAATCTTTTAAACTGGATGAATATAATCACTTTTTAACTCTATTTGAGCACACCTTTTAAAAGCTTACCTTAATGGTATCAATTTCCTATACTTAATCATAGATTTCATTCTATCTTGAAACTTTTGCACTGAGTATGGATCTGGTACGTAGAAAGTGCTCAATAAAGGGAGAAGTAGGAGAAGGAAGGGAAGAAAGAGGAAAGGAGGGAAGTAGTGATAATAGATTTTTTAATAAATCTCTTTCCTTTACATTGGTGTTACCTGAGACAATATTAGTTGAAAAGATATATAACATAAATGAGTTTGAAACCTCTTCAAATATGTACAATTATACTTTTTCCCCTTAAATTAAACCTATTCCATATGCCTCAATAATCATTACAAATTAGGGGCCTGCCGGGTGGCGTAGTGGTTAAGTTTGTGCGCTCCACTTTGGTGGCCTGGGGTTCGCAGGTTCAGATCCCAGGTGCGGACCGATGCACCACTAGTCAAGCCATACTGTGGAGGCATCCCATATACAAAATAGAGGAAGATGGGCATGGATGTTAGCTCATGGCCAAGCTTCCTCACAAAACAAAATAAAAAAAATTATTACAAATTGTATTTTTGAGATCTGGTACTTATTACAGGTGAAGATCATGGGAAAAATATTTTAATATTAATTTGCAGTATGTGTTTCCTTCTTCATAGTTTCACATGCCATAACATCTTAAAGTGGGTATATCTTTTTAAAAATTTAAGAAAACTGAGTGAGTTTTCATTTTGGCTGTCAATATAATACATATTTCAACAACACATTAGGAGATTCTTTCTCTGTGAATTATCCCTAGAGATTAAAAATAAAAATACGGTGGCGTAGAAAACCTGCACATTATATGACTGTTCCTGGCTCCCACTCTATCTTTTTTTCTATCCGAATGAAGCATCTTCCTGCCAAAAAGATACAGCTGTGGAAGCCGACCTTTCAGTCTGTGAACTCTTGGGTTTACATCTGAAGGATATATCTTATTTTATAATATGTATTGATGGTTTATAAAAAAAAAATAGAAGTGGGATGTTCTTATGAAAATGAATAAGAGGGAAAGCAGATGTCACTCTTTTTGCATTATAGAAAATGCCAGTGGGCTATATCTGGGATATAGCTACTCACTTATGTTCAAATAATTGTGAGGCAATACTGGGTGCAGTGATCCAGATACACATGTTGAGTGTTGAAAAATAGATCTTAAATACAATCTGTAAAACCTGCACAATATTATACTAGTTCATAGTGATGTTTGGAAAAACCAATGTTTATAAGTGACTTGTATTTTATGTTTTGCCAAGTATAATTAACGTGATGTTATGGTATTTTTGATGAATAGCCTAAAAACATTTTATTCCAGTGAAAAGAAGGGATGATTACAATAGATTCTGGCAGAGGGAATGAGAAAATATTCATATCAAAATCTCAAGATCATTTTAGGCACAGTTGGAAAGTACTTTTATTGTTGGAAAAATATAGCAATTAAAATGTTCAATAGCAAATATTCAGATTCATTAAATGTCGTTCTTTTTGATTCAGTAGTCCTTCCCAATGAATTGCTGTGTAAACAATATGTCTGTTCATATATTAAATTCGGCACTACGGTGTGAGTGACTACCATGGGCCAACTATTACAGGAAGCAACGTGTGGGATCCCAAGTGGTCCATGGTTGGAAATGATCTCTTTTCTTAACCTTTAGTTTAAAAATATTTTGCTGCTTCAAAAATAAAGAGAAATCTGGTTTTTATCTCTCTATCGTTTACTGAAGTGAGGTCATGTCCCTTATCTTGACATTCAAGTTGGACCACTTTCTGTTTCCAACTTATATTTTCATTTTTATCCTCAACTCATCCTCAGTTGAGCACACAGCTCTTTTCTTCTTTGTGATCTTCTTCACATTTTCAATAGTTTGGAGATTAGGTCAGTTGCTATTAACAGTACATAGAAATAAAAAATAAATGCATGTAAATATTACAATAGAGGAACTATAAGAACAGTATGAAAGAGAAATTACTCTTGACTGATGGGATAAGAAAGTACACTTAGTGGAAGTAATATTTGAATTGAGCTTGAAGTAAAATTTTATTTTGACCATCAAAAAAGTTGTCAAAATAATGTTTTTGACAGAGGAAAGAGAATGAGTAAAGACGAAAACGTGAAAATCATATTATATGTTGTAGTAAATTACTGGGGTTTTTTAGGGGGGTAGAATGGGCGATTATATTGAAAATGCAAGATAAGATAGTGGAAGGAGTGTGTCAGATGCCAAGATAAATAGGTTGTTTCAGCAAATAGTGATACCAGCTCAAGACAAAGTTGACATGAGGGAAGCCAGGTTGTAGAAAAGAAACCCTACTGTCACTTTGAATGACCTCTGACTAACTAACCCAGCCGGATATGCACCCTCCAGGAGATCTAACTGCTCTGTGGATTTTATGACCCCTGCTTGTGCATGTACCTCCCAGCTGCGATAAGATGATAACTTTGTTCTTTTGAGTTCCTTAGGAATGTGATGACCCCCAAACAGAGAATCTATGCTGATACCCATCATCAGTTAAAAGTGAAAGATCTGGTGTGGCACTCCCAGTCTGTAACTCCAGAAGGTCAACATTCCTAATCCCGTCCCCTATAACCCACCAGCCTATATAACTGCTTTAAGATTTTGTACCCCTTAAGATAGTTTTTTTCAGACGTTAGTCAGCTATCTTCCCTCTTGCTAGCAAGCTGTAATAAAAAGTCCTTTTTCTCCTGGCACCTTGCCTCTTGACTATCGGCATGTCTTGCGGAGAGCAGAAGGCCCCACGTTGGGGTAACAATTGTAGGAAGAAAAAAGGAATTGCAACTGTCTTTTATTTTAAAAGGATGTAGCACGGTAAACTAAAGCTATATTTGTAAAAATTATAAAAAGTATTTGTAAAGATAGTCATATTTGCACACATATTTTTAGCAACAGTCCATCTAAAAGCCAGCTAAATATGTTTGAGTTATATTTTAACAATAACCATTTGTCAAACTAATTAATGTTTCTTATTCGAGTAGGACACACACACAAAATGTTCATTGCAGGGAAAAAACACAAAAATAGTGCTTTTCTTAAATGCGAATATGTTAAATCATACAGGCATTTAGGAATGGTACCATCATAAGAAGAGTTATGTGATGGAGCAGAATTGAGAATTAAGAAACTAGAGTTCTTGTCAAAATTCTGCCTTATATAGCTAAGTTACCTTATTTATTCTTAATTACTTTATCTGCAAAATATTGATTCAGGCTCCATGACTTCGACCATTTTTGGCTACACGTATTTAAATAACTAAAGAAATTTTTACATACAAAATTCTATTTTATTTGTTTTTTTGCCACAGGGAAAGTCAGCATGGAAGTATGCTCACCAAAAATTTATTACTGAACCTTAAGCGTGATATATATCATTGATATTTTCAGTTTAATTAAAGTGAAGACAGATTAGCAAATTTTTGTCATTTCAGACCCTTCTATCTCAAAGACGTGGGCTTAAACAATTCATTTCATTCCCTTTAAATAAAATCATGTCTAAACTAACAAGAACTTACCTTTTATAAAGCCCCAATATAATCTTCTATACATTTATATCATAATTTTATTGAAATATTATTTTGAGATATATTTATTAGCATAATTTATTGATATATCATCATTCTTGTTCCTGAATATGAGCTATATTTTCCTTCCCTACATCAAGAAACTTTTCTGATTGGATTTGGAGCTCTGTAGCCTACAGAAATTCTTTCCTGGCTTGATATTGTGGTGCTGAAATGGAGAATTTATAAGGTATTGGGGAACAGCCCCCTAAACAGGTTTCTGTTTTGAGAGTTGAATCAGTCCAAGTCCTAAGTAGAAAGAGATGACAAACAATTTAGGAAAATTCAAAAAGGATTTATTGCCAGTGGCTAATCATGAAGGTGTGGGCAAGGGTGCAGGGAGACCTCAAGGGACAGCAAAAAAACACAAGGCTGAGTAGTGATTCTCAAACTCTCAGTTCTACTCAGTTTTTATTTTCAGCATCTGCAGTTTTCTTACCCTCCTTGTGTCAAACTAAATGCAAGAACATTCTACCTTACACAGAGTCTGCATTGATTCTGCCCACAGTAAATGGTCATTTGAATTGAACTAGATTAATAAAACACATAAATCCGGAAGGATTGATTAAAATCTAACTCACTTGAGACTTAATTTAACACATGTAAGTCTGTTTGTTTGTTTTTTGTGAGGAAGATCAGCCCTGAGCTAACATCCGTGCCCATCTTCCTCTTTTTTTTGCTGGGGAAGATTGGCCCTGAGCTAACATCCATGCCCATCTTCCTCTACTTTGTATGGGATGCCGCCACAGCATGGCTTGACAAGTGGTGTGTCAGCGCACGCCTGGGATCCGAACCCGCGAACCCTGGGCCGCCGAAGCGGAATGTGCACACTTAACTGCTTGCTCCACCAGGCCGCCCCCAAGATTTTTTTTTTAATAGTTAAAAAGATACAAAAATGTTATTGCTTTATTCTGGTAAAACACAGAGCGAAATGTTGCCTAAGAGAATATCTAAAACGTGTTTGCACGTTTAGTAGTTGAAAAAACCATTACAGTATGGAATCAATCACTGATATTGTCAGATATATACATCATGGATGTAGAATACACCTTTTGGGGGGCAGTAAAATCTCAGCTATAATACCTCGGTACTATAGTTCCTGGCTAGGAAAATTGTTATTTACAAGTGTGACTCTCCAAGTTCTGGCTCTTGAACCCTGTGAAAAATTTGGATATTTGCCTAGTGTCAAGAAGAGAAAATTTATACATGATTAAAATTTATATGGTCTATTTTGATAAAATAGTTCTTTTTGTTTTCAAATGAAATGTCTTCAAATTTACCTCAGCTCTCACTTGACATTTACTGTTTATTCTGTTGTCCATTTAGTAGAGTAGATTTCTCACTGCCCTAGACATTTGGTGTTCAAAGTCATCCAATATCTTTCCAACTACTTAATCTACTTTTATGATTTATCAGCTTCCACTGAAGTCTCGTTGCCTCTGTCTTTGTTGAAAGATCTATCATAACTGGAAATGCTGTTGATATAATTCTGAATGTTTATTTGTATCAACAAATGTTTAGTAACATTCAGTTAATTGATATTGGGTAAATATATGCCTTAATTACATATTTGCATTCATTTTTCTCATATGAAATGGAATTATTTTTATTCTTAAATATATTTTTGTGAAATCTGATAATCTGATATATATTCACGCTAAATAAAAACTCAATGCAATCGGAAATTTGATATGAAATTTGATAAATTCTTTCAATTTGAGGATGTTTGGCATAATACTATTCAGCTATCTCTTAGAAACGCCTGTGTAAATTATCTGGAATAATTCATGTATTCTAGGCATTGGAAGGGAACTGAAAAGTGAGGTAGATCATCTTTGGTGAAAAAAGTTTCCAAGTATCGCCAAACATCTACACTTTATCAACAAAACAGTCATAAGGTCCCTAATGACTTTGAAACTTTATTTAAATTAAATTTAAAAAGTGCTTTTCGGTGGTGGAGTCGGTGGTCAGAAATAAAGCAAAATGGAGTAGGCAGAAAGCAAAACATAAAAACGGAAGAGCATGTCTTTTGCTCACTGCTCTCAATTACCCCTTTCCAGTTAAGAGTCCCTTTTTATGAAACATCTCATTTATATCCCTCCTTCGTGAACCTTTAGGTTCATGTTGCTGCATGTCCTTGTGTTTTGTTAGTTCCTCTCAATTTTTGAATCCTTTTCTTAGGAAATGATCTCATATCAGCCATTTATTTTTTTCTCGTATGAAAGGTTTTCTCCAATTAAAGGAATTACAGGCATGGGAAAAGATTGTTGGAGAAGCAGTAAGATCTTCCCACAGCCTTTAAAATCACAACGTGTGGACAGGTGCTTGCTGTACTAATGAGGAAAAAGTGGCCTTGCTCTTGATGTGTGAAAAGCTCTAAGGACAAGATCAGCATACATGCAGCAATTATCTCTATTTCCCCAGATGTGTCGATAGAGTAGTGGAGGCTTTTGAAACAGGCAATTTCAACGCCGGATACTGAGGAATTACCACTGACCACAGTGAGGGCAATGAAAATGTAACACTTTAAAAAGAGTGTTGACATTTTTATTACCTATATCAGAAATGATTGATCATTTGGGATGTTGAAGAAGGGTACTTGGGAAGGAGAGCAAGTGTGAAATGTTAAAGTATGTGGAACTACAGCAGGTAAAGACAGAAATCAGTATTTATTTCACTGCAGCAGGTGGTTAACAGAGGGCAGTCAGACAAGAAGTGGGAGCCAAAGAATCAAAATGTGTGAAATGAGTAACTGATTGACGTGAGGATCCAAGAGCTCCAGAAACAAGAAACAGGGAGTCAAAGTCAGTCAAGACAAGGGAACAATGCAAAGAAAAAGAAAAAATGCGACTGCATATGCTCACAAGACTCAGAAAATGATCTGCTCTTTCAGCTCATTTTTACCCAATTCCATAATCTCAAGAGTATTAGACTCCTCCCCACTATCTCCAGTGTTTTAACTGCTCTAAAAGCAAGAATGCCTAAGGAAAGTATAGTCTGTAGAAATATCATTCCAAGAGTAGCATCTTACAGAACTGATAAGGTTAATAACGTGGCAAGGTCTCAAAGTTGTTTTTGGTGCTTCAGTGAGTGGGTTGAAGCCATCATAATTTCTGGACTCCTCTTTGAAGGAAACGGTCTATCTATATTCTTCTGCCCCTGAAATATTCTTCAGTGGATTATCGTTATGGCTGCACCTTTATAATCATAATAGAACATTACTAAGGGAGGGAAAAGGTATGGCCTTCCAGATGCCTGAATAAGAAAATTGGGTACATTTTCTTTTCTTTTAATAATGACAAAAGGATGCTATACCTAAACCAATACTTGACACACATTTAACCTTCATTAGATATTTAATGAATTCATTTGAATTGTATTGGAGACTGATTAAACACACACACACACACACACACACAAATTCCCAAGGACAGAATTTTGTTTTTATAAGTGTGGACTTTTATCACTGAACGTAACATGTAGAATTTAGTCTTCAATGAAAAATCTGGAAAATATACAGTAAACTGCTTCTCTACTCTTCTCTGTCATTCCTACCTTCTACTTAATAGATGGACAAACCGAAGCCAAGAAAGTTAAATAATTCTCTAAATGTCTTCTGGTTATTTAGAGCCAGAGGCTTGATCTCTTCCTTTCAAGCTAATTTCATTTTTCATTTTTATCATGCTACCTCAGTCAGTATGTAAGCAGAACAAAAATTAAATTTGGTTATTATTTATTACTATATTTTTTCCAGTGGTTAGGAAATTGATGAAACAATAGTCGTTTTTTTTCCTTTTAGATACATCGTGATATATACTCTAGTTGTTTTAATTTGAGATATGTTCTTTACTATGAGTTAATAGCATTAATTATTTATTTAATGGGCACAGTCAAGGTTAGCAACATTATATCTCTAAATCTATTTGGAAGTGTTTGATGATAGGTATGGTTTAAATTTGTGGGACTACAACTCACAGAAGCTTAGACATAAAGTTATTAAATATCCCGAGTTACCTTTTTTGAGGGAGGGTCGGGGAGAGCCAGTGATATGGGAGAGAGGAATGGTGAGAGGTAAATGTTTCACAAGGATGTCATGATACTATGCGAAGGGTAACTCCATTTCCAGAATGCACTCCAATTAAGAAGTGATTGTTTCTACCAAAGGGGTTAGGAACTCTTTCCCACAGCCATAGCTTATAGAAGAGGGTTGTTACACAGAGAGAGTGTGTCCCTCATAGATGTATAAAACAGAAAGTGCTGTAGTGACAGAGTTAGGTCTTTTTTTTTTAAGTACAACACAATGGTTCTTAGAGTCGGTAGTTAAGATCATGAACAATCTGTGGTCAACAATAAAGGCCATGAGACAAGTAAATGTCCTGGAGTCCAGTTGAATCAGAATACAATGGGACACACAGAAGTGGAGACAGACTGGGACGGTGCTCTTACCATAATCACTAGGTGAACCTGTTTCTAAAATTCCCAGAGATTTAAGATGTTACAATTTTGGCTAGTTAATTATTTTTAATGTGTTATGTCGGTTTAGAATATATTTAATAATTCTAAAACCCATTAGAGAATTTCAGGGCATCACACTTTTTTATCTTCTCCTTGAAAGTTAATAGCTATCACTGGTTTCTTAGTATAGGGTAAATGGAGGCACATCGATATCCACTAAAAGTCATTATTTCCTTGTGGCATTTATCTCTTCAGCATACATTCCCCATGAAGTTCATGAAGGTATGCCCTGGTATGTGTTCAAGATTGACCACCCAATGCCTAGCATAGGACTTGACTTCTGAGACACTATTGACGTAATGAATTAATGAACAATGAATGAATTACCTGGGTCAGGGTTAAGCTTTCTTAATTAAACCTCAGGTTAATGAAACCATTCATATTTTGTTAAATACAGATAACTTATTTGGTAAACTCTATTAGTGTTGCTATATTTAGAAAAAGGAATACAGGATGTCCAATTAAATCTGAATTTCAGATAAAGAAACAAAGGAATTTTTAGTATAAGTCTGTCCCAAATTTTCATGGGACATACTATACTTTAAAAAATGTTGTTTATCTAAACTTCAAATTTGACTGGACATCTTGTATTTTCTCTGGCAATCATAACTCTACCTGACTATTAGATTAAGAATTCTGTTTTTAGTATTAAAATCAGGTAAGTAGAATCCTTTATGGAATGCTGCCTTTGAGAAGACCTATTTCTGCCTTAGTTTATTATAGTGTTAGTCCGTCACTCAGACACTGAGATATTTCCATACATACTGCTATTCCAGACTGTGGAGGTTCTTTTGCATTATTATGAATACTTGCCTTTCCCACCCATTGATTTTCTAGTGTTTAATATGCTACTCCCATCTCATTTTATAAGGGAATCATTCTTTTCAGAACAACAAAGGATACCAGGGATCATCAGGTGCAATATGCTTATTTCCCAAATGAATATACTCAATTGCAAAGAAGTAAAGGGATTTACAGTAGTTTATAGGTCTGGTTAGTGAAAGGCATTTTTACTCCAGTTCATTGGACTATCCGACTCACTCCAAATGATGGTTGACTGAATAAGCAAAAATAATTATGCTGAAATCAAAAAGGTTTAATTAGTCCAATAGGATGCCTAGCAAATTTAAGAAGAAAAAAAGAAACAGAAATTTATTTGGCTTATACTGTATTCTGGACTGTGTGTCTCCTCATTTAGTCCTCCTAAAAATCCTGTGAAGTAATTATTATCCCTATTTGATTAGTTTCTCAAGAGGCTGAGAAAGTACCATTTGGGTGGTTTGAGAAATTATCCCCAAAATATGTCATTCAAGTCCAGGTCTATCTCTGCCCCGCAATTGTCCTTTCCTCTGTCAGAAAATTTGGCATTTTAACACATCATCAGCTGAGAGAGTATCAGGTTGTCTGGAGGTATACACTAAACTGAAATTACAGGTATTTGTCTGAATAGTTTCAGATGAAGAAAATATATAGAATTTGGCGGAGAAGACACCGGGAGACACTGTTGCATCAAGTAGACTTCATATACTTTGAACAAAAGAGCAAAGACTTTCCTGAGTGTCTATACACTGCCGTTGTCACTATTCGTTTTGGAAGCAGCTTCCCAAAACAATTCAATTTTCTTTTCATGGATCCAAAGTATTGTTCTACATAGTAGTTTTCTTAAGCCAAAAAAGTCCGCACCATTCGTTTTTAAGGCGTTCTTTTGAAGTTCTTTGCTGTTATAACACCCAGCAAAACCATCTTGGGTCATTTCATTACATAGTCACATGATCATCAATTTGAGATTTGCTTTAGATGCTTTTACGATTCAGAAATAATCTTAGGATGAGAGATTTTTTAATGATAAAATGACAGAAAGTATATTGCTTATGTAAAATTAAGTGGAAAATTTGAATAGAAATTTTAATTATTCTCTTTATTTTATGTCCGTATACAAAAACACCTGATGGATTTGAAGTTAGCATCTTCTTTATAGGCAAGATGTAGGCAACTAAGATTCAACCCTGATGTTGCACTTAACCGGAATTTATCTTTGTTTATGGTTTAGTTTTTCACATACTCTGGTCTTTAAAGGAATGATACAAAAGGTAATAAGTTGAACTCTATATGGCATTTTTAAGAATTGCAATGGCACATCACAGAATATTGCATGTCAAAAAACAATGTGGCTATTTACAATCAGAGCCTCACGTCGAATCTGATGGGCCATAAAATATAAATACCAATCTTACTGGATAAATGTGCCATCTCTTCAGTACTAAATTTCCACTCTGAAAAATTAGTGGCTGTTCAGAAAACTGGTTCTCTTCCAGGAGTGGGAGTTTTCAATTATTAGAGGATAGATCAAATCCTGTGATAATTCAGCATCAGCACATTTCTGATTGAAGGCTCTCTCCCGTAAGGCATCTGACAAGGTCAAGAGGTTTCATTCTGTGCTGTTTACTCACAATTGATTTCTTCCCTCACTTTGCATGTTCAAGCAATTAATATTTTTCCTGTAGTAAATGTATTCTGCTTCTCGTTGTTTCCCTATCAAATTCTCTATTTCTTAGGTGAAGAAGAGAGGAAATTAAAAAAAAAGGAAATGTGAGATAAATAAATTGAAGTGGAAAAGAGCTTGAGGTTCCTGTTTAAGGAAAATAGTTCTGTTTCATATACCTGAATTAGTCTGGTAATGTTTTAAAACGACTTATGCAATTTCCTCAGTTCTCGTTCATTCAAGTGTATGTTCTCATTTTTTAATTACCTAAATACTTTCTGAGCTATAACTTTGAAGCGACCTTGAATCCTCTTGTCTTTATGCATTATTATTTTAAAAATCCTTTAAAGATCACGCACCTTTGGACTCCAGCAAGCAGTAACATCTGGAGGTGAAAGATCTAGAGCATGAAACACCCAGGAGAAAAATTTCAAGGACATGTAATTATTGAAGTAATTAATGGGGAGTTGGTGGTTTTCACTGTGTCTGTCTTGTGGATAGATAGAGAGATCTAGAGAGAGTGAGAGGGATAGTGAGAGAAACAGAGAGAGAGAGAAATATGTTTAACTGTACTCATTGATGAAAGCATACAGAAATTTTGACTAGAAGGGAAGTTACATGTAATCTGCTCATCCATATTTCAATCCTAGAAACTGATTTTCATTCATTTGATGAGAAATTTGAGGACATCAAATCTTTTTCAAATGACAAAAAGCAAGTAGGTTATTTTGTCCCCAAATTTTCCCCTATTAAGAGAGCGGGTTAGAAATAAAGCCAGAGTATGGCAATCTCTGATCATTTTGATGTTTTTCTATGAAAAGCCCTGTGATAGACTGGTGACAGGGCAGGTTATGGAAAGGTTTTTTATAAATGTTTCATGTTGTGGAATTGATTTCCATGATTTAACAAAAAAACAACTAAACACATATTTTTCTTCTTGATTTAGTGTTTTCTTCCACATATTCAATGCTGTTATTTAGTATGTTTGATGTTTATATCAAATTTTGATTAAATATGATAAACATTTTTATTAAAATAATCACATTTTATTCCGGATGGTGATCTAATAAAATAACCAGTTATTTTCATTTTGGGAGAGTCAAGTTCATTTTTTAAAAACTCAAGGCAGATTTTTTCTGATACTTCGACATAAGAGAGCTGGCTCACTTTCATCTTCTCCAGCATTTAGAGAAGGTTGGTCCTGGCCGCAGATGAATTAGAGTGAATTTATGTATCAAGAAAAAAGTTTTGATCACTTGTTTTTGAGCGTTTCCTTATATTTGCCATTGTATTGTAGGAGGCAAGTGTCTCTTAATGAGCCTTTGATTTAATCCTCTCTACCACTTTCATGAAACTCCTGAAGGGTTATTTATCTTCTAACATGGTAGGTCACTGGGAGACGTGGTAGCAATTCTTTAAGTTTTTACAGGGATCAGGATAGAAAATTTCTTCTTCTCAGTGAAATCTATACAGGTCACTCAAATCCTCTGCTCTCATATTCCAAATTCACCTAGACCAACTCCTTCTGCCTTCTGAGAGACTGACTTAAATGTTCACTGCTGCTTATAAAATGTCTACTGTTTGCCATGGAAGTAGGGTTAAAAATGTTGATCGGGATATGATCAACATTAGGATAAAAAGTAAAGTAAACCAAGAAAAGAAAACCACGTACACACCAGCATTCGCCTTTAACCTAACTACCACCTGAAGGGCTTCTGTGCTTTGGACATTTCACTAGTCTGTGAAGTCAGGAGACTTACCAGGCTTGAATTAACCCTTTTAGGGATGACTCAGGTGAAATAACAGCCCACAGACTCCAGATGCTTTTCTCGTGCATACAACTTTAACTGCTTCAGTACTGTCTGTTGCTGAAAGTAGCCTCCCACTTCCTTTTCTCAGGACCTACCCAGCAAAAGAGAGAACATAAAAAGCATTTCTCAAGAAGAGAGTGAGTGTTGCACAAAAGAGGTAAGCAACTAACTGCACGGAAGGTGGAAACTACTTAGGCAAGCAAATGATTGGATTAATGCCTGGGACTGGGAGGCCCTGCTGGAGGTTAATATGAATGAGATGTTATGCTTCATTGACTAAGTTTACCTAATTTCTTTATACATCAATATTGCTTTTTATGATGCAGTTGCCTAACTTTGTTGCAGTTTGCTATCTAATCTATAATGCTATTATTACCTCAACAGTGATTGGAAAAACAGCAGGAGAATGCTCTGATTAAACCTTAATTATTACACTACCTTTGCTATACGTATGGGGAGAATATATGATCTCTACCACCCCTATTGCTCTTAAAATCTTACTTCAAAGCAGCAACTAAAGACATCACATCTGTTTAAAAGCAAACCTGCTATGTTGGCTTTCATAACGAACAGCAAAATCACAGTGATTTGTTTATCCCCTCTTATCTTAACATCAAGAGAAGCCCTTAGTTAACCACTAATATATTACACAATGCCATAGAAAGTAGAAGCTTCATAAATGAAACATTTTCTGGTTTGTTTATTTTAGGATATAGCTAAAAGCTTGATTTTGTATTCTGTCAGTCTCTATAGTTAAAAGCTGCATTAATGTGGATGAAATACTTTGAAGTAAGTAGAGATAAAACAAATCAGCAGGTATTTAAACTGAGGGTTATGAGGTGGAAAAATCACCACTCTCTCTTCAGGTAGAGGCCTGAAGATATATCTTTGTTAATGAGGTTTCATGCTGTCTTACTGGATCCTTAATCATTTAAAATGCAAATCCCAAAGAATGAAGTAAGAGCTATCATATATATGAGAAAGTGGCTCATTTTTTAATAAATGATTATGCCATCTGCTTCCCTCATCATTTTACCGACTGAAATTCACCTATGAAATTACATAAGCTTGTAAAATATAAACAACACATCTCAGAAGTCAGCAAATGGAATATCACTGTTGTTGTATTCCCTGCCTCCTCCCCTCAATTCAGAGAGTTTGCTCATATAGTCAGACACACAAGAAGGTAAAAATTACCTTTTATGACAAGCTGACATTCTGCTACTTATAATTCTTGTATTATTTTTATCATAGTGATTTCAGAATGAACTAGAAAGACATTTATAAAGAATTATTTCAAAGTGACCTACTTTAGGTATCTTGAATACTCAGAGAACCTAGCCGTGCCTGCAAAATTTTTCAGGTAATTCTGTGTGAAATTAGGAATGCAGGAAGAGAATTGTGTTTGTTTTCAGAGGGGAATTTTTTTCTCAAGGAGAACTGAGGGTTGACTGATACTCTGCTTTCAATGTCACCTGTCTCTAGTATACTTGAGGCGTTTCTTTGTCTTTTCTGTCTTGTGTTTTTTAATTCCACTCCTGGCTCCATCCGTGCTGCAGCCTCTTTCTCTCTTGTCACTTTGGTCTGAACAGCTACCTTTGGGTCTGCATTGAGTCTCCACTTACCTCCCTGCTGCCCTCACCTAGAACTCTGGAATAGTCATCCTTTCTATCCTCATTCTGACCCTAGCAAGAGGTGAGAAGGCTGACTTTTCTTTCATTGGCAAATCTCTTAATTCATATAAATATCACTAACACATTCAACAACAAAGCAAAGCAATATGAAGCAAATAAATAAACTAAACAATAAAACCATTCCTAGAGCTGAGAAAGAAAGAAAGAAACACTGAGTCTTCACAGAAAGACCCCTCTGGATGCACTAGTTTGTTACCTGACCGCTAAGTCCAACTTCTCTGTCCTCCTCAGAGACTTGGTTTCTTAAGAACTGTTTCTTTGGTTTTGGAATATACACATATATATATTTAAAGACAACATATCTGGCTCTTGATTTTTTTTTTTTTTTGAGGAAGATTGGCCCTGAGCTAACATCCATTGCCCATCTTCATCTTTTTCTTTTTTCTCCCCAAAGCCCCGGTACATAGTTATATATCCTAGTTGTAGGTCCTTCTAGTTCTTCTATGTGGGACACCACTTCAGCATGGCTTGATGAGTGGTGAGTAGGTCCCTGCTCGGGATCTGAACCAGCAAACCCCAGGCCACCGAAGCAGAACACGCAAACTTAACTGTTGTGCCACCAGGCCAGCCCGTGATCTTGGAATCTTAAAGGCTCACTTGTGCTGGACCTATCATATGTCCTCACTATATACTTGTAATTGAATGATTGAATTTTCATTTAATTTTTTTACTGTGCTTTCTCCCAACATAAAGCATCGAGGTTTTTTTTTTCTTTTTTCACCTGTCGTAAGTTAATGTGTTAATAAACTCTCTAAGAAAAGAATCACTAAATTTTCGGCCAACTATATGACTGTTTTCTAACTCTTTAGAGATCAAAATAGTTGAAAAACTATTTGAGATCAGGTGGAATACATATTTTTGAACTGCTCAAACAAAATCAAAGAGAGAGTGGTGAAAGTTGAGGCTGGATAATGTAAATAAGACTGAGGTCATGAAAGGCCTTGCATTCCAGGATGACTTTGGAGTTTATTTTGATGAAAACGGACATTTATTAAAACATCTGAAATAAGGAAACTTCTATCACATTTGAAACATTGAACAGTCACTTATAATGCAGTCCAGGAGAGAGAATTGACAGGGGCTAGGCTGAAGGCAGGTTAAGAAGCTATTTGGATCATACTGGTAAGAATAATGCCTACCCATATGTGGCCATATGTGTTGGTGAGGGGGAGAGTCTCTTAAGGAAGCAGCTGAAGAGAGAAGGTTGATTTAAAATTCCCAGAATGTAAGTAATAAGATTGTCTTACTTTTCAAATTAAAAAAAAGCCTCCAAAATTTCCCGTTTACAATGCTGTCCTGCATATACTGTTCAACTTCTAAGTCTCAGCCTAATACCAGCGTAAGTATTCAATAGAGGCAACTTACAGTGTTTTCTTTTCCTCAGTATTGAAATCATATTATATTTGAGTTCAACATTTCTCTATGCAAACTGGCTTTCGACATTCTGGGTGAATGACAATAACATAAATCTAGTTCCCTCCCAAAGTTATATCATTACAATATTTCAAATTTCCATATTAAGCAATGTAATTTAAAAACACTAAAATTACACATGTAGATTATTATGTACAATTTGATATTATTCTTTAAAATTCAATGTTTTGAGTAATTTGTATAAAGTAATTGTGTGTGTATATGTGTGTGTGTTTGTGTATATGTGTGTACTGGGGGTCTATTTTACTTTTCATCAGTGTTCCTAAAATAAAATAGGAAGGCCTGCTTTTTATTTAGTATTAAAACTTTCACAAGAAGTGTCTTATTATGTCTTAAAAATTAATGTGATAAATCTATTATAAATATGAAAAATAGTAACCTGTTTTAAGTATTTCTAAGAAAAAGCAGATAAAATGAATTAGCACAAATGTATAATTGTGCAGTTTATAAAATGCTATTTTAAAAGCTGGTTGTGTACTGATTTTGTCATATAATCCCCAGTACATTTTTTCCCATGAATTTGAAAACTTTGATTCATAATGAAAGCTCAGAATTCTACAAAATAGGTTATGTGAAGTAATAAGAAAAAGCCTATATGTATGAATTATTTCTCAGTTAGAAAATTGCAAAACTGCTTCAAGCTACTCTCTGTAGGATGCCACAGGAAGGAAAAGGCAGAAAGAAGACATATGAAGTTGTTTTCATGTTTTTAATAAATAGAAAATAGTTTCTTTCTCTAGAATGACTCATGAATGTATGTATTCAATCAATAATAACTTAGTGTCTACTTAGCATATGTCATTATGCTAGCACTATGGGGGCATAAACACAGACAATCTCTCTCATTCATCAGTTTGTAATATAGTAGGGGACATAAAATAATTATTAAGTAAAAGAGATTGTCACATGCCATAAGAGACCGTGAAATATGTCTTTAAAATTTCAGAGGAAAAATAAATCATTCCTGGTGAGGATGATGGGAAAAGAAATCCAGAGGAGGTAACATTTGAGCAAATTTGTGAAGGATGCACACAAGTCAACAGTGGTAGATGGAGAATAAAACCTACATTGTAGGTAAAATGAACAACATAAGAAAATGTGTGTCAGTAGAAGAATGTGGGGTAAAAATTGGAAATGATATCGTGGCAACGTAACACACAAGCTTGTAAAAAGACTGTAAAAGGACTACGCAATGGAAAAGTGGGAGGGTTGTGGTGACAAGAGTGACCTTGAGTGACAAATTAAAGAATATGGACTAAATTCTTTAGTCTAAGGAAATTGGACTAAAGAAGTGGAGGTACTGATGGGGAACCATTGAAAATAATGAAATATTGAAAACGGAAGTGAATGATTTGGAATTATGTTTTAGGATGAATTCGTGAGCATAAGGAGAAAAATTAGAGAAGTTGAAAAACAAGTCAGAAATTCACTGTACTATCTAGATGAGAGATATTGAAGATCTGAACAGTGTTAGTGAAGACGTAAATTTTTAAAGAGAAAATACCACCTTTAGGAGGGATTACTTTGGTACATAGAGTCTAAAAGGAAAGAAGTGTTGCTTTATATTTTCTTCTGTAAAGAAAGAAATAGAAGTGAGAATGGCAAATCTGTTGAGGACTCATATCTTATTGTGCACTGGGAGTTGTTATAATTCACATAAAGTTTTGTTAGTCAATCCTCTGTGCAAACAGGCATCAATAAAATGTACTTCCTATTAAAATGCCATGTATCCTGAGCAGAAAATTCAAGCAAGTGTGGGGAAGATTCAACATTCATTCAATATTTTCAAATCATCCACTTTATTTAGCATGTTTCATATGAAATTTGAGATATATTGTTTAATTATCAAAATTACCACAGCTGAAAATCACTGTTTTACATTTACCTAAAGGGTTGCAGATATTGTATTTAAATTAACAGAAATTGAGATATTTTCTGAGCCCCACAATGTTATCATGGAAGAGCCAGATTAAAGTTCCTAGAACAAAAATGATACTATGATACTTACATGATACTATGTGCCATTCACATCTGTCATCTCATCTCACTTCCTGTAGGCCACAAATATTAGTGATAAAAAGAAAAGCATCTAATTTTTCCCGAGTGGTGCATATTTATAATACTATATGTAGACAGCTCCTGAGATGTTTACATTATATTGCTAGATGTAAAATTAATATCTCCTATCTATCTTCATGTGTTAAAATATTATGATTGATTCTTTCAATCTCTATTTTACCTATCTTCCATTATGAGGTTTCAGAATGCTTAAAACTACCTTTTCAGTCCTTGCAGCCAGAATTCTACATACAAATTTGTGATCACCAATTAAATGTGCTCCCATAAGATGTGGAAATCAAAACCAACCCTTTTCCTTCAACTCTGGCTACCCCTGTTCTTTAGGAAAGTCATGGTTCTCTTGCAACAGAACCCAGTGCTCATTCTTTAGCCTTCTGGAGGAAGCAGTTACCTTTTGATCTTTACTGCTTACCTCATGGGTTACAGCTTTGTGTGTCATTTCAGTTTTCTGCTATCCAAGGCTTCTCTGGAAGTAGAAAAGGCAATATGGTCCACCCTAGAACAGGCTGACTTCAGAAGTAGGCTGGCTCTAGATGCTTCTTGGGATCGCTCTAGAATCCCAGCCTAGAATTGGCTCTTTTAGTCCTTTCAACAATTTTATAAGTACCTAATTCTAATACTAAATTCTTTTTTCTTTAGAGTGGTTTCTGTTTTCTGCCTTGAACACTAAACGATATAGCCTATGTTGTATTGAAATTATATCAGTATGATTATCTCCAACTTTATCTCTTGATATTTTCTGAATTTGTACGAGAACAAATTTCTTCGAGGGAGCAATATTCACCTCAGATTAAATAACTATAGAGGTAGGGAAATGTACTTTATAGCACATTGTTTAAAATGTTTGAAATAAGTAGCAAGCTAAAAAAGGTGCACTTAGTTCTGCTGGATATGCATTTTTGTGTGGATGGTCATCCTCGTGTGTTCCTTGCCTTTGAACTTTGAGTTTTCTACGCTTTTCGCTACTTCCCTGTGTTCCTCCTTTAAGCATTCTCCCTTCATTTCCCCTGCTCTTTTTTTATTACTCTCTTTTCTCATATTTCTATTATTTGTCAGTCACTCTTTCCATCCCTGTCACAGTTCTCTCTCGCTGTGCTCCAATCAGTAATTTTTATTGAGCACTGAGATAACAGGTTCTTCTAGTTCCAGGCCTGAAAGCTGTCAAAATGACAGATATTTTCTAAATGGATCCTCAAATTTTACTGATTCGTAGGGTGCCAGAATCATTGCTTTCTCAGAAGATTCTTTTCCTTTAACAGAATAAAATTCTGAGATTGTGTTTGGTCTTTCCAGTGTGTAAAAAAGAAGTTGATATGTACACAAACAAAGATGACAATAATGGTTGCTTTAAAGAACGAAGGAAGAAGTAATATAAAAGCAGCTATCTAGACATAACTTTAGAAGCCTCATGAAAGATTTAAGATGGCTATTGAAATAGTCTTGTTTGCTGAGGGAATTCACTGATTAGTTTTACCAGAGGGGTCAGGACCTTTGGCTATTTTCTCATATTGCTACATAAAACCTGTTGTGATTCAAAGCAAAGGGATAATTAGGTCAACGGGGAAACCTAACAACATTTACTTGTCAGATGAAAGGAAGTGTCTTGAGTTTATAATGTGCTTTCTAGATATATACTCAGTCCACAGAGTTAGAAAACTGATCATATAAACTTGAGGCTTATGGAGAAAATCTTCCATATAAATGTTGGCAAGATAATGTACAAAACTCATAGTTTTATCCTGCTACTTGTTTGCATGAAATATTTTTATTCCCATTATTAGAACTGTGTATCGTATCACAATTATAATATTAAAAAGACAAGAGAAAAAGTAGATAACATATGATGTACATCTAATGATAAACATTCTTAAGAAACAGCTAAAAAGGCTTTTTCTGATCTATTTAGTTGTGCAAAATTTGGATAGTCTTACCAATGTGATCAAGCTAGTACTTGAGATACATTCACAGTAATTTTAATTCTCAATACATCTTTAATCCGCATGTTCATGTGTATTCTAATTGTTAATTATAGATTGTATGATTCCTAATAGGAGAAAATTATTCTATACATTGAATAAATATTTTTAATTAAAAAATAGTATAAAATGTTGGGAGAAAAAACTATATGGTAAATCTTCTGGATGGACCCACATCTGGCAAACACATGATGGTAATATTCCTTCAGCTCTGGACATCACATGCGGATTTAAACCTTCAGCATAAATTCCTTGGAGCAAGAACACAGAAGAAGAAAAAGTTAATGGATTACTGCATCTAACTGAACATTTTCCGTTCTCTTCATTTCTTTCTCTTGTTACCCATAATGAAACACTAGTGTTCACCACAATCCTTAAGGCTACATAGTTTGCAACCCCCAGAGCTGGTCCAGCCATTTGCCTGTAGGAAGCCTCTGCAACTCCAGCTGGAAATTATCATGCAAATGATGACACTTGGTACTCCTTAAACAAAGTCGATAGCTTTTTTTTTCCCTTCTTTCAACTGTCTTGGTGATGTCTCCTAATGAACAGAATTTCTTAAAATTAAGAGCTTTTTTTGATATATAATTGGCAAGCAATAAAGCGTGCCTATTAAAAGTATAAAATTTAATAAATTTTGACAAATGTATATATGAAGAAACTATCAACAAAATCAAGATAATTAACATAGTCAGTGCCCTAAATTTTCTTCATACCCTTAGTAATTCCTCTCTGCCCATCATATTCCCAAGCAACCACTGATATAATTTCTCTCACTAGAGATTAGGTTTCATTTTGTAGAAATGTGTATAAGGAGACTCATAGAACAGTGTGCTATTTTTTTTTATTTAGAGAATCATTCACGTTGTAGTATGTATCAAGAACTCATTTCTTTTATTATATGGATATACCACAATTTGTTTATCAATTCGTCTGTTATTAGATATTCTGGTTGTTTCCAGTTTGGGCTTATACAAACAGATCTGTCAGCACTTGGTATGATCAATGTTGTTAAATTTTGCCATCCTAATATGTGGGTAGTGGTATGTCACTGTGACTTTAATTTTAGTTCTATAATACCTAATGAATGATGATGAGCATCTTCATATATCTTCTTTGCTAAAGTATCTGTTCAAAACTTTTGTCCTTTTTTTAATTGCCACTTTTTAAAATTGATTTTTGAGAGGTTTTTTTAATATATTGTGGAGACTAAGTTACATGATTTGCAAAGATTTTCTGCTAGTCTGTGGCTCATCTTTCATTACCTTAACCATGTTTTTAGGAAAGCAGACATTTTTAATTTTGGAGAAGTCAAGTGGATCTATTTCTTCTTTTAAGGATTGTACTTTTTGTGTTTCATCTAAGAAATTTTTGCCTAATGCAAAATCACAAAAGTTTTATCCTATTTTTTCCTAGAAGCATCATAGTTTTAGATTTTACATTTATGTCAATAACCTACTTTTGTTAATTTTTTATATGGAATGAAGCATGGATCAAAGTTTATTTCTGAATATGAACATTCAATTAAAGACATCTGTGCAAGGGAATCAAATATAGGATTTTGCCAAATGGTTTTTCTGTGTCAATGGAAATGATCATGTCGTTTTTCTTTATTAATTTGTTAACGTGATGAATTACATTGATTGATATTTGAATGTTAAACCAATCCTGCATTCCTAGAATTAAACCTATGTGGTCATTGAGAATTAGTCTTGTTATACATCCTTGGGTTTGATTTGCTAATATTTAGTTTAGAATTTTTGCATCTGTTTTGACAAACGATATTATCCTATAGTTTTTTTCCTGTAGTAATGTATTTTTTGTGGTTTTTATAGAAGAGTGGCAATATATTTTTTCTTTGCCAACTTTCTTTTCTGTAGAAATAGTATTATTTTTTCCTGTAACTGTTTCTTAGAATTAACTGGTGAATCCATTCAGGCCTTGATTTTTTTTTGGAGGAAGGTTTTTAAGTACAATAGCTATTTTCTGATACATATAATTCTATTCAGTTTCTCTATTTCTTCCAGAGAGAGATTTGTGTGTTTTGAGGATTTTGCCCATTTCTGTTAAGTTGTTGAATTTATTGTCACAATGTTGTTCATAACATTCTCTTATTATCATATTATATTAATATATATAGAATTTTTAGAGATGTCAATTGTTTAAATCCTGATATTGGTAATTTGTGTTCTCTCTCTTTTTCCTGATCAGTCTGACTGGAAGTTTATCAATTTATTGATCTTCTTAATGAATCAGCTTTTGGTTTCATTGATTTTCTCATTTTTTTTTTTCTGTTTGTATTTCATTGATATCCATTCTGATCTTTATGGTTTTCTTTCTTTTACTCATTTTTGTGTTTAATTTGCTATTATTTTTTATAGATTCTTAAGGGAGAAGCTAAGGTTATTATTATAAATACCTTTATTATTTTCTAATATAGTTCTAAGACAGTTCAATGCCTTAAATATCGCCCTGTATGCTGCTTTTTAACAGCATTTTATAAATTTGTATATGTTGTGTTTTCACTTTCATTCAGTTCAGAATATTTTCCAATTTCCTTTTTGATTTCTTCTTGAGTAATGGTAATTTAGAAGTGTTTTATCTAGTTTCTAAATATTTGGAGATCTTTAAAATACGTTTTCCTGAGATTAATAACAAATTTAATTGTTGTCAGAGAATATATCCTATAGACCTTAAGTCCTATAAAGTTTATTGAGACATATTTTATGACCCAGAATGTGATCCATCTTAGTAAATGTTCCACGTGTATTGGAAAAGCGTGTGGATCTTATTGTTGCAGGATAGACTGTTGTACAAATGTCAATCAGGTCAAGTTTGTTAGTGTTGAACAAAATTCTTATAACCTTGTTTGTTTTATGTTTCCTGTTCCACGAATTATTGAGAGAGAGGTATTGAAATACCTGTTTATATATTTTGATTTATCTATTTCTCCTCGGAGTTCTATCAGTTTTTATTTTATGTATTTTGAAGCCCTGCTATGAGGTGCATAAACAGTTAAGATTTGTTGTACTCTTGATAAATTGACACATTTGTTGTTATGAAAGAATTAACCTTGGTAATATTCTTTGCTCTGAAATCAACTTTGTCTTGTATTAATATAGCTACTCCTGCTTTCTTTCGACTAGTGTTAGTATATTTTTCCAACCTCCTACATTTAATCTATTTGTGTCTTTATATTTAGAGTGTGTTTCTTTTGATTTATTTTATTTCTATTGTGGTAAGAACACAACACAAGATCAACCATCTTAACGATTTTAAGTATACAATACAGTATTGTTACCTATAAGTATAATGTTGTACAGCAGATTTCTAGAACTTATTCATCCTGCATAACTGACCACTTTATACCTGTTGAACAGCAACTCCCCATTTCTCCCTCCCTCAGCCCCTGGAAACCACCAATCTATTCTCTCTTCCTATGAGTTTGACTATTTTATATATCTCATTTAAGTGGAATCATGCAGTATTTCTCCTTCAGTGACTGGTTTATTTCACTTGATATAATATCCTCCAGGTTCATCCATGTTGGCGCATATGGCAAGATTTCCTTCTTTTTTTAAGGCTGAATAAAATTCCATTGTATGTATATGCCACGTTTTCTTTATCTGCTCATTCATCAATGGACATTTAGGTTGTTTCCATACCTTGGCTATTGTGAATAATGCTGTAACGATCATGGGAGTGCAGCTATCTCTTCAAATTCTGATTTCAATTCTTTTGAATATACAATCAGAAGTGGGATTTCTGGATCATACTGTAATTCTATTTTTAATTTTTTGAGGAACTTCCATATTGTTTGCCATAGGAGCCACATCATTTTACATTCCAACATTTTACATTCCAAAACAGTGTACAAGACTTCCAATTTCTTCACAGCCTCACCAACACTTACTATTTTTTGTTCTTTGCATAATAGCCGTTCTATCAAGTGTGAGGTGATATCTCTTTGTAGGTTTGATTTTCATTCCCCTGATGAATAGTGATGTTGATCATCTTTTCATATACTTGTTGGCCACTTGTATGTCTTCTTGGAAGAAATGTCTATTCATTCCTTTGTCCATTTTTTAATAGGGTCTTTTTTTTTTTTTTTTTGCTTTCAAGTTGTTTGAATTCCTTATATATTTTGGATATTAACTGCTTTCCAGATATATGGTTTGCAAATATTTTCTCCCATTCAAAACATTTTTTACAGAAATAGTAAAAACAATCCTAAAATTTGTACGGACCCACAAAAGACACTAGATAATCAAAGCAATCTGGAGAAAGAAGAACAAAGCTAGAGGCATCACATTTCCTGATTGCAAAACATATCACAAAGCCATAGTAATTAAAACAGTATGGTGCTGGCAGAAAACAGACATATAGTCCAAGGGAACAGAATAGAAAATCCAGAAATAAACTCATACATATAAGGTCAGCTGATCTTTGACAAGAGTTCCAAGAATACACTGGGGAAAGGATAGACTCTTCAACAAATGATGTTAGAAAAACTGGATATCCATATGCAAAAGAATGAAATTTGGTCCTTATCTTATACCATATGCAAAAATAAACTGAAAATGAATTAAAGATTTAAACATAAGACCTGAAACTGTACAACTCTTATAAGAAAACAAGAGAAAAACTTCAAGACATTGGTCTCAGTAATGATTTCTTATATATGACACCAAAAGCACAAGCAACAAAAGCGAAAATGGATAAGTGGGGCGACTTTGAACTAAAAAGCTTGACGTAACAAAGGAAACAATTGACAGAGTAAAGAGACAACCTATGAAATGGAAGAAAATATTTACAATCATATATCTGATAAGGGGTTAATGTCTAAAGCGTGTTTCATTTAGGCAGTGTATAGTTGAGTCTTGGTTTATTGTCCAGTCCGAAAATCTCTGCCTTAGAGTGGGTACCTTTACACAATTTGCATTTTACGTTTTTATTGTTATTCATGTGATTAAGTTTAAGTGTACTATCTACATTTTACTTGTTTCCTACTTGTCCAATCTATTCTTTGCTTCTTTTTTCTCTTTTTCTCTATCTTTTGAATTAATTGAATATTTTATTCCATTTTATCTCTTGTAGGTTTATTAGTTAACACTCTGTTTTGTTATTTTAGAGGTTTCTTCAGAGGACATATATATATAGACAGAGAAAGAGAAAGAGAGATTTTATATATAGAGAATATATATATAAAATCTTTATATATATATATAAAGACATATTTATATATATAATAAAATCTTTTATATATATATGTGTATATATATATAATCTTTAACATATTTTATTTGATCTTTAACTGATATTATATCACTTCACCTATGGGATAAGTACTATATAACACTATACTCTCATTTCCTCCCTTTCTGTTGATAGTGTTATCATGCATTTTACTTTTACATACACTATAAACCCCAAATACAGTGTTATTATTATTTGTGTAGAAGATAACTATCCTTTACAGATATTTAAATAGTAAGAAAAGGTCTTCATTTTATATTTCCTTTAAGCAGCATATAGTTGGGTTTTGCAAATGACAAATTCTTTCAGCTTTGTTATGACTAAAAGAAATTCCTTTTATTTTGCCTACAATTTTGAAAGGTATTTTTGATCAATATAGATCTCTAGGTTGATATTTTTGTTCTTTCAGTTCTTTTAACATGCTCTGTTGTCTTCTTGCTTGCGTTGTTTTTGACAGGAGATCTTTAGTCAATCATATTTTTCCTTTTTTTTCTGGTTGCTTTTGAGATACTTTTTCTTTTTTTTTTTTTTTTAAAGATTTTATTTATTCAGTTTTTCCCCCCAAAGCCCCAGTAGACAGTTGTATGTCATAGGTTCACATCCTTCTAGTTGCTGTACGTGGGACCCGGCCTCACGTTGGACGGAGAAGCGGTGCCTCGGGGCGCGCCCGGGATCCGAACCCGGGCCGCCAGCATCAGAGCGCGCGCACTTAACCGCTAAGCCACGGAGCCGGCCCGTGAGATACTTTTTCTTTAGCACTGGTTTAGACTGATGTGACGGTTATCTGCCCTGGTGTAATTTTGCTTGTGTTTCTTGGGCCTGGAGTTCTTGAGCATCTTGGATATGTAGATTTGTATATTTCCCTAAAATTTAAAAGTTGTTAGCAATTTTTTCTTTAAATATGCATTTTTTTCCCTCTTTCTACATATAGTTCCTCTAGTTGGGAGACTCAAATTACAAGTATATTAGACCACTTGAAGTTGCCCCACAGATTACTGATCTCTATTAATTTTAATTTATTTTAAATTTGATTTTATTTTCTGCTTCATTTTTTAACACTTTATTACTATGTGTATAAGTTCACTAATCATTTCTTCTGCAATGTCTAATAGATAATTAACCCCATCCAGTGAATTTTTCCTCTTGTACACATTTTCCTCTCTAGAATTTTGATTTGGGTTACTTTTATGTCTTCCATATCTATGCTTAGCTTTGTGAACATATGGATAGAGTTATAATAACTTTTTAATGTCCTTGTCTGGTAATTCTAACATTTTTATTAGTTCTAAATAGGTTCCATAGATTGATTATTTTTCATCATTATAAGTTATATTTCCCCATTTATTTGTTTGTGTTATAATTTCCTATCGTATACCAGACAATATGATTTTTAGCTTCTTTGGTGCTGGGTTATTTTGTATGCCTATGCAATTCTTGAGATTTGTCTGAGATGCTATTAAGTTACTTGGAAATAGTTTGATCCTTCAGGTCCTGCTTTTAATATTTGTTAGATGGGTTTGGAGCGGTGATCTGTCAAGGGTGAAATATACCCCACTATTGAGGCAAGACCCTCTGTGTACTACCCCATGCCACGTGTGTCATGAGCCTTTCTGGTCTAACTGATGAGAACAGACACTATTCCCAGTCCTGCATGAATACCAAATACTCTTATCTAAAACATGTTTGGGTGCTTCTTTTCCTAGTCTTTGGCAAATTCCTTACCCTCATGTGCTAATCAATAGTCAGCTGAATACTCAACAGGGAAACTCCAGATTTCTGGAATTTTCTGTCTAGACTGCTTTCTCCTCTCTGTAGTCTTTCCTGTGAAGAATAGCTATCTTGGTCTTTCTGTACTCTCATCTCTGTCTCTGTAACTCAGGGAAGACATTAGAGTCTGTCTGGTTTCATGCTCTGTGGACCACACCTGTAAACCAACTAAGTCTGTAAGTTTGAATGTTCACAGGGCTCATCTTATTTGTTTCTCTTCTCTCACTGATCACTAAACTTACCTAAAGTCCAGTGACTTTAAAACCATTGTTTCATGTTGCCTGTCTTTTTTATTTTTAAGCAGGAAGGTAAATCTGATCCCCGTTACTCCATCTTGAACAGAAGTAGAACTGCTACCTATAGGATTTTGACATTTGCAATTTTCAAGATCAGAAAGTATTGGAGAACCATCCCTGATGGCCTAGTGGTTAAAGTTTGGCACACTCTGCTTCAGTGGCCGGATTTGGTTCCTGGGCACAGAACCACACCACTCGTCTATCAGTAGCCATGCTGTGGTGGCAGCTCACATAGAAGAACTACAGGACTTACAATTAGAATATACAACTATGTACTGGCGCTTTGGGGAGGGGAACAAAAAGGAGAGAGAGAGGAAGATTTGCAAAAGATGTTAGCTCAGGGTGAAATTTTCCCAGCCAAAACAATAAAATTGTTATTTAAAAAGACGAAGAAGAAAGTATTGGAAACAATGACATTTTTCTCACTTCCTCAACATTCAACTGTTTTCTGTTCTAACTCATTTTGAACAATGAGTTACACTTCTGGAGGACCTATTTAACCTCAGCAGGATGAGTAAAAGTGATTACTCGGTCCTTAAGTTAACAGACTCTTTTCCAAATATAGCATTATCATTATTAATTACTGTTGATGCTATTGCAATGGCAACACCATCCATCTCATTAGACATGTCAGTAAGCTAGCTGTCATCATTGACATCTCCTTTCCATCATCTTTGCTCATTTATTACCAAGTTCAGTCAATTTACATCGTAAGTTATCTGAAATCTTTTGACTCCTCTCAATATTCACAACCAACATCTGGCACCATCTGTAGGCTGGAATGTTGCAATCATTTGATAATTGGCTTCTCCTCATCTACTCTTGCCCTCCTACTAGCAATTCCTTAGGCTGTGATCAGAGGTAATGTTTTGACACAAATAATTGAATATTAGCACCTTGTTTTAAACACATTATTGACTTCTCATGCTCTTAGGAAAATATTAAAATCCTCAGTAAGACCTATAAAACCCCTATTTTTAAAATTAATTTAATTTTAACTTTAATGTAAAGGCTCAATTCCTTAACATGATGCATTTCTCCTTATCACTAATCACAACTGTGATTTTACTTTAATTTGTATGATTATTTGATTAATGTTTATCTCCCCCACAAGCTTATAAACAAAGCATTTGCTTATCTTCAAATTCCTCAAACTTAGCATAGTGCTTAACACATTTTAGCAATAATTGAAGATGTGTGGATTGAATTATAGAACTTAGTTATTACATTTATGCAATTATAAATATATATGTAATATTAATATAATAAAGCTATTTTGAATACTTCACAAGGCACTGTGCTGAATATTTTACATAAATTATCTCATTTTATACTTAAATTCACCTAGTGAGCTGTTATTAAATTATATATAAGAAGAAAAATGTTCAGAGAGATTAAGAAACTTGCTCAGAGTCAAACAGCCAGTAGGAAGCAGAGTGGAATTTAAATAAAGATTTGTCTGACTCATAGATATTCAGTCTCAGTCTCTATACTACATCATCTATTTCTCCTGTACAAAATCTGAGTAAACCAACAACCAGCTTTAGCAAATAAAGCAATACACCCTTTGCCACAGACTTGTATATCATCTCTGAGCAAAGTTCTTATGTGCACATACTCTGCTATTATCCTGTAGGTAACAATCCACCTCACTGAAAGATGTTTAGAAATCATGTAGTGTGACATTTCTGACAGTTTTTCCAATGTACAACAAATCACAGTATAATGAGGAAATGATAAGAATAGGATACCTGATTAAAAAGTCAAGGCCTGTGCCCAGCTATAAATATATGCAGCCCTCCAGAATTCTAAACGTGAGAAGTAAAAAGCAACTTGAATTCATGCAGGGTCAATGTGGTATAGGGGAAGGGAAACTATGACATGTGGTTCTTCTAAATATGTCACTTATTAAACAAACGATATTAACAGAGGTCACGTTGCCTCTCCTCATTCATTCACAAAATTGGGCGTATCCAATGGTGAATAAAATAATCTTTGCGAGAATATTCTATTATTACTGCTGTGTTCTAATTCTTATTGTAATACCCTTAGGGTAAATAAATATCCAAATCACAAACACAGAGGAAGGTCATTTTAGAAAAAAATCTCTAAGTGACTACATTCTATTTTACTAATATGAATTCTAGTGATTTGCAAAAGTTCCTTCCTACAAATTTTTCTGGTAAACTCAAGGAGTTTTTTAGCTTGCCCATAATGTACTATTCTTGCCAGGATGACCAGAATCCAGGTGTACTCTTGAGGTGTCCTCTGCCACCTATGACTTCAGGAAATTCTAATTCGAGGTATTTATTTCCCTCCGACATTTGCTTGTGATTCGTTAGTGAACTTCTGTCTTGCTAACATAGCCTGCTAGAATCTTGACAATTCATGGAGCTGAGGCTCTGACTGCCTACCTCCTCCTGCTCTTTCTTAGAGCAAACTCTGCCATCACTGCTCTTAATGCAGATCTCAGAGTATTATCCAGACTATAACAGGTTTGAGGCGCCACTTAACTCTCCTCTCCTTTGGTCTCCTTCCAATACAGAATATGCAACCAAAGAAAATAGCTAAATCAAAAATATTGTGTAATAAATGTGCAAGTTTCTGATTTTCTAGAAGAAAGACATAGTATAATAAAAGCTAGATTAGAAAACATGGCTTTTACTTGATATTAAAGTAGGACCTCCTGCTTTTTACTCTAAAAGGAAAATTTGAATTCATTTGCTCAGGTGTGTCTATACATAGGTGTGCCTATATATATATATCTCACAATATATATTGTGAGATAAGACTGGCTCTGCCAGGCCCACTCCAAGGCTGGCCACATGCGTGGATGCCTACATTACTTACCTTGCTTCAGAGGGAAAAGAAAATAACTGAAGAGTAGCCAAATCTGGCAAAATAGGCCATGCCAGATGTCCTTTGCCACAGGGAAGCAAAGAAGTTCAAGACTGTAAAAGGATATACTATGTATTCACTTCACTATCTCACGTTTTGATAGGATTCTTGCCCATTAGTGAAAGGGAGCTCAGTCACATTTTCATCAGTAAGACTAGCAACCCCCATAATGGGGACGGATAAATACGAAGATTAAAAGAGGGATTCCCCCCAAATCTTATGTATGGTCAGAGGGTCATCTATGAGCAAGCGCTACAATGTGAGGATATGGAAAGGGGCACAGACATTTCTCCCTATACTATTACAGAGTTGATTACTTGAATATTAAGGGAGGAAGTGCCTTCCCGCTGACTATACTCATTCAGGGATACTCCATTGTAAAGCTTCCTGGGTGCCTTGAAGTTTGTAACACTAGGGAAATAATTCTTTGAATCCACACACAGAGAGTCATTGCCTCCGATGTGTAGGTAATTGGGCTGGATTTTATTCTGGAGCCAAGTGTATGCTGCTCCGAAATAGTCACTCTATTTGACAATTTGAGACCCAGTGATAAATTAAGAACAATATGATGTCTAGACCACCCCATCTCCTAAATAACTGTACTACCTAGAGTACATTTATTTTTAAGTGGTCCATGAATCTATGCTTACAATTTGTCTTAGGACAGGTGTGTGGGGACAGTGTGAGGTAGCATGATCATTATCAAGGTCTTATACATTTGCCCACATGAGGAATCTCTACCCATCTTATGTTTGAATGATGAGATAGATTGAAATGTTATTAGCAACTAACATATCAAACACTTTGCACTTTACATTGCAAAAGTTTTGGCATGCATTATCTCATTTAATCTTCACAACAAACTTAAGATTTTAAATATAATTTTTATTTTATGGATGAGTATGATGGTTAATTTTGATGTCAACTTGACTGGGCTAAGGGATGCCTAGATAGACACTAAAATATTATTTCTGGGTGTGTCTGTGAGGGTGTTTCTGGAAGAGATTAGCATTTGAATTGGTAGACTGAGGAAAGAAGACCACTCTCACCAATGCAGGTGAGCATCGTCCAATCCACTGAGGACCTGAATAGAACAAAAAGGCAGAAGAAGGGTGAATTTGCTTTCTTGCTTGAGCTGGGATATTCATCATCTCCTCTTCTTTGACACTGGTGCGCCTTTGGACTCAGACTGGGATTACACCTTTGGCTCCCCTGATTCTTAGGCATCTGGGTTTGGACTGGAACTACACCACCAGCTTTCTCCAGCTTGCAGACAGGAGATCATAGGATTTCTCAGTCTTCATAATTGTGTGAAATGATCCCTCATAATAAATATCTTTATGTAAATCTATATATATCCTATTAGTTCCATTTCTCTGGAGAACCCTGACTAAATACAATGGGGAAACTAAAGCTTGGAGAAAAATAAACCATTTTGCTTCAATAATATAAATTAATAAGTAATGGACTCAGACTGAAATTCTAGGTACAAGGGCAGTAGACACTATTCGGTTCATCATGGACACTGATGCCTTAATTGGGCATGAATGAAACCAATTCCACCTACCAACAGCTTCTAATTCTAAATTTCTTGTCAAAATGTTCTCTTATAGTTATAATATTATAAAATAATTTATGCATGTATATAGATACATATTAGTAGCACAGAGCTAATTATAAGTATACATTTATTACTTTGGGTGCCAAGTGATGGTAGCTGACAAGAAGCATGCTTTTTGTTTTTCCTCATTCAAAAACGTTTTCTTTGGCTTTCCAGCAATGGAAGATTGTACATGCTTGCTTTTTCTTGCTGTAGACCTAGAACTAATTTCAAGTATGTGACAACTGGATCTCACAGCTCGAATTTGGTATGTCTAGCACTAGATATAAAGATGTTGTGGGGAATTTATTGCCAAAAAAACCTCTGTAATACTTGGACTATTGCAAAATAAGTATAGATATTAGGAGCAGCAGTAACTTCTCTTATTGAAAAAAAAGAACAGATGGAATATTCAGATGTTGTAGGTGTTATTTTTATTTTAGATATTTTATTTGGGATTTGAGCCATATCATACTCCTTGGTACAATATCAGAGTACTTTTCCTTAAATGAAGCATAGGTAAACATCAGGGGCAAGCTTGAGTATCACATATAAAGCAATAAACAAAATTGTCCTTCAAGGGTCTGATTGACTGCTAGAGAGAACTGTCATAATATGTCAAGCAGGAGAGAGCCTCCATTCTGAATCAGAAAGTTATTTGTCTACATGTGTGGCCACTCCAATAACTCATGAGACTATCTATGGTTATACTATGTAGCAGTGATAAATGACTCACTTCTTATAAAAGCCTAGGAATTAACAGAGAATTAAGAAGTTCAAAGATTTAGTGCTGGGGTGGCTTCACTTACATGCCTATTGCATGCCAGGTACTATTCTAAACACTATCTGAATTAATGCATGAAAGCGCTGATAGCACAAAGTCTGCATATTTGGGCTAAAAATGTGATCAATCTACTAATGCTTTTCTTTGATATGAAAGTCTCTTGGCCAGTAGTGAACAAATGGAAATGGCTATACGCTAGGATTAGGGAACTGAGTGAAAGCTGCAAGTTAATATTCAACAACGAAAATCATCAAAGCTAAAGTCAGAGTTTCGATAGACAAAGACTGGGGCATACACCTTAGTCTTTGTTTTTTCTCGCCTCCATTTCAGTAGATGCTGTGCTCTCAGACCCAATGACTTATCAAATACTGATGAGTAAGTCTCCTATAGGACAACTTCTCTGTATGGTGGGTCAAACTATTGTTGGAAGCCCAACCAGTTATGGGAACACAGACATCTCAGTCCCAGTTGGAAGAAATACCAGAAGTAAGGTGAACGCAATTATCCACAAGACGAATTAGAGATAGTATTTCGAGAAACTAAACAGAAGACCAGACTGATGTAACTTAAGACAGAGAGCCTTGTGAATGATCCTGTAGAGATCATGAATTAAAAGCACTTAGAAATGATGTTTCCACTAAGGAATGATCATTAAACCTTCCTTAGATAAGAATTGGCACTGGAAGGTTAACAATTGGATTCTTTAAAATTTTAAAGTGCCATTTTCCCTCATAAAAATATTTAAATATATAACTTCTTTCCTGTTAGTATAAAGAATGTTATCCCTGAAGAAGAACACGAGAGCAACGGTTCTTAACTAAGGGCAATTTCTCCCCCAAAGGACATTCAGCAACGTCCGAAGATATTGTTGGTATCTGGGGAGTGGGGGCTACTAGGATCTAGTGGGTAGGGTTGGTGTTAAGCATTCTACAGTGCACAGTACAGGCCCCACAAGAGCATTATTCAGCCCAAAATACCAATAGTACCTAGATTGAGAAACCACACACTAAGGTAATACTTATAATAATTACATGCCACTACTACTATGATCCATTTTCTTTGTAAGTGTCTGTTGGCATCCTTTAGGTAGATAAATAGCTAACTTGGTAAAATAAGCTGCTTTGTAAACATTTTGGAAATGGTTTATGCAAATTTATAAATCTTTCTTTCTCCCTCTCTCTCCACACACACACACCTATGTATGTATATCAGCGTTGGAATTAATGTTTGAATATTGATTTTGTTTTTTATCAAGCCCATTAGACTATAAGCTAATAAAGGTTTTACCTGTCTTGTTTATATTCCCAAGTCCTAACAAAAGTCTTTTTTTTATTAAGATAAAGTATATGTAAAACAGACAAACAAATGACTAGGGTTATGTTTTGTGTGTGCCGTGTTCAGATGGAAATAAACTGATAAGAAACTAGCGAAATAAGTAATATAGCATGATTTAGACTTCCTTTGTTTAATCTTCTTTCTTCCATTCTGCCAGCAGTGTGCATTTGTCAAGTTACGTAATGCCTCTATGCCTCAATTTGCTCACATATAAAATGTAATAGTAATACCTATTATATAAGGTTGTTTTAAGAATTAAATGAGTAATACATTTTAAAAACTCATAACAGTGTCTGAGCACAAAACAAATTTTATTTACCTCCCTCTGTATTCATTCTTTTTCCCAAATTCTTTTATAGGGCGACGAAATTTGGCAGAGCCCAAAACATTCATCTGACCTCAGGATTTCTCCCTGTATCTCCATAAGAAAGAACAGACATGGTCCTTCATTATTCTTTGTATGGAGTGTAAGAATAAGGTACACAGCAGATGAGAGATAGTGCTTTTCTTCCAGATCCAAGGCAAATATCCAGAACCTCAAGATTCCCTGAAGGCTTAGCATGCAGAAGCCAGTAAATTCTATCAGAAAGGGGCTATGCTTGCCACTTGGCTGGATGTTATCTTGAGAGGACCTACCAGATCCTGCTGACTCCGGTTGCCTTGTAGGTAAACTGCTGTTGTGAGTTGATTGTCTCTAGTCTCACTGCTTGGAGGAGGACTTTGACATGCACCAGGAAGGCTTGGGGGTATAACATTCCTCCATGTGCATCAGCAATGAAATAAATCTCTATCAGCTTTTCCTCTACCTGCTCCCTAGAGAAGAATCCACCACAACTTCTACTTGTCATTCATTTGCCACTGAGAAAGGAATCTTAAAAGAATGCATCAGGGCTTATCAAGCTCAAAATCACGATCAAGAAGAGAAAATAATTACAGCTCAATTAAGGAAACATGTTAACATGAACAATGAAGATAGATATTCAAGGTGGACATTCAAAGCAGAAGTCTCTCCTTGAAGTGCATTAATGAAAAAGATAAGATTTCTTTGTGAAAAATATAACAACAAAAATGAAAGTAATGAGAAAACTCACAAATATGCACAAAGGTTTTCTGAAACAAAAGAAATCCCACGGTTTCCAAATTTTAAAGTCAGTAGATCAACTGAAAAACAGGATTTTTACTATTAAGAACAGAAATATTATTGAGGAAGATCAAATCAAATATATATAAGCAGTGTATTTTCTTTCTGTTTGTAATATGTATAGAAATGGAATTCATAAGGGAAAATAAAAGATGCAGAGAACAGGTAAAGGAAATCTCATATGCAAATAATAGAAACTATGTAAAGAAAAATATTGCAGAGATGGTAATTGAACATAAGAAAATTTCCCTAAGCTGAAGAAAACTTTTATTTAAAAAAATTCAATAAATCCTAGAAAAATTAATTTTAAAGACTTACTCTAAGACATAACAATAATATTTCTACATTTCCAGAATAAATGGATATCTTACCAACCCTCAGACTCAAATAAAACTTCTTTTACAGGTCTTTTATCTGCTATACTAGAAGCTAATAATGACAGTGGAAGAATATCTACAGACTATTGAGAGAAAATGACAGTAATTCCAGAATCCTCTAGCCAGCCGCTGTATTACTTCACTGTCAACATTAAAGTGCTATATATTTAGACATGCAAGAATTCAGAAAATATTCACTTCTATGTATTCTAACCAAATATCAATTGCATCTGTACAGATATTCAAGATATGGAAGAAACATTAGGCAAACAATGGTTAGCAAAAAGTCTTACACTATTTATGCTTAAATTCAGATAGATGGTAATATTGTAAACATAGGTGAAAATAAGTAATTAAGTAACGATATTGAAACAGAAGATAAAACATGTAAGAAAAAATATATAATAACCCAGAACTAAGGCATTTCACATTTTGGTGATAAAAATTAGAGATAAAATTTGGGAAGTAAAATAATTCTAAATTAAGATTTCACGTTGGAGGGGAATGAAGCAGCAAAATAAAAGTATTCAAATAGTTTTATTCTGATGGAAAAGGTGTTGGTGAATAAATCATCTGGGTGAGAGTGTAATTTGAAAGACTAAAGAAATACAGCTCTATTTATTATTGATAAGAAAGGGAAAGGAATAGGCAAAATTGAAAAGCAGAATAGAATTTAAGAACTAGAAAAGGCAAAAGACGAATGAGCAGAAATGTAACCAGGTAGTAGGTATAAGTGAGAGGAACAAAATAGAATATCAATTATTACACTCGGTGTGGATTGGCTGAATCCCTTATCAAAACACAGACATTGTCAGATTGAGTGTCTTGGCTAGGGTGCCCTTTGCCCTTGGGGCCCCTGGGCAAAATTTTAAAGAACCACTGTGATGCAGGGCCCAATAGGAATGTGGACAGGCCTTCACAGGGAAGTTCCTATCTTTGTGTAAGATTAAGGTCACCACACTGTTCTCTAAATTATTTGAAGCCTAAAGGCTTAATATAAACTGGCTATTGTAACTTGGTTATCTTATAATATTTCAGATTGAATTTAGTCTTCAATGTTTTTTTGGAATGTAAGGAAGAACATAATTCCCTTGGAAATCTGTGGAATTGACTGAATTATCAACATGCGTTTTAACCACATGAGAGATGAGAATATTTTACTCCACTCCATCGTTAGCTATAGAACTTCTTCCACTGGCTCTCAGGATGGTGGGAGATGGACTGTTCATGTTTGGCTCATATTTTGTGAGCCACCTTCTCAGTAGGACAAAGAGAAACTATTTGAGTCCCAACTCTAGAATGATAAAATCAGCCCATAATAAGATTAGCATATTGAAAAAAGACAATAAACTAGATATAGTTCAGAAGAAACAAAGGGAAAAAAAAGTAAAAAAATTAAGAACAAAGCTTAAACAAATCTATGTCAATTTATATATATATATATATATATATAAACAAATAAAGATAAAAATATCACACATAGCAACATAAATAGCAGACAAATTGGAGCTAAGGGCCAAAAGCATTATACAAGAGAAAGAGGGACACATGTACTTACAAAATGTAAAACCCACAAAGACACTAAACATTTATGAACTGATGACAAGAAGCCAAATAAAGGAATAAAAATTACTTTGAAATGGAAGGACAACTTCATAAAAGTGCAAGTTTAGTGAATAATTTAATATATCCTTTCCAGAACCTAACGAGCCAAATATACAGAAAGCAATGTATTGCAATAACATAGAAGATTTGAATAATGTGTAATCAAAAATCTTAAATGTTTGTGTTTACAAACATTACATATATGTAATTTTGTTCTTCATAGAGAATGCAAACTCTTTTCTTTTATGCGTGCATCACTTACAAGAAACTATCATATACTTTATTACAAAGATACTCTTATTTAGTTCCGAAAGGGTAGATGTTTTATATGGTGTGATTCAATGAAACCGAAAAATCAAGAGTTGAAACATGATCAAAGAAGATTTATGTATTTAAAAATTTAGAAACATTCTTCAAAATATCCACAGGATACTAGAAAATATTAAAAATGGAAAGTAATTGCAAAGAAATCAGAAAACAATGAAAAACAGAACAATTTAGTAAACCTATGGGAATCAAGTAAGAATGCATTTGGAGAAATAATTATCATTGTAAACGTATTTATTATAAAAATCAGAGTAAAATTATGTAAATTAACAAGTAACGGCTCTATCTGAAAGTTCACTTTATGCCACTTTGCTTATATAAAGACCTACCTTTGTACCTGTTTTCGCTAATCAAAAGAGATCAGAAGAAGATTTTGGCCTTTACGAAACAAGGCAAATAGCGAAAATACTGTTCAGTGTTTTGTTTGCAGCAAGCTGTTAAAGAGGCGAAGCAGTCAACCACACTGTGGTATTTCCAGCCTCCCATATCAGCCACATCAGATGAGGAACTTTGACCTTCCACATTGAGGCAGGCTGACAGAGAAGGTGTAGATGTTAGTGAACTGTCTGCCCTGATGGATTCAGATGATTATGAGATGTTAATAGTTGACCCCTTCCTCTCTCCTACACCCCAGTCTCCTGTACCTCCCACCGCCCCAACCTCCAATGACTCAGCCTAACACCCCATCATCACCACCACCACCTCTCAGCCTTCCAGGGTGCTCGCTCTCTCCCCAATTCTGGTAAGTGAAACTATACTGTACAGACATTATTTCTACTTTCTGTAGGCTGTGTATTTCTCATATTCCTGCTTTTAGTATATGTTAGTGTTATTTTAGGTTTTGTGTGTTGTTTGGTATGATTTGGGAGGTTATTTTTTAGGTCTGGGAACGCTCAAAAATTTTTCCCATCTAAACTAATGATAATTGTTTCTTTACTTTATGCCATTTCAGCTTACAAAAGTTTTCATAGGAATGCTCTACTTTCAGATAATGGGGAAAACCTGTGTTTAAATTAACAAATTGTACAAGACTACAAAATAAATCAAAGAATTGGGAAATTAAGTTATAACTAATGAAATGTGAAAAAAAGGAAAATAATAGAACTAAATGATAAAAACAAATGCATTTTTTAATCAAAAATAAATCTTTGGCAGTTTAAATTATGTTAAAAAAGAGAGACAGAATTTACAAGAGTTTTTGTTGTTGCTTGAGGCTCTGTTAATTTTCTATCCACAGTCGTTCTGCCCATTTCTGTTGCTTGTAAAACTTCAGTTTTTTTAATTGTCCTCCAAGTGATCAGGTCTTCAAGAGAATCCCAAGTGGTGAATCTTGATGGGTCTAAACAAATACTAACAAACTCAATCATCTTGCAAACACCTGGTTTACTTATGGACACATGGCAAAATTCTAGGAAATAAGAGATGAGGGAAAGGCAACTTGATGGCTTTTGATAAAAAAACATTTTTGTCTAAAGTGGGACACTAGATAGGGATATTTTATTTTCTGCCTAAGGATACTGTAATTTGTATGAAATGCCTGAAAAGTTTCCAGCCATTTTTGGGGCCATGAGGGGTGTCAGTCAAAGATTGTTTCTTAAAGTATGATGCACCCAGCAGCATTAACATCACCTGGAAACACAAATCCAAAACCTTGCACCCATTCTAGCCCAGAGCTGCTAAAGCAGAAACTCTGTAGTGTAACAAGCCCTCCAGGTGATTCTGCCGCAGGTTAAGGTTGAGAACCACTGCTTGGAGAGATAAAGCATCATCCTAAGAATGGCTGAGGGTAAATATTGAAGGAAACTGGGTCTTGATCATATTGTGGAGCTGCTGATTTAATGAGACCTGGGCCTGTCCTATTTCCAGAATTTTCTTTTTCTTTCTTTTTATTTTTTAAAGCAGTAAAATGATGTTTAATGCACTGTGTGACAGTAAAATTCTAAAATCCATAGTTTGGTAAAATCCATACCTTTATAGAGAGTTTTCTTTTTGTCAATGTCTTAGTCATCCATTTGAGCCCACTACTGAGAAGACTGCTTGACCTCAAAAGATCCAAACAAGAAAATGGGAGTAAAAATAAAACCCTGGTCTATGCACGATTACTAAGCTTTGACACCTTAATTATTTTTCTATTTATCTTTTTCCTTTGTATCTTGCATTTTTAAAAATTTTATCACATTACGTCCATAAAATTTTTTACAATTAGGTACACAGTTATTAATAAGCAGTGACAAAATTTTAATTATTATGACATATCTTGTTGTTTAAAAAGGTTATGTAATTATCCAGATTTCTTTTTGTTTTTTTTTACTTGTTGCTTAAAGCATCATAACTTAAACTCTTAGAAGAAGATAAGCAAACCTACAAATGAAAAATTAAAATTATAAGAAGATATTACATGCAATGCAATGACAATACATTAGAAAATCTAGAGAAAATTGATTTTTTTAGCAAAACATAAATTAACATAAAAGGAGTTAAAAAACTTGAACAGGCAAATACTAATGAAGATATCAGAAGGCAATTAAAGCTCCACCTTTAAAAGAAAGGCTTGGAACATCAATGTTTTAACAGCTGATTTCTATTCACCAATTAAAGAAAAGGTAATTTTCTTATGAATATTTTAGATTATACCAACAATTGGAATTTAACATAAACTTCATATCTTAACAAAAATAAAGATAATTCAAATTTATAGTCACTTATAAGTACAAATAAGGCGGGCAAAATAATATTTGGTGTATTGAATTCAGCAATTCATAAAAGCAACATAATCAGTCAGCTTTTATTCCAGGAAATTCATTGCAAGGAAAAATTAAAGAAGAAAAACAAGTTAATTTCACAGCAGATTCTAGAAAACTGCCTGATAAAACACAGCCATTCATAGTAAAATTCTAAGTAAAATAGAAATAGAAGGAAAGTACTTAAATAGGATAAAGTTAATTTTCAAAGCACAGTAAAATCTATCAGACAACATGATGAAATGGTGAAGCCTTTTGCATAAATTCGAGAATAAAAGAGGAAATGCTTTTCCTGACCTACTGTTATTCATGATCAGGGTTTTTTACACATTTTGGAAAGAAGTGCTATGAATATATATATTTTTGAAGAAAAGATTATAAACTTAGGGCCGGCCCCATGGCTTAGTGGTTAAGTGCGTGCGCTCCGCTACTGGCGGCCCGGGGTTCGGAGCCCAGGCGTGCACTGACACACTGCTTCTCCAGCCATGCTGAGGCCGCGTCCCACATACAGCAACTAGAAGGATGTGCAACTATGACATACAACTATCTACTGGGGCTTTGGGGACAAAAAAGGAGGAGATTGGCAGTAGATGTTAGCTCAGAGCCGGTCTTCCTCAGCAAAAAGAGGAGGATTAGCGTGAATGTTAGCTAAGGGCTGATCTTCCTCACAAAAAAAAAAAAAAGAAGAAATTTATAAGACTTATAGGAAGTAAACACCAATTTTTAAGGACATTGAAACTATAAGAAGACATGGATAATTATACTATGCTCTTAATGAGAAGATTTAATTTCAAGAAAGAAACAGTACTCCAAAAATAATATATAAATATAGTGAAACTCCATTGACAATCCCTGAGGAAAGTTTTCTAGATTCTAATATTAATAAGGAAGTCTACAATTCCATTAAACAAGAAAATATGAAGAAAAAGAGAATTATGGAAGACTGAGTTTATGAGATATTGAATTTTTCTGTAAAACCACAGTAATTATAACATGATATTGTCACAGGAATAGTGAATTAGATCAGTGTAACAGAATACATACTCCATAAAGTTTAATATAGAAATGTTTGCATTTCAATTCAATGGGGAAACGAGATTTATTTATTAATGATCTCATCTTAATTAATTATCCATCTGAAAGCAAAAACACACTTTCTAATTTTTCATCTCACTGCTATAAATAGATAATTCCAAATATATCAGAGATTTAAATGCAAAAAAAAAAAAAAAACAAAGAAAATTAGAGAAAATATTAGGAGAATACTTGAAAAAACATGGGATGTAGATCCTTACCTGCCACAAGGCAGAAAGGAAACCCATGATAATAAAAGAAAGGTATCCGTGTTTAGCAATATGAAAAATTTTAAAAATATAGCAAAATATAAATTAGGCAGAGTCAAAAGGCAAATGACAGGTGTTAAAAATATTTGCAACCTACATGAAGTGAAATTACAAATAATTCTCAATTTTACAATAGTTTAAGAAATAAATGAGAGAAATATGATCTGGAGAAAAATCTGAAAAGCATATGAATAGGAAATTCACCATAAATGTTAAGAAAAGGTGCTCATCTTTAGCATTAGTAAAGAAAATGCCAATTAAAATAAAATATCAGATTGACACAGGAATGCCTTCTATTGTTAATGGGAATGTGGGCACTCTCACACTGCTGAGCAGGTATTTGGAAAAACATATCTATCAAAATTTTAAAATATGCATAATCTTTCATTTCATTGCATGAAAATTTGCGATAGCCTATAGAAATGACGTCACTCTTGTGCAAATATACATATATGTGTATATATATGTAAGTGTGTTGTACATAACTGTTTCTATTGGCCAAAAATTGAAAATATTTACTTCATTGAACAACTAATAGTTATCTATCTTGGCATTATCATGCTATATTACATAGGATTATTTAATGTTTGTTGCATGATAATTAATACTTTTTAAGTAATTTATTCAATTTACTACTCCTCCAAAGTACTATCATTTCAATGCCTTCCAGTTCAATAATACCACAAATTTGATTATTATGTTAATCATTAGATCTTCCATGACTAATAAAATTGGAGCATAATATCTTCCTTTTCATTGAAATGAAAATGGAATATACCCACATTATATTCCATCTTTTACTGAAGATGGAATAGGCCTATTCCTATATCATTTGAAATTTCTCCCATAATGTTGGTGCACAAGTTGTTTCTTGACTGAATTAGTGATTATTTTTAATGTGAATATATTTCAACAACTAATTTACATTGAGGTTATGTTTTAGCACACTTTCAGAAAATATATTAAGGTTAATAACTATGTATTGGAGGCAGTGTAAGTATTTTCTGAGATTCACATTTTAGGTATATAATTTGTGAGGTGATTTGTACAAATTTACTATATAAATTACTTTTAATTGTAATCTACAAATAGTTAATCCAGATTGCCAACTGATTTGGCAAATTCAAATACGTGTATTTTATTCTCATTGATACTGTTACACCATTCGGTAAAAAAAATTCTCACTCTGAGTATAAGTGACTCCTGTAATCATAGCTGTATCTCATTTGATTAAGTTAATAGAGTGTCTGAAATTGTGTATATCAGGAAGCTATTGAGATAATCTCAATGTACTTAAACTTCTGCTAATGTATCTCTTTCATCTCAACATTTTCCAATTAAACTATGTTCCCATAAATCTCTTAAAAATAACACAGACAGACAGATAAGCAAGCAAAAAACAAATGGACCTGTTTTATGGTATCAACATTTTAAAGCTGGAAAAAGACATTAAAAAGTATCTCTTTTGAACCTATTACTTTATAAAATAAGATACTCAATTATAGTACCAAGCATAAAATCCTTTCTAAACATAATAGACACATTAAAATTCTGCTAAGGTTAATTTAAAAAAAATATATGTAGGAAGTTATGTAGATAATTAACAGGAGTGCTGAGAATCTAAATTATATTTTCTTATTCAAAAGTCCAGTCTGTCCTCAAATGTGCATGATCATAATACTTACCTGATGCGTTTGTTAAAATATATGTTCCTAAACCTTTTTGCTGGAGATTTCAACTGATTCAGTAGTTCTGTGTTTATTATTGTGATCAGGGACGTGAGGAAGAACTGAACAATAGAGTTCCTGTCAATAGATTGGGATATTGCCAAACTTTAAATTTAACCTAGTGGATATACAAATCAGTCATATCTATTCTGTAGCATTTTCTCCTCCACTCATTCTTTCTCTGTAAAGAACACTCAAATCAGTTACTTGCCTTTTTTTTAAATAGGGATCACTATGAGCAGTAGGCTTTCCTTTCTGACTCTACTCAGAGTTAATATCTATATCTCCTCCTCTAAGATTCTTAAAGCTTCAATTAAACAAAAATTCGCTTCTACTGCTTAATAGGTTAGATGTAATTTTTTAACCTATAGGCATATGTGAGCACTTTATTTCACATATGTGAAATGTTTGTTGACCCACAGATATAACAAAACTTTGAGTCTATTAAAGTCATCAAACCTCTCAACAAATAATTAAGAACATATCCAATAAAAAATATATTAAATCGTCCATCGTTTATCTCTGTTTATTGATGAGGACTTGTCTGACTTTTATTAGCACAGTAGGAGAATCCTGTGTTGTTGCTAATATTTATTTTTATTTTTTTAGTATGATACCAATAGAGTAAGAAAATAGTGCAGCCAGAAATGAATTCAGATTTTGCAACAACTGGTAAGGTGGTTGAATTGAACAATCACAACAGGCAACAACCAAAGACAACCGAAGTAACCACACTGGTGCATATCAACTTTGATTGTATAAGGAAATTTATCGAGTGTTTAAATGAGCCAGGCTCTCTGCTGGGTGCTCAAAACAGAGAATACAGTAGTTGTACAGATGATTGCAATTCAGTGAGAAATGAGTATTAGCATTATAAACGCCTGGAGTCATTCTTATTTCTTCTACTCATTATGCATAAGACTTTTTGTAAAGATAATTAATCTCTGTAGGCTTCAAATATCTTATCAATATACAGGTGAAAAGATATCTGTTTTGAAGATTTAGTATGAAAATTAAATAAAACTTCTCTTCTGAGCTTGAAGCCCATAACTGTAGCTCAAGCTACAGCTGTCTACAAACATATTCTTGTCGACAGTTTCAAACCCAACTGTCCCAAACTATTGTACTTATTATAATATCTTTCATTGATAGAGTATCTGTTATAGTTATTTAGTACTCATTATCATAAAGGTCATTTACAATTATCACAAATAATAACTTACACTACACAAAATGGAGACGACCAATTCAGCAGGGTTAAGAAAAGTTTCAAAGAGAAGATATCCAATTTTAGCTATGACCATGGATAATTATTTGTTAGACATAGAGTGGGAAGTATGATTCTGGTAGAATGGAAACGAAAAGAGAATAGAAACTTGCTTAACTATACTGTATGTTCTTTGTGTCTTGCTCTTTGTTGTGTTTATAGGTCTTATTACAGTGCTCAATACGGTTTTTTGTTTTGAGCGCCAGTTATTGTGCATGTGTGTGAGAAAGAGAGAGACAAAGAGACAGAGACTGAAAGAGAGGGAACAATTTAGCTCTATTCCTTGATGACTAGTCAACAAGTGAATGCTAATTTTTCTCTCCCTTTCCTATTTCTGTTTCACTTCTTGTCATTCTTTAGTTTATTTCTTTTCATATCTTGGTATTCAATATCCCTCCTTTACTCCTCAATCCTTCTCCATCCTGCTCTAAGGCACTCTTGCAATCACTAAGTGGATGCCCTGGGAGTAACATGTTAGAATATAATTATGACCCTATTGAATCTCCTGGAGGACCTTAGTGCTAAATTCCTAAGGATCTGTTCTGGATAACATGGCATTTAGAGATAAATGAAGGATATATAAATATATAATATATTTCAAAATTATTGATTCATCTTTATCTTTGATTGCAGTAATAGCCAAAAAGTTTATTGTACATTATTCACAAAAGCACTTGATATGGCCCTCCACACATAGAGTTTTGCCTTCAAATCAATATTCTTAAGCAACTCACATCTACTATTTATTAGAATAAAATGAGATATTTCACAAGGTAGCAAGTACTTGGTCCTCTGAACTGCATAGCATGACAATAGAAAATTAATAAACATATATACTTATAACAGCATGGGATTAATATTGGCAATAGTTTTAACTCTTCTCTCCAAATTAAAAATATATATATTTTTGAAATTCAAGTGGATTTATTTGTCTCACCAAGATATAAGGTGTTCACTTTTTTCGTGCTAAATTAGAGTGGGAAGGGAATACAGGTCCTTAAATGTGAAGAGAATGTAGAGTTTGGAACAGCAAGAAGGGAAACTTTATTTGGATGAAGATGAGATGAAAACTGGTTGAGCACTCAGAACATCGACTCCACCATGCCTACTGCTTTCAGTGTCAATGTGAGTGCAGAGGCTCTGAACCGCCATGGCTGATGGTCCTGAAATATTCTCAACTATAAAAAAGAATAGGTTATTCAAAATTTATGCATCTATATATCAATAACCACTATCTATCTATTTATGAAAGTGTAAAGGGACTGTTTGAGCATACACAATTTTTACGATGACTTTTTGTTTCTTCTGGCTTATTTCCCATTGTGGGCATGAGATGACCTCTTCTGGATTAGGGAGATGATTCAGACCCCCTTGTTGGGACTAAAGCCTAGGAAGACTTCTCCACAACCTGAGTCTTAGAAAGCCTCTTGTATGTCTTCCCAGTTAAGATATACAAAAAGATTTATGTCAGTCTTCTCGGTTTGCTTTCTACAATGAAACCTATGGTGGCTTTTTAATGTGTCAATTTAGTTAAGCTGGAGCTATGTTTCCCAGATTTCCTTCACTGCATGGTTTCAAGTTAAGTTGGCCATAAGAAAAATTTGTATGAGGAGAAGCAGCCCCATTTTCCACGCTCTGAAGCTTGCTGTGGGGCCAGGTGTTGTTGCTGCTTCCACATATCGCTCGTCTATTGGCTCAACTAGTTGTTTGTGGGCAGCAGTCAGACCTACAGTCCTGTTCCCACCGGATCTCCTCCTTCAACTTTGAATCCTGGACCAGCGGGTATGAGGTTTCACAGTGAAGGGTGCCAGGCCATCGTGTGGGTCACCTTCATCACAAAGGTTGGAGGTGGCGAGAGACAGATATGGCTTCCAGTTAGTCCTTGCTCTGCCCCCCACTATGCATTTCTTTCCTTTCCTATCTCTAGACCTGAATTTATTTGTCTTGCCTAAAAACATGCCGAGGCCATAGCCACCAGACTGCTGAACCCGCTCCCACAAATGCACAAGGTCTAATTCTCATAATACATTTCTTTTTCTGTATCACTAAGAGTGCTTCTCCTCTTATCAAACCTTAATGTGTACAAAAGATTTTACATCAGGCTGTTTAGCTACCAGTCACACGAAGACATTTGTTTTTCTCTCATCCACATTAAAAAATGGAATATTTCATGACCAGTTTTACACGTACAGCTAAATGCATAAATAAAATGAAAGATAAGGCAGATACTAAGAGAATCGCAACTTTTTTCTGTCCTAGGAGGTACTGCTTCAAAGCTATGTGAGGAGGATTATCCTCTTTTGGAGAAGCAATCCAGATGCACACCAGGTCCACACCTTCTGGCCGAGTTTAGGAAGAAACACCTCCACAGAATACAGGCAGAGTATTGCTTTGTTTTTTGGAAGGTAAATCTCATCAGACCGTATTACTCTACGTTATAAGGAAACCATTGTTACTTTCCCATGGGAGCAAACTTAGTTATTCAGGGTCTCACAGTATTTTGCTGCAGCGAAAGGAAAAGAATATTGGGTCAACATTTTGTCAGTACTTTTCATTGTTGATTACCCCAGGCTGAGTCACAAAACTGCTATTCTATAGACTCTCTCCCCACCCTTGGTCCACTGATGGGTGACCAAGTAATTCAAGGATATGTCACATCAACAGAGCAGCTGCCAGACCATGAATGCCATTGCAGAAATTAGGAAAAGCGTCCCTCAATGCTGAACAATCCCTACATGGTTGCTTTGCACTTATATTTGTTTAAGATACAATTATAATGTTCCTTGAAGACCATTAGCATTTTTTCTAATAAAGATGCTCTGCTTCAGGGTGTCTGTCACTTGCAAACATTTTTTGATGTTAGTGTACCTCGCATCTTTGACCCTCCTCTATAGTTATCACACGTTTTTGTAGTTATATCTTCAAAAGAGAGAACTAATATTTAATGTTGGCCTTTCCTAATATCTTAGCTTATGATTTTTTTCTTATTTATAAAATGTGTTCCAAGAGGTCAGTGTTACTGATACACAAGGTTATCAGCCTCAAATACCTGTTCGATGTTTAAAATAAAACCTCTTGGAGGAAGTCCAACCAAACAATGGTCCCTTCCTCCCTTTTTAATTTTCTCCCTTCCTCTCTTCCCCTTTCCTTCCTTCCTTCCCACCTTACTCCTTCCCTCTCTTCCTTCCTTCTTTCTGCCTGTTACTAATTTCTTCCCTCTTTGGAAGGAAAGAAGCTTAGCCATGACTGTTTTTTTTTGTTTTTTTTTTTTTTAATTTTAAGCTCAGACGCTCCTATTTAAACTATCTATATTGGTAAATTTCCTGATTCTATCCACATTCCTCAACCATGCAATTGGCTTCCCATTGAAAAAGCAGATTATTTGAACCCTCAAGATAAAGAATAAGATGTTATAGATGGGGCAGAGCATACTAATTTATAATTAGTATAATAATTAGTATCTTTCTTTTCAGTAAACTTATTTGTGTATTAGTTTCCTCGCTTACAAAATGGGGATAAAATTTGAGGACACACTTAAAAGATACCTAGGAAATTGGTACTACATAAATAGTGAATGGAAAAGAAATAGTGTAATTACACTGAAGCCTAAAGATAACAACATCTTATTTATAGATTTCTACCCTTTTTTTGACTGAATTGTAAAAAGTTCTTAGCACTGCGGTGTGTAGATTGACTTGTGAGCAAGCACTCAACAATTTAAAATTAGCCATTTGTATTCATTCAGGTTCTTCCTATTTATCTTTGATTCACAGAAGACAGGGATTTAATAAATCAATAAATTTCAAACATATTTTACGTTTTCCTTTTATATTTTTAAGCATTTATATTTTCAAAAATAATAGATGTAAGGTATGTTGAAATATCTTTTTCCTCAAAACTTCCAATTTATATTAGGGCTTTATTAAGGTAGTATATGTTGATAATTCAATGAAACAAATGAGTCATTTAAATAAGAAAGAATAGATTTTTCAGGATCTCCATCACATCTCTCAATATATTGAGAGGCAAAATTTTAGAAACAAATTTTGAAGGTAATTCTGATTTGCCTTTGCAAGTAACAGTTACTTGGAATAAGCCAACTACTCAGATATTGAATTAATCTTTCTTTCATTATATAACTCATTCCATTAATAATGTAGCAATGAAATATGCTTGCATTCCAGCTCCACTTCCTATTCAGATAGGTCGGTATTAGACAATGTCATGCTAAGAAAAATATACGCTTCCCTTTCTTTTCATCCTTTTTTCCTTTAAGTAATTAGCTATTTATCCCATAAGCAGAGATAGTGAACTGTCTCCCATAGTTAACCTGTGAATATCGTTTTCGCCTATCTCCATGGTCAGTAGTTCTTATTAACTACTGTTTGGAAAAGTATTGACTCAGACACCAATTATTTTACTGGAGAAAAAATTTGCCACAGAAAGTAATATCTCATTTTCTTCATGTCATGCTCGTTATCAAATAACTGGTATTTCTTGAAACCGCTTTGTTAAATTGGTTATGTAAAGTTTTACCATGTTTCAGAGTTGATGGATTTTTCTTCTCCCTTGTCTACTTTTTTCCCCAAATTAAATGATTTTTTCTACATTTTTATTTTCTAGAGACTTGACTTGTATTTATGGATTTTGCTTGGATTAATGTTGTTCGTGAAATAAAATAAACCTGGAGTTTGTCTTGTACTGAATAGATTAGTTTATTTATAATCAAAATAAACTTCATGTGCTCTTACCACTTAGCTTCCGTTGGAAGCAAATCTTTTTTCCACTCCTTCATTCCTGGCTTGTATCTATGAAAATAATGTGCCTGCTTAGATTTCAGTTTATTCATATACCAGCAAAAAAAGTGTTTAATGGGTTTCCCGCATTTCCAGCTCTATGCTTTTAAAATGTTATGTTTGTCTTCTAGGCCACCCAAAGGTACATTAGATATTGAAAAATTCATCATTCAGAAGTTCCTCATCATAAGTAATTAGAAATATAAATAGTTAAAAAGACTGATAAGAAGAAAAATATTCAAGAGCCATGTGTCTGTTTTGCCCATAAAAGAATATCAAAACATCATGAAAAGGTTGGCAGCAAGTTTTTTTTCTTTTAGTATCTTCACTGAGTTCAAAATAAGAAGTAGCTACAGATGACAGGATGTTATGTGAGGTACAAGAAGACATTTCCATCCAAAATCAGTATCTTCTTGTACATGACATTAGCTAGCTACAGCTACTCGACTTTCCAGTTTTCATTTTCATGTTAGTGACATTTCTGAAGAAATGACATTTGATTTATTTTTGTTTTGTGTCTGTTTTTCTCTTTATTTTTAATGGTCATTTGTGGATTACTTTTGCTTCTTGTTCCTTAAATCCCGACTATTGTCCAGCACCAATGATAACAACATAAACATTTGGAGGAGTAAATTCTGTGACATTTCTTATCATGGGATTCTGGAAGGAAAGAAATTTTCTACTTTAGACTCCTTTCATTAAGAAATAGGCTTGAGGGGCCGGCCCAGTGGCATAGTGGTTAAGTTTGCGGGCTCCGCTTTGGTAGCCCTGGGGTTCGTGGGTTCAGGTCCCAGGCATGGACCTACACACCAGTTATCAAAGCCATGCTGTGGCGGCATCCCATAAAAAGTAGAGGAAGATAGGCACAGATGTTAGCCTTCCTCAGCATAAAGGAGGAGGATTGGCAACAGATGTTAGCTCAGGGCTAATCTTCCTCAAAAAAAAAGAAATATATAAAATAAAGAAATAGGCTTGAAGAGGTAGATTGTCTTGCCCAAACGTATGTAAGGTTAGCAGCAGAGGCAGATTCAGAACATAGCCAGTCCTCTTTCCATTACAACATGCTATTCAATTTCCCATAATTACAAGAGCGTGCTCCACTATTCTCCCAGACTTCTTGTTGACGCTGGCAATGGAGCTTTGCCTTACCAGCTTTCAGTCAGCTGTCAGGGTTGAGCAGCCATCTCAAAACGTATCCATCTCATCATTTTTGTGCTTGTCAGCAGCTACCTTTTCCATTTCACTCTGTCATAATTTTTGAGGTCCTTTACAATGTTTTATGAAGGATGACATTCAGTGATAGTTTCACACTATGGGAGAAGTCCTGAGAGGATAAGTTCATGGTTCTGTATATGACCCAAAGAGAGATTTGTCCCAATCAGTCACACAAGCAGCCTTGCTTGGATCTAAGGTACAGGTTTAAAAGTGAGCTCAATTGAAGAGGTGAGTAACTTGGACTTTTAGAAAAGAGTTGTGACACTCCAGGCTGGAGATGTTTGTGGAAAGGTATAATGCCTTGGTCAGGAAGCTATTCTTGTTTGCTCTGGACCCCACTAATCAGCTCTGATGTGGACTTCCTACTGACTTCAACGGATCTTTGGCCTGGGTAGGTAGGAAGGGTGCTGAGAAAAATGGAAAAGGAAGTCTGTGGTGGTTGAAAGTCACATTAATCCTCCTTGCTGATTCAGTTAGCCAAGTAAAAGGACAAAAAAACGACAAGAAGAGATGCTTTAAAATACACGGAAATAAATGTGGAAATAAAAGAGGCACATGAAAAAAACATCTCTTTGGTCACTGGTTCCTATTTTGTGAATTCTTGTTCTATTTTCAATGTGTCTCATTTCTAAAGCTTAGTAAGTGTCCTTTCTTTGAGCTTCACATCATACAGAAAAGGAAGGGCAAAAAGGTTTGTCCAACATAATACTCATGTGTAAGTGTCACCTACATAACTCTGATTAGTTATATTGGCAAAATTGGTTCTTTGTTTTTCATAATTAAATGAAACAATTTTGCACTATGTAGTGAATTTTTAGCTCACTTTATTTTTTATGAATGCCTTAATTATAGTGATAAACATTAACTGCAGATATCTACTGAAAACATAAATAATTTTATACCTTTTATTTTCATGTATATGTATATGTTTGTGTGTATGTGTGTCTATATATATAAACTCTAAAAGAAATTTCCCTTCTCAACAAACTGACTTAACACGTTTGACACAGAGGAGATAGAATTTATATACATAGAATTATAGTATAGTCAAATTGTCTTTAATATATATCTACTCTTTGTCTTTAGCGTTTTGTGCAACATGTATTTTAAATTTAGATAGCAAGAAATTAGGATCCTATGATATGTAGTAAATTACTTAACCATAATTTAATTTCCTTGAGCAAGAATTTGATCATCTTCCCATATATCTACCACATTAAATATTTCTTTCAAAACAAATTATTGTAGTTAAGACCCGTTCTGAAAAAAAAAAGTACAATGCTCACAGTTTTCTCCCAGTTACAGTTATCATGTTATCATAATAAGTTTAATGGTCAGAGTGTATAAAAATACATTTAAAAAATTGTTTGATTCAAGGTAAATAGATATGATGAAAAATATATGGCCATCCTTTAAAATTATACTATTATTGTAATAAAAATCATCAGCATTTATTGTAATCTTTCAGTTGCTAAAACCTGCCTCTTTATTAAAACTATTCTTCAGGAAAATATGCATTTTTGTTTTTTCTCAATGTAATGAAAAAAGAATCTTTTATTTTTTCCCAACGTTATTGAGATATAATTGACATAACATTGTGTAACTCTAAGGTGTACAACTTGATGATATGATACATGTATATATTGTGAAACAATTACCACAATAGACAATAGGGTTAGTTAACATCTCTATCACCTCACATAATTACCGTGTGTGTGTGTGTGTGTGTGTGTGTGTGTGTGTGTGTGTGTGTGTATTGAAAAGATTAAAGACCTAATCTCTTAGCAACTTTCAGGTATATAATACAGTATTGTTAACTATAGTCACCAGGCTGTACATTAGATCCCCAAACTTATTCATCTTATAACTAAAAGTTTGTACCCTTTGAGCAACATCTCCTCATTTCCCCAAAGGCTTAGCCCCTGGCAATCACCATTCCACTCCATTTCTATGAGTTTGGCTTTTTCAGATTCCACATCTAAGTGAGGTTATGCAATAATTTTCTATGTCTGTCTGACTTATTTCACTTAACATAATACCCTCAAGGTCCATCCATGTTGCCACAAATGACAGAATTTCCTTATTTCTCAGGCTGAATAATATTTCATTGTGGTATAATAATATACCAAATCTTCTTTACCTATTTATCCATAGATAGACACTTAGGATATTTCCATATCTTGGATACTGTGTATAATGCTGCAATGAATATGCGGTACAGATATCTCTTCATGATAGTGATTAAATTTCCTTTGGGTATACATCCAGAAGTGGGATTGCTGGATCATATGGTGTTCTATTTTTAATTTTTTGAGGAACTTCCATACTGTTTGCTAGAGTGGCTGTACCAATTTACATTATCTCCAACAGTGCACAAGGGTTCCCTTTTCTCTACATCGATGCCAATCCTTGTTATCTCTTGTCTTTTTGATAATAGCCTTTCTAACAGTTGTGAAGCAGTATCTCGCGATTTAGATTTGCGTTTCCCTGATGATTAATGATGTTGAACATCTTTTTATGTACCTATTGGCCATCTGTATGTCTTTTTTGGAAAAATGTCTATTCAGATCCTCTGCCCATTTTTTAATCAGATTGTTTGGTTTTTTGCTATTGAGTTGTACGAATTCCTTATATATTTTGGATATGAACCTCTTATCAGATAGATGGCTTGCAAATGTTTTTTCCCATTCTGTAGGTTACCTTTTCATTTTGTTGATGGTTTCCTTTGCTGTGCAGAAGCCTTTTTATTTGAAGTAGTCCCACTTGTTTATTTTTGCTTTGTTGCTTGTGCTTTTGGTGTCATACTCAAAAAATCATTGCCAAGACTAAAGTCAAAGAGATTTTTCCCTATGTTTTCTTCTAGGAGTTTTATGGTTTCAGATCTTATGTTTAACTTTTTAAAACATTTTGATGTTCATTTAATCCATTATGAGTTCATTTTGTGAGTGGGTGTAAGATGGGGGTCCAATTTCATTCTTTTCCATGTTATTATCTTGTTTTCCCAACACTATTTATTTTTTTTTCAGTTGTACAACACAGTCGTTTGACATTTATTTACATTACAAAATAGTTACCCTGATAAGACTAGCAACCATCAAAACCATGGTGAGCTATCACCTCACATCTGTCGGAACGGCTATTATCCAAAAGACAGCAAATAACAAGTGTTGGCAAGGATGTGGAGAAAAGGGAACCCTTGCGCACTGTTTGTGCAGCCGCTATGGAAAACAGCATGGAGGTTCCTCAAAAAATTAAATATAGAACTACCATATGACCCAACATCATTTATTGAAGAGATTATCCTTTCCCTATTGAGCGCTCTTGTTTCTCTTGTCAAGTACTAGTTACCTGTATACGTGAGGGATTACTTCTGGGCTTTTGATTCTGTTCCATTGATCTATGTGTCTGTTTTTATGACAGCACCATATTTTTTTGATTACTCTATCTTTGTAATATAATTTAAAATCAGGAACTGTGATGCCTCCAGCTTTGTTCTTCTTTCTCAGAATTGTTTTTGTCATTTAGGGTCTTTTATGGTTCCATATGAATTTTAGAATTATTTTTTTTCTATTTCTGTAAAAATTGCCATTGCAATTGTGATAGGGATTGCACTGAATCTATAGGTGGCTTTGAGTAGAATGGACATTTTAACAGTATTAATTTTTTCTAATTTGTTCCTTGTCTTAGAGGGAAAGCATTCAGCCTTTCATTGTCAAGTATGATGTTAGCTATGGGCTTGTCATACGTGGCTTTTATTATGTTGAGGGGTGTTCCTTCTACACTCAATTTGTTGAGCATTTTTATCATGAAAGGATTTTGTATTTTGTCAAATGCTTTTTCTGCATCTATTGAATGATCATATAATTTTTATCTCTTGCTCTATTAATGTGGTGCATCATATTTATTGATTTGCATATGTTGAACCATCCTTGCATCCTAGGGGTAAATCCTATTTGATCATGCTATATTTACCATTGAATTTGATTTTCTAGTATTTTGTTGAAAATTTTTGCTTTTATATTCATCAGGGATATTGGCCTGTAGTTTTCTTTTCTTCTGGTGTCTTTATCTAGCTTTAGTATCAGGGCAGTGCTGGCCTCATAAGATGATTTTGGAAGTGTACTTCTTCTTCTAGTTTTGGATGAATTTGAGAAGGACAGGTATTAATTCTTCTTTAAAAGTTTGGTGGAATTCACCAGTAAGACTATCTGGTCCAGAGCTTTTTTTTGTTGAGAGATTTTTGGCTACTGATTTAATTTCCTTATTCATTATTGGTCTGTTCATATTTTCTATTTCTTCATGAGTCAGTCTTGGTAGGATATATGTTTCTATGAATTTATTCATTTATTTTAGGTTATCCAACTTGTTGGTAGTGTACCTTTTGCCTTCCCTAGAGTCGTGTTGTATGCTCAAGTTTGTGGTTTCTGCCAGGCTGTCAGGTTTGGGAAGACTTTCTGCACACGCTCATTAGCAGTCTACAAAAGCTCACTCTCAGTGCTATTGGGAGCATGGGCAGGGAGCTGGCCAAGGGGTGGGGGTTATGTGGGTGAGGTTCATGGAGCACAGGGGATGCCTATGGGCAAGTTGGAGGATTCACAGGTGAGGCATGCCTGGCAGCTCCCAGGCAAGCCTCCAATGGAGACTGTGACAAGGTTAGTAGGATCCTTGTCCCTTTGATGTTTCTCTCTGAGCCCTCACTACTGTTTCCCTAGCCACTCACTGCACCTCAGTCATATAGCTCATGACTCAATACTCTGGTTGTGGAGAGAGAGAAACTAGTCTCTTTGGCAGCATCCCACACAGCTAGGGAAGCCAGGCACTCATTCACATGCTCTCACTTTCCCTTGCTTGGAGAAAACCAAGGCTGAGAAGGGCTCTCTTTTTGCTGAGCTATGCTGCCTTTGGGGAGGGGTGATGTGGGTTTAGTCAAACAGTTCCTCTTACCCTCTTCAAATCATTCAAATCATCCAATCTTGTTTTTGTTTTTGTTTTTCTTTTGATACAATGGTGTATTGACACTTCTCCACTCGACTCCTGGACTTCCACAAAGGCTCTCTTATCTATAGGTTACAGTCTAATTGAGTGTTCTCCAGGGGCTCCAGGACCAGGGCTGAGAAGGGCTAGAACCAGTTCAAGAGCCACTTCAGGGTCCACAGGCAGAACCAAGTTCTGTATGCCTACTACCCAACACACAGATGGGTGTTGGGAGAAGTCCCAGGTCCCTTGGCATATGGTGCTTATAACAGAACCAAAGCCAAATGGGGCTATAGCTGAGTTCTCAGGAGTATGGAGCTGTTTCTGGGTCTATAGATGGAACCATGGTTGGAGAGTCAGCTGTCTGGGTACAAGCCTGTCTTCTCAAAATGACTCTTCTCATTCTTGGACTGCACTAGGGTTTCACAATCTCCTATCTGGATCCCACAACTCCCAAAAAGGCACATTTGTCCATGGATGAATGCCAAATTATTTTTGTTGGTGGAGGATACAAACTAAGGATGTCTTATTTGGTCATTTTGCTAACATCACTCGTTCAGAAATCCTTTAGATATGATAATTTTGAAGTTAAAGTGAATTTCAAGAATATACTCTGAGTATAGGGAAATGGCTGGTGGGATTTCTGAATCTGAAAGAGCACTTACTTGGTTGGGAAAATTGTTACCTCATTTATGCAGTCATGCACCACATACTGATGTTTCAGTCAGTAGCAAACCTCGTATCTGTCAGTGGTGCCATAAGATTAATATCATATAGCCTAGGTGTGTATTAGGCTATAGCAACTAGGTTTGTGTAAGTGGTGTAGGGGAGGAAGAAATTTTCCTCTACCCTTCTAGGTTCTTCTGACTGGGCTAAGAATTAAATTGACATGAGACAGATTAACAGGAGAAAAACAAACAAAAGTTTAATAACATGTACACATGAGAGAAATCCAGGAAAACTGGCTGAAGCCCTCACCTTAAATTCCATCCTCAGCTAAAGACAAAAGATGATATTGGGGTTGGGCAGAGTAAGGGACTTCAAAGGGAAGGAGGGCAATTCACAGGTAAGTGAAAAAGAGCAAGTGTTTGGAAAGCAAGTATTTGGCTGCATGGAAACAGAAATCCTCATGTTAAAGAGACACATTTTGGGGTTGCAAATTTGGTTCCCCTTCAGTACACTCTCTGATGTTCGCACAATGATGACATCGCCTATTGCATTTCTCAGAACATATCCCTACGGTTAAGCAATGCAGAACTGTAATCAGTTTAACATCATATATGGATGCTAAATGCTTATTGAGTAAAATCTTAGTAAAATAATAATGAATTCCTGGTTTTTCTAACATTAACTAGGATATATTCCTAAATTTTATGTACTATAAAGTATATACGAAATATTATATAATAAATATATAAAATGATAGCAGCTGAAGTATTTTTGATGTCAGGTAAAATACTTAGAATCTAGCATCTAGTTGTGCTCAGAAATGTTAGCTATAATTATCAGTATCATTATTGTTATTGCAAAAGAAGTAGAGAAATTTCACTGTATTTCTTGCTTCAGTTTCCATTAACATTATAATCTGTGTGCATTAATGGATTTGTTAATATGTAGTGACTAGTCAGTGCTGTATGCGTTTTGAAGCATGAACTCTGAGCTAATGTTTACATTACTCAGAAACGACATTCCTGTTCTTTGAATCTACTGCTAAAATGGTTAAAATATAATTTTTTCCAATGTGGTAAAGCCATAATTCAATCCTATTAAAAAAAAAAACAGCTAGTGATTGAGTCCAAGAGTCAGATTTACATGATATAAGACCAGACTTGTAAAATGAAGGACCTGCTCTATTTTTTGTTGTTGTAGAACTGTTGGTGTTAATATTAACCACTTTGCCTTCTAGTTTAGATTAATCACCATTTTTTTGAAAGAGCTTATAATATGAAAAAAATCTCAGAGAATGATAAGATAAAATTAAAGATATGGATCACAAATCATAAAACTTTTAATTACTAATATATTTCAGAAATATTTATACACGTTTTATTTGTAATTAAACTTTTTATTTTGAGTTAATTGCAGAGCTACTTGTAGTTGCAAAAATAATAGAGATATTGCTTACCCTTTACCCACTTTCCCCCAATGGTAACACCTTGCAAAACTATAGGAAAATATTATAACCAGGATATCGACATTGATACAGTCAAGATACAACACATTTCCATCACCACAAGGATCCCTAATATTGCTTCTTTACAGCCACACCCAGTTCCCCCTCTTTATCTGTTAGAAACCATTCTCCATTTCTGTAATTTTATCATTTCAAGCATGCTATATAAATTATATATTATGTAATCTTCTGGATTGGCTATTTTTCACTCAGAAAAATTTTCTGGAGATGCACTCAGGTTGTTAATATGAATATTTCATTACTTTGTATTACCAAGTGGTATTCCATGATATAGTTGTATCACAGTTTGTTTAACCATTCACCCATTGAAGGACATATGGGTTCTTTCCAGGTTTTGGCCATTACAAATGAAGCTGCTATGAACCATCATATATAAGTTTTGTCTAGTCAGAAGTGTTCATTTTTCTAGAATAAATGCAGTTGTAGGTTTATGTGTCTATTCAGTGTTTTTTGTTTTTGTTGTTTGTTTATTAGACACTGCCAAACTGTTTCCAGTGTGGCTGCACCATTTTACATTCCCACCAGCAGTGAATGATTTATCCAGTTTCTTTGTGTCCTCACCAGCATTTTTATTTTGGACATTCTGAAAGGTATCACGTTGTGATTTTTTTTTATGTTTCCCTAAAGGCTAATGGTGTTTAACATATTTCCATGTGTGTTGTGTGTATTTATTCTGTATATCTTCTTCAGTGAAATGTCTGTTAATGTCTTTTGTCCATTTTCTAATTGGAATTATTTTCTTTTTGTTTTTTTTTTTTACCTTTGAGTTTTGATTTCTTTGTATATTCAAGATACAGTCCTTTGTTGGATTCGTGTTTTGCAAATATTTTCTGCCAGTCTTAGCTTGTTTTTTCATTCTCTTAACAAGGTCTTTCAAAGACCAGAAGATTTGATGGAGCCTGATTTATCCGTTTTTTCCTTGCATGGATTTTGCTTTTAGTGTCAAGTCTAATAATTCCTTGCCTAGTCCTAGATCCCAAAGAGTTACTCTTATATTTTTTCTAAAGGTTTTTAGTTTTACATTTTACATTTAAGGCTGCAATCCATTTTGAGTTAATTTTTGTATGAGGTGTGAGACTTAGGTCAGTGTTCATATTTTACCTGTGGATATCATCCAATTGCTCCAACACTATTTGTTAAAAGGGCCATCTTTCCTCACTGAGTTGCTTTTGCACTTTGGCAAAAATCAGTTGAACATATGTGTGTGGATCTTTTTCTGGGCTCTCTATTCTGTTGCATTTATCTATAAGTAAATCTCTCTTCCAATACTACATAGTCTTGATTACTGTGACTACAATTGAACGTGGATAGACTGATTTCTCCTATGTTTTTCTTCTTTTTCAAAATTGCTTTTGGTAATTAAAATTCCTTAGCAATTCCATACAAACTTTAGAGTGATTTTATCTACATGTAAAAAATATCTTTCTGGGATTTTGATAGGAAATGTGACAAATCTTTATATGAGTTTTCCCCAAATCCATCATTTTTACTATGGTGAGTCTTCCAATTCATGAAAACAGTATGTTTCTTTATTTATTTGATCTTTATTTCTTTCATAAACACTTAGTAGTTTTCAGTATAGAAGCCTAATACATGTACATGTTTTGTTAGATTGACACTCTGAATTTCATTTTTCTTGATTAATTGCAAATATATCTAATATCAGTGTCCAGAGGTCCATTGCTGGTATATAGACCAACAATACATTTTTGTATGTTTATCTTGTATACTGTGACCTTGCTGGAGTCACTTAGTTCTAGGAGACTTTTTTTGTAGATTCTTTGAAATTTCCTATATAGCCATCATATCATCTGCAAATAGAGTCAGTTTTATTTCTCCCGTTCGATCTATGTGCCTTTCATTTTTGTTTCTTGACTTATGGCAGTGGCTACAACTTCCAGCACTATGTTAAGTAAGAGTGGTGATAATGCACATCCTGGTCTTCTTCCTGATTTTAGGGGTAAAAATTCGTTTATTCACTGTTAAGTGTAATGTTAGCTATTGTTTTTTGTACACCTCATTTATCTAGTTGAGCAAGTTCTTTCTATTCCTATTTTTTTCTGAGCATTTTTATCATGTATAGGAGTTCAGTTTTGTCAAATGCTTTTGTTTTGCATTGACTGATAGAATCATGTAATTTTTCTTCTTTACCTTGTTAATATGGTGGATTACACTGATTAATTTTCAAATATTTAACCATTGTTGAATCCCAACTCCACTTGGTCATGGTCTATAATTATTTTTATATATTGATGAAATCTATTTCTAATCTGGTGTTAAGGATGTTTGTATCTATATTGATGAAGTATATTGATCTGTATTTTTTTCTGAAGCCTTTGTCTGATTTTGGTGTCAGCGTAGTTGTGGCCTCATAGAGTAAATTGGGAAGTGTTCTCTCCTCTTCTATTTTCTTTGGGGAAAATTTTTTGAAGGATTGGAGTTAATTCACTTTAAATGTTTGTAGAATTAGCCAATAAAACATCTCAGCTTGGAGATTTATTTTGGCGAATTTTTAAAAAATTATAAATTAAGTTACCTTAATAGGTATAGAGCTATTCAAATGATCTATTTCATATTGGTGAGTAGTGGTAGCTTTATGTTTTCTCAAGGAGTGGTCTATTTCATCTAATTTGTGAAATTTATATGTGTAGAGTTGTTTGTAGTATTTTCTTATCTTTTTGGTGTTAGAAGGTCTGCAGTGATATCTATTTCATTTGTGTTATTGGCAATTTCTACTTGCTCTCTTTTTTTCTTTGTTAGTTTTGCTAAAGGTTTGTCAAACATATTGACATTTTCAATGGATCGACTCTTTGTTTCACTGATTTTCTTTGTTGCTTTTCTGTTTTCTATTTCATTGATTTCTGCTCTTATTTTTATCTTATTTTCTTCCTTCTGCTAGTTTTGGGCTTATTTTGCTCATCTTTTGCAAGTTTCTTGAAGAGGTACCTTGGATTATTGATTTGAGATTTTTTCTATTTTCTAATGTATGTGTTTAGTATTCTACACTTCTCTCTCAACACTGCGTTAGCTGTGTCCCACAAATTTTGGTATGTCGTATTTTCGTTCTAATTTAGTTCTATGTATTTTTTGTTTCTCTGTATACTTCCTCTTTGACCCATGAGTTATTTATAATCCATGTGTGTTGGATTATAAATAATCCATATGGGTTATTTAATTTCCAAGAATTTGGAGATTTTCCTGTTATCTGTTATGTTGTTGATTTCTAGTTTGATTCCAATGTGCTTGGAAAGTATCTTCTATATGGTTTCAAGTAAATTTGTTGAGGTTTATTTTATGCCCCATCATATTGTCTTTCTTGGTATATTTCCCATAGACACTTGAAATGTATGTGTATTCTGCTGTTGTTAGGTAAAGTTTTCTATAAATGTCAATTATATCATGTTGGTTGATAATGTTTTGAGTTCTATTTCACTGATATTTCTCTCTCCAATTGTTCATCAATTGTTGAGAAAGGGTTGTTGATGTCTCTACAGGTGCTGTAATTGTGCCTGCGTCTTTTCCTCCTCTTTGTTCTATCAGTCTTTGCTTTACATACTTTTCAGTGCTACTTTTTTGGTGAACATACATATAGGATTTCTATATTTTTCTTGAGGATCAACACTTTTAACATTATATACTATCTCTCTCTGTCTGGTAATTTTCTTTGCTTTGAAATTCACTGTATGTAATGGTATAGCCACTCTTTCTTTATTTTGATTAATGTTTTCATGATAAATCTTTTCCCATTATTTTACTTTCAATATGCTGATAATGTTATATTTGAAGTGAGTTTCTTACAGATAGCATATGGTTGGGTCATGTTTTTCAATCCACTCTGCCAACTTCTGTGTTTTAAATGGTATATTTAGTTCATTTACATTTAATATAATTCTTGATATGTTAGAGGTTATGTCTGCCATTTTGTTTTTTGTTTTCTGTTGTTTTTTTTTTATTTTCTGTTTACTTTTTCCTTCCTTCCTGTACCTGTAGGGTACTGAAACAGCTTTTAGAATTCCATTTTGATTTATCTATAGTGTTTCCAAGTGTATTTCTTTGTATAACTTCCTTAGTGGTTGCTTTTGGTATTGTGTTGTATAAACACAGCTTATCAGTCTACTGAGATCATTATTTTTCCATTTCAAGTGTTTAAACCTTACCTCCCTTATGTTTCCTTATCTTCTGTTTATGACATAATTGATTTAAATATTTTCTCTATATACTTTTAGAAGCAAATCAGACAGTGTCATAATTTTTGCTTCAACCATCAAACATAACTTGGAAGACTCAAAAGAAGGAAAGTCTATTTATTTATCCATATTTTTGCTTACTGTGTTCTTCTTTCTTTCCTGATATTCCAAGATTCCTTTTTGATTGTTTCCTTTCTGTTTAAAGAACTTCCTTTAGCCATTCTATTAGGGTAAGTTTGTGGGCAACAAGGTCTCTTAGTTTTTATTAACCTGAGAATGTTTTGATTTCCTTTTTATTCCTGAAGGATGTTTATGATGGATATCGGATACTGTGTTGGTCATCCTTTTCCTTTTGCACGTGAAACATGGTGTGCCACTTCCTTTTGGTCTTCGTGGTTTCTGATGAGCAATCAGTTGTCATTTGAAATGTTTTTCCCGTATAGATAATGTGATTCTCTCTTGCTGCTTTCAAGACATTTTTCTATGTCTTTAGTTTTCAGAAATTTGAATATAACTATGACTATGTCTCGATGTGGATTTCTTCCAGTTATCCTGTTTCGTGTTCACTTTGCTTCTTGCATCTGTAGGTTAATGTCATTTGCCAAATTTGATGTTTCAGTCATTAGTTTTTAAAGTACTTTTTCAACCTCACCTTCTTTTCCTTTTCTTTCAGGACTCTGATGACATGAATTTTTGATGTTTTGTTATAGTCTCACAGGTTTCAGAGGCTCTGGAACTTATGCAGGCTGATAAGTCCAAAGGCAGGAAAAACCTGATGTACCAATTCGAAGACAGCCATGCAGGAGATGTTCTTTCTCATTCACAGGATGGTGAGCCTCTTTGTTTTATTCAGTTTTTCAACTGATTGGATGAGGCCCATCCACATTGAGAAGGGCAATCTGCTTTACACAGTATACCAATTCAAATATTAAGATCATCTAGAAACATGCTCACAGACCAGACACACCCAAAGTAATGTTTGACCAACTGTCTGGGCACCCAATGGCCCAGTCACGTTGACAAATAAAATTAACTTTATAGATGCCTTGTTATAATCTGGCAGGGGTTGAAGTCTAGGCTTCCCCCTTGGCCTTTGATAATGGGTGGGAGTAGCACCACAGATTTAAAAAAAAATTATGGTATTGAGCTACAGAAAAGCAGTTATTGTCTAAAAGTTTTCTATTCTTCTCGATAGAGAGAACAGGTTTTTGCAGGGGCTTTTATTGTCTATGGCTGTTTGTGTTTCTGGGGGACTGGCATCTTCAGCCCCAAGTCTGAGATGTATAAAGCAAAAAGAAAACCAAAGGAACTTACCAATGTGTCATTTTTTGTGTCTTGAGTTTCCTATCCACCTTTGAATGTCTATATTGGTTTTATATATAATGTCAAGGATTTTAGTAATACTTAGTTAGAAGAATAGGGAAAAATATATTTCCTCCATCATCCTGAAAGCAGAACCCACAAGAAATAAATTTTTGAATGTTTTGATCTGTGATCCCATCTACATATCACAAGGTCAAGAAGCAGCTTGGCAATTATCACACACAAGCTTCTGAGCTGGCATTTTATACTGAATTTTGGCTTTGTTTTTGACTACATTGACTAGAGAGTTGCCAAATTATCAATTCATGCTATACTTTGTAGACACAGTCTTTAAAAGTAACTTTAAATATGTGAATGCTGGTCTTCAGTATTCATGAGCCATACTACTTTTTTTTCTCATTTTTGTTCCTGTGAGGCATACGGAAACATATTTGAAGTCAATTTCGGAAGGTTGTTCTGCTTACATGTAAAAGCCATTCAAGAAATAGACCTTATGGGAAATGAAATGATCCGGGCTGTGCTGTTTAAAACCTTAGGGGGAATGTATTTCTATGCTTTCTTTTAAAAACCTTGAAATAAATGAAAATGTTTCAAGCATAATTTTTTCTAGATATATTCACTTCTTTTGAAATGTTCCTATGTTTTTACAGTGCATTGTCTTTTAGCAACAATTTTCTCTGTGACAGTCCTGACTATATTTATAAAATGTTATAAGAATGTAGTTATCAAATGAATACTTTAACTAGGCCTGAAGATTTAGAGGTCCACTCACAAATATTTAACTTTTATATCCAGCTGTAGTTTAAATTAGAATGCACTTTATGCCAGTGTTATCCTTCAATATATTTCAATAGGGTGAATTCGTAATGAAACATTTAAAATGCAATACTTGAAAATGTAATACATATGACTTCTAAATATACGATGAGGATGATTTTAAAATAAATACATACTCTATTATAAGATGAACATTTATTTTAAATTAGTTTTCATATTTCAATGAACCATAAAATCAAGAAATTGTAAAATGCTAAATTAAATTTTGATAAATAGGAAAGTATCAGAAGATTAACTTACTATTCTGGATATATCGGAATATTATTTCCTCTTAAATGCCTACTGCTAGAGATGAGAATCGTGGAATATAAACTTCTGTTTAGATTTATCATTGAGCCATGCCTAAAATCCCATTTGGCAAATGTCATTAAAAGCCACTTCAAATTTATTGTATATGTTTTACTCCAATAGAAATTTCTTACTAGAACTTGAGAAGGGAATCAGGGTTCTAGTTTCTTTTAGTTTGGCATCTCCCCTTCATTTATTGAGCAGTTACTCTGAGATACTTTATGTCATTTAATCCTTACAACCCCCTAATGTATACATGTATCATTTGTAGACGCAGAAACTAAAGTTTTGAATTAAGACATTTCTTCCAAAATTCTTTCCTGTCATGGCACATAGTTCAATTACATTTTGTCAACATTTTTACCCTGAATTTTATCTTCTAAATAATATTTTCTTGCATTGTCTGAGTTGTAATCATATTTAATTTTTTTTAAAATGGAGCTTCTAGTTTTATTTTCATATTGAAAATATTCTTAAGGTATTTTCATTTTTAAAAATCGTTACTGACGTTCACATATTCAGACTATTTTCTGCTCCCAATTCTCATGAAGTAGATTGTAACTACTTCATGAATGCTCCACATTGAGTAAAAGTATTTGTTTTCCTTAACAAGTGTTTAGTAACAATGAGCTTTATTCCTCCATTAAAAAAATATAGTTATAATATATACAATATAGCTACATAATTACAAAATATAGTTATACAAGTCACAATTTTTTATATATGTGCACATATATATAACATTTTTTAACGAATAGGATAGAAAATAAAGGACTTGTTTTAGTATATTTTTTAGAGAATTTATATGGAGAATTTATTCTGCTAGCAATGGCTGATACTGGATTAGATATTCTCATTTTGAATTCAAGTCAAGTATTATTTGTCTGAAACTCCAGGAGAATCACAAGCCCTCACTGTATGAAAATAGCTAAGTGTGTTTCTACATGTTTAATGTTTTTCAAGCTTTAAGTTGATGTTTTTATGTTCCTTGATATATTTGAAACGTAGAAATATTTACCGTTCTTGGAGTAAGAAGCCTCAATGTGTGAGTAATTTTTTCAAATGGCACAAATACATTTTTTTGTTTGTTTGTCTATGGAGACTTTATTTATTTTCCCCGTGATAGTTTACCATTTTTAGATTATTGGACTTAAAATTATGTAAATTGTTAATAAACATCCAGGACTTGATAATTCATCCAGTGAGTTTCTTTCTCATCATTAAGGACAGGTGTGGTCTGGACAGACTTTCTTTTTCAAAACTCATTTTTTTTCTTTTATTTTGTTTTGACAGGGCATAAATCTATACCATGCCTTTCTGTGATATAGATTTTCTGACTTTACATCACTGCTTATGTTTTTCTTTTGCAAATGGATAGCATCTGGAGATTCAAATATTACTGGACATTCCACTTCAATTATATTATACTTGACAACTCTTCTGTCAAATACATTGGTTTTCAGCATCGGCTGTTTACGGAAAAGCCATTGACTAGAAATTTCTTGGCTCGGTTCTAAAATTGGGAGGACACTGGGGGTTATATTTTTTTCTCTACATTTTTATATTTTTCTATTTAATACTCTAGTCTTTCTTCCTTTGCATTTAATTATAGGAAAAGCTGTAGACTTGAATTCTTCTGATTAACTGCTGCTTACAAGATGTACAAATAATTTTATATTTGTTTTACAGTCTCAAACTTTAAATATTTTTCACAAGTTGATATTGAAAATATAAGAACTCCAAAGTAATAACACTATGATAGTACCAATATCCAAATACTTTCTGGGATCTAAAGCAACTGAAAAATTTTAAGAAAGCTTTATTAGAGAAAAGCAGTCGTAGTAGTTACCATCAAGAAATAGTATTGATTACGGAATGTGTAATAATAATATCTTCTATTTACCTCTCAACTTCTGAATCAATTAAAAAATAAGACAGAAGTCACACTTATAGTGATGAAATAGAAAATTTGGCCTAGAGCTGCAGCCAAATGTTTTCTAATATATATCCCCCTCACCTTTTGCTCTCTTGAATTAAGTTGTTCTGCTGGGTCAGAGACATCCCCAGAGGGACAGGGAGCTTACTGAAGTCAAGAGAAAGAAAATACGTGCATCCTGAGAACATGCAGCCCTGAAAGATTCAGAGAGAAAGAACAGAAGAGTTGACATACACCTGTGTAGTTTATTCCTCCATATTTGACCATGCACCTCAGTTCTTGAATGACGAGCAGTGAGGCACACAAAAAATGGTCCTTCCATATTTTTCCTTCTCAGGGACTTTGGCCAATGTCTTTCCCTTCTATGGGAAATGGAGGCATGAGCAATAATATATTCTAGCAAATAACATTTTAGGAATGCAATTAAAGTTTAAGAGGACATTGATTTTATTTAAGCCCTTAATATAACTTCAGATGTATGTGTTATCTCTTCCTAGGTAAGGTAATTTGCATTTTAAGATGGTTTTTTTGACAATGACTTCTTAACCATAGGGTAACCGGAAGCTGTGGGTACTGCTGTATACTTACACTGTACAAAGGCATCAGGCCAAGAGGAAAGTGAAGAGGTAAACTCTAGCACTGTCTATGCTTGCCAAATCCTTTGCTCTGTTTTGAGGCTGAGGCAGCCTGGAGGAAGGGTCTTGTATTAGCATGCTTAAAAGTGCTGTTTGTTTTGCAACTTGCACAAAGACCCTCTCTATAAGGTAGTGGAGGCCCCGCTTGACAAAAGGAGGTTAAATGAAGATCATCTAAGAAACTGTTTTAAATAGATGGCTATCATTTTAGAGCAGAGTGGACTTCTAGAGGCCTGTAAATCATATCTCACAGGCCACTGTCTTGCTACTTAATAGTGGCCTTGACCGTAAAGAACAGTGTAGCATTTTAAGGTTTAAAAAAAATATCTTTGCTGGGGCCGGCCCAGTGGCGCAAGTGATCAAGTGCGCGCTCTCGGCTGCGGCAGCCCGGGATTCACTGGTTCGGATCCCAGGCGTGCACCAACGCACCGCTTGTGGAGGCATGCTGCGGTGGCGTCCCATATAAAGTGGAGGAAGATGGGCACGGATGTTAGCCCAGGGCCAGTCTTCCTCAGCAAAAAGAGGAGGATTGGCAGATGTTACCTCAGGGCCAATCCTCCTCACAAAAAAAAAAAAAAAAAATCTTTGCTATTTGAGGCCTTGGGTTGTAAACAATCCTGAATGAGGTTGCTATATGTTTAATATTTAAACACTTCATAAATAAATATGCTCTGATAGGCATAAAAGGGACAGCTTCTTGCTAGAATAAAACACCTGCTTCCTTCTGAGACATCTGCCCCCTGCTCATGTAGCATAATTATACTGTGTAGCAAGAAACTCAGAAACAAGATAGCTATCAGCTATCACGTTTCTATAACTATCCAGCTCACCTTATGTATAGCCTTAAAAAGTGGCTTTCATTATAGTAGACTTCTATTTCTTTTTAATTGCTCCCATTTTTCTTGAAGTCATTAATATTCAAAAAAATTCAGTCATTGCACTTCATTTCCTTTTCGAGATTCTTCGATGAAAGACCTCATAAAGCTATAAAATTTAAAGAATTATTTCCATATTGAAATAGTTTTTAAAGCAGGATTCTGAAGTCTTGCCTTACACAGAATAAGCCTGGCCTCTTTTGATACCTAACAGCTGAAAAATTACTTTTGAGAAAATGTCCTTAGGTTCAAGGCCTTTGTCTCCTCTGATAATTGCTCAAATGTCCATATTTTACTTCATGTTTTGTTCTCTTGAGATTTTTCTTTCATTTTAATCACATGCAAAATTCTGAGTACGGAAAATATGTTTTAAATTTAGAAATTTATTTCAGAAACACTGGCCTTTCTCTCTTTAGAGGGCAATGTTGAAAGTGCTATTTTGCATTCGTCTTTTTTATATATTTTGCTCTGTGAACCTCTGCAATTTAAAATACTTCAGTTTCATTTTTATAATAATAAGGGTTCATTTATTTGCAAGTTCTGGTAAAAAGGTACTGTTGGAGATGTTTTAAAATTTAAACACATATATTAGAATGAATAACCTCATGTTTTTTAGACATTTGAGTTATATCTAGAATAGCATTTATGCAAGTCTAGCTTAGTAAATTTTCCAAAGTTATATGTTAACATAATTTTAAATGTTTGCTTCTGTCGCTTTTTCTTTGCTCGTATGTAGAAACATTTTTACAAACTTTGGGTAATATATTAAAAATACTGTTATCTCTTATTTCCACTTAATTTTTGTCATGAACATTTTCATATGTTAAATACTCTTCAAAATCATATATAATAATTGTCTTCTTGTCAGCAGGTTTGTATGCAGGAAAAGTCTTACTGTCTTTAATGTTCCATTTTAATGGCACAGGTCACCTTATTGTCCGTTAGAAGAATGACATTTCCTTCTCCCTAGGCCATTTTTTCAGTGATAATCCTAAACCGTTCTCATGCATATGTTTGTCCAAAGGCTGTCCTGATCACATATCTATTAATGATGAATCCAGAAGTGAAGAGGAACTCCTGTTTGAAAGATGCTTTCAGTACCACCAAGCAAGTGTCCAGTGTCCTAATGGGCACCTAAAAAATTCAGTGAATTTTGCCCACTAGAACTGTAGCCCCCCTCTGTGGTTAATCCTCTTCACTTCACTTCTTCTCTTAAGACTGAACCCTGTCCTATTCTCAGAGATCTTTGAAGGTGAGAAGAGAGAATGAAGCCCCTCACCACCATCCTTGTTCTGTTCTCTGGTAAGAATGTTATTTTCTTATATGGGACCTAAGTTCCCAACAGCACAATCCTTTATTTTAATTACATAGTCTCTTTCCTTAAAAATGCAAACCTGTCCCCAAGACACTTGGTCTAATGGATTTTTACATCCAAACCTATAACCATATTCCTCTTCTATCACCTGCCGGGAAAGAAGTGGAAGAACACCAATCCCAACACTTTCTACTTCCATGACAATTTCAATTCCCAGGACTCACTGTCCTTCCGTACTGCAGATTTGTAACCAAAAGATTTCTGTACCTTGTGTATATCAAAACCAGATTTTCCCCCAGGGACATCCTTTTCCTGTGGCCTTCTCAATCAGTTTTCCAAATTTTCATATATGGAAATGTCTCAGAGCTTGGAGATGATGTCAACCACCTTCTCATCCTCCAACCAAATTTCAGACTGCACGTATCCTTAAGTAAAAACTTTAATGCTTTGAGTCTTGTCATTTGCAGCCCCATTTGTCAGAGTAGGATCTCATTTTTTATCCTCCAATCAGACTTATAAGCTCTACATATTGATAATTTCTCAATTAAAATAAAATTAAAGATACATTTTTCAAGATATTGTGCTCCAAATGATTTGTAAGGCTTCTAAAATTTTTTTGCAGGAATAAAGCAACACTTCAGTATTTCCAACTGGAAAAAAAACAAAAAGAGTAACAAAGACAAAAGAGAAAAGAGTTGTCTTGGAAAAGAGAACCTAATACACAGACTCCCTGCTTCAGCTAACTCCTTATGCAGAGGTCGCCTTTCCATCTCTGCCCGCCTGATTCAGTGACTGTTTACCGTAAAGGATTAGGGTCCTTAAAATGTCTATATTTCATCAATTAAAAGAAATATTTTCTCACATGTTATTTCAATTGGTGGCGTCTTCGCCAACCCTCCACTCTTCCTTCGCCTCTCTAAGCACCACTTGTATCATTGGTACTTTTTTCAATTAATTACGACTTTGAATAGAGGAAATACAGTTAGTTACTTCTGCTGCTTATTATTATTAGGGGGTGGATTCTTTTGGCAGCGAAGTTAATTCCAGCTTTTTCATGAGAAGCTTGTGATCTTAAAAGCACTGACTTTGCTTCACAGGCTGCTACTCTTTCCAAAACCTAGAGTGCCGTGGAAGCCCAATGAATTAGAAATGCGAATTTTACCACTAATACTTTACAAATTCTGGGAGCCCATCTTGATCCTTTTTTGTCATTTTTGGTCACTAATGACAATTTAATCTCTTCCCTCCACTTCCACTTTAGCACTTCTGCTTCTCTGATCCACCTTTGTCTTCCTTTCCTTCTTCCTAAATGTTCCACTCTGCAATCTGAAACATACATTCTGTGTTTTAAGCATACAGTCTATGCTTAAAAAATCACCTATCCTTTCAGTTTCTTTCACAAAATTATTCTATACCTCCTTGTCTGAATAGAAACTGATTGTTCCTAAGACCACTGTCTCAGCAGCCTGCTCAGCATTTCTGCTTGCTCTCCTCTACCCAGTTATTACAGATTTGGGAAGTCATGTTGGTATCTTCCTCCCTCTCAAACCTACTCTAAGATCCCATTTACCCACCCATATAGAATGGAAATTTTTACAGATTTGAGAGCCACATTATCTAGGAATATTACCTTGCTAGTTTCTGCCTCACTACCCTAGAAACTACCTCTCACTTGCTGAAGAATTTGCCTCTTCTCTATCCCAAGAAATTCATATTGTCCCAGGTGATGTCAACTTTACAAGGACACCTGAGATATCACTCTTTCCTCACAACGCATTAACCCCCTAAATCCTATAAGCTATGGATTGAATAGAGTCCTCTCAAAAAAGACATGCTGTAGTCCTTACCCCCAGTACCTCAGAATGTGACCTTGTTTGGAGATAAAGTTTTTATAGGACTAATCAAGTTAAAATGAGGTTATTAGAGTGGACACTAATCCATCTGGTGTCCTTTCAAAAGGAGAAATTTGAGAAAAGAGACAGACAGGCATAGAGGGAAGATGATATGAAGAGATGTGGGGAGAAGATGTCTATCTACAAGCCAAGGAGAGAGACCTGTAACAGATCTTTCCCTTATAGCCCTCACAAGAAACCAACCCTGCCAACACCTTGATTTCAGACTTCTAGCCTCCAGAACTGCGGGACAGTAAACTTTTGTTGTTTAAGCCATCCAGTTTGTGGTACTTGGTTATGGCAGCCTTGGCAACTAATACACCATACTTATTACCAAAACTGCTCCTGGCATCTAATTCCAAACCCACAACATGTAACTTAACACCCATGACTGATAAACCTCACAGATATTAACATCAGTAATCCCATACCTGACTACAATCTTTTTACCCTTGAAATCTTCTCACTTAATGTATACTTTGACTCTATTAAGCCCATTAGCCTTTTGACATGTTTCTCTACTCTCAGTCAATTCTGTTCTGTCTTCAGTGATTCTCTATCTAACTTAGGCAAGAGAATTCATCGTTTCAACCTCGGCTGCTTTGCTGTTGTCATTGTATGGCTTTAGATACTGCATTTTATTCCCGGAGTTTTGATTTTCTTCTCTCCTACATTTGAACTGCTTGGTGCTGCCGAAAAAAAAAAATTCATGTAACCACAAATATGTCTCATACAGCACTAGATCTTTATCAAAACTACTAAATCTCTATCCTTCTTTTATTTCTGCTCAACTCATCATTTATCTTAAGTACAACTTCAAAGCTTCTCTATTCTCCTCCTACTTCTTATCCACTTTTTACTTTCAGGAGATGACCTCATCTATTTCTCTCAATAGTCAAATAGCATCATACTCAAACTCCCGAAATTTCTTGCAGTTTCAATGACAAATCCAACTTCTGCTGCCAGCATAGTTGTAGTAACTATAACATAACTGTAAAATAGCTCCTTTGATGTAGAGTCTCTATGTTCAAGATTTCACCATTCATATCTCCATCAACTGGTCATTCTCTTTTCTTTGTCCTTTCTTTTCCATTGGCTCTTTTACCCATTAATCAACAACTATTATATGACACATCTACTCCTATCTTTTAAGTCCTTCCACTTTTATCCATTCCCCCTAAAACCATTTTATTTTGGCAGTTGTCCTCTTTTGCCTGAATTGTTCTAACATCCTCCTAACTTGTCTTGGTCTCTATTGTCCAGTCTTGCCAGCTGCTGAAATCCAATCCGTTCTTACAATCCATTTCTTGCAATCTCAATGATTCTAAAATGTAAATGAAGTCATTTCTTTTCCATTATTTTAACCCACGGATGTTCATTGAATTTAGCAGGAAGCCCACACCCATTAGCATTATGTAAATAGGCTTGTTGTGCCCCTTGGTTTGCCCTAGAGACTCCTGGTTTATACTTATTGTCTCAGCATAATTATAAATCACACCCCATAACATTCAAAACTTTCCTGATTTCGATGATAAATTATCCTCGCTATGGATCTTTTTATCCAGCTCTTGATACACAGTCAGTTCATCTTTTTTTTTCTGATTTCTTTTTCAGGAAACCCAATTTATTAATACATTTTAAAAAATAGAAATTTTAACCAACATGTGCTTCTCTTATATATAAGTTAGAAATAATAAAAAATGTACCCCAATCAGTTCCAACGCACTGACATATTGCTTTTGTTCAAAAAACAGCTTTATCGAGATATAACTCATATACCATGCAATTCACGCATATTAAATGTAAAATTCAATGGTTTTGATATATTTACAGAGTCCCTAGGTCCTTGCTTGTTCTTCAGTTTTTGATATTATCATGCTATCATCAATGTAGTGTATTATCACACTCAGAACCTGCAGGAGTCCAAATTCCTCCTTACCATGTGACAGTTAAGCTGGTGAATTCAACTAACCCCATGGCGATCTAGCAAATGTAAAAGAGGATCCTTCCTGCATGAAGACAAACTGCAGTTGGCTCTTTTTTGATATCAAGATCAATAAAAAAAAATTTGTAAGATAAATCATTGAGTACCTTTAGCTCGCTGTAATTTGTTTTTTCCACTGATGAAATGAAATCAGCGACTGTTGATGCTGTAGGCACTACTACTTTATTTAAGCCTCAATATTATACTGTTAGTCTCCATAAGCCATCTGCCTTTTTTCACAGGCCACACCAGGCTATTGCACAGAGAATTTATTGGTACCAGTATTCCAACTTTTAATATGTTCTTAATTGAAGTAGTAATTTCTTCTTGTTCCACCATGTAGCTGATATTGTTTCATATTAACAACTTATGTGGGCTCAGGCAAATCTCTAGGTTGCAATTCAGTATGTCCAATTAATACTGGCCAAAGGGCAAACTTATATGCCTTATGTTTAAAACATTAGGTAGGGGAAGTGTTCACATATCTAAACATAGTATCCATCCCAATAATAGATTCATGTAAAGAAGATACAACCTCTTCACATAAAGTCAGTTCAAAAATTCCAATTTTCTTCCAAACTTTACCTTAATCTCATCAGCCATTGCATCCCCCATGTCATCCCAATCTAATTGGAAACCCTATTAGGACTTCATCAAAGGTTTTAGAATCACAGTGCATTGGGCTTCTGGGGCAAGAAGACCCAGAAAGTTTTCTTCTCTACCACTGGCCAAATTACCCCTACATGTCCACGTGACCTTGGGAGACCTTGGACTCTTTTTCAATCCTCATTCTCATTAATTTGCCAGACTATTGATCAGATGATTCAAAGTCAGGTTTCTCATTGTCCTTTTTGTCTTCTGGCTTTTTAAATTTCTCCCAAATAGCGTAAATAGAGGCGGTTTTCTTAGAGCCCTTCAATGTTGGGAGACCAGCAGGGCCTTCCATTAGTCCATACCACCACTGATAATGCTGCCTTAACACTTTTGTTTTGAACCCATCAAAGTCTGCTTAATTCATACCATTTCTTAATAATGGTGTTAAGATTTCTACCCTGCTGGGACAAGTCTCTTGGATATCCCTTCTCATTTTTTGAGCATCTCTAAGACCCGTAAGAGGAAGCTGACACACCAAATTTAATGTTACTTCTCTGGTCATTGGTTGATTTTGCAGCAGCTAGTTTACATGGAATGATCATGCAAAAGGGTTGCTTAATCACACATCTGCCATGAGTTGGGTGAGAGACATATTAAGTGAATGGACATCTAATTATCATAAAGCCAATCCAGTCTGGTTTGTATATACAGCATATCAGCTGCTTCATCTGGGTAGTTCCACTTGGCATTTATAGGAGAGGAAGGATCATTCTCTCTCTCAGGGTAGACAAACTATACAGAAGCTTTTATCCAGTTTCCCATGCTAACTGACCCCTTGGGAACAACCTGCTGTGTGTTTGGATTCTTTATAGCCATATATAATTGTTCAATAGTAAGCTGTGAGTCCTGCATCACCCAAACATGCTCCTCTATTCTGCAGCATTCAAAACCAAGGAGACTATTCCTAAGTTAGTCTATCTCACAATGAATTTTAGTAAAGGTTCTTTAGGAGGCTAATGATATTGATCTACAAAATGAGACAACTCCTTTACACTCTACACACAGGTTTCAGTAGTTTCTCGGTTTTACTCACCCTCATATTACCTGGACTAACTTTTTGGTGACCAGAGGTCATAGACATGCTGTCTCTTGTTCCAGCATAATTTATGATAGCATTTTAAAAATAAAACAAAATGAATTTAACAAAAAGTGGACTAGAAACTGAAAACTATAAAACATTGCTGGAGAAAATTAAAGAAAACCTGAAAAAATGAACAATACATTTTACATTTTAAAAATGCTTACAAATAAGAGGGGAAGTCCTTAAGGTGGAAAATAAGCATTACTGCTATATTTGAAAATTATTTGAATGTCTGTTAATTATTGACACTGATTGTAACTACCATATATTTCTTATATTGATTGAATAGGTCTAAGAGTATGATCCAATATTCTATATGTCTCATATCATTTCATTTTTCCAACGAATTGGTAGAATATTTATCAAAAATATTGCCAGTTCTGGGCTGGTCCCATGGCGTAGCTGTTAAGAGTGCGCGCTCTGCTGCTGGCGGCCGGGGTTCAGATCCCGGGCGCGCACCGACGCACTGCTTGTCAGGTCATGCTATGGCAGCGTCCCACATAAAGTGGAGGAAGATAGGCACGGATGTTACCTCAGGGCCAGTCTTCCTCAGCAAAAAGAGGAAGGTTGGCATGGATGTTAGCTCAGGGCTGATCTTTCTCACAAAAAAAAAAAAAAAAGTTGCCAATTGGCTTGAAAAACAGTCTTGGCCTCAGAATCTACTGTTAAGCAGGTCTCAGGAACTAATTAATGACTGCATCTGCCTTAATGTTTTTGCATGATATTAAGAATTCTTTAATTTCTTAGCAACTACTGTCAAGAAAGGGCAATGTCCTACTTTAACCAATATAATGTCCTCTAAAAATATTGTAATTATTCAGATACCAACATAAGGAGAAAAATAAGTTTTCGATGATAAAATTGAAAGACAAGCTAATTCAACAGTGCACAATGGGAGTGAATGGTAGTTTTAAAAGTCTGTTCATCAGATCTCCAGGGTAGTGGTCTACCTGCTATATGGCATAATGCTCTTACCTCCTCTACACACAAAAATCTCTAATAATGTCTCAGTTTGCTTGGGGTATCATAACAAAATACCACAGACTACGTGGCTGAAACAACAGATATTCATTTTTTCACAGTTCTGGAGGCAGGAAAGTTCAAGATCTGTACTTCAATTGATCTTTCAAATCTGATTCTTTATTCTCCTGATTAAAAACCATTGTGTGATTCTGAGGAGCTTCAGGATAAGTCTCCTTAGTGTAACATTCAGTATACTTTCTGACCTGGCTCATGTTTACCCTTCCAGTCTCAAGTCTTACAATTGTTTTCTCATATTCTAAGCTCCTGCCATGCTGAACTATTTGCCATCTCCCAACTGGATCATCTTCTCAGGTTTTCAGAATTTTTAAAATGTACTCCTTCTAGGTGAAACATTCTCTAACACTTTCTTCTTGTTTCTTAGCAAATTTTGGTTAGTTATTTAAGACTCCTCTTAGATAGTACCATCTTCTTTCCTACACCTAACCCCTTCCTATATCTTCAACCATCTTGATTTGTATATACCTTTCAACTAGCTATTACAGTAATTGCCCATTTACCCATCCATACAAATGAGGATGTATCTTGTTCTTTAAATCTCAACTTCTAGCACAGTGCTAGACCTACAGGGCTGCCACATGTACAGATGTTAGCAAAACTCAGAAAATGAGCTCTGAACTTCCAGGTGGATTCAGAAGCTGAAGTAGGCCAGATTGTATTTTCTCTGTTAGCTACAACAATATCTCCCATTCCACATGCTCTCCTGTAATATGACTGTGGAATTTGTCCCCTCAAGAAGTGTAGTCTATGTTCCCTCACTTATCTTGAATTTTGTCTTGATTTTTTTCAGTTCATCTTTCCATAAATGTGTGGAGCCATTTTACTACAAATGAAAAATAAAATCAATCCTTTCTTGCATAAGTTGACATTTTTGCCTAAAGTCAGATGTTATTTTGTCTGTCGAATAGAAGGAAAAAATACCAAGTCATTTGAGTTTTTCAAGTATCTGGCAAAGAAAAAGGAAAATATTACACCTTGTTGACCTGCAGCTTTCGCAAAGACAAGATATTATTACCTTTATGAATTCATATGCATACTATTATATAACAAGCATATTGTGTATATAGTAATAGGCATATTTAAATAGGAAAAAATCTTTTAGAGATTATCACATTGAAATATATGAATTGTACCTCATATTTTTTTTGAGGAAGATTGACCCTGTGCTAACATCTGTTGCCAATCTTCCTGTTTTTTTTTTTTTCTTTTTTCTCCCCAAAGTCTCAGCACATAGTTGTGTATCACAGTTGTAGGGTTGTATCTCTTCTATGTGGGATGCCGCCTCAGCGTGGCTTGATGAGCGGTGAGTAGGTCTGCGCCCAAGATCTGAACTGGTGAATCCTGGGCCGCTGAAGCGGAATGCACAAACTTAACTGCTACACCACCGGGCTGGCCCCCTCATGTTTTTAAGTAAGTATATCAAGACATTCTTCTGGACTTTAAATGAGAAACATTCTTTGAAAAAGTAAGCTTTTAAAAATAATCTAAAGACAATGTGTATTTATTTGAAACAAAAATGAAAGAAAAATTTACTCAGTGTCCTGATTCAAGAAACAAAATGTTTTTATTTTTGTACTCTATCGTCTATATTGTCTATTGTTTTGTACTCTATTGTCTATAAACATTCATCAATTATAAAGTAGCTGCAATTCTAGAAGATAAAAATTTTTCGGTGTCTAGTTACATTTATGGCATAATATTATGTTATTATTATCTTAAATATATCTATTTATTATTATAAATATTTTAAATTATTTCAAATGATATCATTTTCTGGAGAGATTAACCAAAATTAATAACATTTCACATACTACTGGCCAATTTTTCATTTTAAAAATAGTATTGTCTAGGCCGGCCCAGTGGTTAAGTTTGCATGCTCTGCTTCGGAGGCCCGGGGTTTGCGGGTTTGGATCCTGGGTGTGGACCCACACACCGCTCATCAAGCCATGCTGTGGCAATATCCCACATACAAAATAGAGGAAGATTGGCACAGATGTTAGCTCAGGGACAATCTTCCTCACCAAAAAGAAAAATGAAATAGTACTGTCTAGAATATATTTAGACATATGATTTTTGGCCATTCTTTTGAATTATTTTCTGAGAGTCATTTCTCGAAGTGACAATTTATGTGTCATATATGTAAAAATTCTTTATGACCCTTGACAGATGTTAACATATTGCTTTCCAGAATGATTTCTCAAGGTCACTGGCATATTATGTGTGTTCTTGGATGAGTGAAACTTTGTAGCCATAAGCTCACATTTTGAAGGAATTTTGCTAATTTCAAAATGTGTGAAATTATATCCATTCTTATTTAATTGAAAATACTTTTCTTAATTTTTAAATCTTAGGACTCTGTTAAGAGTTGACTTTTTATAGTCTTCATATGGAATCTCAATGTTTGCATAAATCATATAGTTAAAAGTTCTGGTTGTGGAGTCAGTCAGGACTTTATTTGAATCCTAAGTCTTCCATGTAGTAGCTATGTGGCATTGGGCAAATAACTTGATCTCGTTACATTTCAGATCTGTTATCTATAAAATTTTTTTAATAATATGCCTGAATATTATGCATATCATAAGCTATCAATGCCTTAAAAGAATGCACTCAGTAAATATTAACCTATTGTTATTATTACTATTGTAATATTTTTGCTTGTCAGCTAATTTGGATTATGACATATTCAAAAAAATGAACAATATGTGGCTTATATGTCGCTGTAACCTTGGTATTTAGCACAATACTTGGAACGTAGTATATCCTGTGGACATAATTGTTAAATAATTGAATAAGTGAATGCATATGATAAAGAGTAGCACTTCGTGTATACTCTTAAAATATATTTTTAGAGAATTGACTTTTTTTTTTTTTGAGGAAGATTGGCCCTGAGCTAACATCTGATGCCAATCTTCCTCTCTTTTTCCTTTTTTCTCCCCAAAGCCTGAGTAGATAGTTGTATGTCATAGTTGCTCTATGTGGAATGCTGCCTTAGCATGGCTTGATCAGCAGCGCGTAGGTCTGTACCCAGGATTCGAACTGGCAAACCCCGGGCCACTGAAGCAGAGTGCACGAACTTAACTGCCACGCCACTGGGCCAGCCCCTTAAAGTATATTTTCATCAAATATATTTTTCAGAATTAATTATTCAACTTAAAATGGCCTATATAGAGGTAAAATAGATACTTAAATTTAAAAATAGTTTTGTGGAAATGATCTAATTCTCATTTTAATTTGCATGATTAAACTACACTTTATCAGGGATAAACTTACTATGGAGGCTTTATTAAACACAGATTGCATACAGCTCTGTGAATATTAGATCAGTATAAAAGCCCTATATGGTAATTTGGATTTCATCTCTCCAATCTTAAAATTAAATTTCTGCATGAAATATCCTACAACAAATATTGGAAGTTTTAAGAATCCATAATTTCTAAGGAGAACATGTATAATTTTATTAAGTTAGCTTTTTATGGAAAATAGTTTAGCATTTATTGTTATCAAGAACATAACAGTTGATAGCTGTTTTATTTGGAGTAGGTTTTGGGTTCAGTCCAATCTGTCTACAATTTCTATAAAAGCAGTGAAAATCATTACCATTGCAGTTGCTTGATTGTGGCCCCATTATAATGGCATTAACATAAAACGTCTTGAGAAACATTTCAAAGTAATAAGTTATACAGAGTAATACGATTTGTAGCTGTCGGTCACTAAGAAATATTATGCCAACCAGCAACATCGCATTACAATAGGATTTTCTCGTTTAGAGCTTAAGAAATTGTTAAATAAATGTACTTGTCTTATCTCATTTTTAACTATTTCAGAGAAAGAAAAAATGAGTAAAGATTAACACTAAAACTACGACACTCTGTGAACTATACTCTAAAGTTTAAATAAATTTTCACAACAAATATTTTAAATGGATGAAAAATAAATTTTTTTATATCAGAATAAATGAACTATTTTGTAAAATTTACTTAAATAAAGACAATTTAATGGCTAAATGCAAATCATACAAAAATGTGTATAACCTGAAACTAATTTGAAAATAATTTGGAAAACAGCCTAATGATGTATTTATAGGATATTTTATTCTGGGATTAAGTTTTTTTTAAAATTTCCAAGTAAAGAGGTTTAAATTATGAATATATGAGAAATAAAATTCCAGGATTTAAAATGTAAAGCCATCCATATGGAGGAAAAGAGGCAAATGAGAGAGATAAGAAGACTAGAAAAAAACAGAAACAGCTTACTGGCAAAAGGTTAGTCATAAGCTTTGAAAGGAAAATAGCACAGATTAGACCAAGAAGTGTTAGCTTGAATTGTTTCTCCTTGTCTGTACTGTTTTAAGTGAAAGAAGGAAAATAGTCAAGGGATAACTAATGTCTTGAGTGCAAATGGCTCAGCTAATGGCCCTGCTGTAATTAGAAGAAGACAATTCCAAGTAAGTAGGTTAGTTAACAAGAAGAGACTAATTAATGATCTTGGGTTAGGGAGAAAATGAGACAAACCCAAGGCCTATTCAGAATAGACATAACCAGTGCTAGTATTGTCTCTTCTAAGACTATTAAGTGGGAAAGGAACCCAAAGTTAGTTGTTGCCAAAGCTCTTAGAAACTGTAGGGAATTCTTAAAAACTGCAGCTAGGGTTATATCATTGTGTAAGAATAAGTTTTCTTATTTTGAAAGAGAAAATCAAGGATAGTGAGATGTGATAATGACTGGGAACATAAGAGTGGTTTAAATTAAAGTAATTTTAATAATTGAAAAATAAAAAGGAAGTCAGTTTAAAATAGTGTTGAGAAAATAGGTAACTTGGAAAAATAGCAAGTTAGAACATTACGTAAAGCATATATCAAAGTAATTGTGTATTAAAAAATACTAGAAAGAAATATAGATAAAGATTTATCCATGAAGGAGCAGAATTTTCTAAGTACAAAAACACTAGAAGATATTGCAAAGAAAATTTGGTAAATATATACTAAAAATGCTGATGATACATATCGCTCAGTGGTGAGGTGATTTGGTGCTTAATTTCTTACTGAATATTATAAACTTTCTTAGATCTATTTTATTTCATTTTTGACATCATTTAAATTAATAAGCCTTCTGTCATTACATAATATGAAATAAACAGCATCGTCTATGTACTCTTCTTCCCCAAAATATTTAACTTAAATTCAACCAAGCCCACATCTAATGTCTAATTTGGAGAAAATATAGATAGAGAGGTAAGTTAAAAGTGATAAGATAAACAAGTTAATATTGATGTCACAGCAAAAAAAGAAAGAATGTTCAAGTTTAAAAGATACTGAAGATACATAATAAGCAAATGTAATCTCCAGTTCTTAAATAAATTCTAATTTAACAAACAAATTGTAAAAGATGTTTTGGGGGCAATTGACCAAATTTGAATATGTTCTGGGCCTATTATAGCCAATTTCTTTATCAATAATGATATTATGATAATTCATGGAAAATACTTTAAAAACATAAAACCATCTCCTTAAAATCACTGATCAAAGAGTATGGAAATAAGCAGAACAAAATTAAAGAGAAAATCAAAATTAAGAAAAGGGAGAAAATTCTAGATTTATGATAGATTTTTCTCAGTCAAATATTGTATTGTCAAACATGGTACTGACAGAGATTGTCAGCACCCCACATATAACCCTGTGGACTTACAGTTTCGGTGTGCTCTAGACAACTTCTAACCATGAATATTTGTATCTTTGTGGATGATGGTTTTTTTTTTTTGAGGGGAGGGGTCACTCTTCCTGCACGTGAAGCAGACCAGAAGTGTTACAGAATTAACAACTCCTGTGAGCAGCCTTCAAAATGTGAGTGATGAAAATTAATATGTTAATAGTAAAAATTCCTTGACCCTTAAGAGGAATAATGCTACGTGCTTTGTACCATTTCCCAAACATTTTCTATAGGATTAAGTTTCAGTTGCCCACTGCAGTAACTGGCTTAATAATAAAGTATTGTCTATCTTCCTTTTTGTATATTAATCTCCATTTCTCTGCAGGATTGCTCTTGAATCATTGTGTCCTTGTCTGAATCTATGGAAACCCACAAGAAGAGATTTGGTACCAAAATGGGACCTAAAAGCAAATCCTCAGGATAAGGTCGTGAGTGGGATGCTAGGCTGGCCAGATGGCAAGGACTATTATGCTGCAGGTAAGTGGGGTAGTGATACTGTATTAGCCTTGGCATATGGTAGCATCACAATTGCTAGGACCCTAATCTGTGGAGATTTGGGATGTGATACATTTAGGAGATGCATGGGCTAACCTAATATCTCTAGAATGTAAGGTATGTGGTGGCAATAGTAATGATAAGGTTTGAAGAGTAGGATGGTTTTATGCTGTTCTGCACCATCAATGTGCTGAAGGGAAGAAATGGCAGGCTTAAGTTAGCCAATCTTCAACTCAAGGGTATGGTGAGAAGGCCAGAAGACCTCAATGATGGCACTTAAAAAGACCTTTATTGCCAAAACTGGAGCTCAGATTGGACAGAAAACCAAACTCAAGATCTGACTGCGACAGTATCAAGAAAAGCCTTAATTCACAGTTGTAGCATGTCTCTAACACTAAGGGTACTGTCAGGGAAAGAGTGAGGTCCTGGGACCTGGGATGGGGCCATTTGTGTGCATGCACTGGGAGAATTTAAATGCTTAGATTTTCTTGAATGTACTGAGCCATTGGAAGTGGGTTGCTAAAACAGATAGTCCCCTCTAGTCTGCAGACTATGCAAAGCCTTACCTGAGGAGGGAAACCTCTTCAAGGTGATCCATACTTCCTCTCATGGCTTCTACATCAATAAGCAGTGAAAAGTTGACAAAGGCCAACTGTGACAAAGGCCAACTGCTTTAGGAGAAAAGATACTATTCATGAAAAGAATTGAAGGACCTAGCTCATAAGTATGGCAGGAACTGTGAGAAAATGAATCTTCAGGTTGCTGAACTGGGATGGGGGATGGTGTGGTAGAATATCAGGCTAGATAAGAGAGATTTCACTGATATGCTGTTACTCACACGTGTGTCAGGATTTATGTCCTAGCAAGGATACCTAGAGCCAATGCACTGCTGGGGTGTCTACATGAAGTTTAGAAAAAAATGATGACCTACAGCAAATGAGGTTTTGAAGAATTGCTTTGGCAGAATGAGGAAGGGGTCAAAGGACTCAGAAAGGTGGGCAAGCTGGAATGGATTTGTTTCATAAGAGTAGAGAACCCAACAGCTAACTGTGTTCCCCAAGAGGTTCCAAAGAACTCTTCTTTCACTAACCCAAAAGGAAAGTGTTAATAATATGGTCACTGTCATTATTGAAAAGGTCAGTGGTGGCTGACCTCGGTATGCAAGGGTTAGTATCTCTTCATCTCCAGAGGCAAGATGAATGTAATTACCACAATGGGTAGCAAAATCACAATAATGACTAGGGGTACTGACTTCCATAGATCTGTGGTGATGGCCATAGTTTTCATACCTGAGTCAGTTCTCAGACTTAACTCATTGCTGGAAGTGGAGTTTGGGACCCCTGAGGAAGGACTCTGCAATGCTAAAACATATATATATAGACTAGCAGTTCTCTCACAGCGGACTCAAAATACCATCATGCCTTCCCCCTGCAGCTAGGGTGGGAACATGTGGAGTCTGGGAGACAAAGTCCTCACTGAGGTCTGTCTCAAAGTAGTTCCCCATATACATAATAGTTTTTGGAACCCTAAAATTGGTCGCCCAACCTGTCCAGGAATATCTATAATGGTAGAAAGGTACAAGTGGAAACTCCTGAAATCAAATCTTGGCCAAGAGAGAAAATTAGAAGCAATAGCACATCCCAAGTAGAATGGCAGACGTTAGTGTTGCAATTGAAGACAAAGCATGTAGCATGATGGTCTCCAACACTACATGACTAAGGATTAATTATTATTGTATTTTGTAGTCATATACATCTGGGAGTCATTTCATTGTTAATAAGACCTCACTCACATCTTTGTAGATGTGAAATAAAAATTTAAACGGCTCTATATTCATTTTTTTTATAAGTTACCGAAGAATAATAAGATTCCTTTTTGCTGGCATTATTTTTAACTGCTATTGAAGTGAAAATACAAAATCTGTGAATGTAAGAGTTAAGTGCCATTTTTGAAGATGGAAAATATTTTTCCATTTGTTGAATTTAAATTACAAAAATGTTGAACATGCATTTGAAAGTGTCTTTGTAAAGGATTACACTAGAAAAGAATGTAAAAATGATCAGTCTTTTCTTCTGAAGACCCAGAAATTCCTTATCTGTAGGTGACCTAAAAGCCAACTATTTTTATATGCAAGAACTAGTGAAATGACTAACAGAGGAACATTGTATTGGGCTGTACTTTTACAGCGGCATTTTAACTTCTTGCAGAGTTCTTAAGGAAAGCACTATAATGTGCATTGCCCGTGTAGAGGGAAAATGCATACTTCTATTCTTAGATGAGTGTTTCATAAAAGCTCTTTATTTTTTCTTTCTTGGAACAGCTTGTGGTGGCTGTATTCCAAATCAATTATGGGTTTAATGGTCAACTAGGCTAAAATATGTCATATGCTATTTCCAAAAGTTTTCTTTCTTCTTTAAGATTAGTTGATATTTAAAAAATGATATCTATTATAAACAAAAACCTATATAATATGAGCAACAGTTTATCATGGAAAGTACATTTTTACCTTGTAGGAGACATAGTTGTTTGCCTCATACTTCCTTTCCTCTTTTCTAACAGAGCCCTTGTTTGTCTCAGGTAACCGTCTCTCCACCATAGCACCTTGTGCATCAGAGAAAGCTGAGCCACTGGCAGCTGCAGATGACAGCCTAGTAATTTAAAAGTAAGCTGATTCATCTTCCTAGTGTTTGAATGTGATCAAATTCTGGTCAGTCAAACATGAGGCAAATTCTGCTTGGAGCTTCTGGAAATAGTTTCCTTGTCTCTAGAGAAAATCACAAGAAGAGATGGTCTCCCACCCCACCTGACCCTGGATGGTGAAACCTAAAAGAGTTTTTGCTATTTTAGAACAATCTCAAAGACTTAGCCAGTACAGAGGATGGCAGATGGGAGAGATGGAATGGCCAACTAACCATTAAGCTTATGATATTTTCGATGTGTGTGAGGGAATATATTTCCATATAATACAGCTAGTTTGTTTTGAGTTGTCTTCTACTTATAGCTAAAAGAATCCTGCATGTCTAATAACTGCATGTTCCATACTATTATTTTTTCTGTATTGCCCTTTCTTCTTTTCCTTTATTTCGTACCTTCCAGGTGCTTATACACTCACTTCCAAAATCAATAGTGTCTCGGTAGCATCACAGATTACTTAAGGAATCAAAATTTATATGGGAAATCTTAGAATCCATTATTATCCAGAACTGTTTTTCTCTTTGAAAAACAGTGAAATACAGCTCAATAGTAATTATAACCACTAATTATTGATCTTACAATGTGCCATAAAATATGCTAGGTAATTTTCACATGTTGTTTTTATTTGACTCTTACAAATTCATAAGATTGGTGTTATTTCCATTATGCAAATAAAGAAACTGAAACGCATAGAGTTATGCAACTTGTCCAAAGTTGACCATAGTATTAAATATAAGAACCAGGGTTTGAACACAATACTTCTCATTCTAAAGCCCTTATAATTTCCTCAATGTCATCACTTTAGTGAAACAGAGAACCCAACCCAACTTAGTTGCCATTTGGAATTCCCAATAACTATTTTGGAGGTGAGGAAAATTTTCCCATTACCCATTTGGAGAAGTAAAGTGCACTCACCTACTGTGGCAAAAATGATAGCATGATTATAGTATCTGTATTTTTTTATAATAATGTTGTGAAACAATAAGCCCTAACGTTTCAGTGGTTTACATCAACAAACATTTACTTCTTGCTCACACGAGCTTTTTAAAATTTGACAGACTGTGCATTGGCTGGGGCAGATCTGTTCACAGTTGCAGGTTGGATTCAGATATACTCTATGTATCTCACTTTCTGGGGCCAGCAGCTAGCTGGGGCATCCATGCTCTTCTCATGGCAGATGGCAGAAGCACAAGGCCTCCAAGGAACTCATACCTCTTAAAGCCTCCAGTGAGGAAAGGCACACTGGTGCATTCACTTGGCCAGAGCAAATCACATGGAAGCTGGCATCAATGGGGCAGGGCCTGTACTAGGTGGTGGTGGTGGAGGGGAAGGGAAGAGTATTTGCAGAACAATAACATAATACACCATAAATACCAGCATATTTTACATATTAGCTACTACGTCTAAAAACCAATGACTTGTTTGCTTTTTAATTACACTAGTTTTTTATAATTATTATTACCGAAAAATATATATTTTGACACAAAACCAAAAAAAAATCCTCAAAGGGTATAAAATGACACCCACATCTCCATTTTGCTGAAGAAAGCACTGAATTTTCTTCATATTTACTTATTCTTATGAATTTAACTAATACATTTATACAACTATCTAATCTATTTAAAAATTTGACATAGTATCTATTAATTCCCAGCCATGAAATGTAAGACATGTGGACACTTAACACAACTCCTTCTCTCTTTCCCTTTGTTAATTTGAACAACAACAACCACAGCAAACCAATTACATACTGTATACACATAATTATCCAAGTTTAATAACTTGCAATTATGCTATTTAAGTGTAGGTTTAACTCAGACAGTCAATTATTTTTATATAAAAATTCTCTGGTTAGAAAAGTCAGTGTGGCTGCTCAGTTTGATTATCTTGGTGACTTATTCTCCTCCCTTACTCCACCATATCCAGACCTCTTTTCTGTCCTTTTGTGTGACTGAGCACAGTCAGAGGGTTTGATCTTTCTGAAGACTCTTTCATCCCTTTCCACTTGTCCTGGAATCCTCACCACACTGGCTCCCTAGTGACAGAGGAGGGCCAAGGGTCCCCTTCAACAAGCATAGGTGTGATGGGTGATGTTGTCCCTCAGGAAATCCTCACCATGAGCAATAATAAAGGAACTCTGAAGCACAGCACCAAGAGGATCGTTTTCTCAGGACAGAGTATTTTCACAGCTTCTAGCATGATCAAAAATGAAGCTGTGTACCCAGAGGCAGAAGAAATCAACAGAAGATGTATTAACATTTGCACGTTACCTGTAATTCATGCTAAGATTTTTTGGAGGAGTAGTATAGATAAAGATGTGTTTTGTTATTGTCTCAGATCAAATTGATTAAATAAGAATGGTCGGAAGGAATAAACATGCAAAGGAAATAATTTTAACTTACTAACTTGCATGATTCCACCTAAAGGAATAATTTCAGATCAAGAGGGCATATGTGTACATCTATTTTTCCCTTCAAGTTTTTTTTAAAAAACAATATAAAAAGATAATGTGTATAGTCCCATTTGCAAGTAGATGAAATGCTGGTGGACATTGTGATAAATTTCTCAATAGGGCTGGCTGAATGAATAGTTCAGTTTTCAATATCTCGTTCATTAGATATAAATATACTATATGATAAGATATAATTAGTGGATTATCCTGCATAAGCCCACTAGATTCATTGTGCCTAGTATATATTGAAATAATTGTAGTTTATTTTCAAATTTTATCCTTAAGTTTGTGCTGTAGAAAGAGATTTTTAAAACAAAATGTGATAAGTAAATACAAGATTTTCAGATGAAAAAATATAAAACAATCTCCACCAATATATAGAATTTAATTATATTAAATTCTAGAATTCATAGAATTTTCATGATAAGTAGTAAAGAATTGCTGACTTATTCACATTCATGATTCTACTAAATACATTAAGCAACTTCTCTTAATTAATCCTTTGTAGATATGAGAACACCCTTAAGAAAGGGTACCCTTAAACCCACCAGGATTTTTAAATTGTCCAGGGTTATAACAAGGAAGTCTATCTGGGAGATGGAAGGAAACAGATGTAAAGTGATGTGTAGTTGTCTTTCTCAGAAGGTAAATGATTTTCTACACACCATGGAGAGATATTCTCAAGCACTGGACACATATCTACAAGTTAATACCATAACAATGGAGGGAAATCATTTGAAGTCGTTATGGCACAGTAGGGATAGATTTAAAAGGGATAAATATCTTCATATAAGGAGTTTTTGATCCATAAAATACCTCCACACAGAAAATAATTTAATGGAGATATGTTCTTTTTTTCTTGGAATAAAAGACTAATCTTAACTAAAGCCAGATGTAAACCAAGATTTCCACGGTGGCAGGATTAGAGCTTTTAATTCAAGATTATAGGATTCAAACTCTAGGATTTTCTGATGAAACTAAAGGTCATAGCCAGTAGAATAAAGCCTTGTTAATTGATGAATTGATGTTCTGACTTCTCAGTCAGTTCAAATTCATGAATTTGTCTCTACATTACTGCCAAGATTTTTGATAAGAACTAATGATTGCTGTAAAACCTCCCTTATTGGGAACCCCATTAATTATAGAGAAAGAGGAGATAGTAGAAGTAATTTAACTGGAATTCTAGCAAATATAGTTTTTGAGAGAAGTAGTCAAAATATACCTATCCTACACAGTACTCCAGGGTGCATCTAATTATCACTAAAATGATTATTTCCTTGTTTCTACTCACAATATGGATTTTAATGTATTTCATACTATTTTTTTATGTCAGCACTATATTACCAATACATGTTCAAACATGGTTCTACCACGCCTTTGTCTTTTTCTTCTGTGATGGTGCTTGTTTGACTTTAATATTTTCTGTTCCTATGTATCAAGTGGCACACAAGATATGGTACTACTGGCACCATGGACAGAGAATCCTTGTTTGGGGAGCTTTCTTGTGCATTGTAGAGTATTTAGTGGCATCTCTGCTCTCTACCCACTAGATGCCAGTAGCCACCCCCTTAGTTGTGCGAAACAAAATTGTCTCTCCAGACATTGCCAAATATCTTCTGCTGGAGGAAGGGCAAAATTGTCCTTGCTGAGAACCGCTGGTACACACAGATTTTCAGATTTGCCCTGAGGCATATCATTTCCTTCCTTTCCCTACATTTATGGAACAAGTATCTCAATTGGTCACACAGTCTATGCACATACAATGTTTGGTGAAATTCTTGGCTCTGAAGTAATAGGACCAAGTGAAAGGGGGGATGACCAGTTTTGATTTACGTGCCTTTGTTCTTATCATTAAATTCATTTTTTGCATCTTTAGAATAAGGGTATTAAATATTACAAAGCCTAATCGTGTAAGCTTCCATTGGGATAAAAGTCAAGTCAGTAATTAGTCACATCCTTCACCACTACAGCTGAGAAACTCAAGTAAAGTAGATAAAATTATTCTACCATGTTTAGAAAGTTCATAACCTTAGACCTCAGTGCAAGCTTACTTCAGGCATTGCATTCCATTAACTTCAATGAGTTTAATCCCTACCCAGTACAAGGTTTCAGGCTTCAGTGCAATTCCATCTTCACAGGTGCTTCTCAGAATTAATTGCTATTTTATACGTAATTATCATTTCTATAATTAGATTAGGAAAGTTGGTAATTTAAAAGATGGCTAGAATTAAGGAGTGACATTATGAAGACTGACACTGCCATCATGCTTCTTAAATTTTCTTAAACCTCTTGAAGGATTGGAAAAACGGGTGAGAAAAGAAGTTATTAAAATAGTAGTCTGGTTTCAAAGAGTCTCAACTTTAAGATAAAAGTCCAGTAAGAATTTTACTTTATAATTCCCTGCTATTTAAGCCCTAAAATCCGCATATGCTGGAATTGCTTCTTTTCAAATAAATGTGTGGCATATATTAGTATTGTGATTTTATTTCTTTGAGCAGTGAATTGATGGGCACTAAATACAGTAATAGCAGCCTTGTCCATTATTGCTGTGTGCTGGCTCCTGTCTGATGGAGCTCCCCTGTGGTCTTGTCCACCTGTTCTAAATTGACATCCAAATGCTCTTTTCCCTGGGGCTTCTTTTCAAAATATTTGCATAGAAGAAAGGTGATGCCTACTCCCAGCTTTGATATTCCAGTAATATCCTTACTGAGATCTGGGGCCATTACAATGTCCCTTCGGAGGTGATTGGGGTTGCTATACTCTTATTGCCAGAAGTTTACTGTTAATATCTACCTGGAATATATAACGTGGCAAGATGCGGCAAGATATTAGTTGACTCAAAGATCAATAAAGAAGTGTAACATTTATTTATATATATACATATATACTGCTGATAAAGTGAATTAAAATTTACTGATATATATTTTTACAGAAAAGTATGGGAAATTATACCAATTACAATTTCAGAGTCTTTGTGCTTTTTCAGAGTAGGCTATCTCTATAAATCTGGAAATATAAGTACAATAGTATATAAATAAATGGAGACATTTAAATTTCAATAAACAAGACACCATTCTAATTAAACTGCTTAAACTGCTTTTGTATTTCGTTTGTACTTAGTTTTGCTTCTATTTCTTATCATTTTTAAAAATTAAGAGAGAAATAACACTGAGATAAATAGGCTCTGTGGGCCCAGCAATATTTCACATTCCCTCTAGGAAGATAATATATGTTACCATATATAGTATAGTATATATATATATATGTATAGTAACAACTAGTGTATACAGTTGTTTAAGACAATCATTTGAAACATTGTTTTAGCCATTCAATTAATTCTCTGCTTTAGTCAGTCAGCTTTTGGAATATCAAACTCCTCTTGCCCTGTATTTTATAGGCGACTAATTTTGTTCACAAGTAAGGCCAGTTTTACATGGGATTGAAATGTACAGCCAAATATGGAGTGTGGAAATAGGAAATTTCCCACATATGTTAAAATATCATCCTCATTGTTGAGCAAAGCGCCAGAAATCACCACCCTTAGTTATTTCTCTGGTTTAAAGTGCAATCTACTGAAAACAACTTTGAAACACAAAGATTTAGTAAAACAATATATTAACTTACTAGTGCTTGTTCTTGCATAAGCAGGTATAAGTGATCAGACCATCGAGCTAATAATCCTCCTAAAGTATAGAAGAGGGACATTTTAAATTTTCAAGTAATTTTGAATTGCTTGAAAATGGGAAAGGATAGATACTGCAGTGGAAGACCAAGGGTAAATAAAAAGCAGAATGTGGTCTTTGTTGGCAGTTTTAATGAAAACAAAGTCAATGTTGACAAAGCAAGATGACTTTTTATTTACTACTTGATATAGGACTCAGTTCAAGCTCCTCAGTATGGAATACAGCGCCCTCTGCAATACCACTCTTTTTGCCTATTTGATAATAGAAGAGCATTAGGGAATCTACATCTTAACTTTAATTTTTACACCCCTCGCCAACTTCAATGAGAGGGAAATTAATTCCTGTACTAGGAGTAGATAGTCCCAGGATAAAGTGTACAGCAATTATCTTCCTTTTATTCTATATTCTAATTAAATTTTCTTCACTATTATTGCAGAACAAATGAAATAACTTAGAATTTTACAATTTAGATAGGTGATTTTATGTGACATCAATTTTTTAAATGATTACATTACTTTTCTGCCTCTGGCTCAACATGTGACATAGCTGTATATGTTAGTACATACAAAATTATAATTATTTACTTATATTTATGAATTTTGCTTATTTAATAGTTCTCACTTGCAGTATTGCCTTCTTTGCCTTTCCCACATTTGAATAGTCAGGCATGCTTACTCACTACTTCAAGAAAAGAACATGAGAGGATAAAGAAGTTAAAACATGAGTCACTTTTGAGACTTTAATTTCAAAAGTCTGTACCAAGAAGGGAATAAAAACAATATAGAATTTTTTAGAAAAAAATTAAGAGTAAGAATCCTGTTACTCCTGGTAACCAGCCCCCTCCCCACGCTCTCTTCCCACATACCCTAGAGGAGAATAGGATTCCCTGAGCAGAAACAAAACAGAGTGAAGTGAGTGGTATTGAGTGTTAGAGAAAGCGGCTCTGTACTCTTTTCTTTGGCCAAATTCCAGGTAAATTTTTGATATTCAAGCATAAAAGAGACCTGTTTCTCATTTCCTGTGAAGAGCCCTTGAGAAATTGTAGGAATGCAGAGATCAGAAAAGAATATATTGTCTCTGGCCATATAAGACCTAAAAAGATTCAGATACTCTCCCAAAGCTTGGCCTGAAGATCCTTTAAAATAGTCATTTGTACACCTATAATGGAGAACCAGTAAGACCAATGGTTATCTCAGAAGATCCTAGCACAGACATTATTAATTGGAAAATTTATTGAACCAAACATATATAATGTGCCAAACATTTTTATAAATAGTGAGACACAGCAGTGATCAATGCCCTCAAAATCTCTGCCTTTGCAGAAATTACATTCTAGTGACCACTGGTGGCATTAAGAACTAGATATTCATCCCTGACTCTTCAGTGCCACGTAAATCTTCCAGAACGTGAACTGAACTCATAGGAAAATGAAAGTCTGTGTAAGTGAACACAGAGAGTGGGCTCTGTGTAATGAACACAGAGAATGACAACACACTTGGAGAAGTATGGCAATTAAATTGTTATAGAAAATCTAGTAAAATTATAATTCATTGAATACCTGAGTTCGTGGACTGAGGATTATATCTCCTCCTGATTATATGCACTAACTGTTGCGCTACAAAATGTGTAAATAAGACAGTTCTATTGTACATTATTTTGTGTTACTGCTGTTGTTGTGATCATTTATTGAGCACATTCAACAAACACAGTACACAAGATAGAGAAAGATGGAGTATATTCTTCCAGTATTCATAAACTTCTTTAAATCGTTCAAAAAATAAATGTGAACATAAAAAATTTATTTGTATTCGGCCAAAGTGAAGAGACATAGCGTTATTTCTTGAGGATCTCCCAAACCAAAAAGTATTAAGTATATATATCATTAAGGCATATTACAGAGCAATAAATCCTTGATATACACATATTGAGATCAGCATAATATTGTAATCTGGAAACATTATTTTCTGGAATATACTTCTCCCTTGATGAGTTTGAATCTTATTTTCACCATACAAATGATGTTAGTGATACTCTTTATCAAGAGTCTTATATAAAATGTATAGAAATGACAAATTACTTCTTTTAATTGAGATATAATTCACATACCATAAAATTCTCTATTTTAAAATATACAATTCAGTAATTTTTAGTATATTTGACAGGTTGTGCAAAACCTTCACCATTGTCAAATTCCAGAATATTTTATCATCACTACAAAAAGAAACTCTGTACCAAATAGCAGTCACTCCCCATTCTGCCCTATGCCCATTCCCAGGCAGCCACTAATCTAATTTCTGTCTCAATAGATTTGTCTATTCTGGACATTTCGTATAAATTGAATCATACAGTATGTGGGCCCATGTGACTGGCTTCTTTCACTTCACATAATGTTTTCTAGGCTCATCCATGTTGTGGCATGTGTCAGTACTTCATTTCTTTTTATTGCTTTAAATGTATTCGTTCTATTGTATTGATACTACAATTTATCTATTCATCCTTTGATAAGCATTTGCATTCTTTCCACCTTTTAGCTATTATAAATAATGCTTTTATAAATGTCCATGTACAAGTTTTTGTGGGGGCATATGTTTTCAATACTCTTGGGCATATACCTAGGAGTACAATTTCTGGGTCACATGACAACTCTATGTTTAACTTTTTGAGGAACTATCAAACTGTTTTCCACAGAAGCTGCACCATTTTACATTTCTATCAGCAATAGGTCAGAGTTTTAATTTTTCCATATGCTCATCAAGACTTGTTATTTTCCATTTACTTGACTACAGCCATCCCAGCAAGTAGAAAATGCTATCTCATTCTAATTTTGATCTGCATTTTGTTAATGATTAATGGTGCTGGGTATATTTTGTGTATTTATTGAACATTTGTATATCTTCTTTGTAGAAATATCTATCTAAATTCCTTTACCTATTTTTAAGTGATTTATTTGTCTTTTCATTGTTGAGATGTAAGAGGAGTTTATATATTCTGGATACTACGCCCTTATCAAATATAGATTTGTCTTTTCACTTTCTTGATAGTGTGCTTGATGCACAAAAGCTTTTAATTTCAATGAAGTCCAATTTCTCTATTTTCCTGTTAGTGTTGCTTTTGCTTTTGGTATCGTATCTAAAAATCCATTGACTAATCCAAGATCACAAAGATTGACAAGTATATTTTCTCCTAAGTGTTTTATAGTTTTAGCAATGATTCATAGGTTTTCAATCAATTTTGAGTTAACTTTTGTATGTGGTGTGAGGTAGGGATCCAAATTCATTCTATTGCATGTTGATATCCAGATGTCCTAGAACATTTGTTAAAAAGACTATACTATCCTCATTGAATGCTTTTGGTGCCTTTGTTGAAATCAATTGACCACAGGTTTACCTCTGGAATCACAATTCTATTCCATTATTCTTTATGTCTGTCCTATTGTAGTAAGTTTTGAAATTTGGAAGTATGAGTCCCCCAACTTTGTTCTTTTGCAAGATTGTTTTTGTGAGCCTGGTTTCCTTGAATTTGTATGTGAATTTCAGGATCAGCTTTTTTATTTCTGCAAAAAAAAAAGGTAATTGGAATTTTGATAGGAATTGAATTAAATCTGTAGATCAATTTTTGGAGTATCATCATCTCAATAATTTTATGCCTTCCAATCCATAATCAAGGGATGTCTTTCCATTCATTTAGGTGGTATTTAATTTATTTTGGTAATATTTTATTTTCATTTTCACCACACAAGATTGCACTTCTTGTGTTAGATTTATTCATAAGCATTTTATTCTTTTTGATGCTAATGCAAGTAGAATTTTTAAAATTTCATTTTCAGATTGTTTATTGCTAGTGTATCAAAATACAACTCATTTTTTAATATTGAGCTTGTATCCTGCAATTTTAGTGAATTTGTTTATTAATTCTAATAGATTCTTGTGGATTTGCAGAAGTTACCTATAAATAAGATCCTGCCATCTGCAAATAGACATAGTTTTGCTTCTTCCTTTACAATGTAGGTACCTTTTTTTTTTCTCTTCCCCAACTTTCCTGGTTAGAACCTATAGTACATTGTTGAAAAGAGATAGCAAGAGTACTCTGCCTTGTCTTGTTCCTGATCTTCAGGGGAAAGCCTTCATTCTTCACCAATAAGTATGATATAGATTTTGAAGACATTCCCTTCCAATTTTTTGAGTGTTGTTGTAAAAAATTGCTGGATTTTGTTAAGTGTTTTTATTATCTCTATCTATTGAGATGATCATGGTGTTCTTCTCTTGATTCTATTAATATAATATATTTCAGGGATTCATTTTCTTGTACTGAGCCAACTTTGCATTTGTTGGGTAAATCTCACACTGTCAAGGTGTATAATCCTTTCTATATGCTGCCAGATTTGTATTGCTAGTTTTTTATTGAGGATTTTTTGCATTTATAGTAATAAGACCTATTATTCTGTAGTTTCTTTTTTTGTAATGTCTTTGTCTAGTTTTAGTAATATGGTAACACTGACTTCTGGAAGGGGTTAAGATGCGTCCCTTCCTCTTCTATTTCTTGGAAGGGTATATAAAGGATTAAAATAATTCTTCATTAAATGTTTGATAGAATTCACCAGTAAAGTCATCTGTCCTTTTAATTTTTAAAAAAATTTGTGTACAGTAAGATTTACTCTCTGTGCTGTAAATTTCTAAGTTTTGATTAATGTAGCATGTCATATTTCCACCACTAAATTTTAAACAGTAGTTTCATTGTCCTCAAAAATCCCTTTTTCTTTACTTGTTCAACCCTCTTCCCTCACTCTCCCCAACCCAGAACACCTAGTTAACCACTGAGATATTTACTATTTTTATAGCTATGCTTTTTCCAAAATTTCATATGAACAGTATGTTGACTTTTCAGACTGGCTTCTTTCACTTAGCAATGTGCATTTAAATTGCATCCAGGTCTTTGTATAGCTTTATAACTCATTTGTTCTTTTATCACTGAATAGTGTTTAATTGTATGGATGCACCACAGTTTGTTTGTCAATTCCCCTTGATGGATATTTTGGTTCGTTCCACTTTTTGACGATTTTGAATAAAATTGCTATAGTTATTCACGTGCAGGTTTTTCTGTGGACATAAATTTTTAAATAAGTTTGGTAAATACCTAGGACTATGATTGCTTGATCCTATGGTAAGATGATGTTTAGCTTTGTAAGAAGATTGTTTCCTAAAGTGGCTGTATGAGGCTTAATTCCTACCATCAATGAGAGTTCTTGTTGCTCCACATCCTTACCAGTAATTGGAATTGTTAGATTTTTTGTTCTGATTTGGATTTTAGCCTTTCTAATACGTATGTAGTAGCATCTCGTGTTTTAGTTTGCATTTCCATAATCACAAATGATGTTGAGTATTTTTTTTCACATGCTTATTTGCCATTTTTATATGTTCATTGTCATTTATGTGTTCAGGTCTTTTGCCCATTTTTAATTCTTTTCTTGCTTTCTTATTGTTGAATTTTAAGAGTTCTTGTATATTTCAGATATGTTTTCTGTTTTTATTATCCAGAATAAAATTGGAATAATAATTGTAATCTCCTCATCAGTAAAAAGTTTAATTGAGAAAATGCATGCAAAGATTTAGTAGAGTAACTGCACACTTTAAGTGCCAAATAAATTTATTTGGCTGGGAACAGCTTTGTTCTCATTTTACCTGCCCAAAGCCTAGCACAAACAAGGAGATCAATAAAAATGGGTCAAATTAATTAATGGGCATGTCTGAAAAAGGTGGGATTTAAGATTGTTTTTGGTAATAATCTTTTTATACACTCTACATTTATATCAACTGTTTCGAGCTTAAACACAGTAAAATTAAAAACAAAATGTATGATCATAACATACATTCAAACGTTTTCTCATAAGTCTTCTGCAAAACATTTATTTTCCTTTTTCTATTATATCAGTTATTTTGTCATTCTATACTACAAATATCATAATATCTGCAACGATTTCCTCTCTATAGGTATGATTTCCATCCCATAGTATACTCTAGCACATTTTTATCTTAAAATTCATAACATCATGGTGATAAAACAATTGAGAAATACCCCAAAATCCTGAATTTTTAAAAACATATTTCTAAACATTATCTTTTTAATAATTAAAATATATTATTAATAACCATTAGTTATTCTCTAGCTCTATGCTATTTTGCAAATTGTGAACCTTAGTATTTAAGCATATCCTGGACCAATCACACTTAAAATTATTTTAGACTTTTCAATTTGCATAGTTGTCTCCTAGATAAAGTAGGGGCAATCGAAAGGTTGGAACTCGATAAAAAGAAGCATTATAAATGAAAGAGAACAAACAATTAAATCAAGTATCTGATTTCCAGCCTGTATCAGCACAAATGTTGGGCAAAAAAATAAACTTAATCAGTTAGGTGAGAATGCTGGTTCTTTTTTTTTGTGATGAGGACCAGCCCTGAGCTAACATCTGATGCCAATCCTCCCTTTTTTTCTTGAGGAAGATCAGCCCTGTGCTAACATCTGCCAATCCTTGTCTTTATTTTTTGCTGAGGAAGACTGGACCTGGGCTAACATCCGTGCCCATCTTCCTCCACTTTATATGGGACGCCGCCACAGCATGGCTTAACAAGAGGTGCGTCGGTGTGCGCCTGGGATCCGAACCCGTGGACCCTGGGCTGCCGAAGCAGAGCGAGTGCATTTAACCTCTGCACCACCGGGCTGGCCTCAGAATGCTGGTTCTTAATTAAACATGTAGGCCATCTATGTGAAATGCTTCATGAAAACATGTAAAACACACATTTGGGGGCTGAAAGGATACTGGAGGTAATCTAACACAATATTTTCATTTTATGTATTTAGACACATGGAATCTGAGCCCTAAATAATTTCAATGGCTTAGTCTATGTCCAAAGTTACGCAACTAATTAATTGCAGAAAAAGTAGTTGACCTATGGTCTCCTCTTACTCATTTTGTCCTTGGAAAGATGACTTCACATCTCAAATACTCTTATTAGCCTATACTTTCAGGCTAATAAGAAAGAAGGTGTATTTACCCAAAAAGTAATTATATTTGCTTGGTATAGGTGGTATTCTAAAAATTAAAGTGAAGAAAATTGTTTCTTCAGTTAAAGCATAAACAAAAACATTTTTTTTCCTTTTGAGGGATGAAATCTAATAAAAATTGAAGAAGCTTAGGACCAACTGCAAAGTGGTGTGTAGGTTATGAGCATAAATTTTAGAGACAGAAAAATTTCTGAAAGAATATTGAGCTGCCAATAACAGCTCTGAAAATTTGCTCAGAACTTAATCACCTTAAGCCTCAGTGTTCTCATCTGTAAAATGTGGTCAATAAAATTATCACTACTTAAGTTTTTATGAGTATACAATGAGATAATGCATAGAAATCACTTTACCCAGAATCTTGAGCATGGTTAATGCTTTAAGTAAATGTCGTTTCTTAATGTGATTTAAGTTAAACAATCCTTTTTACACTTTACATAAAGGAGGAAACTCAAGAACTTATTCTTGATGTGTGCATATGAGTGTGCTTGTGTGTGTATATATGTGTATACTTTTTCTTTTTTAAGAGATGCAGGATATAGACTAGAAGTAGAAACCACAAATTTGATCTTCAGTACTGACCTACTCAGCATAACAAAGTAGACTGAAGCATTTAAGTTTGCAGAGGAAACAGATTTTTGACAGATTGCTGGGAAATAGAAGACAGAGATAAGTTTTAGATGAAAATTAATAAATGCTAGATATAATTTGGAAACCGATGTATGATAGAATATTTCCATAGACAGACAAACAACATAATTTTAGTAAAAGTGGTTACCTAAAAAGGAAGCTTGAATGAAACTCTTAGCAGATCAATCTTTATTTTATTTATCCATTAAATATACGTGTATGGGCATCTATTTTATGCCAGTCATGAGGAAGCTGCTGAAATTACAGCAGTGATCCAGGCAGATATAGCCCCTATCCTCAAGATCTTTTTAATTTATGAAAGAAAAGAAATTAAACAGAAAATAAATATCCTGAAATTTACAGAGGGAAGTATTTTCAAGATGTATAATGGACATATCTGATAATCTTCTTTAAACACTAATTTGTTTCTTCTTTCATATAAATATATCAGTAAGTTTATATTTATTGTGTCAATTTTGAAAATGTTTCTAGCAAGATTGTCTATGAAAGATTTAACTTCTGTTGTTTTAATTTTTTACTATTACAGAAAGAAAGTAGCAAGAAAGCTACCTTGGTTATATTTGGGTTGGTAAAAGATACTTGATGTTGTTTCAGGTTTAGAAGTAAATGTCCTGGCTAGAAAGGTAAAAGTGGTTTTGGGTAAAAAATAAATGTGGAAACCACATGGACAGAGCATTCCTGGGACCACCGGCAACTTAAAGATCTGTACGCGGGATTAAATAAGCTAAAAAGCACTTAGAGACTTGAACAGGCGAGGGGCACCATGGGCAGAGTTTAACAAAGGAATCAGATATACAAGATGTGACTCAGCAGATCTGTATAACCGCTCAGGTGAACTTGTCTGAGCTTCAGTGGTGAGAACATGTAGCATTGAGAAGCACCAATGGAGCCCACTGAACAGACTTCAGAGGAGCCCCATTGGGCCAGCAGAACAGGCCTCTTCAGCACTTCATACCTTTCCACATTTTGAGGAAGTCTAAGAGGAAGGCAAAATGCAAAGAGAGTGGTAGTAGAATTTCAGCTCTTTTGGCCCATTAAAGGCAGCATCAATTTGAAAAGTAAAATAAAGAACGTGTGATCTTATTAGAATGCGGTATTTATTGAGCAGATCATTTATAATGATATATTTTTCTCAAAGTGTTTTACCACAAGTTCACTTTATTTAAATGTCCACAATTTGTGGACTTATATATCCCAAAAGAAATATATCTATTTATTACAAACTACTCCAAAATGAATCCAAAAGCCTCAGTCCTTAGAACGTGACTAAGCCACTAAACATAAAAGACTATTACTTGTAAAAGTGTCTTCCTTCTGTCATATGTTTACACTTCCTTGCTACTTGCCTTCAAAAAGGGAAAAATTGACATTGTAAATAATTTACTGTTCTTTGAGCTAGAAGAGTCCTTAAAGGATCATCTGATACAATCAGTTGCATTAGTCTGTCTGATTAACAAGTATCTATTGAGCCTCTGCAAGGTTCTGAGCACACTGCTAAGCTGTAGGAATATAGAAGAGAAGAATTTTTAGCTCCAAAAATAGTTTATTATCCCATTTCATTGGTAAGAAAACTAAGGCTTGGCTAAATTAAGTGACTTCACCAAGTCTGAGAGACTATAAAGAACTGAGTACGGACTAGAACCCAGTTCTTATTCCTAGTGCTGTGCAACTGTTGATATACTAATCTGCTTTGCAAGCAAAGTCTTAAGATAACTTCAGTGTTTCATTCAATGATTTTGATATTACCTAATACTGTTTATTGATTATACTGAATTAACTCCTATGTATAAAAGAAAAATATTGTCTTACTAAGCTTTTAAAACTTCCCTTAAAGTCAACAGAAAAAGAGAGTGTGCATATCTATGCATTTATATTATATATCATATATATGTGTATATATATATATCCATATATGTGTGTGTGTATATACACACCTATTCCAACACATATATCCTACCCTATGGTAAAGTGAAATTTCAGGAGACTATACAAAGACCTTCTTATTCTACTATTCTACATTGGTGATAAATGGTAGAAATACTATCAAACCACAGGTGTGCAGGAGCATTTACCATACACAGCTACTAAATGAGACAGAAGAATTGTTATGGACACTGAGAAAGTAGCAACACTAATAAATATTGTAGATTAAACCACTAAAAGGTAATGAAGCTAGACATTCCCTGTTATTCTCTTCAGGCAAGATTCAAGTTGAAAACATCTACCTTATCGTTTAAATGCCTTGTGCTGTACTCTCCAAACCATAGGCAATATCCAGCAGTGAGGTCATTCTTAGGCAATAAAAATCATTTGAATACAATTACTTAAGCAAGTGAGCATCTGTGCCTTTATCTAAATGACCAAATGCTAGAAATCGAGAAGAGGAGCCAAGATACTTTTTCTTAAAAAGAGGCAAAACATAGACAAAAACTGCAACACGGTATTTAGACATAGAAAACTGGCTTGTTGCTTTTATGTTCCTTGAAAGCTTTTTTATAACCTTGTCTGTATCTCTGTCTTTTGCTTCTAAAATGATTTGCTATTGTAAAGTTATTTTTATCTAAATAAAACAATTTCCAAATATGATGCAAGAATACTTTAATTATGTTTTCTGTAAAATTGTGTTCTTTTCCTTTATAAAATTCTTGTACATATACTTCTTGACTTTCATTTTCAAAAGCTTTACGTGTGTTTTAAAGTACATACTATTTTATTTGATAGTGGTTTACTTCAATTTTTTTCTCAGAAAATATTCTCATAATATCAGAAAATGAAAGAAAAAAATTTTTTACTTAGTGATATCTAAACCTGATACGTTTTTGCATTATTTTGTAGGTAAATAATGTTAAACTAAGATCATTCATAACGTAAGCTTATGTCTAAAGAGTAGGAACAGAGAGAGTGGCCTGGTAACATAGTGGTTAAATTCGCTGGCTCCGCTTTGGCAGCCCGGGGTTCGCAGGTTCAGATCCCGGATGTGGACATACGCACTGCTTATCATGCCATGCTGTGGCAGGTGTCCCATGTATAAAGCAGAGGAAGATGGGTACAGATGTTAGTCCAGGGCCAATCTTCCTCAGCAAAAACAGGAAGATTGACAACAGATGGTAGCTCAGGGCTAATCTTTCTCACACACACACACACAAAAAAAGAATAGGAAAGGATAGACGATACACAACTTACAAATAGTAGACATTGAGTTATAGTCTAAGATAGACCAGAAGATTATACAAGGATAGAAATTTTTTGTACCTTGAACTTTGATTTGCTATCTCATGATATAGAGCAAAAAGTAGAGAATTTGGAATTATAAGGCCAAAATTCAAGATATAACATTTCATTAAAGTAGTTAGGAAAATTAAATAGTTAAAATATTTTTAAGAATTAAAGGAAGGGAAAACCCCAATTTGTTCTTTGTTAGCTAACTTGCTGGGATGTTTTGAGTGTAAACAAAATAACAAGAAGTCAATTCAAAATGTAGTCATTTTATTCTCACAGCAAAATATACTGCATGAAGAAAGTACTTCTGAAAGACTTTTTTTAATTGTAGATGAACATTTTTCAATAATCTAAAAGGAAACTCATCATAAGTGGAACTCGGTTAGCAGGAGAGAGGATCAGACCATGCCTGGACAACCAGAAAGAGATGATGGCTGTTTTGAAGGTGTCCAAGAAGTAAATAATTGATGGGAATTCAAGCAATGGGTGCTCAGCATGAAAAATTGTAGTGACTGCTGAGAAGCAGAGCAAGCAATCTGCTTATCTCATAATTGACACCAAGGAAGATCCTATTAAACGGTAGACTAGCACTTCAGCTACTACCGTGGAGACTTTGGGACTCATATTCTGGGTCAGGATTTTTAACTTATGTGTCAAATACATTCCCTACCATGCCCACAGCCAGTTCTGATAAATCATAGCTCTTAGTAGGCACTCGTGTTGTATACCACATGATTCTGTTCCTGGACCTTGCTAATTAGGGCTAATGCTACCTGGGGATGTGCCTCTGACACGTGGGCTGGCAACCCAGAGTGTGGAAAATCAACTGATGTGTCCCACCTTGGAAAGACAAGCCAAACAATTTCCCTCTTTCATACCTAAATTAAGAGATACCAAAATAATAATACAGTTTGCAGGGGATGCTGTAACTGAAAAGAGGTGAGAAGAACAGCCATGAAGTAACACAAGGAATCCACAATGAGAGAACAGACATTTTCACATACTCAGAGACACAATAAAGCAGACTGTGTGGCTTTCAAAAGAGTGAGACTCAGAAAAACTAGGCCATCCCTAGAGTACATAGATTGAAGTCTTATGTATCTTAAAATTATTCTCCCTTTGGTCTTGAGGCAATGTGAAAAATCCCTGTTTCTTTTATATAAAAATCCTGAAAAGACCAAAAGTTCATGACCCAGAAATATGGGGGGCAAAGTAATATAAATGATGAGGCTTCTGGGGAAATAACAAAGATAGCAACCAAATACAAAGAGACAGAGGTATCCAGCCCCTGAACTCCTAGGCAGTGACCCGCTCATGGGGCACCCGGGCCAGGAACAAGTCAAAGTTCAGAATGGAGACAGGGGCAAGATTATTTTGATATAAATCTCAGAATTATTACGTGATAATCCTTTCCCTACAAATTCTGTGAATTAAATACATGCTAAAAAATGGAGCTGAATCTACGATCTAGTTTGGAAGTTGTACAGGACTGGCTGCATAGTTTGTGGGGGCCCAACTGGCAATGAAAATGCAGGTCCCCTTTTTCCAAAAGCATTAAGAATTTCAAGAGGGAGATAGCAGTGTAGTGAACCAAGAGTGGGGCCCCTCTTACACAGGCTCCTGTGTGATTGTGTAATTAATACCCATGCAGCTGGCCTTAAGGAGTAGAGCAATCATATCAGTTGACCTTGGATAAATCACTTTATTGGGACAGCACTCACTTATGCCCAGGCCTCCTAATCCAAAATCTTTATTGTAATTATAAGGTGACTTTAGGTCTAGGAATACTTGCTTTGTTTACTTATCAAATATTTCTTTTCTAACTCAAGAAGAGGCGCAACAGTTAGGAGTAATGTTCAGGACATTCTTGTTATCAGATTTAAAATTCTATTAATCAGATTTCATAAGGTTCTCTTAAATTCAACTGGATAAGAGCCTGAGCTGGACTCAAGAGAGAACACGATCCAAGTAAAATTTTGTTACTGAATTTGAAGAAAAAATAGAAATTTCCTTCAGGCATCTGTTGGCTAGGGAAAATGTTCCCCTAATTTTTTGAATATACACTTATTATTTTGTTACTCCTGGTCTTTAAAATTAAGTTATAAACCACTTACGTGTGGATTAAATATTTTGGAATGAATTATCCTATAATTTACTAAGTCTAACTCTTAGATTATACTTCATTTTCACTTAGGATACCTTCCGGGTCTATATGAGTTACAGGCCCCACTATATTTGATTCCTTAGGTTCAAGTGGAATATTAATGTATAGTTTCATGCCAATTTCTTTGGAAAGAGAGGTTTTTAATTTACAACTTCCATTGACTCTGCAGAACTGAATTGTCTTTTCCCATGCCCTGGCCCCTAAGGATGAAAACTGTCTTAGTCAAAGATACCAAGAGAACATAGCCTGAGGCAAAAGTCAATTGCCCAACTGTACTGGGAAGTGAAAACCCAGCAAAATTAGAGTGAGAGAGAAAAGAAAGTGAGGCTGGGAAGGAGGGAAAAAAAATAAAGTGGAACATTACTAGCCTCTCCAAAGCTTCATCAAAAACATCAAACTGAGCACTAAACTGGTTGCTTATTCACCTGGCTTATCTCCAAAGGGGAAAGGCGAGGGATTTAGGTATGTGCCATCTCCTGTCTCGCATTGGTCAAATATTACCCCAAGATACATGAATTCCTACACAATTCCTGTAGTTACACATCCTTTTAAGCATCCTTTTAAAACACGGTGCTTCATCTGGTTCTAGGTGGAGGGAGGGGCTCCAGCCCCACCGAGCTAAGAGCAAATCTAGGAAGGCGAATAAATCAGGTAGGAACTTCAAGGTTATGTTAGCCCAGGTGCATTGTTTGGGGACGGGGGATACACTGTATCTCATCCATTTTTCTTTGTAGGCAAAGTAACCTTTTTACCTGTAATCTGAGTGTAATATAATTGGTAGTAAATACATTTCACAGGAATATACTTGGGTTAGTTTTAATTTATTCATTTGACAAGATATTCTTACCTTCTACTACATGCACTGGATTATGGAAGGAATATAAAGATGAATCAGTCATGGGCCCTACTCCAAATTTTAATTAGTCCATCTTAGATTTGCTGCCCAAAGATTCACAGGTGCAAAGCTACCCTTACTTGGACTGACTCTTTATAACAGAACGGGAAGGTGAATGTGGGGGAAAGAGTTGACAATTTTATCATTCTTTGTTTTCTTTCCTTGCTTTCCATTTTAAAATAGTCTTAGAAAGGACATTTATTTAACTAGTGGCTGAGAGGAGCTATACTGAAATCTTGTATATAAATTTCAAATGATAAACAATACCATGTTTTGATATTGTTTGAGACCAAACCTTTCATCAAGGATTCAGGTATTGTCTTGGTTAGTATTTACTTTTGTAACATAAGTTCTAGAATCAATCCTCTTCCTTACAACTAAGCTGTTTTTAGGCATTTATGACTCCTTTCAGATTCTCTTCTATGGGCTTTGATAAAGGGACTGTTTAGCTCACAGAATCACAGTTACAGGTGATATTTATACTGAGTTTGTATTGAGACTGTGGGGGTAGCCACTGTTTATTGCTATTTACAGTTTAAGCATCACCATGAGATTATTAGTACACTTGGCATAAAAACCAGACCCTTTTGATGAAGTACTGGACTCTTAGATGACTGTAGTGAAGTGTTGTGAGGATAGCATACTAACTGTATTAGTTTTCCATTGTTGTAATAACAAGTTACCACAAATTAGTGGCTTAAAATAACCTGAGTTTATTATCTCACAGTTTTAGTGATCAAAAGTACAAAATCCATCTCACTGGACTGCAGTTATGGTGTTGGCATAACCTCCTCTGGAGGTTTCAGGGGAGAATGTGTTTCCCTGACTTTTCCAGGGTGGAGGCTGTCCTCATCCCTTGGCCTCTGGCCCCATACGACATGGCCTTTCTCCCTCTGCTTCTGTTGTCAGATGGCCTGCTCTGTACATTTGACCTTCTTTGCTACTTGTAAGGACTCTTGTGAATACGTCGGGCCCACCCAGACAATCCAGGATAATCTCTCCATCTCAAGATCCTTAATTTATCCACATCTGCAAAGTTCCTTTTTGCCACATAAGATAAACTATTCACAGGTTTGGGGATTAGGATACGGACATCTTTAGGGCCATTATTCAGTTTACCACATTAACCAAATTTAGAAGAATAAATAGTAACTCCCAAAATAGTTTGATTTAAGTTGCAAAATATCAGCTATTTTCCTATAACCTCCACTTGTGTTCTGAGGAGTAAATGGTCAGCTCTTATTAGACTTCCCTTTCACATATCTAAGAACTGGTGGCTCTGAATATCTCTTTTACTGGATTCATTAGCTGAAGGAGAATCAATAAACAATCTGTAGAGTATGCTTCACTAATGGGCAGATACAGTTAGTTCTGTCATAGAATATTCTTAAACTAAGAATTATATATGTAACTATAAGTCTCTACTTCTTTGAACATATAAATATAAATAACAATCTACAAAACATAATCCCACTAAACTGGAATCATAATTCACTCTATTTTATACCTATTTCTTACCTATCTTTCTGTCTGTCTTTTAGCCATCTGTTCATCCATCTATTATCTGTTCTTTAATAAGCAAGGAGGAATTTCTCCTATAAACTATGATATTTACCATTCCATTTAACTGAAATTTCATCCCGAATGTCTCTTAAATTCTAAATTTCACCGTATAGATCCCTTCTGTTTCACTAGCGAATTTTGTGTCTTGCCAATATAAAACCCAGATCAAAATAAAAACTTGAAGTTTCTTCTTTCTGTGATTGTCTACAGCCATTGGCTTAACCATTTCAGGCTGAAGTTATATTCCTTCTGTGCAGTTTCTGGGACTGAAGTACATTTGTCTTCTCTGGCTGGAAGAGTTGATTTAGTTTATCTCTTGTTCATTATAAGATTTTCAGGCCTTGTTTGAAAGGCAAGAGTTTATAGCTAATTTCTTGAAAATTCCACCTGTGATGAATGTTATTTTTAAGAATTTTATTTTTTATTTATTTTATTATTATTATTTATTAATTTATTTTTTTGGTGAGGAAGATTGGCCCTGAGCTGAGATCTGTTGCCAATCCTCCTCTTTTTGCCTGAGGAAGACTGTCACTGAGCTAACATCTGTGCCATTCTTCCTCTACTTTATATGTGGGACGCTGCCACTGCGTGGCTTGACGAGAGTTGCATAGGTCCATGCCCAGGATCTGAACCCGTGAACCCCGGACTGCCAAAGCAGAGTGTGTGAACCTAACCACTATGCAACCAGGCCAGCCCCTTTATTTTTAAGAATTTTAAGTAAAATTTTAACACTCTCTTTGTTTAAATTATTCTCTGGTCCCTTGTGTTCTGAATGTTCTGAATATTATGGATGAGTAGTGTTGGGGAGACAAGATGGGGTGACAAAGTGTGGTTCTTGGTGCTACTGCATCTTGGCCAAAGCAGCATTGTCCAATAAAAATCTAACATAAGCCACTTAGGTAATGTTTTAACTTTTCTAGTAGGTATACTAAAAAAGTAAAAAGAAATAGGTAAAATTAATTTTAATAGTATGTTTTATTTATTCCAATGTATCCAAACTATTATCATTTTTTTTGTGTGAGGAAAATCAGCCCTGTGCTAACATCTGCCAAGCCTCCTCTTTTTTTGCTGAGGAAGACTGGCCCTGGGCTAACATCCATGCCCATCTTCCTCTACTTCACATGGGACACCGCCACAGCATGGTTTGCCAAGCAGTGCTTTGTTGTGCTCCCAGGATCCGAACCGGCGAACCCCGGGCTGCCACAGTGGAGCACACGCACTTAACTGCTTGTGCCACCAGGCCAGCCCCCAAACTATTATCATTTTAACTTGTAATCAGTTATGAAGGAAATAGTGCAATATTGTGATTTGCAAGAGATATATATATTTGGTCATTCATATGACCAAAATATATTTCTCATATATGTTTGGTCTTGGTCTTACTGGTGCCTGGCTCACAGCTCCCAAAACTCTCAGAATTTCCTGAACCATAAGAGAATAGGAGCATCTTTTGTTGTAATATTTGGTCTCTTGTCCTCAATTCCTGTAATGCTCAGAGTTATAAAGGTGAAATGGGTGTCTAGTTATTCTAACAAGCCTCTTTTCAACACAACTGGATTTATGTTAATGAGGTGACTTTTAGAAAGCACCAGGGAATGAGGGCTGGTTGCCAGGAGAACCAACCAGGAATAGAGAGTTGCAGTTGCGACTTTAGTCCCACTTACTGATTTCTGGGGAAAAGAAAGGAGCTAGAGGTTAAATCAATCACCAATGGCCAATGATTTAATCATGTCTAGGTAACGAAGCCTCCATAAAAACCCAAAAGGAGGGATTCAAAGAACTTCCAGTTTGAGGAACCAGAATGCTTCTACCTGCCACCATGCCAGGCCCAAACTCCACGAGGACAGAAGCTCTTTTGTTTGATACTTGGCTTATGTATCTCTTCATCTGGCTATTGATTTTTATGTTTTAATATCCTTTATAATAAATCAGTAATCTAGGAAGTAAACTGATTACCCGAGTTCTGTGAGCCACTCTAGCAAATTAATCCAACCCAAGGAGGGGGTCATGGGAACCTCTGATTTATAGCCAGTTGGTCAGAAGCACGAGTAACGACCTGGGCTTAGATAAGCATCTGAAGGGGCTGAGGTGGGGGTGGGGGAGCAGTCTTGTACAACTAAGCCCTCAACCTATGGAATCTGATGCTGTCTCCTGGTAGATAGTGTCAGAATTGAGTTGAATTGTAAGACACCCAGCTCGTATCAGGAAAATTGCTTGGTGGTGTAAGGAAACCTCTCCACACCCCACACACTCATCTTGGAAGTAGGTGGCCAGAACCTTTTAGATAGTTTACATTTTTTTCTTTAGTTAAGAAATCTGGTGTTTATTTACACTTACAGCATATCTCAATTCAGACTAGCCACATTATAAGTGATTAATAGCCAGATGTGGCTAACGTCTAATATATTGGATGTTGTAGTTCTGTAATTTGTATGGGGCCACTGGTCAATGACATGGTTGACCACACCATCTAAATATAAGAGGAATAGTAAAGCTATCCACACCTCTGAAGCCAAAACTGTAAGTATTTTATTTCTGATGATACAAATCCATAGGTACAGAACTGAAACTCGAACTCTATTAGAAACAAACCTTCCCAAAATTCTATCTACTAGAACAATAGAACTGTGAGATGCTCTACAAATAGTAAGAGTTTCAAAACTGAATTTGTTTCAGAAATATTACATACCTTATGCCTCTTTGGGAGATTCATTATGCAGGTCTGTGAAGTCCTGCATTAAAAATTTTATCTTTCTTAAACATGAGTTTTCCAATTTATCTGATGATAGAACGACTTTTTTCACATAATGTTAGTTAACATCATTTGAAATTAGTGTTTTTATAGAGCCCAAAATGTTTAGGAAAGACCATTCTGCATTGATTGGACACTTATTTCTATTTGATAGATTACTTATTTTCCAGATAAGTTTTTGATGAAACACTGATCCTCTTGTTTATATTTACTTTTATTGTATACTAACTTTGTGTATTATTCTAAATGCTTTTATATGCCTTGATATTAACTAGTATATTAAATTCATAATCCTATGAGGAAGTTATTATTATCTTCACTTACAGATAATAAACTTGAAAAAAGAGAGGTTAAATATTCAGCTGGAAATTGCAGAAGCAAATTTCAAGGCAATCTGTGTCTGGTGCCCATTCTTTTAATCACTAATTATACTACCTCTCAATGCAGTCTTTGACTATAGATGCTTTCTTACTAAACTGAATCAACAAAGGTTTTAGAGCAAACATTCAAGAGGAACCCCTTTCTAAGTATTGTGGACAATGACACAAGAGAAAGAGTTTGGATTAACTGGGCAGTAAAATGCCTTTCATTGAGGAGGAAAGCAAGATCTGGTAGTATACACACATGGAAAGACATAGTTGTTAATGGGTGATTGAAAAATAGCAACAATCGGTAAAAGTGTGATTTTTTTCTTCTTGAAAACAAAATTTGGTGGTGTGTGAGACTCCAATTAAATGAGTCCCTTCATGTGTTATAGGAATGTGGACTATATAGGACTCAGGAAACCTAAGAGAACAAGGAAGAGCAGGTTTATGCCATCTGCCTTGAAGATTGTCTGGGCAGTGTGTGCAAGGGAAGACTCAGGAATGAATGAGCAACAAGATCAGTATCTGGCTCTTAGCAGCCATTCAATACCCAGTTGTGAAAATATTGCTGTTGAATATTTTCATTGAGGTTCTTAGGTGAATCTAAAATCAGGGTGCTCCAGGGACTTTTGAGACAGCTGAGAAACTGAGAACTGAACCAAAGGGCAACATATACCAGAACTTTTGCACATGGAACCTGAAGAGGAAAATGGAAAATGGTAGGACAAATAATCATTTGTGGAGTGGAAGCACCTAGAAACTCATAGTGCCTCTTTTATAATGCATACTCATGATTTTAATATTTTTAAATATATTATATTCTGTTAAAATATTTTAGTTTATTGTAAAAGTCATACATTATAGTATTTTATATTCCTGAATGTACTGGTATAGCAGAATAAGCCTCTCATTTATACTAGCATCTAGATAGTATAGCAGTCAGAATGTTAAAAAAGTATGATTTTACCACACATATTTAACACACAGATATTTTTATGTACATATTATTTAAAATATTATATATTGTTTAAAATTATAATACTTTTTGCTACATATTTTCAAGCTTTATACTACTCCAAATAATTGACCTACATTATGCTCTACCTTAACAAATCTTATAATAAAGGAGGACAGTTATTAAAATATACTGGTTTTAACTATTTATAGTAAACCAGTTCAATGTTTATTCACCTCAGGAAGTTGAAGTTTTATTAGGTCAAGTATTATGGCTCTGTCAGTGACATTCTTGGGAATATTTTCAATGTTGCTAGATGCTTTTTCTATTGCTTTTCTCACCAAAGGATAATGCCTAAGAAATACCATTAAAATTTTCTTCAAAGATAAATTCAGTATTTGCTTATATGTTTGGTATGAAGTGTCATTTTAGGCAAACATATGAAAAATAAAATTTCCTAAATAAAATCTTATCAAGATTAAAGAATTATCATTTCCATACATATCCAAAACCTCCTTAAATCAAGGAAAAGGTAAGATAATACTGATAATATCCATGATAACACAAAATAATAATAACTGTCTCAACAAAACTAGCAATTATTTAACTTTTACAATGTGCCAGGTTTTCCCAAACACTTTATTTCATTTAATATTATTAAAAGACAGAAAAAAATGAAAAGGGGAGCAAAAGAGAAGAAGAAAATCTAACGGATTATTAGAGAAGAAGAAAATCTAACAGAGATGAGAAGAGAAAGGGGAATAAACTAAGGGGAAGAATACTTGACAAAATATATACATCTTAATGCGTGGCAAAGTTGATGTTCTTAGATCTTGAAATGAACAGCTGCCAGAGCTCTCTACGGCACTGAAGCCTGAGTATTTTTTATAGCACCCTCCCACTCCGCTGAGGAGGGTAGGCCTCTGCTGCTGGCTGTGCTCACCAAGCCAAGCAGAGCAAGGAGAAAGTCATCAATTACTCTCCACTAAACTTGCAGGGCCAGAGCCTCCCTCTTGACGGTGTGTATAACTCCCTGTGACTGGAGTGAAAGTTAGGTGCGTGTAATTGAGGGCAGAATTTGACCCCATGAGGTTGAGTGAGAAATGATTGATCGGTTTGAACTCCAGTAGTTCTTCCTGAACTAATGGACTTCAACAGGGCCTGACCTGGCCCCTGGAGATTTTGGTTCCTATTTTCTCCAATCTTGGCCACTCTGTACGACATTTTCTCCCCTCTCTCTTGTTTATAATCCCTCAATGTTCTGGTCAATTGAATTGTTCAATTGGCTGAGACCCGTCTATTCTTAAATAATTCTTGAATTTAAAGAATTTGCTTAGGAATTCAGAAAATAAAAAAGTGTTATATAGGCTACATGGTACACAGTATTCAATGAATAGAAAACAATAGTATTGCTACTCAAAATATAAAGCTATAAATACTCCTCTGTTATCAGGAATAGTGTTCTTTTATTGAATACTGTATAAAACTAAAGAAATTTAGCATGGATGTATTTTAAAATATTCGCTAATTAATCTATAGTGGCAAAGTAGTTGTTATTTTCAAAACATTAACACAAAGTGCATTTTTCCTACATCTATAATTGCTGGTTATCTCTTTTAAATGCAAATTCATGTTGATTCATCATTTTAAAAAGAATTATCTTTGACACATATTATACATTTATATGTGATGATTTGATTAAGACCTCTCTTCCACATTAACCTGTAAGCAACAGGAGGGCAAGAACTGTCTATTTATACTCACCACTGGCTATCTGGTACTTATTTCTGGTACTATTTGATTTCTGGTACTTACTCCTGATACATAGGAAGCACTCTTTTTTTTTTTAATTAAATTAACCAATGAATAATGCATTATTTCGGAATCTTTACTATACACAAACCAATTGCTGATAGATATTTTCATTAGTTTAAAGGTCCTATTGCAGTCATATCATCATTTGGAGACAGATGAAATTCTGAGGAAACACTATATCTGAAGCCATTAGTCAAATAAGGACAAGGGATAAATCTATTTCTTCTCTAAATAATAGCCATTCTTTCAGACAAAGATTCATTTATATCAGCCAAAGCCAGCTTCTGGAAGCCTGGTCAAGGATATGGCAGTCTGCTCTAATTAATGAAGTCCAAAATCATTAGATGTGCTAGGGTTCAACATTTCAAAAAGAAAATAAATTGTGTTCCATTATCTTTGAAATATAAATGCAGTTTCAGAGCATGAGGAGATTCTTGCATGGCTTACAGATAATACACAACATGGGGCAATTCTAGGAGTGTCTTAGAAGTCGTGACCACATTATTTTTCAAATTTTAGTAATGTGTTAGTAAATCAAAGCAAGGTTTAAAAATTGTTTTGGTTTTTCTTTTTTGTTATTTATGTTTTTTTCCCCAGAATTCAAACATTCTGCTGATGCACAAAAGTACAAGGTAAGTATATTTTTTTATTCTATTTTTGCTCTTTATAAATTTTGAAAAGTTATTCTCCTTGTCTGTCTGACACCGGGCACTCTTCCAGGTATCTCTTTATTCCTCATTACATGTTTTGTGCAGGCTCGGTTTCCATAGACACCGTGAGTGCATACAACATCCCTAGCAACCTGTTCTCAGATTTTTCTTTTTAACAAAACAATGTCACCATTTGCAACTGAAGTTGTGTCCCATTGTTTCAGGAGATGTATAACAGGTGCTTCTTTCTTTTAATTTTAATATTGAAAAATTCAAGAGATGTATTGATGGTGCCAAGGTGGTGCACGTTACTACACTATACATCCTTTTATTTTTAAATAGCACTTCCAATTTCCAGAGTGTTTTGCACAGTGTGAACTGCTTTTGAGCTATGCAAATATTAATAAATGTCTCTCCAAATCACTCAGATGGAGCTAAGTTAAGAGTAGATGAGCTTTCAACTCCAGCAAAAACTGAGACAAATGTTGCAATTCAAGAGCAATTCATACTGAACAGTAGAGAAACTCAGTGCATAGCATCTTTGAGCTAATTCAGTTTGTCTAAATTCAGTATAATCCCACAAATATTTATTGAACATCTACTTTTGGCAAGGGACTATACTTGGCAGTATTGTATATATAGAAATAAGCAAGATATGGTTGTTGATCTTAAAATTTTTCTTACCCATCAGGTGAAACAGGAATGGAAACCAATGAAAACATTAGGGAAATTGTGATACATTTGGTTCTAAAAATACAAACAAACTGCTATGTAACACAGAAGGGAGTGAGATTAATGCTAAATAATGACATTTTGGAATGATCTATTAGGAAGTTGACGTTGGAGCTGTATCTTGAAGGATGGGTCAAGTTTAAACCGATAAAGATGACAACTGTTAATGAGAAGAAATGTTTTCGATAATGAGTATAGTGTGAACACCAGCAAGATGGCAGCAACTGAAAGGAAGCAAACAGTAGGGCCAGGGGGTTCAATAGTGTGACTTTGTTATAAAGTGGAAAGCAAGGTGGAGGGATGATATAATGAGATACATGGTGAAAGATGTATTTGAGGTCAAATCATGGTATCTATAAATGGTTATGCAAAGAACTTTGGAGAGTTCATCTTTTATATTTAAAATTTTTTCCTTAGAATAGAGTTTCATTAAAGAAATTATAGGTACATATCTTGACCACGTGTGTAATTTTTCTTACTTAACCCGCCGGGCTCATTTAAAACACAGACTTCTGTATTTATACACATATACATAGCTGTTAAGATCACTCTTTATTGTTTAAGCACTTTATAGATACACCTGAAATGATCATTTTCATTTATGAATAAACACCCCACCCTGATTTCTGTAAAAGACCTTACAACACCTTACTTATCTGAAATTTATGAATCTGCAATTCTCCCTTATGAAGACAGTTAAGCACCAATCAATAATGTCACACAGTCAACGCATGGAATCATCTACTTCTTTTCACAAAGGGTACTGCCTGGCTGTTGCTTGAGGTCTATTTTACTTTATACACAGTTCTAATATGCATGACTATTCGGCCCTTCAGCCCAAGAAGAAACACATTAACAAAGGGAAGAAGAGCCATGTAAAGGGGTCACTCAGAGTTAGTGAGAAGAGGCAGCAGTTGAAAAGTAAACCTAAGAATTATACCAATAATTTAAAACAATTCAGATTTAATAGATAAGTTAGTAGACAGGCAAATAGTGGGAATAATCTTTAAATGTCTGATATCATCACAGAGTATAATTAATGAGTTTGTTATGCTCTGTATACTCTAAAAGAATTTAGATTTCTATGACTATTAGAAAAATATCCTTTTGGTTACATGTTTAAAAGAAAAGTAAAATCATTTAATAAGTATAAAGCTGAAACTTAGATATTGAAATCACATCATACCTGCTTCCAAACAAAAACTCTTTTAACAAACTCAGCTTTAAAAAATTGGGCCATGTGCTTCTAGTCATACATACATAATCCAGAAATTGTACTGATTTTTTTTCTATTGGTTTGAATGTGCCTCTTTCCGTTTCGCTTATCTCATTCTGATTTCACCACATCTGATTTCACCATATACCTCATATTTCCAAACTATGATGAGCATGGTGCTAAGACACATAGTAGACTCCAGTAAATATAAAATGAAGGAATAGGGGACGGATGTGGCATTTCTGCTTTGTGGCATTAGGCTGTGTTCAGATCATTGAATCTATTAAGGGGGAAACTGCACAGTGGTAATATATAGCTACTAAATCTAAATGCATCTCCTGTCTTATGGGCATTCAGAAGTAAATGATGATAGGAAGAGCTGTTAACATGTGAACCTCATCTGTTATGTGTTCTCCAATTTAATTACTGGAAATATCTGTGGCAAACATAATTGGTTTGATTGGTCTACTAACGAAATTCTTTCAACATCAGTGATACAGTCAATTAGAATGTCTCTACAAGGAAATTAGCATCACTGTATATAACTTTCTTTTCTTCTATTATTTTTTTTCCTACCACAACACATTTTTAGTGAGAAAATGGATAACAGAGTGTAGGGGAAAAAAAATCTTTGCAGCATTAAAAAATTTATCTTGCTTTCTTTGTTAATATTTTGCAATTTCAATGTTTTATATTTTTAGAAAATGCAAATAATTATTACAAATAAATTTATAGTGGCCTTGTATTGTCTAAACTAGAATAGATAAGCCACTACAGTAATTAGAAGACCACACATATGGATGATGTGTTAAATATAGTGATTTTGCTTTGTTTTGGTTTTTTAATCATCACTAAACAGTAGCAAATATTGGCAGACAAAAGAAATATCGGTGTCAACTTACACATGACTTATATGCATGGCTTAATTTTTCAGCTTATGGAAGTCTGGATCTAAATTTGTATGTTTTCTTGATAACTAAGGAAAATGAAGACGATCAAATTATAAAAGAAAAAAGGGAAACATATTTAGACGACACTTTCTTCTCTTATTATAGTTGGGGCTTCATGATATTAACTTCTGTGTATTTACTGGCACATGGACCTGCACACTTTTTGGATCCCTGACACTATGTAGGCCATGGCCTTTGAAAAAATATAAATAGCCTTAAACATTGGTACAAGCTCATTGGAAGAGTGAGCACAAAAACCTTGTTTTCCATGATATTTTGTTTTTAAATTAAAGTTTGTCTGCATGACCACACAATGAATGAATTCTAAATTTCTGATCTGCTCGTGTTTTGTTAGTAAGTATATTTGTGCTTTAATTGTGTGGGTTTAAATGGCAGTTTTGATTTCTTTATGATTCTAGACATTCAGGAACACCTTCCAACTGTATTTTGAGAAAGCAGGAAACTATATAGTCCACCTTACCCAAAAGATCCTTTACTAATTTCTTATTGAACTGATTACAGGCATATGGTTTACTGACAGATGACATTTTGTACATTAAACAAAAAATATATACATCTTCAAGTGTTCTCTCTTGTACTGCCGACTCCTATGATGAGGGCTAGACACCGTAATGTTGAATTTACAAACCACCAAGGGGTTGAAAATCATTCAAAACCCAGCAAAGAGTTGGTGATGATATAGTCATCAGTTGGATTCAGAAGTTCTAGATTTCTACCTCAGATAATTCTCCTGTATTCCATACAGTAAATCTAATAACTAACAGAAGGATTTCTTTGCACCCTGAAAAATGGGCACTAAGGTAATTGAGTCACCACATCCTAGACTTTGGTATGGATAGAGTTTGAGCCCTTGAAGGAAGGCTATGTTCTTGCTTTCGATTATTCTCCCCAGGACCAGTTCCGGTCAACCTCATTTTGTAGCTTTCTTCTCTTTAAAAGAAAAAAAAAATATATGGGCCCTAGTGGCCTTCCTTTCTTAATTGCCACTCTCCTCTTTTGTATTTAAGTCTCTGACCCCTGCCTAGAGGCTGACAAGCTGCTAAAGAACATGAAGCAGAATATCTGTTTCTCTCCTAATGGCTCTCTCTGAAAACTCATCCTTTTGTATTTTTAAATGGATTTAATGCTGGTGACTAAAAGAACATAAAAAATAGTGGATAGAACAAGAATCACTTGAAGAATTATCTAGTCCCAAAAATATGAAAAAATAACTAGTTGGTCATTCCTGATTTTTATTTATATTTGCCTTAAGTGAATTTAGGTGTTATAGGCCCTGTCTATTATGCTCCCTCTGTATTTATTGCACCTAAAATAGCTTCTTACACATATCAGGTGCTGTAAATATTGTTTAATAGCTAAATGAAGACCTGCATAAACGACTCATACCTCTGTGCCTTGCCTATCTTTCTAGATGTGTACATCTAGATTTGTTCTCCTTTGAGAATCAGCATACTGAGCTACATCTAAGCACATGTATATATTTTTGATTTCAGACCCATGCTGAATGTAAATCTCTTTAAGTCTATCATTTGTTCAGTTACCTTTGTGCCATTTTGCTTTCATGAAAGGTTTCGACTGACCCTTATTTTTAAAATCTACTTCTACTGTGAGGTAAAGCATTATTTCTTCTCCTATTGTTCCAAGTAAAGGCTTTGCAAACTGTGTTCTTTAGAAAGTTAGCTACAAATGATGCTTTATGAAATGGGACTTTGTGGCCTAGTCATGATCAACACCAGCATAATTATGGTTTTGAAAAGTCCTGCAATGATAGAGTCTATTTAATTATGTTTAAACTAGTTCTCTATCTTTATTCGAGCAAAGACAACTTTTTTCCCCCACAAACCCAATATTCCATCCCAATGAAAATATTGTTTTACAAAATACACATTTTTATATCTTGTTCTCAGGCAACATGAGGAATATCATTTCACAGAGTCGTGTACCACATATACTTTGATGGAGAAGTCCATTCAAAACCTACAAGCTGTGTCAAAATTGTCTCCATTTTTTACCTCATCTCCAAGATTCTGAGGACCTCCAATTCTGAGTTCATTTGCAGAACAAAGATGAAGGCCACACTTGATTCCACAAATGATTCAAACCACCTATGTCACCAACTACAGTTACTTCCACAGGTTCTCAATATCATGGATGTCTCTACCTACAACTCTCCACATACAGATCTCGGATTTGTATGATTACAGCCTGATAATTAAACCTATAGTAAAAATAACATGCTCGATTCACCTAGAACAAAAGAGGTCTACTCTCTCACAATGTCTTAATACATTTATTCTCAAATAGAATTTGTCCAGAGTTAGCTCAGGGTCAACGTGAATAACACAAGAAGCTCATAGGTAAATTCGTATTCCATGGGTGTTTACAGGACATGCAGGAAGGATCTACAGATATGAATTCTAAGATATAGGACTGATTTAAAATGTTTTCTGATGAGTCTTAGTTTTCCTTATTTGTACCATGCAAAAATGAGGGGAATAATATATATTAATATATACTTTGTGCTACAAGCTGAGCTATAAAATTTAGTTAAATTTTGGGATAGAATTTAGGTAGAATTCTTACTTTTGATTCTCCACTATTTTATTCAATGAACTGAAAGCAATTAGAAAAATCTGAAAATACCGTCTAAGAATGCCTTCTACTGAAGCATGTCTCATTGTTACATTTCTTATATTAACACTGATTATTTCCTAAGTTAGAACTTGGGATACAGGTTCAGAGAGAACTAGTGTACTTTCAAAAATAGAAAAAAATATTTTGCTATTGGAACTGCTCTGGAAATAAAAAGGAACATAACCATAGTATCATAAGGTAGAGATGTAATTGTGGGGTCTACAATTTGCTGTAGTAAATTAGTCCCACTAAAATTTAGTTACCTCCTTCAATATTTGACCATCTCTGTGTGATGTTTTTCCATTAATAATTTAAACACTGATGACAGTTTTGTGAAATTCTCTTTCTCTAACTACAAAATATTAATCACTTTCTACTTACTGGAAATCTCTTTTTAGTAGGAAACCATTCTGGTTGGCCTGCCAAGTCATTTAAGGACTTAGCATAGCTCTGACTTATGGCATAGCTGACATCTTTCCCTAGCTGCCTGTGCAGCTAGGTTTTGGCTAATAATTCTAATTAGCATTGGAGCAGCTGGCCACTAGCATGGCTGTTCCCACTGTAAAGTATAAAAGACTCAACCCTCAAAAATGATTTATTATGGTACTGTATACGTGTGTGTGTGTGTATTTTCTGATAAATCTGTTTATCTTCCATGTAAGACATTCGGCCCCACTAGAGCTTCCATTCTAGTGTGGGGTACAGATAACAACACCACACACACGTATCCATGGGTATGTGTGAGTATGTACATATGTGATATGTAGTAATGACAAATCCTTAAAAAATCAACTGGATTGAGGACATAGAGAGTGAATGGGGCTGCTACCATGAATAAGATAATCAATGAAAGCTTCTCTGAGGTAACATTAAAAAAAATCTCAATGAATGAAGTGAAGAATCAAACTATGTGACAATTTTGGACAATGGTGCTCAAGTGTAGGGGACAGCAAATAAAAGGCCATTGAGAAAGAAGCATATGTGAGGAACAGCTGGAGACCCATGTGGCATTTTAATTTCCTTAGCAAAATGAAATGGTCACTGTCAGTCTCATATAGATATTATAACACTGTTAAAAGTGTTTAGGTCTTTAAGGGAACAGCTTTGCCTTAAAGTGAGAGACAGCAGTCCTGGCAGAGTCTTTTTATGGTTCTGAATTATTTTCACTTTTTAAATTGACTTGTTTAATGCCAGCATAAGAGACAGTAACAACTTTCTTACTTTATTGAGACATTTCCAAACAGCAAAATGTTACCAATGCTATTTTCAGGATATGAAATAGGATTTTTCCTCAGAATACTTCCTGTCTTCAATGTATATCTTTAAATTTGTTGTATATGGTATTTATAATAAAAAGATATTCTAAAATAAAAGAATAAATTGCTTTTCAAAATACAGTTATGACAATAACCAGTGTACAGGGAGGAGAAGTATAAAGTTATTATTTGTTGTTTCAATGGCTCCCTGAGTGCTAGCACCCGCCCTACTTGTTTTGAACTCTTACCCAGTTAATGCCTACCTCTGGGTATCCATCTCTAATGTGTGTTTTCACGCGATAAGCCTCATGACAATTTCCCCATTTTCTCCTTCTCTTCTTTCCATGTTGACCCAGTTACACTCAAATTACCCAATGAGAATGCTTCCTGCACTCCACAGCTACCCCACCCAATGACCCTCACTAAAGGCATTTGCCAATAGGTCTTTGCTCTGCAGTTTCTCTGCCTGCCATGACCAAATTTTGGTCTTTGGGTAAATTTGTATGGCCTTCTGGCATGTTGTGCTTCTCTCTCTAGGACTTGTGTGTATAATAAATCCTATAATTTCATATGCCTCCTCTAGTGTAATTTCCATGGCCATGTTGGAGTAATCCTTAAAGACCCCGCAAGGGGGACTTACTCCCCTATTTACAACACAATATTGGACCTCATTATATAAATGGAGTGCTGAAATTAAAATGATTTGTTTACTTTTATAAAATAATAATTACTCTAACTTTGCATATACAAACCAGACTACCACATTTGAGAACCCTCGAAACAATACATGTATATTATATGATTAAGTAAACAACTCCTTTTTGATCTACAAGGGGTTGAATGTAATTTGTCAGGACAGGCATAAGAGAGAGTGTTGTTCACAGGGAGAGAGCAGCTGGAGAGATAGGAAGAGTTCAGGTCAAACAGGCAATGAACGATCAAGAGCAACGTTGATCTCAGGCATTTCCCAGAAGCCAGTGTTCAAGGCAGACTTAGATGAGAAGTCAAGATGTAGTGCTCATATAAGTAACAAAATAAATGACAAGACCATGGGGAACAAGCTCTACAAGAATTTATGGAACCAGACCATATGTGATACTAGAGATCCAGGTAACGTGAGTTTAGAAGTGAGACAAGCAGTTAGGAAGGCAGAGAGGAGTCAACAATGACAATGAGAAGTTGAAAGAGCAGTGATGCTTACCTCAGACGAAAAAATTGCAGAGACTTCCTATGTTAACAAAAGCCAGTCTTAGGAAATAGCCTGAATGTGGTTTGAACATAGGAGTCAATGAGTTACTGCTGTAGGAACATAGCAACCTGGTTGGATTGGGGGATGTGTTGTAAAGAGTAATTTCTGACAGGAGGTGAAGAACATGGATTTATGGACCATTTCATGTTGCTACAGGGAGTTGAGTCGTGGCCTTAAGGTAGAGCCAACCATATAACTTGTCTGAATCTGATGTTTACCAGTCACATTCCCTTTGGGGTCTCTTTAGAGGACACAGGATGTGGGGCTGTTTATTTAAATGAGAGAGAATAGATATGAATACAAAGGATCTTACTAGCATTTCCCTGTGACTTTAAAACAATGTGCTTCTGGACCGGCCCCATGGCTTAGCGTTTAAGTGCGCGAGCTCCGCTGCTGGCGGCCCGGGTTCGGATCCTGGGAGCGCACCGACGCACAGCTTCTCCGGCCACGCTGAGGCCGCGTCCCACATACAGCAACTAGAAGGATGTGCAGCTATGACATACAACTATCTCCTGGGGCTTTGGGGGGGGGGGGAAATAAAAGGAGGAGGATTGGCTATAGATGTTAGCCCAGAGCTGGTCTTCCTCAGCAAAAGGAGGAGGATTAGCACGGATGTTAGCTCAGGGCTGATCTTCCTTAAAAAAAAAAAAAAATCTGCTTCTTATCGTTACAAGGAATGAAATTAGACTTTAAATCTCATTACTGAGATTGAATGCTTTATCCAGATTATTTGTGTTGAAAGAAATATAAATTCTCCACTCCCTTACTGGATTTTGGAAAGCCTGGCTAAGGAGATATACCTGTGGAAATGAGAGGTTTTAACCTCATCAGTTTAAGTGGAGACCATTTAAATAATTATGTTGCACCAAGTAATATATTCTGGTGTCCTATGAATCAATGTCACTTTTTTATGTCTTTTATTTTCATTTGTATTAATAGCTTCAATATGCCCTTATTAAAGGTGACCCCAAAATATATCAAAGATTAGCAATGCCATACCAGTGTATATTGATTATGATTGAGTTATTAATATTCTTTATATCCTCAAAGAATGCATACTATCTAAGGCAGCACTTTCCTCTTTATATTCATCATTCATCTTTGTCATATACAATTTTGATACATATATATACATATATATATTTGGATATATATAAATATATATATATATATATATTTGGAAAAAAGCCATGAAAATATCCTCAAGAAAATCATAAACCTTAGGATAATATATTAACTTAAGTTTACTCTTTTATTTTACTCTGCAGCCTAAGTATTTCCACACAAAAATTTTAAGCTTATGTCTTTGTGAACAAATCTGGGCATTGTTTTGCTTATGAGATAAGATATCTATAATGAAAAAGAAATGTATTCCAAGAAAGTTGCAGGAGTAGAGGGAATCAGTAAGTATTAAGCACCTACTGTATAATAGCACTCTTTTGAGCTATTTACAACCGCTTAATCCTCACAACAGACCTATGAGATATGGACCATTTAACACATTTTTCAGGATAGAGAAACAGACACTGAGAGGATAAATTATCTGTCTAGGGTCACTCAGTTGGACAGTGGCTGGGTTTCACATTCAGGTCTCTCTAAATACAAAGTTCATGCTCTTATAGCCTGTGTAGCCAACAATGATTGCATGGCCTCTGGATTCTCAGGGAAATGGGAAATGGAGCAGATCAAATATGAACACTTGAGCAACGCGGCTGGCAGCAGGAGAGGAATAGCGGTCATCTGAAATAGATCGCATGGTAGTTTTTTCTGTCCTCCACCAACATTTCAGTCTGTCTATAGGGGCAAGATGTTAAGTTCGTTTTGGTGTAGGATTGAGCTAGTCTAAGAATTTTAAAAAACTTAAGCTAGCACACTCAGTGAAATTCTTGGAAAGCCATTGTGGTATACTATTTACTAAAATGATCATAAATCTTCACCCACTGCTATATCCACATCTTTTGCAATGCTATGCTTCAGGTACTCCCATCAGAAATTAGAATCTATTTACTCACCTCTTCAACATGGGCTGGCCTTATAAATTACTTTGTTCAATATAATGTAGAAAAAGTAGAGTGTGCCAGTTCCAAGACTTGGCCTCAGAGAGCTTGTGTTCTTCTATTTGTTCTCTTGGATCTCACCATTGCTACATGAATAAGCCCAGGCTAGCCTGCTCTATCTGACAGCCAGATAAACAAGTCACTCGAATGTGACTGTCCTAGACTAGCCAGCCTCCATTCAAACCTCTGGCTGATCACAGATGCAATAATAAGCCCAGCTGAAAACAGCCAGGCCTGGACCCTATTGTCAGATGTGCCCGTCGTGACAATAATAAATGCTTTTTGTTTTAAGTTTTGGAGTGGTTTGTTATGTGGCAATAACTAACTAATATTGCTGGTGAACCATGTTGCTTGAAAAAAAGCAACACGTCCTCAGTTATTTCACCTCAGGGAAATAAGTGAGCGTCAGTGGTTATTGATGCAAGCAAGATAGTCGAGGAATTCTTTGTTCCTCTCTGAAGAACACACGCATAATGTTTGACATATGCATTCTGTAGTATTTTCTGATTACTATAATTTCTAACATAACTCAGAAATAAGAATAATTGCTTGGTATTTTAGTCTTTCTCGGAAGTGAAGAGTTGGAGTAGGCAATGGAGTTTGGTGGCTATTCCACCTGGAAATATTACATAGAAACTAATATCAAGGGGAATTTTTGTACAAATGCAAAGATATAAAGATTGTATGTGATTTTAAAATTTCACTGTATGACTCAAACAGTTCAGTAAGATTTCTCTCACATTGTGTAAAAATGATTAATCTCCAGGTCCTCTGTGGTTTTAACAATGAAAAAAACACATTCTCAGCCTTCCGTTTGTGTCCTACCTTTGTAGACACGCTACTCTGAATGGGTCAAACCTGTCAGAAGTGTTAGGAATTTTGAAATGAGAAACCAAGAAACCTATTGTTTGTCATGTAGACATCAGAATTTAACGAACTGTTAGATGGACTTTCATCATTTAGAAGGATTTTGATTTTTAAATGCCTGGTACATAAAATATTCTGCAAAATGTACACTACTGAGTAAAGTTCTATATTTACTCTTATATGTTTTGAACCCTGCCTAGTCCCCCCAACAGTTTTAAGACATTTGTGATGTTAAAAACATATACAACAGGATTATTGAAATACGTATCTGAAAGTGACACAAACATAATTTAAAAAGAAGAAAAATAAAATTACTCTAAATATAGGATGACATTATTATAACTGAGTACAAATTTGAGTTTTCAGCTTTATGGGAGGTGAAACATAATGAGAGTTACTGGGGACTTATTAAGATCCTACTATATATTAGGCACTCTGAGCACATTATCTGCTTTATTTCACTTAATATACAACACAATAATCTTATGATGGAAATACATAAAGTCGTATATTCTATTTTGTAGCAGAAGAAATACAGGATTTATAGCCAGATGCTCTAGTTCATATCCTGGCTTTGCCATTTACAAGCCATATAACATTCTCAGGCTTCAATTTTTTAATCCTTAAAATGGATGTAATATATAACTCATTCACTTATTTATTTATTCATTCACGCAATTAACATGTATAGAATACTATTTTATTACCAGAAATAGTTAACTCTTTTGTGTGTGTGTGATAAGGCTAATTCAAAATAAATAAATAAGCCAAATATTTTGTACTCATCTTCTGAATAAAAAAGGGAATAATAAACAAACCTATAGATAGCTCACAGCCTAGTGTCAAGCATAGGTAATTAGACAATCAAGCAGCAAAAAGTGGTATGGAGAGTGTATTAGTTTTATATTGCTTTATCACAAATTACCACGAACATAGTGGCTTACCCAATACACTTGACTGTTTTGCAGTTTCTGTGGGTCAGGACCCCAGGTGTGGCTTGGGTGGGTCCTCTGCTCAGGGTCTCATAAGGCTGCAATCAAGGTGTTGGCCAGGCTCTTTCTCATCTGGAGGCTATATTGCAAAAGAACCTATTTCTAAGTTCATTTGGGTTATTAAGAGAATTTATTTTCTTGTAGCTGCATGACTGAGGCCCATGTTTGTTGCTGTTTCTTGCCCCGTGGCTGTTTACTTCATCACACCCACAAGGAAGGCGTCTAGCTCTAGTCTGCTAAGACTTTGGTTTGTATGACATAACATAATCACAGGAGCGATGCCATGTCATCTTTGTTGTATCAGTTGGTCAGAAGCAAGTCACGCGTCCTTCTAACACTCAAGAAAGGGGAGTTACTCAAAGGAATAAACTCTAGGAAGTGGGAATCATTGAAGGTAACTCTAGGGCTTATTTCTCATAAGTGCACAGAGAACAGAATAAGAGATTTGATTCTACAATGTGTCAGAGAGAGGTTTATAACTAAAATGACAATCTGACATTTGAGGCTTTAAAATATTTATGAAATTTCACCTTGTGAAGTAGAATGACAGGAAGGGGAGGAGAAAGTATTCCAGGTAGGTCTTGTGAAAACTTATTGAAAGAAGGGATAATGTATTATAGATTTTATTATGTCTCATATACTCTTTGATAGTGTCCTGCTGAATAGCACGATCATAAATATTTGATGACTTATTGAAATATTTTAATCTCTTGATTTCACTTATATACACATTATCTTCTTACTAGACATTTGACATAAAGTAAAATTTACAACTAACCACAATTAAAAATAAAATTAAAAAATTCCAACTAGTTCATTGATATCATGGCTTTAAAGAAAATTCTTAAATTTCCCAGTGAATTGATATATATCAGTGGTTTATATTTTTTACTAAACTTTTGCTTTCTAATTTGTATTATGTTGTATCCATGTTTAATGTGTCCTATTCAACTTTTAAAACATTTGTGTAGTATCTATGTCTGAATCATGTGAGTATCTTTTTCAATGGCTTAACTCAAAGCTTTATTTTTAACAATATATTTCTAATTAATACTGTTCTTACTGAGTCAACTAAGGGAAGTGAAAGCAACGACTTCAACTTTAGCGTCAATGATGCTGTGTTTGCCAATCACTAAATCACTTTAGCTACATCACAGAAACAGCTAATTTGGACTTTTCTTATCTTTGACAGATGGACTTGTGCTCATTCTATCTAAAAATCAAATCAGTTTATTTAGATACAAATTTTAAATTAAAGTGTAAAGTAGAAATAATAATTTGAACTGTTAAAATATCTTTAATCTTTTAGGTGCTCACAATAATATGGTACGTGCTTTGAAGAAGCATTGTAAACCTAGATCTATTATGAAGATATAACTTTTGAATGATAATTAGAGAGTTGCCAATTATGGTTTGAAAAAAATCAAGAAATATAAACTATACTACTATCTTTTTTTACTAATGATATAAACATAGTGTTTGCCAATAAAGACTTGTGTGTGCTTGCTTCCTAGGGTATTAAAAATTTAATTATTGCAATTTAATTAGATGAATATAGAAATTGACTCTTTCAGTAAGGAAGTTCTGGGTCCAGGCCCTTGAATACAAACCCTGCTCCACCATTATGAGTTGTGTTGGTCTTAAGTAAATTAATTAAACTTCCTGTTCTATAATTTGTTTATTGTAAATTTAGGATAAAACTAATATCTACCTTAAAGAGTTAATTTAATTTAAAGAGTTATTATACATAAAGAATTTAAATAAGTGCATAATTAATGAATGCACAGTAAATGTTAGTATTATTATTATTTTGCGGAATTTGGAAGATTCAGAGAGCCAATATGTTTGTATTTCTAGAGATACAGATCATTTCCCTTTAGAAAGTTCAAAGAATTGAATGAATAAAATGAATTACAGGCAACACCTGGAGCATGCTACTATGGGTGTGATCTAAACAACATTAAGAAACAACATAGTTATCTGTAAGATTTTTTTGGATTTAGTAATCTAGCATTTAAATAACAATAATGCTTTATGGTTTCATCTTTCAACAAATTTCTGAGAAATATTTCTAAAAACTACACAGTTAACCAAAATAAATATTCCTATCATCAAAATAATGTATGTTTCCAGTAAATTAGTTTGCAAAAGTCATAGTATTTGTGGTCTCCCGCTTTTTTTTAAATTATGAAAACTGCTCCTAAATGTTTCTTTTAAATGTAGTATATTCACTTTCTGAAAAATATGTATAACTCATAAAATTATGTATACTTTAAAAATCAAGTTAAATATCTTGGGTTACTTTGAAAATGTTAGTTTTCTTATTTATTTATTATTTGTAATATGCAGCCATCTTTACAGAGCCAATAGATATGGTGGCTTGTTTCTGTGCTGGCACAATGGAAGCAGTCAAAATTGATTTTGCACTTTCTGTTGATATTGATCAGAAAAGAAACCTTGAAAATTTCTACAAAGTCTTTTAATTTACTAAAGTTATTTATGAAACCCAAATGACCTTAGTATTTTAAACATACTTAAGTCTCTAATCTTGCTCTTTTAATTTTTATAGATGGCTAAATTCAGTCATAGCAATAGTAAGATTCATATTAATTTTATAACATTAGTTTTACACACACATATATATATAGAAAGAGAGATTGAATATATATCTAGATGAATAAAAGTAGATTGTTAATAAATAATCAAGTAAGTCCTTATAGAAATATAGTTATTTTCCATAGATTTATCAAAGGACATTCTTAACTAATATTAGACTAAGGTGATTAATGAATAGGACTAGATATTTTTCTTTTTAATTCAGGAACTCTTCCAATCCCTTGGAGAAGTTTTACTTGTCTTCATGGATTGGGAGAACTGTTTCTTTTCTTTCTCATTATTTCCTCAGTCACAAATTTATTCTTCTTTGTATAAACATTTGATTGATATCTTCCTCTCCCCTTAGTTTTAATAGGGAAGAAAACATATCTGTTTCTGATCCACATTGAATCCCAGCAGTCAGCACCTGTCTGGCACATAGTAGCTGCTCAATAATTGATTGACTGAATGAATGAGTTAGGTTATGAAATGTTTTATGGATGAATTTTGGGCCGAAGCATTGCATTATCAGCACTCAAGCTTACTTTGATTAATTCAGAAGAAAGACTTAGGCAAATATAACGGACATTTTATAGAAAATGATTTGGAGACAAAATTGAAGGAATGTCACACAAATAACCACTGGAATTACTTCTAATTTCACTAAGAATATCACTGATAATTCTGAAATGAAATATTTTTTCTGAAAAATATTTTTGTCAATAAAAATTTTTGATTTTTAAACATTTGTGTATTTTAAAATTTACAATAAATCTCTTATTTTTATAAGCCGTTCTCCCTACAACCTAATTTGTAACATACACATTTTTATTGCACTGAGTATCAATGTGAAGAACTGAAATTTTTTCATGTAAGAGAATTACTTAAAGGGTAGGATCAGAGGCTTAAATTACCATCTGATTGCCCTTAAACTCTTGCCTCAAGCTAGTGCTTCCTGACAGAGACATGAACTTTATAACCTACAAGAAATGGAGAAACTGAGATCAACCAGAGAAAAGCAGATCTCCCACTACACACTTGCAAAGAATCCTCCACGGTCCCGGCGTGCCAATTTTTAATATTGTATTAGGAACATTCACTTTTATAACAAATCAAACCAGTGCTTCTTTTAAGTTCAGCTGACTTCCAGAGGTTTATTTCAAAATAGTAAGAAACCTGTACCTATTTTACACTTGAAGGAAGTTAAGTAATAAATGGAAATTTTGTTCTATTTCTACTGTCTTATCATACTACTGTTCCAGTACTTTTTTGTCTTAAAGCATGAAATAAAGACAGGTGATGTCTCCAATTCATAATGTCGTATTCTTTTACTCAAAGAATAAAATAAATTCAAAGAACATCTCTCTTCTTTTCTCTTAAATTTTCTGGGATGCAAAAACAAAACAATACATATCTGAGAGTAAAATAAGTAATAAGTGGACAAGCATATGGTAAATATGTTGTCTTCATTCACTCACATATGCACAATTATTTACTGGGTTTTGGGTGCTGGGGCAGGTGGTAGTGGTGGATACAGTGTTGCACGTGAAAAACATCACACTGCTACCAAACACTGCCACCCAATTAGGTGAAAAGCTATTTACTTAAATATCTATTACAGCAGTGCCCAGATGATATATATCTTAAGAGGAATAACAAATACTTAAGCACTACATATTAACCGTTAGATACTTTTCCAAGTTCTTGGTGTGCACTGTTTGTTAACTCTAACATAAGCTCTATGTGATAAGTGATATTATACCCCCACTTAACAGATGAGAAAGCTGAAGTGCAGGGGATGTAAACATATTGTTCAAGGCCGCACAACCAAGTGGGGAGCCAGGATTGGACCAGACAAATGGACTCTGGAATCTGTGTACTTAGTCACATTTAGATTGCTTTCAGCATGCTGATGGGGTATTGTGAGCATTTGACTCCGTGTATCCTATGCACTACATAGCCTCACAACCATATAACATTCAAGACAGTGCTTGGGTAGAACTATTCCCTCATCTGCAGAGATAGTTCTCCTATATCCAGATGCAGAAGGCAAAGAAAAGAGTAGATGTGGTGGATGTGGAGGAAGTGAGTAGTTCTAGAAGATGACTAAGAGGTAATTTATAAGTAAAAATAAAATTGGATATTGAGATGAAGATTTTGAACGAATAAACAGTTCATAAGCTTCTAAAATCTTCTTTTTAAGGAGGCAACTTTTAGGGCAATGGCTACAGTCAAAGACCATGGACTCTCTGAATTCAAATGCTGGCTAGCTATGTGGTCCTCTTACTAGCTATATGGCCTTGGGCAAGTTGATCAACCTCCCTGACAATAACAGTACACACTATTATTAGGATTAATTAACTTAATGTGTGAAATGTGATTAGAGCATTTCCTGGCACTAGAAAAACAACAATAAACTCTTTTCAAATATAACACTAGACTGAGTATAAAGAAAAGAAAATGAAAACAGACTGAATAGACAAACGTATTTCAAATATGGCTACTTGTGTTCACACTAAGTAGAGATTTATTATCTCCTACCCTAAAATCCCTATGTCTCATATAGTGCACATATTATTTTTACCAACTGTTTAAAGGAAGCAACAATATCTATTTTATATAAGTTGTACCAGCAATTAGATAAAAAGAGAAAAATGCTTAATATTCTTATGAGACTAATATATTCTTGATATAAATGATGCCATCACAGAAAAATATTAGAGGAGCTGGCCTGGTGGCACAGTGGTTAAGTGTGCATGCTCTGCTCCAGCGGCCCGGGGTTAGCAGGTTTGGATCCCGGGCACGCATCGATGCACTGCTTGTTAAGCCATGCTGTGGTGGCATTCCATATAAAGTAGAGGAAGATGGGCATGGATGTTAGCCCAGGACCAATCTTCCTCAAGAAAAAAGAGGAGGCTTGGCATCGGATGTTAGCTCAGGGCTAGTCCTCCTCACAAAAAAAAAAAAAAAAAGAAATTAAAAAAAAAAAATATTAGAGATCCAATTTATATATGAACATAAATTTAAAATGTCTGAAGAAAATATTAACTAAATATAACAGTTTATTAAAAATGAATTCTAATCAAGTGTTGTCTACCCAATAAAGGTAAGAAGAGTTATAAGTTAGAATATCTAGCAATGCAATTCATCATATTAATAAAAAAAAGTCTTACAATTAATTCAGGAGATTCAAAAAATTATAATTCAATCTTGTTGAAGGCTAAAAAAGGAAAAAAATCCTCTCAGACAAAAAGAAGTAGAGTAGAAATGCTTTTATACTTGGTGGAAAATCTTCTAGCTATATTACCTTTAAGAACAGATACACCACAATGATGCTCACCATTTTATCTGCATTTGGGTTCAGTACTGGAGGCTGTGACCAATGCTATACGAAAAGAAAAGCATCAGATATGTAAATATAAGAAAGGAAGGAGACAATGTCTTTACACGTGGATTATATAATCATTCCTTTAATAAAATCAACAGGAGGAAAGAAAAATCTTGTGATCAAGGTCAGCAAGTCTGACTAAATTCTTACCTGTGTAATGTTTGAAATTAAACTTACACAAAGTAACTATGCTTTCCTACGTCAGCAGTTCTGAAATTGAAAATAAATTTTTTCTCATTATTAAGGCAAATTACAAGTATACGATGATCACTCTAAAAAGCATGGAAAATTTCTCTATGGATAAAAATTTTAAAATCATATAAAAGTACAAAAATATTTTAACTAACTTGATCATTATTCCATGTTTCTTCCTAGGACATATCTTTGTAATGGTAATTCTTTTTGCAAATATATCCCCACAATTAAAAACTCCCAATGAAAAATATCAGCTCAATTTTTCAGGAATTCTATACTCACTCTAGTATTTGTATAGGATAATCAAAGTTAAGAAATATCTCCTCAACTTTGAAAAAAAAGATCACCGAAAGAAGATGGCCTTAATATAGAGTGTCATGTTAAAAAGATATAAATAAAACCAGTGTGTTTCTTTAAAGTCCAGGCCTCAGACCTCAATGCAAAAAATAAAATGTTGAGAGGCAATTCCATTTATATATGAGTACTTGATATATGATGATGGCACTGCACAAGGAGAAATGCCAGATTGTTTAGCAGATGGAACAGGGAAAATTGAATTTCTGTGCAGAAAAACAGTAAACCTGGGTTTTGATTTTGCACTATATATAAAGAAAGATTCAAAAAATGAATAAACATAATACAGGAGAAAAATATTTGTATCCTAGAGAAATGAAAAACTTATTACCAAAAACACAGACTATAAGATGAAAATTGATGAACTGAATTTCATCCAAATATTCTGATAAAAGAAGGGCATCACTGATCAAGAAGATATTTTCAATGTTTCTAGAACCACTAGGTGTTCATTAGCAGGGGAATGGCTAAGTAAAATGTGCTGAATTCATGCTATGGTGACAATGCAACAACAATCTGCAACAGGTATACAGCAACAGAGAGCTCAAATTGTTCAATGAGAAAAATATGAAAAAATAACGCTAATCTTTACCATTATTTGCATAAATGCAAATGATACCAAACCAAGTGGGCTTGCCTCCTGGTGAGTTAAATAAAACTCTACGCCAGTGGAAGTTGTCTCACAAAGTGTATTTGCAGCAAACAGGAGACCATGAGGAATCATTTCCAAAGTCATGGTGTCCCCAAACAAAGGGAAGCAGGAACTTTTATTTCGGTTGGGGAATGAATATTCAAAGGGGAGAGGTGGGTATTCGCTTGTGCAGGCTCAGTTGGAAAACATGCTTCCATATACACTGCAAATTACGGTAATGAGGCTTAATCTCCTCCTGAAGAGATCTTCACATTAAAAATAAGGCAAGGTCATGGGCATAGTTCTTGTAAGGAGGCTTGGTTAGCTTCAGGGTGGTTGCTGGTTGTGTTTCCTTAACATAAAAATAGTTAAAACCTTCTAAACCCTGTCTTGAGTTCCTCAAGGCACTAGTTGGTGACACACACATGTAAAATGACACTGCTTATTTTACAAAGATGCACAAAAGTTAAGAATATATAGTAAATATTTTAGATTATACGCCTTTGAGGTGTTGGGGAGAAAAAATAATTTTCCCTCTACCCCTCTAAGTTCTTGGCTGAGACACTCCCGTAATAAAAAGAGAGATTAACAGGAGAAAAACAAGCAGAAGTTTAATAACATGTATGCTTCCTGTATACATGAGAGATGCCCAGGAAAACTAACTCCCCAAAATGGCCCAAGCCATCATCTCCAGCTAAAGACAATGCTGAGGGAGGAGGCCAGTTATGGGGAGGTTACCAGAAAAGCACAGTAAACAAGGGTAAGGTTGTTATGCAGATTTAAGCCATTGTTTCTGCACTGAAAAGAGTTTCCAAGGAGTTAGAATCATCTTTCTCTTTTTGGTGCAAAGAGAGAGACACCCTTACAAATGGAGATCTCCCTTATAAATGTAAATGTTTCTTACAAAAGGGTAAATTCTCAGTTTTCAGAGCTGTACCAGTGTCTGCTCTTTCTTAAAAATAGTCAGCTCAAAATGACCCAAATTAAAAAAAAAGACATATTTTGGGTGGTATATTTTGCTCCCCTTCAGAGGCATGATGGCAGAAGTGGACAAATGAACTAGAAAAGGGATTTACATGCACCATGATGACAAGGGAGTTAGAAGAGCATGGTCCTTGAATTAGCTACACCATTTTTTAAAAACAGAAATGTACAAAATCTGCTGTAGAGGGATTTATTCCCTAAATAGGATACATTATCCAACACTTTCCTAGCACAACACTACTGCAAAATAATAATAATAATAACAATAATAATAATTAAAAAAACATTTATCAAGAACTTACTATGTTCATTTTACCTACATATAAAGAGTAAACTGTAATTCCCATTATTTTCTGTGTTGGAAAGAAAACATTTTTCCTCTATCCTTCTAGTTTCTTCTGGCTGGTCTGATAAATTGAAATGTGATAGATTAAGAGGAGAAAAACTTATTTAATTTCACATGTATGGGGGCCCCATACAGACAAGGAGATCCAATGACAAGCAGGGAGTTGAGGCTTATATGCTGTTCTGAGCTAAGGAAGGGGACAGAGGCCTGGGGCTTCAAAGGGGAAAAGGGTAATTCACAGGATGACAAGAAGAGCAGATGTTTGGTCGTTAGATATTTGTCCTGCCATACAGGTAGGTTATTCAGATAAAAGTCATTTCCTGGTAATATCTCCCTTTCCAGGCCAAGTCTCCTATCTAAATTCTTTAAATAGTTAAGGGAGAAGTAAAAGTTTTTCTTGAGTCTGCTCGGTCTTGATTTCCTTCAACTCAAAATAGTTTCCATACCAAAGTGGCACATTTTGGACTGGCACATTTTGTTCCCCTACAATTGCGTGTAAAGGAATATGGATTCCACAGATAATGTCATGGTGCATTCAACTCAGTTTATTCTCCAAGTAGAGAGTGGTCTTCCCATCCAGAAAAGTGTCTTCTCTTATTGTACACAACAGCAGAAAATGCTACTCTCACAGACAAAATGCAGCCACCAGAAAGAAGGAAGATACTGAATACTCAGCATATAAAAAATAAAGAATTGCATCATCAATTGGCCATTTTCATTATCCAATAAACAGGTGGCAATTTGAAGAGCATAATCAGGGAAAACAAAATCATTCATAGAAATACACTGATAGTCTTCCGATACTTAAAGACGAGGCTTAAACAGTCCTGTGCAAAGACCATGACTAGTGATAAATGTTGGAAGCAAAAACACATGCAGTAAGCACAGTGCAGTATTCCCAGAAGAAAATCCAGACAAGGGATGTTCTTTTAAACACACTAATTAGAGCTTGTTCTCTCCTTTAATGGAGAGATACTGAAGACCTATACGAGAGCACACTGTATCATTTTACCCTTTTTAAAGTCTGTGATTATACTCATGTCAACTGTATATAATTTTACTACTACAATTCTGATGACTCTGATACTGATTTATTTGTCAAACATACCAATATACTATTTTTGAAACTGAATTTTTGACAATCCTATGTATTTTTCAAAAATCTTAATATATTCCTACTTTTATAAGACATTTGCTTAATGTATATCAAGTCATCTCATTCCATAGAAAATAACTCTTGTTTTTGTGTCTCATTTTCCACATTTGCTTTAAAATTTCTATCAATTATATACTTTTGTATTTATTTCTGCATAGATAGAGTTCTTCTTAGTGGTTTTTCATATCAAGAAGTTCAGTTGCATTATTCTAGTCAAATATGAAGTATCTATTGAAGAGGCACAGAATTTGCCACCTCAAAATATATCTCTTTGGCATAAGGATTATTTTAATCTGATTATTTTTAGGAAACACCAGATACAGGAGAAGCTCTGAAAACCAAGTAGAAGTTACCCTTTTGTTAGAGACATTTATATATATATATATATATTTTTTATAATTTTATTTATTTATTTTTCCCCCAAAGCCCCAGCAGACAGTTGTATGTCATAGTTGCACATCCTTCCAGTTGCCGTACGTGGGACGCGGCCTCAGCATGGCCGGAGAAGCGGTGCGTCGGTGCGCGCCCGGGATCTGAACCCCGGCCGCCAGCAGCGGAGCGCGCGCACCCAACCACCAAGCCACGGGGCCGGCCCGAGACATTTATATTTATAAGGGAAATCTCCACTTGTAAAGGTATCTCCCTCTCCCTACCAGGAAGAGAGGCATGATCAAATCTCTAGAAACTCTGATTGATGGAGAAAGCAGAGACTTAAACCTGGATAACAACCTTAGCCTCTTTTACTGTGATTTGTTATGGGAAAACTTCCCATAACTGGCTCCCCACCCCCAATATCTTCTTTTATATTTAGCTGGAGATGTTATTTAAGGTGATGGGTTGGACCATTTGGGGGAGTTACTCACTTTTCCCCAGGTATCTCCCAGGCATACAGGAGTTATACACGTTATTAAACTTCTGTTTGTTTTTCTCTTGTTAATCTGTCTTTATTACATGGAGTTCTCAGTGAAAATAGAGGGAAGATTATTTTTCCTCCCCTACAGTGTTTTGCTGTGCAGGATTTGTTTTGTTTCAGGCTTGATTCCAGAAAACTTATATTGTTTAGCTTTTAAATATCCTAATATTAGTACTTTTTGTTGCTTTATTTCCTTTATCCACATGTGAATGTTACTTATTGGTTCATTATAATGCTGCATTTGTAAAAACTCTTTAAATATCAATAATTGAACATATGTATATTTACATTATATATGTTTATTGTGTAAATATCATTTTGAATAATTTTACCATTTTGTGTCATTATGAAAGTAAAAGTGTTTTAGTTTATGTAATTCTCACAAGTAAAACATGTTTAAAAATCTTTTGAAAAATGAAATTTTTGGAAATTTATATAATAGAAACTTGAGAGATTTTTTTTTATTTTTCTCAGATATATTTATACTGAACTTTAATCAGAACATCTCTTTCTCAGTTAGATATTTCTCAGTATCTTACCTAAATTTCCTTTCACTCTGTGTTCATGATGAAATATGTTTATCGTATTTTTCTTGGAATAAGTTCATTTCTTGAAACCTTTCCTCATAAAGCAGACTTCCCAATCCCCAGATAAATCTTATAACTCTCCTCTATACTCTCTTAAGAATTTGAATCACTGTCCTCCATTACAGTTAGTCTAAACCTGGACATAATATTTCAAACCAGATCTTACAAGGGCTTTGAGTAATGGAAATACTATCTCCCCTGATTTATTTCTAATTCTTTTGCTTATGTAACTCAGGAATTTGCAAGGTGTTCACATTGCTGACTTGCAAAGAGGATTCTTCATGTTCTCCCCACCCCAAGTAATGTTTTCCTCTTTTTAAAATGTAAATTGAGCATCCTAAAAATAGTTATTGAGGAATCAAGGAAAGTGTCAGTCCTTATTCACAACATTGTAACGTATGAAAATGGAGTTACCCACTAACAACTCCGTTAGTAAGCCTAAATATCAAACTTCACTGAAGTTGGTGTGGAAATCTATCAATTGAATAACATCTTTAACAAATTTGTTATATGTGAAAACAAATTTAAAGTTCTACTGGTGGCTTTGCTGACAATGAATTAGAATGGGATAGAATGAGGATATGAGGGTGAATTAGGAAGTTATTGAAACTTTTAGAAATATAAAATAAAGGAATTAATTCAAATGATATTTCAGCATTGACGTCATTTGGTGTCCTTTTTGAAAGTCTTCAGTTCTCAAACATTTCCTTAAAACCTAGTACGTATTTTCCTCTTGCTTATTCTCCACCATCATCAATCATAGGTACCAAAAATTGCTCATTGAGAGTTTTGGCAAATTGCCACTGGCATAACTTCTTTTGATTTTAGTACCACTTCAAGTGACCATTTAAACTGGAAAGTATTTATCTTTTATTTAAAAATTACAGGGCCGGTCCGGTGGCATAGCAGTTGAGTTCACATGCTCCCCTGTGGCGTCCCAGGGTTTGCAGGCTCTGCTCCTGGGCACAGACCAACACACCGCTTGTCAAGCCATGCTGTGGTGACATCCCATATAAAGTAGAGGAAGACGGGCAAGGATGTTAGCTCAGGGCCGATCTTCCTCAGCAAAAAAAGGAGGATTGGCAATGGATGTCAGCTCAGGGCTAGTCTTCCTCAAAAAAAAAGAAAAAAAAATGACAGTCAGAAGTTCCTGAACATATCAATCATAAAATGTCTGTTTGCCCAGATCCCTCAGATTTCTCACTTCTAATTTATTGAGGTGGAAAATAAATTAATTTCCAAATATGCCATGTTGACAGAAATAAAGAGTCTGGGTAAAGGTTAATTAAAGAAGGTTATTCGATAATCAAAGTGAGGAATTCAAATCGTGGGAAACAGTTCAATAGAGTATTCTGAGGAGCTGCTCCAAGGTCTACAGGCTGATGCAGTTTATATGCTTTTTAACAAAGCAGTGTCTGAGCAGGAAAGGGCTTACACATCTAAGAGTCATCTACTTCAAGGATAACAAGAACTTTTTGGTTATAAATCAAACAATTGTAATATTGGTGTCATCTATGTGTGGAGGAGGCAAGGACCAGGGTCATCACTTTTTCCATCAATTTCTAAGAAATGTAGTTGGAAATGTGAGAGCGAGGTACCCGTTATCTCTTCCTGTTGCCGATTCATCCTGCTGGCGACCTCAGTCATGAGACGTGGGGTTGCAAGGTCATTTAGATACAGGCTCATGAGGCCTGCATGGCTGCTTCACAGTACAGCAGGGATTTTTATTGTAGTGACTTTAAGGCTATGCAGCTTGCTTATTACATTTGCCTGTTAGATCAGAGAGAGTGGTCCTGGTTTCCTTCACATCCACCAATTTCCAATATTTTCTCAGTAATGTGAAATAACTTCATAAACCATCTCTATAGTAAGTAGTGACAAAAGGAAGGAATTAACATACTGGCATACTCATTTCTGTTTTTTTTCTGCTGGTCCAACGTATTCAGGTAATCCTTTCTTCCCTATAATGCATAAGGGCTTGCTTTTCTTCCTTTCTTTCTTCCTTCCTTCCTTCCTTCCTTCCTTTCCTTCCTTCCTTTCCTTCCTTCCTTCCTTCCTTCCTTCCTTCCTTCCTTCCTTCCTTCCTTCCTTCCTTCCTTCCTTCCTTCCTTCTTTCCTTCCCTCCTTCCTTCCTTCCTTTTCTATTTATGTCATTTTGTGTAGACATATAAGGCATGTCATCATTACATGGAACATTACCTCATGAGCAGCATCTCAAGCTCTGGTCAAATTACTTCCCCTGTCAGGGAAAGCTAGGTCACCAATGATATACAGTAACCATTGAAGAAATGGAGGATTAAGTTCCCAATGCTATATTCCTTAATTATATGGACATATCCATGGAACATCCAGTTAGGATAAATGTGTATTTCACTATAAACTACAGAAAAGAATAAGGATGAATTCTGGCACCAAGAAAACTAGGTTTAGTCTAAATGTGAGGCATTATTTTAACAATTTATAATTCTACTATAGTAGAATTCTACTAGAATTTCTAACAGGCAAATTGTCAACAGAGTGTGATTTATTAACTGATTAGAAAGACTTTTCCAGATTTTGATCTCTCCCTAAGACTTAACCAGCTCAGTTATTCTCCCATTTAGGTTACTTGAACATTCCTAAGTAGTCTTTGTTCTTTGGAGGTGCTAGTCATACTTTTGTCTGATTACCTAAATTCTAATTTTCTCCATTATCCTGAAATATTTTATCTTCCCAAACTATTTATCTACTTCCCAAGATGGTCACTTTTCTTCTTCTTTAACAAAATAATATGAAATTTTCAAAATAATGTACTCAGATTCCTACCGCTTCACCAACTTACACTGTCATTCATGCTTTTCTCTTTCCTTTTCTTCATAGTATAACAAGTAAATCTATCAAGCCAGTGTCTCCAATATTTCTCTCTGGATTGCTTCCCTCTCATCTCCTCAAAGATCTCACTATGATAATGAAACACTTTCCTTCCCATGTTGACTTCTCTTCAATTATCACTGGATACTTTCATCAGCATTTTAACAGTCTAGAACCACTATTATATTTAAACAAAACCACCATTACCCAAAACAATAACATCCCCTCTGATGGTCATCCTGTTTGTCTCCCCTTTGTTGTGGAAACAGTTGAAACAGTTTTCTCCAATTATTCTTTGCACTTTCTCATTTTACTTTCCACAGTATCTGTTTTCTGTGTCCACTCTTTCATTAACAAATTATAGATGGACGATCTCATAATCTCTATTACTTAATTTACTGTTTACATGCTTTTAATTCCCAAACATATTTACACCTCAAACATATCTAGGTAGCTATCCTGAGTTCCAAGTGATCCATATATTGCTTGCATATTTCTACTTTAGTTTTCCTCAGACTTCTCAAATTCCTCAAAATAAAAGTCATTCTATTCTGAGCAAATTTGCTTTTCTTCTTGTGTTCCATAGCTTAATGGATAGATTCACCTTTTATTCATTTAACTCAAACTGATAACCATTCTTGTTTTTTTTTTTTGAGGAAGGTTGGCCCTGTGCTAACATCTGTTGCCAATCTTCCTCTTTTTTCTCTCCAAAGCCCCAGTACATTGTTGTGTGTCACAGTTGTAGAGTTGTAGCTCTTCATATGGAACACCACCTCAGCATGGCTTGATGGGCAGTGAGTAGGTCCATGCCCAGGATACGAACTAGCAAACCCCGGACCTCTGAAGCAGAGTGGGTGAACTTAACGGCTTCTCCACCAGGCCGGCCCCCTGGCAACCATTCTTGATTTCTTCTACACACTTACTGTGTTAGGTGGAATAATAGACCCCAAAGATGTACATGCTCTTTCTTCATAACCTTTGAATATATTAGCTTACATGGCAAAAGGAACTCTGCAGATCTGATTAAGCTTAAGGTTCTCAAGATGAGGAGATCATCTTGGATTATCTAGGGGGACCCTATCTAACCACATGAGTCCTTTAAAGTGGAGGATCCTTCCAGACCATGGTTAGAGAGAGACAGAATGTGAGAAGGATCTGATGACACCCTGTTGCTGGTTCTGAGATGTAAGGGGCTACGTGCAAGGACTGAAGAGAGGCTTCTAGGATCTAAGGGTGCCTCCCAACTGAAACAAGGTGACCTCAGTCCTACAACTCCATGGAACTGAATTCTGCAAAACTCAAATGGGCAGGGAACAGATTTTCCCTTAGAGCCTCCAGAAAGGAATCCAGCATATTGACACATTGATTTTAGACCAATGAGATCTATATTGAACTTCTTGTTTACAGAGCTGTGAGACAATTAATTTGTGCTGTTTTAAGCCACCAAGTTTTTGGTATTCTTTTGACAGAAAACTAACACACTTACTTCCCCATCTAATTAATTTTGCTAAATCTGCCTTCAAATATTTCTCATATGAACCCCTTTTCTTCATTTCCCTACGAATTATTAATACAATTTATTTCTGTCCTGTAGAAAAGATAGCCCCACATATAACCTTTTTTCCTTAGGAGATAACTCCCAGTTTTCGTATATTAGCAAATGAATTCTGGCATTCATTACCATAATCTAGGGAGAGAAATGGTGATCTCTGGCTTGGGTCAAGGGTCGGATTGGGGAGCCATCCAACCGAATGATCATGAATACCAAAATGAATTTGCTAGAATCAGTTATAGCACCTTACTGTTACCCTTATTTGTTAATAAATTTAAAAAATATGTTTGATGTGTGTTTATTTTGAATCATTTTTAGCTGTTTGACAATATACTTCATCATTTACTATCTCAATGTCATAATATCACCAGTTGTTTCCTGCTTAAAAACATCAGTAGATCAGTTTTTTCTCAGAATAAATTTCAAACGTCTTAAGCTAACATTGAAAGCCCTTCATAAATAGATACCTGGAAACAGTCTTCCCTGAGTGTATTTTAGATTCCCATCATTTCGTACAGCCTCTTGCCTGTGTCATGCTCTGCCTCACCTCTTAATTATACCTGGAACATCTTCATCTGCTTTCCTCTCCCTTTCTTTTCCTGTGGTTAGATCCTACTTGACTGTTACTTCACTTTAAATGTTCTTTCCTCCTGGAATTCTTCTTTGGACACTCAAGCCTGGAATATCATTTCTGTGTAATCCTGCAGTATCCTACAGTAACATAGCATATATCGTATTCTCTGTTGCCCTTCCAATAGACTCTGACTTCTTTTAAGACACTGATTGTTGTATTCTTTACTGACCTCCATACCCATAACATTTGGCATAGTGTATGGTATATACACTATGGGACATATGCTATGTTTAATGATTTAATGACTGCCGAACTTGAACCTTTCCTTTCTAACCCCTGTTATTTGCATAACAAAGATTTACTTTGCTCAAATTAGAAAAAATATTTTACCATAGAGACAAAACATTGATCTTTTCTCTCCCAGCATTCATCATGATGCAGAAACAAATGTATGCATATGCAAGAGTTTCCTTTTTCATTTTTCTGTTCCACTTCTACTCAACTCATATTGAAAGTTTAGCATTGTTTTCTGACTTTATGTAATTCATTTCTTCCAGTATCCAAAGGACTAATGAGAACAGCAGAAGTACAAGAAGGAAAAGAACATCCCTCTTCACTGACCCTTTAGGGAAGAAGAGAGATTCTCTAACTTCAGTATAAATCAAGAGAAAGCTCTCTGTTGACAGTTTACAGTATTCTGACCAATGCTTCAGAAATTTACACTCCATGAGTTTCAAAATTCTTTCAAAATTATTCTCTTTAGTTTTTGAGCCTCTGGAATTTTAAAGTTTAGTCCTTCTGATTTCAAAGCCTCGTTATTTCCCCCACACCTCACTCCCTATACGATAGTGATGTAGGAAAGGATTAGCCAGAATTCACAGCTGTAAAATTTGCTCTTTATATCCAAAGTAGGAAAAATTAGTAACTCAAATGAGGAATTACATAAGATGCAACTTGGGAAAGTCGGACCAGATAATCATTAAACAAAATAGCACATTATATCTCCTTTTTATAACCTATGTGACATGCATTCTTCACTGGGGACAAGAGTAAAGTGTATTTTCGTATCCTGAGAAATTGTCCCTCTGATATTTTAAAATCTACCCTGAGAGTGAAACCCCATGGAAGTGTACTGACTACAATATTTATGCCATGCATTTTGTTTTCTTTTTTTTTTTTTTGCTGAGGAAGATTGGCCCTGGGCTAACATCTGTGTCCATCTTCCTCTACTTTATATGTGGGACGCCTGCCACAGCATGGCTTGATAAGCGATGGGTATGTCTGCACTCGGGATCTGAACCTGTGAACCCTAGGCCGCCAAAGTGGAGAGTGTGAACTTAACCACTACGCCACTGGGCTAGCCCCACCATGCATTAGTATGTTTTTCTACTTAGCTTTTTGTAATAAGTGTTTCCCTTGTTTCTCTTGCTGGATAATTGGGAGTACTCATTTGAATTTTTTTCTCCCTTGTTGAAATTTCAGATTGTCAAATCTAACAATTAAGAAATACTTCACTAATTGATTAAATTACTAGAATGAAAGAGTATAACATAGAAAATATCTTGTCAGCACTGTTTCTAGTAACAACTCCAAATTCTTTTTCCATCTCAGGAGAAACACACTAGTTGTTATAGACTCCCTTGTTTATGACCCTCCAGCAATATTTCCAGCAAAAGTAATACAGTAACAATATGGAATACCAATATCAATTTTTAGACATTTAATTACTAAGTTGACAGATTAGGAATCTACCACTGTATTTTTAAAATGAAAAGTCTGATCTACAATTTGTTGCAGAGCTCACTATTTCAAATGAAATGTGCTTTTTATATATTAATTAGAAGAAATGTTCAACAAATAAAAATTGGAATGTGGATTTTTTCTATTTGTATTATTATCAGTATTACTCAGAATACTTGAAAATTTTATTTAAATTTGTTGTCTTAGGAAATTTTGAGAATATTCAGATTCTGGGTGATAATTATTTTGACTAATAATTTCACCATAAAATAAGAGTGCTCATGAAATATATAAATTCTACTATTAGGGAAAACAATAACAAGACTGAGAGGGTGACAAAATTTTTTAATTATGCTATCTGGAAGAGTATGAGGCTGAGGAGTACTAAATTCCTCATTTATTTATAAACGCTCACATTTTTGTTCACAATAGACAAATATAATTGACAAATTATATAATTTGTCAATCCACTGTTCACATATGAGTTTTATTTTATTTCTATCTCACGTCAAGAAAATAAAATAGTTCCGGGTTTAACATATGGAAAACACTTGATAAAAGGTTCCGGTAGAATTAGCAGCCACATGTAAGAGTGGAATTGATAAGGTCTTCTAGGGCAGCAGGCATTATTCTATTTAGCAGTGCTGCCTCGGATATAATAGGGTAGAAAGACATATACAGATTATCTAGTTCAGCCAACTTATTTTACAGATAAGAAAGCTATGAGCTGAGACTTACAGATGTTAATTTATCTGAACAAAGTTGCATAGCTGGTTATTGGCAGAATTATGACCAAAACCTAAGTTTTGTGACTCACAATGCAGTATTCTGTCAATTATGTCATGCTAGATTTCCTATATAATAAGAAACATAACATTAATTTTTTTAAATCCGCTAAAAAACCTTATTTTATATTAAGCTTATTATATTAAGATAATAGTAATGATAGTTTCATTTACATAATGTTATAAATTTGTAAATTACTTCATTTAGGGAGTCGAATAAGATATTTTCCATTTTCAAGTAAATTTCCTGGTTAATTTTAAGTGAATATTTGAAATATCAATAAAAGTGAAATAAAACAGCGCGAAAATGAGTGTTCTCTGATTTTTGATAAAGAAATCAAACACTCTTCCAGCATTTATTGAGCACATAATATGCAGCAGGCATAAGGCACAGGAAAATCAAGCCAGAGAGACAAGTGAGGTTTATACCACGAGTGGTTTTGTGAATTACACTAAGGAGGTTATAATTTTCCTGAAGACTATGAGGTGACATTTTATGCAGAGGCATAATGAAGGCCAGCATTGTATCTTACATAGAATATTCAGACATGTGCAGGATGAAGTGTACTGGACCAAAATTAAAAGCAAGAAAATAAATAGAATTAGCAATCAGAGAATTAACATGGAAGTTTATAAAGTAGTCACGTGTGAATGACAAGGCAGGTGGAAATAGAGGGGAAGGAAAGGGATCAAGAGATATTAAACAAATAAAATGTTAGACTTTGATGATGAAAGGAGAAAATGAGAAGGAAAAATCATCAAGGATGAATCCTTAGCATCCAGCTTTAACTATGTGGATGGTAGTGCATTTAGGAAGAGAGAAAATAAAGAAGAAAGAGAATTAAAAATAATTGGAAGTAAAAATTAGTTCCATTTTAGACGTTGAGTTTGAGGTGTCTGCAAGTCATTCAAATGTTGATAACAAGTAAGTAGAATTTAGAAATATGAGTCTACAGAAATAAAGTTTTGGAAATCATCAGCATAAATGCTAGCAGAAGTTGTGGATGTAAATGAGATTGCCCAGGGTTTAGATATAAATCTAAGACTGAGGATGAAGTTCTACTGTACATTTACTGTTTAGGGATAAGCTGAGGAAGGGTAACTTGAAAATGAAAGTCCTTGACATAGGCATAAATGCAAGGGAGAACAGTGATGTGGGCACACTCCAAACACTAGGTGGAGCTCCAAGTTCCTCCTTAATAATGTATTTCCACTAGGGACAGGTCAAGTTAAAGGGCAATGTTGCTTTTCCGCACAAGATATGGGCCTGGTCTCTTAGGGCCAAAATGCTATCTTTAGCCAGAAGAGATTGGAGTGTATGATAACCAGATGAGCTCTAGGCATTAAGGTAAACCAGTCTCCACTTCCCTACCCCACCTCTGCTCCCACTAACTTCCATCACCATTACTTTCTCAAAGTGTAATTTGTTAACCACCTGCGTCGCAATTACCTAATGCAACTACCAGTCTACTGAATCAGAATGAGGTGAAGGAATGGAGTCCTGGGAAACTGCATTGTAAACAAGTACCACTTTTGATTGCTCCATTTCATAAAATTCAGAACAATTGATGTAGATGTGAAATAGAAACACGGGCCTAGGAGAATAGGGCCATGGTTTCCATGGTCTAAACCTTCCTGGTTCAATATGGTAGCCAGTAGCCACTACCTACAAGTAGCTATTGAGTACTGAAACTATTTCTGGTGTGTAAAGAGCAGAATTTGTAATTTTATGTAATTATGATGAACTTAAATGTAAAAACTGATACAAATATGACGTAAAACATTTAGATATATTTGGAACAACTTGGCTTATGTAAACTTGTTTTTTCAACTAAATTTTGCAAAATTTAAATACAGATTAAGTTTATTTGATAAAAATCTAGCATGTGAATTGCTATGCGATGTGTGTGAATACACACTGGATTTTGAAGATTTGACATGAAAAAATGTATGTATCTCATTACAGTCATGCATTGCTTAATGACAGGGCTAATTTCTGAGAAATGCGTTGTCAGGTGATTTCGTCATTGTGGGAACATCATAGAGTGTACTTACAGAAACCTAGACAGTATAGCCTACCACCTACCCAGGCTATAAGGTGCTAATCTTATGGCACCATCGTTATATTTGCAGTCTGTCGTTGATTGAAACGTCATTATGTGGCACATGACTGTAATAATATTTATATTGGCTACACACTGAAATGACAATGTTTTGACTATATTGAGTAAAATAAAATATAAATATATAATATATAAATAATAGTAAATATATATTATATGACATAATATTTAGTATTATATGAAATTATATTAATTATATATTATATAATATATTATATAAGCATAACATATAAATAATATATAAATAAAATATATTACTAAAATTAATTTTTCTTTCTTTTTACTATTTTTAAAATAACACATGTGGCTCACATTTTATTTCTACCGAACAGCACTGATCTAAACAAATGTAATACTATATATTAGTTTTCTATAGCTGCATAACAAATTACCAAAAATTTAGTGGCTTAAAATTATACACATTTATTATCTGTTAGTTTCCTTGGGGCAGGAGTCTGGGCACAGATTAGCTGTGTTCTCTACTCAGTGTCAGCCAGGCTACATTCTCATCTGGAGCCCAACTGGGGAAGAATCTCCTTCCAAGCTCATTCTGGTTGTTCAGAATTCATTTCCTTGTGGCTGTAAGACTGGGAACTTCAGCTCCTACAGGTGGTCTAAAGTTCACAACTTCACTGCTTTGTTCTTCAGGGCCAGCAGAGAGTAAGAGCAATTTTAGTGAGATGGAAATTCATATAACATGATCATAGGAGTGACATCCCATCACTTTACCATAAAATGAGACCTAATCATGGGAGACGAATCTCCTCAGCACTGCCATATTCTATGGGCTAGGAGTAAGTCATACAACCCAATCACACTCAAGAAGAGGGGATTACACAAAAGCATGAACACCAGGAGGCAGACATCTTTGGGGGTCACTGTAGGGTTTGCCTGCACATATCAGTAATGTCAAATGTCAAATTAACATCACTAGGAGACCACATTGTCATATGGAATTCTCTTGTTGCTGAGTTTTCATAAGATTAATTGAATTTAACTTCAGCAATCTTCTTGGAACAATTCTACATTACAAACAATCATGAATGGAAATTAATGCTAAATATGTAGAGAAAAAAATAAAGTTGTTTCCAGCTATTGCACTTGTTCATAGAATGAAAATCACTGATAAAGACCATAAAGGTAAATATAAATATGTAAGAGGCCCTGAACTTAAAATAATGCTGCCATTGACAGAAAACTGAAGTCCATTTCTCTTAGGCGAAACTAAGTCAACTCAAATGATGGATAAAGTTAAGTCATACTACTATTCACTTTTAACTCTCCTTTTAGTTACTCTGAATTCACTTTAACAGAACCTTAGGAAAATTTTGCAGAAAAGTTAATTTTGTTACTAAATTAGGAAACCATCTATGTCCTAATCTTTTTTTGCTGATAGCTATTTTGTGCTAATATAAATTTCCTAAGAGCATAATTAGATTGCTATAGAAGAACCACAAATAATAAATAGAGTGACTTTACACAGAACAACCAAAGAACCTGTGGCAGAGATGGCACTTGGTCAAATAGTTGAGGATGCCCTGAGACTAAATATAGATTCCACAGGCTGAGGAGATAAAATGGAATCACAGGAGGAAGGGGTTTTCCTCTCTTAAAAAGCTAAGATTGTATAGAAAGATTTCAACAATTTCACATGTTTAGTGATATTCTCATCAGCTCAAGGAAGTGTGGATCATTTGAGCATGCTTACAAGAGATTAGTAATTTGTGTTTCTGGTATCAGGAAAGCTTACTCATGAATTCAGATGGAAAGAAGCATGCTATATTCCTGGTGACTTCTGGGGTAGTACTAGACAGAGCTGAATGCAAATAAGAGGGAGTGGCAGATAATTAAATGAAACTAATACAATCAATAGCTATTCAAGTAAAGTATTAATACAATATATACTAAGTGGAAATTAATGTTCTTCATATTGCATAAAATTCCAATTACAAATTTGTCTTAATCATGTAAGTTCTCTAGTTACTCTTTATCTTAGCATTGGTAATTTTGACCTTAATTTATTTTAAATCATTTTTTTCTAAAATTATGATGTTTCAATAATTATTTGTGTTTTGTATCTTCATTTATTTATATAAAATAAATTGACTAATAAGTAGCAGCATAAAATTTAATAAAAATAGAGTTTAATAAAAATTATTACTAATGTAAATTTAGGGTGCATTTAACTTGGGTCAGTTATCCTTGTATACATGCTAACACTTATTAAGAACAAAATATAGGGGGCCGGCCCCGTGGCTTAGCGGTTAAGTGCGCGCGCTCCGCTGCTGGCGGCCTGGGTTCGGATCCCGGGCGTGCACCGACGCACTGCTTCTCCGGCCATGCTGAGGCCGCGTCCCACATACAGCAACTAGAAGGATGTGCAGCTATGACATACAACTATCTACTGGGGCTTTGGGGGGACAAAATAGATAAATAAAATCTTAAAAAATAAAAACAAAACAAAATATAGAATATTAAACCTAGGAGTGGAAAAATACCAATATATTCTTGTAGTTACTTTTTTAAGGGTTATTTTTGTACGTGGTGTGTTTATAAAATAGATATCTGAAAGAGGGTTCTATGAGAACACAGATATTTGGAAAAAAGAATCAATTTACATATACTGTTATGTTTATCAAATACTAAGAATATTTAACTAAAGAACAAGAGAGAACACTTGAGTTACAATTAGTTTCCATATTATTCTCTAATAACAGTATTATAGAAAAAAGAATAAGAGGCTGCATTCCAACTGAGAATATATTACAAATTACACATTTCAGACATACTTATTTAATCTTTATGGATTAACAAGAATGATTTTACAAGATATTCAAAATATTGCTCTAAGAGTTTCAATTTGACAATGTAATAGTAAATATTAAAGCACGCTTGGAGCTAGTGGTTAAAGAGACATTAATAGGAAACTCAAAAATAATGTTTACTTTCTCAGCAGTGCGAACAAGGTAGCATAGTTAACTTCACTCAATTAATAGTCAATGTATTCATTTATAATCCAATATTACATTGATGACAACTTTGGAAATGCCATCAAATTATATTTGCTTAGGAAAAGTGAAAAAATAATCTCACTGCCTGAAATTATATTATATTATGGTATATTATATCATATAATATTAATTTATGCTGTTATATAACACCATATTATAATATAGTTTTACTATTTCCCTTCATTATTGCTGTGTAACTAACCCTTCCAACATTAATTGGCATAAAACAATGGTTTTATTATTTTTCATAATCTGGTTTGTTAGGAATTTGAGCAGGGATTGGCTGGGTGGTTATTTATATTGCTCAAATAACGTGTTAAGCTGAGGTTCTTGAATCAGCTGCATTAAGCTAGTGGCTGAGCTGGACTGGAACATTCCAGAGAGCTAGATACTCTTATGTTTGGTGTTTCAGCATTCCTTCATATGGCTTCTCCATGTGGCTAACTTGGGCTTCCTCACAACATGGTGTTCTCAGGGTAGTTAACTTAACAACAGGATTCAGAAGTGAAAATGATAGTCTAAGGTTCTTAAGAGCTAGGCCTCCAACAGGTACAGTATCGCTTCTGCTGTCGTCTGTTGACCAAAAGGAGTCAAAAGTTAGTTCAGACTCATGTGCTTCAATCTTACTGGAAATCCAGAAAATAGAACCCTGAATGATCTGATTTCTGCCTGACTACGTCCTCCTCTGTCTTCTCCTTTCCCACTAGACTCTGAAATTGAATCTTTTTTATAGTTCTTCCAAAATAAAGCTTTCGCCATTTAGGACCTTCTTGGCTTGCTTCCTTTTGCTTAGATTGCTTTGTGTGATAGCCACATACAGGTTGTTGTTTCTTTATGTTTCAAAGTCCTGAACAAATGCCACCTGTAAAGTACCACATTTACCACCTTGTTTTAGTAGCTATCCCTTTCAGTTCTTGATTATCTTTTATACATAATTTTTTTCATTACTTATAATTATGTCCACATGTATGCACAGAAATACGTATTTTAGTTATTTGTCCAATTGTTCATTATTCATTGTCTTCTCGATCAGAATATAAATTCCATAAGGGAACAGCAATTACTGTTCTATGAATTTTTGTTTGCAACATGAGTAGCATACTGTTGTGGCAAATATTTGCTTAATAAATATCTGTTGGATGAAGAAATGACAAGAAAACATCCTGATAATTTAATATCAAATGAAAAAAGGAGATTACAAAACTGGATGAGTAAAATGAACATTGCATGTGTGTTTGTGCGTGTGTATTTGTAGAGAAAGGCTTGAAGAAGATTCACCAGAATGTTATTTTTGCTTTTTGTCTTTGAGTGATGGCATTATTGGTGAATTTTTTTATTTTTATTTTTTAAAAATGAAATACGGATACTTATGTAAAATGTGTTATAAAGCAGCAATTTAAAAACCATAACTAAAATTTAATATTTTTCTCATTAAAATACTTTTCATATGATAAGATTAGAATTTTTATCTCATACTACTCTTATACTTTAGATATTTTATGTTCCAGATGAGTCTAAACTCTAAATTCTTGTGGCTTATTTTCACTTAAACCTTTATTTTTCTAAAGCATATAAGTAACTCGTGCTATGGTTTTATGTAAATTCAAGCTAATTAGGTTTGATCAATATATTAGTTTTCTTTGGAGATGCATTCAAGTAATTGTATAAACCGTAGAAAAAATTAATGCCTACATTGCCCTTGGCATAACACTTTCTCCTTCTGCTGTTTAGTAAAAATAGATCATGTAAATGTTAAATTTGTGCTGTTCTGCTGATAGTGAAATGTAACGAAAGCCCCCATGCTATTAAGCTAAAGTTAAAAGAGTAGAGCCAAAGAAATTTCTCTACTGTAAGAGAAATGTGATCTTTGCAGAAAGTAAATTGGGTAGGAGAAATTCAATGAATTGCCATCTAAAATGAGTAGATAAAGTAAAGAGAGTGCTTTGTAGAACCCGTGAGAAAGCAATTTGGATATTTCTGGTGATAGCTCAGATGACTGGATGCCTAGAAGTAATCTAAATCTGAAACTACTTAAAGTATATTGAACAGGAACACTCTGTCTTGTAACATTTTTGTGTTTATCTTTGCTTGTTGATCTGCCATCACTGTTAATCATTCATTATTTATGGTATTATCTCATTAAAAAGGATGGGAGAACAAAGACTCAAAACTCCAAAGTCCAAAGTAGCTTCTACACACAGAAAGGTTCTCTCTCTGTCTAATACAGACTTAATTGTCCACTGCTTAATTTGCCATTGTTCCAAGTGGAACTGAAAACATTTTAATGAAATTACTTTCAAGCCTATATTCATATATGGTTTCACATGAAGTATCCCTCGACTGTCCAAATAATAAATTTCTACATTTAAATAAGTCTTTGATAAATTACAGATGGTTTGGTCTATACATACATGATCTATATACACATACATACATTCTATGTATGAATTTATAAATTCTTCTCATCATTTATTATTTACTATCAGCAGGAATTCTGTTAAACCACTTATATACATTATCTAATTTAATTCCTACAAACATATAATGAGCTAGATACTATCAACATCCTTTTAAATGTAAGAAAGTGAGACTCAAAGATCACTGAACTTGTCCAAACTTTGAACTACTAATGGGCAAAGCTGGTATTTGAACCCAGTTCTCCTTAGGCTGAAAGCCAAATGAGTTAATAATTTAAATGTTAAAAATAAAATCATAAATGTATTAGAAAATAGATGATTACATTTTAAATTTTAGGGTTAAAATGGCTTTATAAAGCACAAAACATATTGCATAAAAAAGGTAATGGTGGATTTGACTGCAAAAATAATTTAAAAGGACATGGCAAAAAACAAAATAATAAAATTAGTGTCATATGTCACAAATAGCAACATGTTTAATATATGAGGAATCAATATTATCAATTAAAAAAAACACTCAGAAATAAGGACAGAGATATGTAAAAGACATTTACAAAAGAATAAATACAAGTGGAGCAATAACCTATAAAAGCATGTTGAAATACCTAGTAATTACAGCTACTTTAAAATTGAAAAATCATTTTTTTAACCCATGAGATGGGCAAACCTCCATGAAAGAAAGATACACAGACCAAAACATTTATAAAAGAAAAGAAGTTTGCTTTCAAAGAATTGAAAAGAGGTCCAGGTTTTAAAAGCACTCATCATCAAATTAAAAAAACAAAAAGAGTTATTGAAAAAGTTTTAAAAGCACAGCGGTATTATCAAATGTGCTGAGTTTACAGTTAGCTTGTTATGATGAAAATACAGCAATTTTCTCACAAGGTCATCATATCCACGAGTTAAAGTGTTATATTCAGATAAGAGCTGTGTAAAAATCAAGGATGGCGTTTTTTTCACTAGGGAACTAGCAATATACAGAATATGCCTGGGATTTTACTGAGTTTGGAGCCTAGAACTAAACAGAGTGACCCAATTATTTATAGTTTCTCTCTCAGTGCAAAGTGTTTTGTTTCATTTTGTTTTCTGGCTGTGGGATATAATGGACATCTTTATTCATAATGGATTCAGGACTGTGTCTATACTGTTTCCACAATTTAAACAATTGAAACAGGCTTTGTAAAAGATGTAGGAAAATAAGCAAAATCATGCACAGGTAGTATCAGAACAAATTGACACACTTTTCCCAGATGAAAAAGAAATATTTAAAGCAAAAATGCCTTTAACTTAGGAATTTCCTTCCAGAAATACACAATAAAGACTTAAACAAATGAGCCACAGTTTATACATCAAGATGGTCATACTGACATTGTCTATAATATCCAAATATTGGATACAACTTGTAGATTCACTCTTAAAGAGATGGGTTAAAAGAGATGTTAAATACATTTTGGCATGGAATAAAATTTACTGATTCAAAATAATGATTTCAATCTCTTTACTGGAAATTTGCCAATAAATATAAGGAAATAATGAAGTTATCAAAACATGTTGATCACACTTTTGAAAATATTTATATCTCAGTATACATATGAAAGTTTATGCAACAAATTGTAACCATAACTAATATTAGATAATCTTTTTCTATTTTATGTTGAACACATTTATTTCTTAAACATAAACGAATAAAAAAAATATATCTAAAAATACTGTTAGAAGTGTGACAATAGATTAAAATAACACACAATTAGAGAATCTAATTTTGCTAAAATTTAATTTTATCCCCAACAGTTTAAACAATGAAACCTATGTTTTCAAGTTCTCCTTATTTTATTCAAATTATTGTTTGAAATTTTAGATTGAATATGAAATTATCATTTAAGGGTTAAATAATCTTTGTCAAAATTACTTTTTTTGAAAATAAAATGTAAAAACTTCAAATTTTCTTATGTTCCATAATAGATGCTATTTTGGTTCTTGCTAGCCTAATAATAATAGTAGTAGTTTTTTTAAGCGTTAGGTTTCCTTTTTATGCTTACAGGGAAAATAGTGAATAAGCACACAAAAACTGTAGGTTTTTAACAAACAATATCCTGTATTTACCATTTGAAGTAGGAAAAGTGAAGCTCAAGTGCTTAATAAGAACTTGATAGAGAACTTGCTAGATAACTTATAGCAGAAACATCCTATGTGAAAGCACAAGAACAGGTCCTCCTAATACTCTCTCAAGAATAATCATATGTTTTCACTCTGCTCTACTCTGCAAATTCCTTCCTCTCCAGCTCTCCAGATATCTTTTTTGTTGCTTATCTTTATTTAACCTAACTGGGCAAATAAATTCATTGTACCACACATCAAAAATGAAGCACATTTTCTCTATAAAAATATCAAAGTATTTTTTGCCCTTTGATTTTCATATTATGTTCCCAAAATCATATACACCCTCCAAAAAAAGAAACTAATTATACGGGCCAGCCCCATGGCGTCGTGGTTAAGTTTGGTGCACTCCACTTCAGCGGCCTGGGTTTGCGGGTTCTGTTTCTGGGCGCAGACCTACACCACTCATCAAGCCATGCTGTGGTGGCTACCCACATACAAAATAGAAGAAGATTGGCACAAATGTTAGCTCAGGGCTAATCCTCCTCAGCAAAAAAAGAAACTAATTTTATTGTTTCTGAACATTGTTAGTGATGGATAGCTAAGATTAATATGTTTTCTGATCCCTAACTGTCCAAATCTATTGCTTCTATATTTTCTAAAATAGTTAATGTTGACATAATACATCTACTATCCAAACTAGAAAGATTGGAGTGACCCTTATAAGTCTAACTCATTCCCCCAGTTGGTCATAAAAACATTTCTTATTGGGTTTTCTTCTATTTCAATTGTCATATCTTTAGTTGAGATCCTCTTCATTTCACATTGAAATTCTGTAATAACATCCTAACTCATGTATATGCCTGTATATATACATATATATATATATATATACATCCACCATTTATTTTTCAAGCATGTAAATCTGATATCTTCACCTCTCTATTTAAAAACTTTTATTATTCCCAGTAGAAGGTAAAATACACTTTCTTGTTCTAATTCAAATATCTTATCTCTTTCCCTCAAACTCTATATCCAATAGATCATCATTTTACTGTTAATAGTATCTTATAAATATTACTCCAGTCCTCCTCCTTTATCCATTTTTTTGCCACTATCTTAGATCAGTGTTCTTAAAGGGGAGGCGGGTGTAGGGGAGGGAGGTGTTTACTCACTGGAGATATTTGATGAAGACCGGAGAGATTTTTGTTTATCGTAACTAGGGGTGGAAATGATGCTGGCATCTAGAGAGCAGTAGCCATGGATGCTACTAAATATCTTGCAATGCACAGGACAGCCCCCCACAGCAAAGAATTACCCAGTCCAAAATAGCAATAGTGCTGAGCTTGAGAAACTGGGTTTTTAACCAGGCCATTATTAACTGTCACCTGGATAACAGTAACAACCTGATAATTGATCTCGCTCCCTCAATCTTGCTCCTATCCACGTCATTTTCAAAACTCCAGCCAAAATGATCTCTCTATAACTTAAATATGAGCCTGTATTTTGTACTTAAGACTTCAATTGTTCCTGAAAATAAGGTCTGAAAAGGCTTACAAGATTCTTCACGATTTGGTTCCTGATTAACTCTAGTTTCTCCTGCCCTCCTTTTCCTTTCTCATACTAAGCTTCAGTCCTACTGAAGTACTCTCCATTCTTTGAACATCCACCCTCTCTCTGGCTTCCAGCATTTTAACATGCTGTTCCCTCAGCCTTATGCTATGATGCTCAAGTGTCAAGCCTTGTTCCCTTAGGACAGGCACTTTCTCTGAGGAAAAAATGGAATGTTATCAAGAATAAGCACAATAACTGTTGTATCACTAGAGTTTCTGAAAGAAAAGGTCAGGCTGATTTGAAACCTAAAACTTAGCCCATTTTCTACTTTAACTGTTCAATAAATGTTTGGTTTCACTGTTGTTGTTGCTACTATTACTACTTGATTTAACATACATTAAGAATCTTGAGGACAAAGTTTTCTCCCCATTTGTTTTTGCACTAGAACATGGAGTTATCCCACCAGGACAGAGTGGCTAAGGAAGATGCACTTCCCTTCATTTGCAGACTCCCTGGGGACCAGTGTAGGAGCCAGCCTGCAAGTATATGTTGAGAGTTATGTGCACATTGGATATCATTCCATCTACTTAATAGCCAGGAAGTTACAAAATAATAGTGAAAAAGATGGAAGGTTTTGAGACACTCGGGAATTCCCCCCTGCCAAACTTTGAGCCAGAGGAAAAAATCAATAGGAACAAAATTTCTGGCATGGGAGAGGCAGGGAATAACATTTTTTTTTTCCTTTTCCTTGTTTGATGTCAAGATGCTGGCATGGGAAACAAGTCACTTAAATGTCAATGTTTCTATTTTAAATTTTAAAGAATTTTATGACAAAGAAACATCAATTATTTTGCCAATCTCAAGGATAGGGCTTTGTTATTAAGTATAAGAACATTCCACTGTCTACACAAATAGAACCCACATTTTTCTTACATCATACTGCTTGATTTTTGTTGAGACTATTATTCAATTTCTCTTAGATTATTTCTAAATCCTCTTATCCTGTCTATCCAAGAACTTCGTAGCAGGTTGGGTACAGTTTTCTTCTTTTATGATACTATGAAAATAAAAATCATGAAAATACACATCAGCAATTTCCATGCCAATTTTTTAATAATTACCATTTTCATGTTTAATTTCCAGAAACAGAAAACTCAAACAGATGTTATTCCTTATAAAAGACTTCCCACATTGGAAATTTGAATGTCTATAATTCTGCAGTTTCTTCAGTTATCCGCAGTAAAAATAGTTGCTTTTAAAGGGAAGAAAAAAAATAAGCTTTTATCTTATTTGACATATTGAAAAAGGGAAATGAAGTGAGTTCAAGTTTGATTAAAAAAAGTCATTTTCAGAAAATGGATAAGTTCAATTTTTCTAAACACTAAAACCAAGCATCTCTAAATGATTGTGCTTAACTCTTCTATCTTTTAAAATTATTCCCCAGGTAAAAGAAGGCATTTGCAAAGCACTCCCAAAATCCACAGAAGCACTGTCTCTCACTTATAAAACTCAAGTGCTTTGACTTTTTTTCTTTGTTTGATTGCCTATTAGAGAAAGATGGAGATATTAGCTTTGAGGAAAAAGCAACTATTAGATATACGTTCTGTGCAGCAGAAGTATTTAAAATTGCATCTCTACTTGTCTTTTAAAAATTGTCAATTTAAAAAAAACACCAATTGAACTCCATTCTAATTTTATACTATTTAAGTAGAAATTTGTTCAAGGATATACAGAAATGATCTATATAATGAAAGGTTAGATTATATCAGGTAAGAAATAGAATATATTACAGGAAAAAATCAGTTTTTTTTTTTAAGTTGTGTGCATTTGCAATGTGGAATTACAGAAAAATGCATTGTCAGAAATGTATCACCAGAAAAGATGAATGTGATAGTTTTGATCTTAGCTATGATACAGAGTAAAGGAACTATTTGGGAGCTTTAGGTATCAGAATATTCTTTCATTCTTTCTTTTATATACTAGGTGTTGAGGATACAAAGAAAGACATAATATAATTCTCACCATGAAGGAGTTCATATCATAGTGAAGAAAATGTCAATTTGTAAAAACTGAGACAAAGTGTACTAAATTTTATAATGAAAGTTTTTGTGAAAGATGATGGAACGCAGATTAAAGAGCTATTACCTCTGTTAGGCTGGGAAAGGAGTGGTGGTCTTGAAATCCTTTCAGGTGAGATAGAATTCAAGTTGGAACTTAGAAGAGGTGGAGACATTTTGGAGGTGATATTGGCAGAGGTTAAGCCTGAGCAGGGGCAGAGAAGCAGCGGAAATCCAAAGAGATAGGAATTAATGAGAAAACTTAGGGTATATGTTGGTGAGACAAGAGTTGGTTACTTGAGAGCAGTTGGAAGTTTATTTGAGATCATGTTTGAATGGGCTTTAGGGGCCATATAAATATTGTGGGCCTTATGGCATGAATAATAGAGTGCCCTGCTACCTTTTTAAGTAGGGGATGGAATGACTAAATGTTTGTTTTAGAAATTAACTCTTGTGAGAGGGTGGAGGGTGAATACTGGGTAGAGAGGCTAATATCAAGAATAGCAGTTAGGACTCAGTCACTGTTATTTAGGCCAGAATCGAGGAGGATGGACTGGAAGCACTGGCAATAATAATAAAAGGAGCACATATTTGGAAAGCAGAATAAAAGCATGATTGCTTGTTGATGCAGGAGACAGGTGAGTGTAAGAGAAGAAGGAATCAAAGATAGCACTAAATAATCCAGTCTTTCTCACATCTGGACCTGGAAAACTATATATTTTCCTATACTCTCAGATACCTCCTATGAAGAAATTTGCATGACTTCACTTTCTTTACAAACAATTTAATTCCTCCTTCTTCTCGGTTATGTCTGCACCTTATATTTGCTTCTGTTGTCCTAACCACATTGTATTGCATTTGTTTATACCTCTCTCAGAAGGGATAGAGGTAAGAATAAATTAAAATAAGCAAATTATTGAAAGTCAAAGTGAAATTATCCAAACTACTATCAAGTAAAAAATCACTACAGAGGCTATTAAATTAGAAATTAAATAAAGGCTAGATTTATATATGACATTCAATTTCTAAATCTATAAGGCATAGAAACTGGAAAGAATTAGTGATAACGATTTGTTCTTTATGAAGCATATCGTAGCTATGAAAAAAATTTTGTTTTCAAAGCTATCAGTTAAATGTGCAGGGATTAAATTATGAAACTATTTTATTTTTCCTCCTGCCTCAGGCATATTCTTACTATTTAAGCATATAATCTCTTATATTTAATCATGAAACAAGTCTTGAAAAGTAATGATTATGTTTATGGTTATAAAAATAACACATGCTTACTATAGAAAATTTTAAAAATTGAAAAATATATAAAGGAAAATAGAATTTGACATATAATCCCACACAACAGGTAGCCATTATTAACACTGCAAAACTTTAGTTTGAAAGTTAGTAGCATGTCAGTTTAACATTTATTAAAACATATAAGGATTTGAATGTCTAGATTTGAAAAACAAAAAGTCCCAAAAATGGATATGTGCCATTTCCAAATTGTTCTTATAAGTGAGAAAATTGCTATTGAAATATACAGTCAAAGATTGGTTCCCTGGAGAGAGGATCTCATAATTAGAGGTCTTTTCTCTTTAACAAGCTGAGCAACAAACGGCACTGTTAGAAAACAATATTTACCTATTATTATTAGTTTCCATAAATTTGGAAAATGTAATGATTTTTAACTTTTTGTAGCAATTCAGTTAAAAATTATTAGTATAATTGACTTGAACTGTTGAATAAATGAGCAAAAATATAATCTTTACTTAGCTCGTGAACAAAAAGTAGAAGAATGTGCAGAATTTTATCCTCCTATCTTGTTTCTCTTTGGAGTAACTTTAAGCTAATTGAATTCTTCAAAAACATTGAATGATATTTATATTATGCCTAATTATCTAATTGAATTTAATTGGACATATATTTTTATTTCATTTTTATTATTTTTACACTTCTTATTTCTGCTAGACTAATTTCAATGTTAACAGCATTAGCAAGCCAAATGTGAGAAATATCAGGTATTAGAAAGGTTGGTTTAAAAAAAATGGTGTGGGGAGAGATAATTGCCTTTACCATGAAATTTCTAAATAGAACCTTCCAGCTTGTGCTTTAATTAAATTGCAAATGCATTTTTTCCTGCGAGTATTAAGTATTAACAGCTGGTGAGTTGTTGGATTGGCGGAGCTGTATGTAGGGGGAGGGAGGGGGCACTTAGCCTTTTTCCACAATGTCTCACTAATTGTCAATACTTTTTAGGCCACTTAGCACACATATACGTATACATACATATACCATGTACTCTTATACTCTTTTTTTTATTGGAACAGGAGTGCTAGATATACATTTTGAAATTGCCCAGAGCTATATCTCCTGTAGAAAATGACCAATAGTTTGTGGGACCTCCCTGAGGCTTTTATTAACACGTTGCTAGATCTCTGTAACTGCATAGGGAGATGTTGCTGGTGGTCCAGCTGGCCAATTTATTGAAACCAGGACAAAACCCCAGTTTCTGTTTAATTATCTGTGACATTGCTACAAGCCTAAGAAATTGGGTTGCCTGGTAATTTTGCTGCATTACTGAATCTGTTACAAGGTGAAAATGGTGAATTCAAGAAATTCATTGAGTTACTGGCATGGAATGAAACTTTAATGCCTACTTCATTCATCTCCCTGTCTTAATCCTAAGTCTGCAGTAAAGTAATCCCCAAAAGACAGACATTTTATTTTTATCTTTAAGGAATGAGAATCTGCAATCTTATTTGGAACCCAAGTCTCACGTCTCTCCGTCATCTCAGCCAGAAAGTTCTTACAAGTATGTGTACAAGGTTTAGCCAAATTACTATTCATTGCTTCTTTGAAAATGGATTGAACTTTCACTCCTGTACCATCCTAACACTTAAAGTCTCTTACTAGAATAAAGGGGAATGTGCCTATTAAATTTTTCCTATAGTCTTGCTATTTAAACTCTAATATTTGTGATGTGGGAGAGTTCCAAATTCCGTTGATTCTCGCCTGAACACTCTCTCTTAATAGAAGCCTCTTGGTTATTGAGTTGGAGAATTATGTGAAAAATCTAGGTTGCATCTCAGTGCTAGTCTTGTCTTTTCTTAAAATACTACCAGATGATTCAATTGTTGAAATATTGTTTTACCTAAATTAAACACCAGTCATAATTACATCATAAATATATCAAGTTCAAACTATTTGAACTTGAACTAAATTCCCTTAAATGTCAATTACTCTGACCAAATTTGGCTCAATTCATAAATACAGTGAGCACATCTCCTTATTCTAAGTTCACTTTAGAATTCTTTATTGTTATGTTTTGCATTGAATTGAGATGTGAAATTTGAATTAAAAAAATCAGAATACTTAATAATAGCCACTACTTTCTATTTTATAGAAAGGGGAACTAAAATTCAGAGTGATTAAGTAAATTGCTGAATGTCTGTGTCAGGAGTACAAAATCCTTCTCTTACCCTTATATCACAATATTGTTTTCTAAAATTTGGAAATATAATGAAAGATACCATTCTAAAAAAGGAGTCTTTATTTCACTTTTTGAAAATACTTGAGTTTATTAAAAATTTACCTCCATCATTTCCCCTGGAGGCATACACAAAATGATACACATTAAAAAATTTTCTTTTGTGGAACAGATTTAGTGGCAGCATTGGCTTCTCTGGCCATGGAAATTAAAGTATGTAAAATTCACAACAATGTATTAGGGCTTAGAAAACATAACTAAAACAATAGCAACAACAAAAACAACATAAAATAATGAACTGAAATCAGATAAATGAAAATGAAAACTGTGAGCTGGCATAAATGTGACAGCAGCGTAGTTAGTTCCTCCCACCCATTGGCTGTAGGTTAGGCAGCTGAATTGAATCAAGAGAGGAGCCTGAGATGCTTGCAACTACCATGGAGGAAATAAACCACTCAGGCTTGTGTTGTTTGTTTTAACCAGTATTTGCTCCAATGTTGTTCAGTTTCATCTGTAACTCTAGAATGTTGCGTAGAAGCAACTTCTCTAGGAAAGGTGGAGAGTCACTAACAATGTCAGGCAGCCACACTGACATTGAGTTAAAGCCAACAAATGGAGAATCCAATGTTTGTAAAGATTCTCTTTAACAGAAGCAGGTAGAAGAAATTGTCTATGTAAATCCTTGAATAGTATTGTAAGTTCTGAGGGGAGGGGTAAGAATCAATAACTCTCTACAAAATTAAGTTTCTCAGATAAGGCAAGACCTTGACATGTGGATGATATCACATAGAACTGCACAATCTTGGGTGGAGAAGCTGGGGTTGGATCCAAGGAAGTTGTGATGAGATATATTGTATCAACTCCTGCTCTGTGAGGCCAACACATAGATGCTAAATTTCTATACCCTTGTCTAAATTAATTGAGGACGTGTAATTTGGAGTATATTCTTTTTACCAATCTATAGCACAACAATGCTACACATGCCAAACGAGAATCTATATAGCTATGTGTACATGCTGCATATCACGTCAGTGATAATATAATATAGAAAACGTAAAATGAACATTTTAAACGTTAAGAAATATATGCCAGTTGTGTGTGTATGTGTACTTAAAATTAAAATCCCATGAGAGATGGGATCATTTGACGTGATAAACTATACATGACAGATTTGTGAATTTCTTGGAGGAAAAGCATGAATTTCTTGTCATTGTAAGGAAGTTACTTTATAACATTAGTCATTTTTCCTTTTGCTCAATTTATACTTTTTAAAGGCCACTGAAATAGTTTCACCTGATTAGGTTATACCTTTGGGATTAGTGGCAGATTTAATAAATACTATAAAGGTAAAGGAGAGTCATTTAGCTATTATATCAAATGCCTTTATAAATGGGCAAACAATATTTAAAATTATAATTGCCAGTATTCATATTGCAGTGCTTTGGTTAGTTTAGTCATTAATTCACTTAATTCTAGCTATAACCCTGTTGAAGGAGGCCATCTAGAGGACACGACTGCTGGGGGACCTGCAAGCTGGACCCAGGCAAGAGGAGGCTCCTCATCCCCTCATCTGTCCTTGGAGTATATGTTCTGCCCACAGTTCCCACAGCCAGAGCCGTTTTCAAGAACATAGACTTGAAAGAGCAATGCGTTGTTAAAACCATTTGGAATGGATATATGACTGAACCAGTTCAGGCCTCTATAAACTTCTAAGACTGGTGGGCAGGTGAGGATAAAGATCTACTCTCCTTGTGGCTGCCCAAGACAAGCCTCCTACGTAAGTTCCCTTGCTTATTAAAATTGCCACCTACCAATCTGGAGTAGGTGCCTCCTTCTTTGGTCTCCCTTTGCCCTCCATGTATGGGCCAGTTTAGGAACCAACAAACCTTTGTGATGGGTACTATCATTATCTGCATTTTACAGATGAGAAGACTTGCTCTGTGAGGTTATGTAATTTTGTTCCACACTCAATGAATGTAGAGCCTTCATAAAATTCTAGGCATTTTGGCTACAGTGTCTGTTTTTTTAACCACTACAAAATAATTCATCCCACTGGTGAAAACCACCCCCCTGAATAGATTAGAGACACCATAACTATATAATATTTAATCTAAACTGGGCATTTAACCATGCCAGGAAAATCTGTGTGGAACTGTGATGCTGAAAAAGAAAATACAGTGGAATGGAATGATAAAGTTATTTTACTCCTCCCATAACTGTCCTTTTAAACCTATTATGTTTGGCTAGTTCCTCCCTGTCCCTTGGATGATATCTGAGACAGGATCTATGACTTTTCTGCTCTCACCCTCAGATAATAAAATGTTCTCTGGTTACTTTAGTCACAATTAACTCTTATTTTTACATGATGGGGTTCAGGACATGCTACTCCAAAATATAGCACCTTGAATATTGAGTATTTTAAGCTGAAGGAATTTGAGAAATGGCAGATGCAGGAAGGACTCTCTGACCTCCTTTCTCTCTCCAAAGTAGGTCATAAGACCCTCAAGTCCCTGAAGTAGGTCATAAGATCCTCATGTGAGAAATGCCCACCCCTTATCCAGAAGATAGGAGCATCCTTATTTCTGAAGACTGAGGATGCTGAGAGGAATTGAAATTAACAGATCTTGGTAAGTTTCTCCCAGTTGGTCACCTTTAGCTTATATCCTTTTGTCCTATCATATTTTTCTACAACTTTCCATTCTTCATCAAACCTAGCATAAAAATGCTCAGGTTTAACAGTTTCTTGAGTCTTCATTTCCTTATGAGGCTCTCATGTGACATATTAAATTTGTCTACTTTTCTCTTGGTAATCTGTCTTTTGTTACAGAACCCCACCTGAGAAGCTAGAAGGGGAGAAGGAGAAGATTTTTTTTTCCTCTCTTATGGTTATTAGAATAACCATTCTCATGTAATAGTGAAAACTATTAACTTTTAAAAAATTTACACTTCCCCCATTACTCCATATTCTAGCTAGAGGCCTGCAGTGGTTGGAGACAGTGGACAACTTCTTCTGTATTTCTTTTGTTTTTCCAATTTTTATCATGGAAACTTGAAAACGTATCAAAGTTGAAAAAAATTTATAGGTAACGCTTATATACACACTCCTAGATTACACCGCAAAACTTTTGCTATTCCTGCCTCATCACATATCCCTCCCTTTCCTTATACTCATAGCCATCCATCAATCCATCCCACTTTTGGATGAATTTCAAACTAAATTATAGACATCAGAACACTTCTAAATATTTCAGCATGCAGATCTTAGATAGAATTCAGTATTTATATACAGTTCTTTTTTTCTGATGTCAAATTTACACACAATGAATTGTACAATTCTAGTGGATGCTTTCTGAGTTTTGACAAATGTATACACCCTTGTAAACCAAATCAAGATCTAGAATATCACCATCATCCCAAAAAGTTGGTCATGCCCTTTCCACTCAACTCCCATGCCTCCCACAAGAGGCAACTGTTGTTCTGATATTTTTAGACCGTATATTACTTGTGTCTGTTTCAAAACTTGAAATAAATGAAGTCAAATAGTATGACCTCTTTTTATTGGTGAGCAGTATTGAATTATATGGAGATACATCTGTTCATTAACATAGTCACCTGATAGTGGACTCAGCTGTCTCTTGTTTTTAATCATTATGAATAAAGCTACTTGGGAACATCTGAGTATATGTTGTTTTGTGTACATATATTTTCATTTGGGGGTTAAATACCTAGGAATGAAATTACAGGATCATTGGGTAAGTATATGCTTACTTATATGAGATATTGCCAGAAATTTTTCCAAAGTGATTATACAAGTGTGAGAGTCGTGGTTCCTCCACATTCTCACCAACTTTTCATGATATCAGTCCATTTAATTTAATCATCCAGGATGGTATGTAATGGTAGATTTTTATGGTTTTATTTTTCATTTCCCTAGTGATTAATGATGTTGAACACTTTTTCTTGAGCTCACAGTGTATTTTGCTTTTGTTGATTAGAATGTTCTATAAATGTCAATTGGGGAGAATTGCTTGACTGTTTTTAACATCTGTCTCATATCTGAGTCTGGTTCTCATGATTGCTTTGTCTCTTCAGAATTTGTATTTCCTCGCCCTTTTACATGCCTTGTAATTTTTTATGGGAATCTGGAAATGTTGTGTATAGGACAGTAGAGACTGAGGTAAAGATTTTGTTTTGCTTGTAAAACTGAACTGCTTTCATTCTGCTAGGCCTGTGATGTGTAGGCCTCTGATAATCTAGGGAGAAGTTGAGCTGAGTTCTAGACCCCTTGTTGCTATGGTTGCTTTCATTGCACCACAGCCTTCAGATTCCTCTGGTGATAACTTGGCTTTAGGGTGCAGGTTAATTTGCAGAGGGATTTTTGTTTGTTTGTTTGTTTTTTCCCTCAATTTCTGCTCCCTTCTTGGCTTTGGGATTCCTTTCTGTGCTGTGGCCTAGAGAGAATCTTTCTCTTGCAGTTCTCCTAGCTGTATTCCATTAGTAGGTTTACTTAATGCTTGTTAGCCTAGGTGGCAGGTGAGGGTGGTTGCATTCTTTCATGTTCTGATTAAACCTCAGCCTTGGCCGGAACTGTGTCCCTGTGTCTCCATAGCATAGACTACACAAGTGCCACTTGCCCTCCTGCAGCTGTAGTACTGGGCCGAGTATGTATTCCTGCAACTTCCCCTAGGGACAGTGTGAGTTTTTGTTTTTGTTTGTTTGGTTTGTTTCTTTGTTTGTTTGATTTTTCCTGTTCTTTTCACTGGCTGTATTGGGTTTCCTCCAATGTTCTAAAGGCCCCAGTTATTTAATGGATGGAAGGTGCGTAGTGCTCAGCATGGTTGCTTACACAGGATAAACTCATGGAAAAGGGTAGCCTGGATAAGAAGCCACTCTATAAATAAAGACTGAGTTCTGTCGTGAGTGACAGAAAACATAAGATAGTTTATATGTTTCTCACATAAAGGAAATTCAGATATAAGCAGCCCTGAGCTGGTATGGCATGTTCATGGTCAATAGAAACCTTAATTTCTTCTATTTTGTTGCTTTGCATTCTTAAAATATAGCTTCCACCTCATATTCCAGATGGCTGCTTGTGCTCCAGCTTGTGCTCCATCTCCAGTTCCCACTTCTGCATTCCAATCTGTGGGAAGGGTGAAGGGGCTAAGAAAGAGGAGGCAAAGGTGAATGTCAGTTATCTCTTAGAAAAAGTGCCCAGAAACTGTCACATGACACCTTCCTTTATGACTCATTGGTCAGAACTTCATCATATAGCCACACTCAATTATAAGAGAGGCTGGATCCAAGTCTTGGCTATTGTGAATAAGGCTGCAATGAACACAGGGGTGCATGTATCTTTATGAATTGATGTTTTCAAGTTCTTTGGATAAATACCCAGCAGTGGAATAGCTGGATCATATGGTAGTTCTATCCTTGATTTTTTGAGGAATCTCCATACTGTTTTCCATAGTGGCTGCACCAGTTTGCATTCCCATCACATTCACAATAGCCAAGACTTGGAAGCAACCTAAGTGCCCATCAAGGGACGAATGGATAAAGAAGATGTGGTATATATACACAATGGAATACTACTCAGCCATAAGAAATGACGAAATCCAGCCATTTGTGACAACATGGATGGACATTGAGGGTATTATGCAAAGTGAAATAAGTCAGAGGGAGAAGGTCAAATACCGTATGATTTCCTTCATTAAGTAGTAGATAATAACAACAATAAACAAACACATAGAGACAGAGATTGGATTGGTGGTTACCAGAGGGGAAGGGGGGAGGGAGGAGGGCGAAAGGGATAATTCGGCACATGTGTGTGGTGATGGGTTGTAATTAGTATTTGGGTGGTGAACATGATGTAATCTATGCAGAAATAGAAGTATAATGATGTACACCTGAAATTTATACAATGTTATAAACCAATGTTACTGCAATAAACAAAAAATTAAAAAAAAAAAAAGCCAAGAAAAAAAAAAGAGAGAGGCTGGAAATGTGGTCTTAATCCAGACAGCCTTATGACCAGATAAAAATCAGATATACTATTTCTCTGGAGTAACAGAAAGGTAAACAGATGTTGGAGGACACCTAGCTGTCTCTGCCACAGTCACCAATAACAGACGTTCCTTCTCTTAGGGCTGTGGAAAGGAGATGAGGCAGCTTGGCATGTATTCATCAGCTGTTATCACACAAGTGCTGCACAACAAACCACTCCGAAGCTCAGCAGCTTAAGATAGCAATCATTCATTCTCGCTCATGCTTCTACAGCTCAACTGATCCAGGAGCAGCTGGGCTGGACTTGGCTCCTCACTGTGGGCTGGGCTCAGATTTGCTCCATGTGACCCTTCCCCCAGGCAGAAGGGTTATCATCTACCTGGTGAAAGTTCTCACTGAAATGAAAGCAGTTTGGGGTTTTTTAAATTTTTAAATAATTATATATTCACAGGAAATTACAAAGATAGTACAGAGAAGTCCCATGTTTCCTTCATCTGGTTTCCCCCAATAGTTACATCTTACATAATTATAGTAAAATATCAAAACCAGAATCTGACCTTGGCACAATGTGTGTGTATAGTTCCGTGTCATTTTATCATGTGTGTAGATTCAGGTAACCACCACTGCAGTCAACATACAGAACTCGTTCTCCTCAAGGATCTCCCTCGATACTCCTTTACAGTCAGCCCCCTCCATAACCCCTGCCAACCACTAATCTGCTCTCCATCTACATAATTTTGTCATTTTAAGAATGTTATATAAATGGAATCATACAGTATGTGATCTTTTGTCTTTTTTCACTCATCATAATACCCTTGAGATCCATTCAAGTTGTTATGTGTGTCAATAGTTCAATCCTGTTTATCGCTGGGTAGTGTCCTATGGGATGGATATACAACAGTTGGTTTAACCATTCACCTACTGAGGGACATTTTAGTTGCTTCCAGTTTTTGGCTACTACATATAAAGATGCCATGAACAATTTTGTAGAGAGTTTTGTGTGGACACAAGTTTATATTTCTCTGGAATAAATGTTTAGGAGTGCAATTGCTGGGTCATACGGTATATATAGGTTTAATTATTAAGAAACTGCAAAACTATCTTTCAAAGTAATTGTACCATGAGAGATCCAGTTTATCTGCATCCTTATCAGCATGTAATGTCGCCCTATGTTTTATTCTAGCTGTTCTAATAGGTATGTGAGCATTTTCTCTTTATCATTTGTTTTAAATAATTTATTTGTGACGTGCCTAGGTGTAGTTTTCTTCATGTTTCTTGTGGTTGAGGTTGTTGAACTTCTTATATCTGTGTATATATGTATTGTCTCATAAAATCTGGAAAAGTCTTGGCCATTATTTGTTTAAATATATTTCTGTCACCCTTTAATTCAGTGACTCCAACACACATATCTTTGGATGCTTAAAGTTGTCCCAAAATTTGCTGATGCTCTGTTTTTTTCTCCCCGGAAATTTTTCTGTTGTTTATTTCAGATTGTTGCTACTGTTAAGTCTTCAAGTACAATAATAATCTGTAATGTATAATCTACTGTTAATTCCATACAGTGTATTTTTTATTTTAGACAATGTATTTTCTTGCCTAGGCTTCGTTTGTGGTATTTATTTTTCTATAATTTTGATGTCTCTCTGTTGCCAGTCTTCCTCTTCTTGCTTGAGGAAGATTGTCCCTGAGCTAACATCTGTGCCAGTCTTCCTCTATTTTGTATATGGGTGTCTGCCACAGCATGGCTTGATGAGTGGTCTGTAGGTCTGCAGGTCTGCACTTGGGATCCAAACCTCGAACCCTGGGCCATCGAAGCAGAGTGTACAAACTTAACCACTACTCCAGCAGGCTGGCTCCTATATTCTTGAACAAATCAAACATAGTTAAGTATTGTTTTAATCTCTTTTTCTACTGACTCTACCGTGTCTATATTTTAAGGTCAATTTTCTACTCTTTTATAATAGCTTTATTGAGATATCATTCAAATATCACAAAATTTACCCACTTAAAACATGCAGTTGAATGCTTTTAAGTATATTTAGAGTTATGTGAATGGTTTTTAGTATATTCAGAGAATTGTCTACACAGTCTAATCTTAGAGCATTTCGTCACTCCAAAATGAAACCTCATATATGTTAGCAGTTGTTAAGCACCCCCATGCTCCTCAGCCCTTGGAAACCACTAATTTACTTTCCTTCTCCTTAGATTTGCCTGTTCTGGACATTCCATTTAACTGGATTCATAAAATATGTGATATTTTATTATTAACTTCTTTCATTTAGCATAATGTTTTTAAGGTTCTCTATTTTGTAATGTGTATCAATAATTCCTTCTTTTTTTATTGCCAAGTAATATTTCATTATAGGGATATACAACATTTTCTTTGTTTTTTCGGTAGAATGGATTTTGGTCTTCTACTTTTTGGTTTTATAAACAATGCTGCTATGAACATTTGGTACAAGTTTTTATGCGGACACATGTTTTCATCTCTAGATAGATACCTAGAAGTGGAATTGCTGGGTAATATGGTAACTCGATGTTCAACACTTGAGGAACTGCCAAACTGTTTTCTAAGGTGGCCATACCATTTTATATTTCCATCAGCAATGCATGAGGGTTCTATTTTTTCCACATCCTCATCAACACTTGTTATTGTCTGTCTTTTTGATTATGCCATCCTAGTGGATCTAAAGTGATATTTCATTGTGGTTTTGATTTTCATTTCCCTAAGGAGTAATGATGTTGAGTATCTTTTCATGTAATTCTCAAGGGAAAAAATCCTGCATTGCTTAAATGTCCTGAGAAACATTTTTTCATATAGTTACCTGATATTTTAGTTGTTTCAGGAGGGAGGGAAATTCTAGTTCTTTTTTTGTTATTCCGCCCAGAATTGAAAGGCCATTACTACAATATGAAACAAAATGATTCTAATGATTCACAAAGGTCAATTGGAATTACATTACCTTTGTAATTGTTTCAAAACAAGCCTGACAGCTGTGTATGTATGTTGCAGCCCAATCCACAGCAAAAATATTATCTTGCTGAGAGTGGCCTGAATTGCAGTTTTAGGGCAAAGGATAAAACAGGAGGCCCCACAAGATTTGCCTTTAAATCCAAAATTACAAGTGCTTTCATTTATTACATTGACCAACATAGGGTTACCATTTTGACCAGTACTTTTCTTTTCACATATGTTTAATAAATTGTGAACTGTAATCTTAACTAATTACTTAAGTCATATACGTAACGTGAATATATTGGTAACAGTGACCAGTTGGAATTACAGCTTCAGGAAACTCTAGGTAAAATAACTCTCTCTCCATGTGTCAATGTGCTATGGGTTGAACCATGTTCTGCCCCATATTCATATGCTGAAGCCCTAACCCTTGGTACCTCAAAATGTGACCTTATTTGGAGATAGGGTTTTTACAGAGAGAATTTATTTAAAGGGAGGTTATTAGGGCGTGTCCTCATACAATGTGACTAGCGTCCTTATAAGAAGGGGAAATTTGGAGACAAGAAAAGGTATAGAGCAAAGACAATATAAAGACATAAGGAAAAGATGGACATTTACAAGGCAAGCAGAGAGGGCTGGAGCAGATTCTTCTTGCACAGCTCTCCAAAGGAACAAACCCTGCTGACACCTTAATCTTGGACTCCCAGCCTCCAGAACTGTCGGACAATACATTAGTGTTTTTTAAGCCACCCAGTTTGTGGTACTTTGTTATGGCAGCTCTAATAAGCATACACAAGGCAATATAAAATGAATTAATTTATTTTGGGAACCCAGCCCTCCTTTCTCCTCCATCACTTTGTCCTTTGCTGTCACCCTATTAGACTTGCCTTTCATTTTTGTTAGTCTTCCAGTGAACTACAGAATGAATGTTGACTTTTCCACAATGCTGTCACCATGTTAAGCCCCCATCTGCTCCTGGCAGGTATTTTCTTCCCTAGATAAGAACATTTTACCCAGTGACAGAATCTAACAGAAAGCAGTACCCTGCCAGAGCTTTAATATATCTATGGCAACAAGATTGGAATGCCATTTACTGCTAAAGTTCAAATCAACAATTCTATGGAGGGAGGATAGGATGCTAACATTCCAAATAGCTCTTTTGTCCAAAGCATAAAGAAGCCACAGTCTTTTCCTTTCTTGTCTTTTTTGTGATGACTTTTCTTCAATGAAATTTTGAAAGCACATATACCAAAGGCTGTATTAAGATACTTCTCTCTTGAGTAAACTGCCAATGTACTTTTGCTTACCAGAAAAGGGAGACATAAATTTAACAAAAAAGGACAGATTTTAAAAAGGATTAAAAAAAACAATAAATAGGGAAACAAAAATTACTTTCTCACGTTTGTATTTCTGCTTTCAGTTCATATGTCTGTTTATTCTTTGCTTTTTTTGTGTGTGTGTGAGGAAGACCAGCCCTGAGCTAACATCTATTGCCAATCCTCCTCCTTTTTTTTTTTCTCCAAAGCCCCATATATGTCGTAGTTGCACATCCTTCTAGCTGCTGTATGTGGGATGCCACCTCAGCATGGCTGGAGAAGCGGTGTGTCGGTGTGCACGCGGGATCTGAACCCCGGGCTGCCACTAGCAGAGCGCGTGTGCTTAACCGCTAAGCCACGGGGCGCCACGGGGCCGGCCCCTGTTTTTTCTTAAATGATGAAAAATTTGTTTTTGCCAAGCATTAGAGTTTAGATCAGTAAATATATGAGGAAACTAAAAGTTTTTTTCTTTAACACTTGAACTATTTTACTCTGTGGGGTGGGTATAAGGGATAAAGGGACACATATATATGGTGACTGGCAAATAATAATGTACAACTGAAATTTCACAATGTTATAAACTAGTATGACCTCAATAGAATAAAATGAAAAATTTACTCTCTTGTTTGCATAGTTTCTGATGATAAGTTCCTTTTAATTCTTATCCTTATTCCTCTAAAGGTAAGGTTTCATTGTTTTTTCTGTCTTCTTTCAAAATTTCCTTTTGTCTTTGGTATTCAGCAATTTGAATATGATGTGCCTAGATGTGCCGTTTTGGTGTTTTCTGTTTGGTGTTCTCTGAGTTTCCTGAATCTCTGGTTTGTTTTCTGTCATTAATTTTGGAAACTTCTGAGCCCTTATTAATTCAGATATTTCCTCTCTTTTCTTTCTGTTTTCTCTGCTGGTATTCCAATGATGGCTATATTACACATTTTATTTATTTATTTTTATTTTATTTTACTTCATTATTTTTTTGTGTGTGAGGAGATCAGCCCTCTAACATCGGCCAATCCTCCTCTTTTTTAGCTGAGGAAGACTGGCCCTGGGCTAACATCCGTGCTCATCCTCCTCTACTTTATCTGGGACGCTGCCACAGCATGGCTTGACAAGCGGTGCGTCGGTGCGCACCTGGGTTCCGAACTGGCGAACCCTGTGCTACCGCAGCGGAACGCGCGCACTTAACCGCCTGAGCCACCGGACCGGCCCCTATATTACACGTTTTAAATTTGCCCTGTAGTTCTTGGATGTTCTATTCAGTTGTTTGGTGGTGGTTGTTTTTCTTTCCATTCCTTTTGCTCTTTGAATTTCAGTTTTGTAAGTTTTTATCAGCCCATATTCAAGCTCACTGATTCTTTCCTCATCAGTTTCCAGGCATTTGATGAGCCCATCCAAGGGACTCTTTGGTTTCTGTTACGTTTTTTTAATTTCTAGCATTTACTTTCAATTCTTTCTTAGAATCGCCATCTTTCTCCTTACATTGCTGATCTGTTCTTGCATGTTGTCTGCATTTTCCATTCGAGCTCTTAACCTATTAACCAGGGTTATTTTAAATCCCTTGTCTGAAAATTCCAACCTTTGTGTCATATGAGTCTGGTTCTGATGCTTGCTTTGTCTCTTCAGAATTTGTTTTTGCTTGTCCTTTAGCATGCACTGAATTTTTGTTGAAGGCTGGGCATGAGGTTTTGGATAATAGGAACTGGAAGTAAATTGGCCTTTAGTGCAAAATTTTATGTTAGTCTGGCTAGAGTTTGACCTGTGGTTAATGTTTGCTGTAGTTACATGGACCAGAGCCTTCAAATTCCTCTAGTGTCATTTTCATTTGTCTCCTCTGTTGACTTTGCGTTTTCCTAAGTAGTTTTTCTCAAAAATTATGCTTCAGAAAGTTCTTTTAGCCGTGATCCACTGTTATTATCTGCTAGAGCCCTGTTGGTAGCAAACTGGAGAGGAGGGGAAGCTTTCTATAATCTTATAGTTAAATCTAATTCTTTCAGGGGGCCTGACATGTGACATTTACAAGTCTTTCTTAGCCCTTGTTCCCCTCCTCCTTTAAGTAAAACAGGAAGGAGATGCTGGAGTGGGAGAATTGCCTTTCACCCAGGTGAGGTAAGGCTCTGATAAAGCCTTCCCTCCTGGAGAGTAGGCCTTTCATATGAAGTGTGCTCTGGTCATATTTCACAATGATTTCTGTTACTGTAGCCCATCAGAGCCATAAGGTGATCTTTATTAGCTCTTTACTGTGAAAACTTGATATGATTCCTCAAGGTAAAAAGGATGAAAGTGTTGACGCCCCCTAAGACTGTGGCCCCTGGCGTTTCCCACTCATGCTAGTGCTACTCAGCCTCCAGCAATCTGTCAAAATTACCATTATGCAAAAGTACCACTTAAGTGTTCCTACTAGTGGCTTCTGCTCCAAATAACCAGATCTCAGCCATGACTGCCTGGATTCACCTCTCTCTCCAGATTTCCCGGTGGTGGTTTGACCTGTGACATCAGTTCTCTGATGTGTCCAAGAAAAGCCATTGGTTTTTATTTTGTTTAGCGCTTTCTTTTAAGAATGGGAATGATGACTTCCAAGCTATTATCATTTCAGAGCTAAAACCAGAAGTTTAATTTAAATGTTGAGAAACATAGAGTATTTTTTGTCACTTAATGTATCTTTGCATATCATAATGGCTATGCTATTTAAGTTCAGATTAGTGTATGTTTAAATATAATCGGATAAAAGAATGGTTTTTGACACTGTAGACAAATCTACAGTGCTACAGGTTGAATATTCTGATATTTTTTATGTATCTCTTCAAGCAGGTAGTTTTGATAATATTAATGCAAAATATTTTGAATTTTTTTGGAAAAGTATGATCTGTTTTATTGTAGTAATGAAGAGTTCTCCTAAGGATCAGATTCATAGATTTCCTCCGTAATGTTGATCAATTCTGACCCATTCCATTTTTTTCTTTAGGATAATAAAGAAATTTCCCCTAATTATCAGTAAGCACTTTATTAATATTAGATATTAATATCAGTATCTAAGAAAACAGTAATTACCCATTATGGTTGAAAAGTCAAAGTTAGACTTACAAATATATCAAAATCTCTACAGCCACAGTTCTAATAAGAACAATAATTTATCACATGGAGTATGTAAAAAGCAATATATATATTTTTTTGAGGAAGATTGGCCCTGAGCTAACATCTGTTGCCAATCTTCCTCCTTTTTTCCCTTTTTCTCCCCAAAGCCCCAGTGGATAGTTGTATGTCATAGTTGCACATCTTTCTAGTTGCTCTATGTGGGACACCTCCTCAACATGGCTTGATGAGTGATGTGTAGGTCCACACCCAGGATCCAAACCGGTGAACCCCGGGCTCCCAAAACAGAGTGCGCAAACTTAACTGCTATGCCACTGGGCCAGCCCCCGAAAAAGTAATATGTATTTTAAAATAAAATTTTTGTTATTGAGTATACGCCATAAACATTGAAATTGTACAAAATGACACAAAATTATTTAAGAATCTGAAATAAAAGTTTTTTATATACGTTACTAAAAGCGGTGAGGTACTTTCCTCGTTTTTTTTAGTTATTCTTTTTGAAAACAAATTCAAATACTATGTTCTATGTTATTCAGATGTTTATCTTTAAATGTATCATTATTCAATAGATTTGTTTCAGTCCAAGATTCTTGCTGGCTTAGAGATGACTAAGATGAAATATAGCAAAATGCTATCACAGTTCAGAATATAACAGCAAACCTAGGTGTGTCTAAGGAATTCATTCTTACTTATCTTTGTACAACTAACAACTTTATAAGTTGAAATTCACATGAGGTTGCCATCAAAATCTCACCATCTATATATTCAACTGCCCAATTTCTTTCTAGGCAGAATTTGTGTGTGTGTGTGTGCGTGTGTGTGTGTGAGGAAGATCAGCCCTGAGCTAACATCTATGCCAATCCTCCTCTTTTTGCTGAGGAAGATTGGCCCTGAGCTCACATCCATGCCCATCTTCCTCCACTTTATGTGGGATGCTGCCACAGCATGCGGTATGTCGGTGGGCGCCTGGGATCCGAACCTGGGCCGCCAGAAGCGGAGTGCAAGCACTTAACTGCTAGACCACGGGGCCGGCCCCAGTCTAGGCAGAAATTCTTTAATGTCCTTTCTTGTGACCAGTCTGCTGCTTAGATGGGTGTATGGCAGGGGAATTGTTCCCTGTTGTCACTATGGTAGCCTTCTGCACTTTTTGACTCTGTTGACCAAAACCATTTGTCTCACAAATTAAGTGCTATGCCTGCATTGATTTATCTGCTATAGCACTTGTCCTGGTTTAGATTTCATTATTTCTTGTGTATGCAGCTTGTTGCATCAGGCTTCACGTATTTATCCATCTAAAATATATTTTATCCTGTATTGCTGGAGCACCTGGGCAGCCTAAAATGAAGAAATTACACAAATTTATAAATAATAAACCTATTCATTTAGCCAGAAACCTATTTCCACACTAACAGCTGTAACCACCTGCTAAATAAGATCACGCTTCTATTTGACTCTTTGAATCAAACTCACAAAATAAAATTTATTCATATTGTTCCCAATTCAATTTATTTAAAATCCCAACTTTCGTAGTCGTTACTGTATCAACATAGTTGTAAACTATGTTTTTCAAGTATTTTGAAGTTAAGCAGTAATATTTCTTGGAGTACATCTGCCAAATAGTGGTTTAGGACAGTGCCTCATGCTGCATGCCTTCTGTGGGTGGTACACTCTACAATATGAAGATTGGTGGTGTAAGGGCAGAGTTGATGAGTTATTTAAACATGATGGGAGTTTTATGGTTTATTCTCATGTTCAGCTGTTGTAGGTTTGTTGTAGCATGATGATGAGGCTAAGTTTATGGCTTTGATATGGAGTTCTCAGGACAAGTGTGGCTTTGTTAACTCTCCAGCTGTTGGTAGTCAAAAGCCTATTCTCTTTGAATCATGGGTACAGCTTACCTTGGGGGCCCCATGGTAGGACTTGGATAGAATCTCTGTCCTGCGTGCCTTCCATCCTGGAGGGACTCTACAGTAGAGAACTCCTTGCAGAGAGGATTTTTGTGCAACTAAGTGAAACTGCTTCTAAGTTTGAGTTGGGAAGCTACATCATTCACATCCCATAGTCTACTTCTTGATAACAGAGGTGAAGAAAAATTGTGTAACATAATTTATATGTTATTTTTAATTTTAATGATAAGCCCATAAATCAACTCAGCTAAGATGGTACAGCTAATGACTGACAAAGCCAGATTACAGGATAGGCTTTCCTGCCCTCGATGCCTGGGCCCTTTCTCCCTGATAACATTCTCTCCAAAAGGGTAATTGCATTTTCAGAAAGATTGCAGGTGACTGCAAAAAACTTACAAGTGTACTTTATTTGTGGTTATAATTTATAATCTCACACATAAACTGATGTTCTTTAATGTTTAAATACAGTAGTTGTTTTTTGAAAGTTTGATCAGGTCAAACTTTCCAAAAAAGTTACAGCAAGACATATGGGAAAGCTTAGAATGCGTTAGACTCTGACAATTGCACACTTATTGCTTAGTTTTTTCAATATAGTATTTGGATTTGAGGTAGATGATCGATACACGTATTTAGGCCAGAAAAGACGAATATTGCCAATTAATGGAAAAAGCTTTCAGTATATAACAGAATTTTAAAATGTGCATCTTTCTTTCTCATTTTGTTTAAGATCCCATAATAATAAATGAAAATTGAAGTGCTGGATTTTCTAAGGAGAATGAGAAAAGAATATGTTCAAAATCTGGTTTGACAATTCTTAGCCTCAAATCACGGGTATAACATGATCGAAAACTGAGAAGGCAGTGATAACCTGAGGCAGGATTTATTTTGAGAATTTTTACTGTGCTCCATTCCTCCACCTTAAATGATATAGTTCTTTACTCTTACCTTGATCTAAGTAGAGAGACTTTAAAGAAACAATTTAGAAAGGTTATATTTATCCCCTGTAATTTTGGGACACATTGAATTGGTTTTAAATTGTCAATTGTAAAAAGAGCCTCCAAAGTGGGCTAATCTGCCCGGCTTTGGTCATGGTTGAGAAATAATTGCACCCCTCCATGCACTTCGTTGAATGTGCATGGTTTCCAGGAACTAGTTTTGGAAACAGTTAGACTAATGGCAAAAGATTGTTTTCGAAAGATTCTTGTCGAGAAGGCTGTGCCAGAAGCAAAGCAACTCAGCAGCATGAAGGTGGATATGGACTTTCAGATACGAAAAAGCAATAAGACGGCAATAGAGTTGGAGGTATTAAACAGTCAGTACAAGGAGAAACACTGTCCACATCATGCGAGTTGCAGTAGGAGGAATCCAGGGAGCCCACCAAAGCAAGCAGGAAGAAAAGGGCAAGCCATCAACATCTGCCAAAGTAAGGACTTTTATGCTTCTTATGTTTTCACCTGACTACAGTCTTAATTCTGGAGTTCATCAGTGAGCTCTTGCTGTGTAACAAACCACCCTAAAACTTAGAGTGAAAACAATAAACATTTACCTCTTGTGACTTAAAGTGCGAGCTTGGTGGTTCTTCTTGTGTAGCTGGCTTGGCTAATGTTAGAGTTCGGCTGGCAGCTCTACTGAGACTAGATAATATAAGATGGCCAGACTTGCATGGTTGGTAGTCAGCTTGAGGTCAATCAGGACAAGTGAAATGACTTGGCCACATATCTCTCATCATTCAGCAGGCTATTTCTGACCCATTAACATGGAGATGGTCACAGTGTTCCCAAAAGCAGCAAAAGAGGTCAACTCCAATGTATAAATACTTTTAAGCCTCTGTGTGCATAACATACTGTCCTATTGCCCAAAGCAATTCACATGGATTAGCCCTAGGGTCTGGCAAGGGTGTGGACACAACGAGGGGAAATATTATGGCAAATTTTGCGAATGTATCCATTGTATCACCTGGAGATTTTAGAAGCAGATGAAGCAAGCAAGCCAAAGTGAAGGGAGGGGAAAATATTCAACTTTATATGAAATATAATGTTGACTGTTTTTGCGGGACTCTATTTTTCTAGTGCTTTTATCATCAGAGAATGACAGGAGAAGTTAAGACACAATTCTCAGATTTCATTCAAATTTAGAGGAAGTACTAGCCTACCAAATGCATTTGAGTAGGTGTGGAAAGGGAATAATAATATTGCTTTATGACTACATCCTTCAAGTTCTCCTTGTTCAATATAATGGTTAGAGCTAAGAGGCAGTCGTATAATAGAGTAGAACCTTAAAACTGTTGAATCTAGCCCACAACTAAGTTTCATTTGATCTATTCAGTGTTAATAAAATATATTAGTTGTTTAGATGTAAAAATGAGGAGATTTTACACCAAAAAAACCCCTGAAATTTTGGCATCATTGAAAAAGTGGAATATCTGCCTTCATCCCTCAAAGCAACTAGAACTGAGGATCAGCTGGAGAAGATTCATCACTTCTTCCTGTGGAATCCCCACTCAGTGTACTCAAGGTCACACAGCTAATGGTAGTAAATACATACACACATACACATCCATGTCTGGATGACTGCATAACCTCTGCCTTCCCTTGCAATACCTAGACCATAAATTTTCCACCAAACCAACCTTATCCTATTGATATTGTATAGAATTTTAGTTCTCAGATTATGGTTATGCTTTCTTTTTATGTTTTTATTCTATTTTTCTCTTAAATTTTTGATATTCAGATTTTTTTACGACAATAAATTTGTGAAAGTATTTAACTACCCTTATTTTACATATTTCCTACAGAATTTTCTGGATTTGTTTCTTTTCATATTCAAGTTCTTCATTCAAAAGAATTTTTTTTTCAAGTCAGTCTTTGACACATGCCCTGAGGATCTTGTGTTTTTGAGATCTTTTTTGTTGTTGATTCAATTGAATGCCAATATGTTTGTATCTAGTTTAAAAGTTCTTATTGGTTAATAATAACAATTATTTAAAAACAACTTAATGTGTTTCATTCAGAATTGCAATTGAGAAATTTAACGTCACCTGATTCTTATTTCTTAAAAATGGTCTAGTCCTCATTCCTGGAAACTCATAATTTTGTCTCTTTCATTGATATTTTTGTATTACACTATGATGTTTTGAGGTATGAATTTTTATTAATTTCATTTTTTTGGCAAGCCAAGAGTTATTTCAATCTAATATCATTTATATTTCCTTAGATTTTTGAAATATATATCTGTTTTTGTAAAATAGCTCAGCCTCCTCATTTAAAGTTTTCCTCTTCTTAATATCCACATATTGATCCTGCTAATTCTATATTTTATCTCTTAACCTGTCTTTTATTTATTTTTCTTTCTTTTATTCCTTCTGGGTTTTTTTTGGGAAATTTCCTCAATCTAGTTTTCCATTTGTACTTCAGGCAATTAGTTTCAGTGTTCACTGAATTCAGGTAATTTCAGTGGTGACTTAAAATCAGACAAACTTGAGAATAAATTTGTAAAGTATTTTACGAAGATTTAATATTTCTAAAATAAAAATAAACAGTATTCATAAATAGATAATGGACAAATAATACATGCATTTACCTTTTTCATTAATAATAATTATTTTGTTAATAATAAACAATACATCTATACAATGAGAAGATATTCAAACTAGAGTTAAAGGTTTGGGTATTAAATAAAGCACATAGAACAATTCCAAGTGCATACTAAGAACCCAGTGTGAATCACTACTGTAATTGTTATTAATGTATGATTGTACAGTTATTAAATATGGCAGGAGCATGTTTATAAAATGGGAGTACGTTCAGGCTAAAATTTTAAGTAAAGTTTGATAGCACTATAACGCATATTTGAAAGTCTGTATATTGCATGTTAACAGATTTATCCCTTAAATTTAAGCTTTTGCCCATACTGTTTTCTGTGTCTGGAATACTATTTTCTCTATTTGCCAGGTTATTCATTTCTCATCTTTTGCCTAGTTTTCATTCAAAAAATGTTCTCTAGTCTCAAAAATATAAACTGCCTGCATAAGTTTCCTTATTACTTTATAGTAGCTTGGTCATAGCACTTATTGCATACTTGTCCATTGACTTTTCTATATACCAATAGAATATACTCTCCGTAGGGGTAGGATCATGCTGCCTCGTTTGTTGTTTTATTCCCAGCCCTTAGCTGAGAGCGGATTCAGTACATATTTTAAATAATAAGTAGAAAGAAAGAAGGGAAGGGAAGGAGGGGAGGGAAGAAGGAAGGATCAGATTATAGATTTTCATTTTCCTCATTTGGAATTTATTTTTTACTCGTGTGCTCTGTGTCTGCATTCCCTGTGCTTATTAAATAAGTTCTGTCCACTTACAATCCTTTTAATACTGTAAGAATAAAAGGATAATTAAAATCCTTTGGACTTCTCCATGGAATAGTTGATGAATATGTATAACTAAGAAATATGTTGAGTGCCATGATAATTTCCTAGGCAATACTTTAAACTTTTATCCTACCTGTCCTCCAGGAGTTGGGATAACACTGTGTAATCATTGTAAAATCATCACTCTTCTGTTATTTTGTCTGCCATGGGCTGATTGTATTATGTGATATCAGTATACAGATTCATTCATAGTACTATTTTATGATAATATTTTTGTTTTTAATAATCCATACATATTAGTATTTTTTTGTTTATTAATTTCTTGATTTATCTTGTATTTGATAATAACTTTATTAAATACATGATATTTTAAAGAGATGTTGAAAGTTGACAGGAATTAAAATAAACTATGAAAATGTTTAAAATGTTTTATATATTTGCAACACATATAAGAAATATTATATAGAAAATATTATTTAGAAAATATTGAGCATTTAAAGCATTAATTTGTAGGTAGAATATATTTACATGTATTCTATCCACATGTGCAAAAAAGATAATACTTGCATAGGCTTCAAAAAATAATAAACCAGAGACTTTCCATAGGAAATGAATTAATGGGTCCATTGTGCATGAAATCTCATTTTGTTAAATGAAACAAACCCATAGGTCTTTATTGATCTTGTTGCTTTTAGATTGGTTATGCCTCCTGGTTTCCTTTTATTTAATAAAAGCTATTATGTGAATGTAGAAAAATAGTCTTGAATACTTGTGATGATCAATTGGCTTAAAATTAATTTCAAATTCAAACTGCCCCTAAAAATCCAACTATAAATACACACTCACATAATGTAAGTATACTATTGAAAACAATGTAGCAGTTGGGAAGGAACGAAGAAGTGAAGTAATACCTGGTTATAGAAAAGCAATGAACTGGATGAATTTTACATGTCAGGGAATCTACATGGGAAAACATTCAAGTGTTTTTTTTTTTTTTTTCTGGTGAGGAAGATCGGCCCTGAGCTAGCACCTGCCAATCCTCCTCTTTTTGCTGAGGAAGACTGGCCCTGGGCTAACATCCATGGCCATCTTCCTCCACTTTATATGGGACCCTGCCACAGCATGGCTTGCCAAGTGGTGTGTCGGTGCATGCCTGGCATGCAAATGGGCGAACCTCGGGCCACTGCAGCGGAGCATGTGCACTTAACTGCTTGCACCACCGGGCTGGCCCCTCAAATTTTGATTACATGAAAATTAATTACACATGTGCTCACACACAAACATTCACATACACACACATTCCTTATACATCTTTTCAGGACTTAACAGACTAAAATAAGGAGAGATGGAATTTTACTGATTTTTAACTTCATACTCAAAATGTGATAAAAGGCATTTTGAATGCAAAAATCTGGCTTGCTCATAGTTATATATCCCCTTTCCAAAATCTTGTAACTTTTGGGAACAATCATTAGGAGACACTTTTCTGGACTCCCTAAGCTGAATACATTTAATGTGAAAATATATGGTTTCTTCGTAACTGTCTTATTATTTCCCTCTTTAAATATATATAAGTATATATTTACACACATATATAAACACACATACAGGGCCGGCCCCGCGGCTTAGCGGTTAAGTGTGCGCGCTCTGCTGCTGGCGGCCCGGGTTCAGATCCCGGGCGCCCACAGACGCACCGCTTCTCTGGCCATGCTGAGGCCACGTCCCACATACAGCAACTAGAAGGATGTGCAGCTATGACATACAACTATCTACTGGGGCTTTGGGGGAAAAAAACTAAATAAAATTAAAAAAAAATAAAAAATAAAAAAAATAAACACATACATATATACACATGTCTTTACAATCTAAAATATTATCTCATCATATCAGGAGGACAGAAAGTTTGTCACGCTGGTTATTCTAAAATATATACTTGGAAGACTGTATTTATCCTATTCCAATATTCAAAAGGAACAACACAATAGGAAAAAGTACAGTCATCATAGTTTATAGATTTCTCATTATAGAAAATGATCAGGAAAACACATCTCTCTTTTATCAGGTTGTTTATTTTTCCTCTTAAAGCTACTAACTTAACCTTTCAATAGCCATCTTTCTATGTTGCTGTTGTACTAATTCAGTTGTCAAAGTTTTGTTGTAACACAGTATCTTTAATTTAACATTTCAGCAAATATATTGAAGCAACTATGTGGAGGTCAACAATTTCAAAAGCAAAATTCATGGGAAATTAAGAATGACAAATCCGATGTGGTCGTAATGTAAAGACAGTATCTTGATAGTTAACTATTAACTCAGTTAAATGTTATACTTCTGTAGTATTGAGCAGAGAAGTATTTCAAAGATTTTAGTATATTTTACAAGTTGACTTTTTACTTTTATTAAATTATACATACTATGAATTTCCTCTATTTTCTTATTCATTTTTAGCTAATTTTCAATTTAACTCTAAATTGTTGAATGTTTTGTAAACATTATACAGAATCTTAGAAATGTTCCACCAAAACAGACACATGAAAAACTAAAAAAATTTTTTTTTAAGTAAATTATTTGAGATACAGTTATTTCCCCAAAGTGCAGTAAAAATAGCTTTTAATTTCCATTACCAATTTAATGTGTTTTTAAATCTAAGTGCTCTATATAGTTTCATTTAAATATAACATTTATATAAGCATTTGCTTTAATTAGTTTTCCTTCCAAGGGATTTTATGTATAGAGAGGACTGGATAAAATATAAAGATAATATGCATAGAAAAATAATATATTTTATAGATAGTTTTACAACTTTTCCAAATCCAGTGTTAATTTTGACAAATAGATATTTTCAAAATATTTCCTTTATCACTATTAACACCCCAAACATCATAAGCATAAAAAATCTTTATAATATTGGTTATGTTACACTATTAACTCTGGAATATTTGCTATATTACCATCAAATATACTGTACACAACCTGAAATCCTTAATCTTTTTTAAAAATCACATATACACTATTATTTATCCATCAAGTGAGAACGGAAATAACATTAGCTACCATGGAGTAATCAGAAAAATCAATTCTAAAAGTTAAATCCTTTTCTAAATTCATTTACTCATAAAAAATATTTAAGCCAACCCAGGTGGACTAGTGGTTAAATTTGGTGCACTATGCTTCGAAGTCCTGGGTTCGTTTCCCTGCCATGGACCTACATCACTCATCTGTCAGTGGCCATGCTGTGGTGGCAGTTCACGTATAAAAAGATTGGCAGTGGATGTTAGCTCAGGGCAAATCTTCCTCAAAAAAAAAAAAAAAAAAAGAAACAAAAATTAACAGGTATATTTTTTTCCTTTATCACTTCTGATATTCTCGTTTCATTAATAGTACAGAGATATCTTTGAACAAAAAATAAGATCAATTTTCACTTGATAAATTCAGTTTTCTACAGAAATATCCAATATATGTGACTTAAAGGCCAACAAATGTACATCCATAGATCTTGAAAAAAAGAAGTTTAAGTCAAAGATCCTGAAAATTTTTAATGGATTACAAACACATTTTCATCTAATGTTCCTTCACAATTAAATATGATATTGTCTCAAGTCATGGCTTTCATGATAATTGAAAACTTTTCCTTTTGTAGCACCTTCTCTTATGTGTACATATTGGTTGGGACTTGTTCTGTTATAAGGGAATAATCCCTTATCCAAATGAGCTTATGCATAAAAAATAATCTACTGCCTCATGTAACAAGAGTATAGGGGTAGGTATAGCTTCAGGTGTGGATTTATTCAGGACTCAAATGGGTCACCAGAATCCTTTCCCAAGTTCTGCATTTTTTACCAGGTTTAAACCATTGCTATATCCAGTTCACTACATAAGAGAGGGTCTGTGACTCACACATAATTCTTCCCTCTTCATTGCCCCGAATTCAGTCCCACATCAATCCCTGAGCCTATCTCTGTGGCCCTAAGTATGGAATGACTTGATGGGTTTAACATAGATCAAAGATTACTCTCTTGACTCCTAGAGGTACAGTCAGATTTATCCACAGGACATGAACAAAGAGGATAGTTTCCGCTGGAGTGATAACAGAATCAGACCACTAGGAGGATGAGATTCCAGGAGGCAATGACAATAGATAGCCAAGACATCTTGATTTTCATTTTTTATACGACTACATAGGAGATTAGGTTAAATGTCAACGTCTGGTCACAAATCAGTGTATATAAATCAAGTTCCAAGTAAGGTATTAAATTAACTTTCCGTTGGTCTCCAGTGAAGACGTTAAATAGGCATGCCATGCACAAGAACTAAACATGCTCTCTTTTATTATTAAAATATTCAAGCACTTACAACAGTAAAGATAGAGCAATGATTTCCTTATTGTACTCATCTCTCAGCTTCAACTTTTAACAATTCATAGCAAACCAAGTTTCATCTCTACCGCATAGCTTCTCTTCCCTACTCCAACCCCACTGAGCAGTTTTCAGGAAGAGTCATAACATAATTTCATCCACAAACGTCATATCAACTATATAATTTGGCCTATAAGAGTAGTGGGATTTTACCTTTAGGGAATTTTAAAATGTTTAAATATGGTTATTCTAGTTAATATTGACCAAGGTTAGAAACAGACATAAATTACATGTATTCTATGTCTTCATATTTCAATATAGTCTTTTTATAATGAGTCCTATGCTAATTCTGATCATGAAATATTTAAACTGGAAAGATACAACAAACAACATTAATATTTACTTGCCTTTTATGTCTCTCTTTTGTCAATGGATTTGGAGTCCTAATGTCTGGAATAAATAAGTATTGCCAAATTCTTAGAAGATGCTATTTAAATTTATTTAAGGGGTAACAATTACAGCTTAAATATACATTCAAAGTGATTGCTTGAGATGTATTTTTAAACATTTATTATGAAAAAATAATATAAAATACTTCATTCTTTTTATAAATAAAATGGTTGTTTTGAGTATAAAAGACCTAAATTGTAATCCTGATTAGTCATGTAGTCCTGGTAAAGTCATATAAAGTCTCTGAGGCTTGAGCTAGTTTTATAGTTGAGGAATATTATGTTTACCTTGTAGGAAAGTCTGTAGAACTAAGAATATATGAAGAACCTAGAAAAGTATCTAACTGGAAGCAGTTTATAAAAGAACAACAAAATTTATTTCAAAATATAGTTGATTTAAATATCTGAGTCCGTTAAAATATTAAGTAAACAATAGTTCATATATTATATAAATATTATAAAAGATGTTATCAAAAAGCATTGGGGTGAATGTATTAAAACATTTACAGGACTGAGTGGAGAAAGAGTGTGAAGACAGCAGTGTTGAAATGATTGAAGTTCTACTAACAGGGCTAACATCTTTCCAGTTTTCCACAAGGTTATTTGATTTGGAAATTTTTTTTTTTTTAATGTAAAAATGGTAGACATGAAACATTTTCTGCCTTCAGCTCAGGTTCTCCCAATGTGAAACTCAACCATATGCAATATTTCATCAAATAAATTATTTTAAGTACTTTTCAACAATGAAAACAATAAAGGGAAGGGCCGTGAAAGTAAGAACATCAGTTGCTATCAGTATGTTTGCATATGTGATCCATGATACTTGACCAATAGTAATGCATTTTTAACTAAATTTTTATTGCAACCATCTCGTTGTGTCGGTTTAAAATGCCATAGCTCAAGAAGATTAAATTGGCTTCAGTCATGTCTCTAGTATATGGTAGAAACTGTAATAAATCAATTAATTAATTAAAATACAACCATTTTCCTAACAGGTATGCTACAACCTGTTTACAATGAGAATAACATTGCCAATATCTCAGAACATTTGTTACGCTCAAATGAGTTAATTAGAACATGGTTAGAAGAATGTCTTGCTCATAGAAAAATCTCAATACACGTTAGAGTTGACAATGGAGATGATGATATTGATGATGGTCAAGATGATGACAACTATGAGAAACAATCCCATCACAACAGAAATCCCCCTGCTCGTTGCTGTATCAGTATACTTGATGCCAATGTGTATATGTGTGGTAAATTGTTTAATGGCTGCAAATTCCTTCCAGCTTAGTATGCATGCCACCTTGCAATGAGGCATTGCCAATCTTCCTATCCAGCGGGCAAGCATTATGATTTTCTTTGATCAGCTAAATGTGATGGAACTAATATTGTGTGAGTTCTAGAGTCTGGGCCTTGAGAGATCCCTTGAAGCCAACACATTTTCCATCTTTAAAATTGCCCTGAGATGGCCACATATGGAGGGCCACTAGCTTAATGGAGGGTTAGAGGCCATGTGGCACCACAAATAATATCTACTTCCACCTGTCAGTGTGAGTGAATCCATCTTATATGTCCTATTCCAGCCAGCCCTCCAGCTGACTACAGTTGTTTAGCCAATGCAGCAGAATGCATGAGAAAAATTTTCACTGTTGTGTAAACCACTAAATTTTATAGTACTGTGATACGCAATAATGGATAATAGATACAAGACAACTTTGACTTTCATTAATTTTACTTTACTTATTTTGATATGGTCTTGAAGTCTATGCTTTTTAAAGCAGAAAATTATGTTTATCTTTTCTAAATATCAATGACACAGCAGTGAACTGAGTAAAATTCTACATTAATTCATTCATTCATTCTGACCCATCATTATGGACCTGTATATTTATTTTATATTTTGGGTTATAATCCAATACTACTTTATTCATTTTGTTGCTCAAATTGTCCCAGCTTTGGCATTGGGAGCTTTCACTTGGCTTCTGTGTCCCTTTGACATACCACATCAGCATAAGGTTTTTGTTTTTTGAACACTATCTTACTTTGTGGCATTACAAGATACTCCAGACTCATCTCATGTATTTCCTACTCCAGTCCTAGAATCAGCCATTATTCCAAGGAGTCCTGCTCCCTTTTATTGGAGAATGTTATTAGAAACAAGGATCTGAGCTCTAGGTGTGGTAGTTGCTACTGTGGTCTTGTTACCTTCAGGCCCTCTCAGGTGACAGAGTAAGGAAATACATGTGCATGTACTAACCTGTGTACATTCATACGTACATAAATATTTCTATATGTAACTATCTTTTTCTATATTAAGCTAAAAATGAATTAATATTGGTATCTCCAAATCCACATGGAACATTCTAACCTTCTCATTTCTTACAAGTAACTACCATTCTATTAGGGAGAAAAGTGACTCCCATCGTCCACCATTCATTCACATTCAATTATAGAATGCATATATAGTTGCATCAGAATTGTTACCCTACACACTTATGGGAAATAGGTTTACCAACTAGAGTACAGAGATTAAGAACAACTATTTTAATTAACTAATTTATTTATTGCTTTTGATCTTACATATTCAACTTATTTCAAAGTGACAGACTTAGGTCTGCATCTTTTCTCTTACCCCCTTCAGTGAGGTCTTGTCATACATTTGTAGTAGTTAGATTATTTTGTCACATACTGCATTGCATACTGAGATCCCGCAACTTCCTCAATGGTTTATTTTAATTTTCTGAAAAGAAAGGTTCACTCTCTGTGCTATAGAGTTCTATGGGTTTTGACAAATGCATAATGAAATATATCAACCATTACAGCGTCATATAGAATAAAATGACTACCATAAAGAAAAATCCCATTTTGCCTGTGCAACCCTCCCTTCTCCATTGAAGCCCTAGTGACTTCTTATCTGATTACCATTTCAGTAGTTTTGATTTTCCACAATCTCATATAATTGAAATCATATAATATTTGATTTCACAACAGTAACATTTTCAGACTGGCTGCTTTCTCTTAGCATATGCACTTAAGATGCATTTATGTCTCTTTGTGACTTGATAGCTCATTTTTTTTTATCACTAAATCATATTCTATCATTTAGATATATATCCTATTAGATGGAATATTATTTATTCTTTCAACTATTGAAGTACATCTTGGTAGCTTCAATTTTGGGTGATTATGAATAAAGCTGCTAAGGATATCCACATGCCAGTTAGTGTGTCCAAAGTTTCAAATCAGTTGGGTATATACCCAGGAGCACGGTTCCTGGATTGTAGAGTAAGAATATGTTTATTTTTGTAAGGAATTGCCAAATTGTTTTACAAAATGACTGTAACATTTTTCATTCACACCAGAAAAGGAGTTCCTGTTCCTCTATAATTTATCCAGCAATTGGTAATATAATTTTTAAATTTTATCTTAGCTATTTTGCTAGATTTATAGCAGTATCTCACTATTTTAATTTACATTTCCCTAATGAAAAATAATGTTGAACATCTTTTCACATGCATTTTTTTCAATCTGTATCCTCTTTCATGAGGTATCTGTTGAGTTTTTTACCATTTTTAATTGGGTTTTTTGTCTTATTATTTTTGTGTTTTAAGAGTTTCTCCCTTGTGACAGGAAGTCTTGAGCTGCCTGGAGTGGGAGAAACAAACTTCCCCAGCTGGGACAAGTCTGTGGTGAAGTCTTTTCTCCTGGAGAATAGCTTTTGCTTTCAAGAATGTTCTGCTTACTTCATAATGATTGCTTTTCTGCCCTTCCAGCCAGAGCCATGAGGGGGTGTGGGAACAGGAATCTTTCTTTGCTCTTTACCATCAGATGCTTGTGGGGTTACCGGAAGTAAAACCTGTGAAGTAAAACCAATGAATCTGTGGGAGGTAAAACCCAGAAAAGTGTGGGGGACTGCGTTCCTCAGGAGCTTCTCACTCCAACACTAGTCCCCACTCAGCCTCCATCGACCAGTTAAAATGACCATTTACGTGTTCTTCCCAGTTTGCGGCTCTAGTGGCTTCTGCTTCAGATACGCAGATCACTCCTGTGACTCTCTAGATTTGACTCTCCCTTCAGAATTTGGGGTGGTACCAGTTCTATAAACTCAGTTCTCTGAGAAATCTAAGAGAAGTTGTTGAATTTCAGTTTCTTTAATTTTTCTTGTCCTAAGAATGGGTTTGATAACTTCAGAGCTCTTTACATTACAGCTGAAATTAGAAGTCCAGTGTTGCAATTTTGAAGAAAAAAATGGTACCCTTTACTCTACTTACTTCATGAAGAGAATATAAAGTATTATTAGTGTACAAAATATTTTATTTTTATCTATTAAAATAAATAATTCTATTCAAATTGCCAAAAAATACCTTTTGTATTCATAAATTTGGTTAAGTAATTTTTATTAGATTATTTACATTTGGACGATAAAAATTATTACCTATAGAGTAACCATTGCTAAGCTGAATTTAAAGCAACTTTGATTCTTTTAAGAAGGCCAAGTAGTAACAATATCCACTTGGCTAGCCAAACTGGTAAATAAATGAATTTCAATCTCTTTTTAATTCAAGAGATCTATTTGTGACAGCCACGGCAATTCTATGACTTGTTTTTGTAGTTTACGACTTTTGATACCTTGTCTTTATGTTATCAAAGCTATTTCAGTATTATAGCTGATTTAAAAATGTTATGTCTTGTGGGAAAATTACTGTGCACATTTAGAAATACATTGCTAATATCCACAGATTCATTTTTTGTTATATAGAAATTGTTAGTATTCAGATGTTCTAACCTTGTATCATAACCTTTGCACAAATAATTGCATGGGTTGGAAATTTTACTAATTAGTGAAGATCTAATAAAAGTTAGACATTTTATAAGAAGCAGAAAGATTATATAGGTGAATAAATTTGGGTTAAAAAATTTAAGCTTGTAAATTATAGCTACAAATAAGCTAGAATATGCTATTCTTGAAATCCTCACTGTTAACAAGTTCATGAGAATTTTTCATTAATTTATTCCTTAAGGGTAGAAATAAGTTTTCTTCAGACATTTATCATTATCTTTGGTGAAGTGTAAGCAAAATGAATCAGGATAATAACTTATACGAAAGGATCTAGATTACTCTATGAGCTACATGAATAGATACAAAATCTCTAATGTTTAAATATCCATGTCTACTGAATAATTATTACATGGTATAGCCTTAATAAATGTTGAGTGAATAAAAGAATGAACTGATTGAGCTATTAGAAAACGTATTCCTATTCCTCCATCACATAATGAGGAAACTCACTACAGCAAGCTTAGAGTTCCTAAATAATATCATCATGGAAGGTAAAATACCCAAACTGTGCTTTGAATGTGATATCATGTTGACTTATGTTTTTCTAGAAACCATTAAATTAGTTCAAGACATTTACCTTTAATGCAAACAAAATGGAAAATATTAGACTCCAGGAAAAAAAAAGGAAAGTTAAATTTTATTGGGAAAAAATGATCAGCAAACATAAGGAGATTGTCTTAGTAAAACAGTATGGTGAGCAACAGAAGAAAAAGATTCATATGGAAAGTTGAAATTGTAATATTTATCTTTCAGCAACTAAAAGAGCAAATAGATTAAAAAATGAGTTAAGAAAACATTCTAGGGCATTTTATCTAAGATCAACATATTTAACGTCTTTATATTACTGGAAAGAAAAGGAAATGTCTTCCAGTGGTTATTTCACCATAGGTTTTTCCTATGGTAAATAGTCCCATTGGTTACTTAATGTTATGGAGAATCATATCTGTTAAAATGGGACATGTAATTCCATGGACAATGTGTTTAAGTGGGAACATAGTATGATCTTTACCTGAAATAACAAAGATTGTTTCTGATATGATACTAAAATGAGAAATTCAGAGAGTTTAAAGTGAAGATGTTGGTTCAAGGAGGGAAGGTTTAAATGGGAGAAAGAAGGCCCAGTAAATCCTGATGTAATTCTGAATTATTTTGTGATGTTCTCAGTCTAATTCATATTCCAACTGCCAGTCGGTGTAATACTGTTGTAACTGATGGTATAAATTTAATTTTGATAAAACCAATGATAACATTCGTATTGATGATCAAATATATTGGAGAATTGAATTAAAACCTCTACATGAATTTCTTTCAATAGAAGCTTATCGGCCAGTAGAAGAACTAGATTTAGTTATTAATTAATCAATTAATTGTTATATTGAATTAATCTACTGATACCTTTCATAAAGTTCAAAAATCATAATAAAAGAATTGGCAAACTTTTACATGATTATGAAAAAGTTTGTACTGGTAAACGAAGTGTTTGGTATGCTGAAATTTTTTTTAAAGAAATATATACACCTCATTTGATGACACAAATGATTATTATTTTCACCAGTATCCTTTTTCTTTTTATGTTCTATAAATTGTGCAAAAGATACCAGAAAAGAAATAATCATAAGCAAATTATAATGACAATGTCTTGACCAAGAGTCAGAGCTTGAATTGTAGAAACACTGTTCATTATCTGAATAGGAAAAGCTCTATCTGCAACTTTGGGCATGTCTAGATGTCTGGTTATTAATTCTTCTCCAAGGTGAGGACAATAGAATTTATAATATGCTGCTTAAGGACTCAGACTCTCCTGGCAACCCCAGAGGTCAGTTTCTTTGCTGATGGTTTGCAGCTGGCCTATGTCTCAATTAATTTATGGAGGTGACTGAGTGGCAACCCAGCGAGGTCAATGCCACTGAAAGAAGAATTTATTACTTGTAGTTCTCAAGAGGAGCGAGCATGCCATGCTATGCAGGGCCACATGGGGAAGCACCGGCTTTGATCATGAAGCAGAAGGAACAAGGAGGAAAGCATGGCCTAGACCTTTATTACTGTGTTTACTATGGGAAAGGTAAAACAGGGCAGGGCAGGGAAAGGGCATAGGATTGACTAGTGTGAATGATGTCTACAGGTTCTGGGCTATAGCGATGGTCTCTAGTAGTCTGGTACCTGGCCCTGGGTTGATTTGGGGTTGGGGAACCACTGGCTTGGTGTGTGTAAATTAGGTCAAGAAGGTGGTTGAGGGTCTAGACTTGGGATTAGTTGGTTTGCATACGAAAGGCACGTTCACAGGCGAATTGTTACCTTGGGAATTAGCTAGCCCTGGGAGGGGCAGTCTCTCCCCAGCCTGCTAGACTCCTCCAAGATATCAAAGCATCATAAAATGTAGAGAATAAAAAACATGATTAATACAGTCTAACCAGCTTGAAAAGACTATGTTGATCAGGTGGTCAGGGAGGCATAAACGCATGTTCTGAAAGTTTTCCTTTGAGCTCACCCAAAGCCAAAATTCCTGTCATAGATATTGACATAGATATTGTCTCAAGCTGGGTACAGTCTAGTCTGCTCCAGCCCAACCCCTGGGGTGCTTGCGTGTTGATGTCTGTTAGTTTTCCAGTGCTTTCCTGTATTCTTTCTTACTGCACCATATCCGTTACCTTTAAATAAAAGCCTTATGCAAATGCATTTTGTGGAGTCTGCTGGGTCCTTTCAAAGATATGAAATAAAAAATTCTTTGCATGTTTGCACAGCATATTAAATAATGCATATGATAAGATGAGTTAACTTGTAAATATAGCAATAGAAAATATCCAAACTGAGGCTCAAATAAAAAAAACTAAAATATGAGAAAATGAAAGATCCTCAGTATCATGGGGGAAAAAAAATCAAGCAGTAAATAGAGTAATTGTGTAATTGGAGATCTAGAAGGAGAGAAGAAAAGGAAGATGCAGAAAACAGCAACAAAACAACTTGAATAATGGCTTAAATTTTTGTGAGTTTAATAAAAACAATAAACTAAAAACCCAGGAAGCTCATTGAAACTGAGACAGGACAAACAGCAAGGCACAGCATATTTGAATCGTGGAAAACCAGTGATAGAGAAATTCTGAAAAACACTTAGAGACGGATATATACAATCCTGGAGATAAAAGATAAGACGTTCTACAGACTTCTCCTCAGAAACAATGTAAGACAGAAGAAAACAGAATTGTATCTTTCAAGAGCAGAAACAAACATGCAAACCAAAAAACAGTTAACCTATAATTCTATATCCAGCCAAATAACCTGTGAAAAATGAGGTGAAAAAAATATATTCTGAAAGAAAAAGCTGAAAAAATTCATCAGCCAACTTGCACTATAAGAAATAATAAAGATAGTTCTTCAGGTGGAGGGAAAATGATACAGGTGGAAAATTGACTATACACAAAGGAATAAAGAGAAATGAATATGGTAAATATATGGGGAAAGATATAAATGACATTTTTAATTTTTGCTATTTGCAAATGATGGTTGACTAAAGAAAAATTAAAACACTCTATTAGGTGGTTTGTGATGTAGTTAGAAATAGCAACACAGAACAAGAGGAGAAAATGGAGGAATACACGGTAGAGCAATACTAAAATAGACTCTGTTAAGTTAAAGATTCATCTTGCAGATCCCTAGAAGAAAATCACTTTAAAAAATGAAAGAGACTTAGGTAATAATTAGCACTAAAATGGAATGCTAAAATTACTCAATTAATCCAAATATGTTAGGAAAGGAGAAAGAAAAAAAGAAAAAAACTAGATGGGGCGAATAGAATACAAATAGCAAGATGGTAAACTTAAACCCAAACCTAGAGATGATTAAATTAAATTTAAATGGTCTAAATGCCCCAAATAAAAGGCAAATTGTCAAACTGGATAAAAAACATGACCTAGCAACATGTTGTCCAGTGGAAACATGCATTAAATATAAATACATAGCTAGGTAAAAAGTAAAAATATGAAAAAAGCATCAGATGTTAAAAATGATCCTGAGAAGACTGGAGGGGCTATATTAACATCAGATCATGTATCCCTCAGGACAAAACATATTTCTAAAGAGGGATATTTACAATTAAAAAGGTGATAATTCATCAATAAGATAAAATGTACTTAAATATGTATGTACCTCTTAAGAGTTTAAAAACGTGTAAACCAATTACTGATAGAACAGAAAGGAGACATAGACATTTCCACAATTATAGTTGAAAATTGCAACTCCTGTCTCAACTAGACAGACTTTAAGTATACATGGAACATTAATCTATATAGACCATATGCTAGGTCATAAAATATCTCCATAAATTTCAAAGAATTAAAATCAAATAGTTTATACCTCTGATCACTAAAGAATTAGCCTAAATATCCATGTAATAATCAGTTAAATAATACTTATACACATCCCGTGGGCCAAAGAAGAAATCAAAATAGTAATTATGAAACATTTTGAATTGACTGGTATAAACAACTTATTAAGATTTGTTGGATTCATGCTAAAACAATGCTTCAAGGATATATATATTTTTTCATATTATTATATTCATAAAGGAGAAATATCTAAAATCAATAATCTAAGTTTTAACCTTAGAAAGGCAAGATAAAAAGAGCAAATCAAACACAAAGTATATAAAAGGAGAGAAATAATAAAAATAAGAGCAGAATATGAATAAAAATAGAGAAAACTTTTAAATCAAAGGATAGATTTTTGAAAATATTATTAAAATGGATAAATTTCTAGCTAGACCAACACTTCTCACCCAGGATCTTTGAAAGATTTAAGGCCTAATTTTTAAAGTATTTATTTTATGTAACTGCTCTCATATATTTATGATTTTACTAACTATATATTATGTTTGGGAGAAATACTCAAATAAATTTTGTATGCCTTGATTCTCTTACAAAACCATGTTTAAGACAGTTTGATTTAAATTAATGGCAAAAAAAGAGTGAAAAGTCACACTAGCAATATCAGGAAGGAATCATCCTACAGGTCCTGCAGACATAGTGAAAATTATGAACAACTTCTTGCTACTGACTTTTCTTAGAAGGAATGGACATGGGCATGTAAGTTGGTGTAGCCACTACGGATACAGTATGGCAGTTCCTCAAAAAATTAAAAATAGAACTATCCTATGATCCAGCAATTCCACTTCTGGGTATTTATCCTAAGGAAATGAAATCCCTATGTCGAAAAGATATCTGCACCCCCATGTTCATTGCAATATTATTTACAATAGCCAAGACATGGAAGCAACCCAAGTGTCCATCAATGGATGAATGGATAAAGAAAATGTGGTGTGTATATATATACATACAATGGAAATTATTCAGCCATAAAAAAGAAGGAAATCCTGCTATTATTTGTAACAACATAGATGGACCTTGAGGGCATTATGCTAAGCGACATAAGTCAGACAGAGAAAGACAAATACTGTATGATTTCACTTATATGTGGAATCTTAAAAAACAAACAAACAGAAAAAACCAAACACATGGAAACAACCACAATCTCATAAGCAGGGGCTGGTAAATAATGATATGTCCAGAAACTGCAGCCATTAAAATATAGAAATATCTCCTAGATACACTGTTTACTAAAAAAAGGAAAGTGCAGAACAATGTGAAACCATTTGTGTAAAATTTTTGAAATGGTATGTATGGTCCCCACTCCCTGCCCCACCCCGCACTGGACCCGTATATAAGAAACTGTTAACAGTTGCCACCTTTCGAGAGAGAGAGTGCAGATTTGGGAATAAGAGGGTAGGGTGGAACATTTTTGCTTGGCATTCCTTTCTGTATTGTTTAATTTTTAAAAACCATGTGCCTGTGTTATTTTTCACACGTATGTTTTTTATTTTTAAAAAATATAAGTTAAATGAAACAGTCAAAAACAAAAAAAAATTCACTTGTTTTATTTCTATAGGATCTTTTATGTTTAATTCTATAATATGTCTGAAATTTACTTGAGTAAAAGGTAAAGATCTAAGTTATTGTCTCCCAAGTTGTTAATTTTCTCAACACTATCTGTTCTCAATGCTTTTTTTTCTTTTTCTTTTTATTTTGTAAGGAAGATTAGCCCTGAGCTAACATCCGTCACCAATGTTCCTCTTTTTGCTGAGGAAAATTGGCCCTGAGCTAACATCCGTGCCCTCTTCCTCTGCTTTATATCGGACACCACCATAGCGTGGCTTGACAAACAGTGCTTCAGTGCACACCCGGGATCGGAACCCCAGGCCACCACAGGGGAGTGCATGCACTTAACCACTACGCCACGGGGCCAGCCCCTGATATTATCTTGAATGTATCATAAACCTACGTGTAAAAGCTAAAACTAGAAAAGTTTTAGAGAAGAACGTAAAGGAAAAGATTTATGGTCTTATGCAAAGCAAAGATTTCTCATTCAGGGCACAGAAAGCAATAACCAGTAAAGAAGAAAAGATAGCTAAATTGTACTTAATAAAAAAAAAAACTAATCCAAATTTAAAACTTTAATGGTATCTTCTAAACAGAATGGTAAAAATTAAATGACATTACTAAATGTTGAGAGGAAATGGAGGAACTGAAACTCCCATATATTGCTGGAGAGAATATAAAATGTTAGAACCATTTTGGAAAACAGTAGAGCAGGTTCTTATTCATTTAAATAACCCAGCAATTTCACTTCTACATATGTATCCAAGGCAAATGAAAGATTATGTTTATATAAACACTTCAATGTCAATGCTAACAGAAGCTTATTCATATAGTCCCAAATTGGAAATGCAACTAATGTCCATCAACAGATGACAGGATAAATGGACATTACATATAATAAATGTGTATCCATAACATGGAATACTACTCAGCAATAAAAAGGCATAAAGTACTAATGCACAAAACAACATAACTGAATCCCAAAAATCGTTTTGTTGAGTGAAAGAAGCCAGACACAAGGAGTACATTTTGTATAACTGTATTTATATGAAATTCTAGCACAGACAAAATTAATGTAACGTGACATAAAGATAAGCAGTCAGTTAGGACCAGTTGGGTGAAAATTATCTCTAAGGGAGCCTAAGGAAACTTTATTGAGTGATGAATATATTCTATATCTTAATTATGATGGTGGTTACATGAGTACATACATTTGTCAAACACAGCAAATTGTAAACTTAAAATGTTTGCATTTTACAGTGTGTCGATTATACTCAAATGAAATTGATATACAATTTATTAATTAAAGATGTCCCATATCTTTTAAGAAATTTGATACTATTTATAAAGTCGTAATACCACCTTCAAGACTATGATCAAGTGCAGAAAATCCCGGAAGATAAACTATAGATTTATCACTCATCTTAGCAGCAATGTAAATTGGCGTTTTTAAAATTTCCAAAGAATGTAGACGTGTGATTTTTGCCCAATAATAGATAGTTTTAGGTTCCTCTGGACACTTAGAAAACACAAGAGGCTATTTCAGCAGCTTCTCAGGAAAGCCTCCTATAGAATAGTGCTTATTGCCTTTTTTTGGTAGAAAAATAGTCACAGTGTCACAACAGCAGTTCTTACAATCCATTCAAGTTACCATCCCTTCAGAAGTTGCTATCCATTGCTTCATACTCCAGTGACTTGGTCTTATTTATTAACCAAGTTTTCTCTGAATCTGCTTCTTTATTTGTGCTTCTCTGCTACTCTTGTCTTCTAGTACGAAGGGCATCTTCTACATTTGCTTATACTTTTTGTTGTCCATATCTCACTTTTAAAATATCCCCAATACATGATTTGATTTCTTAAAAAATTATTATTTCATATGCTTATTATTGTTAACTCCTTATATATATTTATGTTTCAGTCCACAGATTGTAAGTCTCAATGTTGAGAGCTCTGTCTTCTTTATGATTTATGCATATACTAATGCATACATTTGATTTTATATATATGACACATAATAGATATAAATAAATGTCTCTCTCTGTAATGAGTAAGTTTAGAAGACAGTATAACCTATTCATGAAAACTCTCAATTTTTATGTAATCATTTGTATAATACTGAACTGATTTCACTTTTGAAATACTCATAAGGTTTAGCTTACTTTTTTCTTTAAGAACGACTAGTCATGCTAGATATATCCACACAAATACAGCCTCAGGCACACATAGATAAAACTCACATGCTCACATGATTAAAAATGTTATATAGGTATTATGTGTATATTATAAAAATGTTATATAGATAGATAATAGAAAAAAAAGTTTCCCAAATTAAAATAATACTTCAATGTCTTGTGAAAGAATTTTTCAGTTAAAATATCTTATATTTTTAATTAGAATGTAATTTTTAGCTTGGAAGGGACCAAAATCTTTTCCAAAATATCTTTTAACAAGATTTCCATTTATATTAGACATACAACATCACAGAAGCAAGTTGTGCTGTTCTTCCCACTTTCTGCAATTTTATTTCAATGTAAATTATTTTTTATTAGAATGTCTTATCTTTCTGGCCAGTTTCCATCAGCTCCTATGAGTTTTGATGATTCATAAGTTCTCTCCAATCCATGGAGGAAACAGACAGAAATTAAACATCAGGAGCAGGTTGAACCCCACATAAAGGCAACATCACTTTTAAGTGATAATTTATCACCACTTTTAACTTGAGATTACTTTTAAAAACTGACTCAGTAAACAAGTTATAATTCTTATGAGGAAGGTAAATATTGCTGTACTTTTAACACAAGTGGAAACTAAGGCTGAGAGTTTGAGTCTTCAAAAAAAATGAAATAAAATCTGATTCTCATGATCAGGTTTTTTTTTTTGTGAGGAAGATTAGCCGTGAGCTAACATCCATGCCCATCTTCCTCTACTTTATATGGGACGCCGCCACAGCATGGCCTGACAAGCGGCGCATTGGTGTGCGCCCGGGATCCGAACCTGCGAACCCTGGGCCACCAAAGTGGAGCGCGTGCACTTAAGCGCTGAGCCACCAGGCCGGCCCCTATGATCACTTTTATGTCATTGTATGATGTAAGACTTCAACCCCTTTTTTTAATACGCTGTTTATAATCTACATAACCTGTTTTTAGTCAGTGGTAGTAGTTGTATTAACAGACATCTCAAAGCTTATGTTCTTTCTGGATATGATTCACAGTCTCACAAATATTGGGTAAGTGGTAGAGCTTTAGATAAATGCAGTCTTTGATTCACTTTATGACAAATTCAACAAACATTTATTAGTCATAATATGTGTCAGACACTGTGGAAAGTGCTAGGGATAAAAAGATAAATATGGAACACTGTTTGCTCTCAAGGGCACAAAGTCAGGGATGAAAATAGTGATATAAGCAAATCCTTGGAATAAAATTTGGTATGTATTTTGCAATCTTTGCAAGTATTTCTAAAATAGAATATTGAAACAAATCACAAGTCATCAACTTGAATACATAAGGTATATTCTCAAAGAAGAAATGTTTTAATATGGATCATAAAATAGGAGTAGGTTTTTTCCAGATGGGAGCAGAGTGAGAATGCGAGGTTGGTGAGGAAAGTAGAGTATTTCAGGAGGCAGAACAGCAAGTGCCAAACTAGAAATATATCAGAGAGTTATAGGAACTTCAGAGTTTTCATCTTGATTGAGATGTAGGCTATATTTATGTAACAGAGGAAAATTAGGCCAAAGAGAAGTTTTGGAGTACATCTTATGATATTCTAATAAGCTCCTAAGCAGTGGGACTTACTGAGAACGTTAAACAAACCAACAGGTGAACCATGGTAATATTTATGCTTTAGCTCAATCTCTGTTGAAGATGGGATAATAGATTATAAGACTGTGGATACGGAGCAGGAGTGGAGCTTACTGTGGTTCAGGTGGGAGATGATGAAAATTTGACTTGTCACTGGTAATTAGGCAGGGGTTGATATTTGGAGCTACTAACCTAGTAAAATCAATAGGATTCAGTGACCTATGAGATGTGGTAGGAGAAGGGAGGGAGGTCTAGGGGGTCTCCTGAATTTGTGGCTTAAGTAAATAAATGGTTTATTAGACATGGAAATATAGGAGGAGAAGTTGAGAAGAAAGATTATAAGTTTGATTTTGGGCATGTTGACCTGGAATCTATACATTAAAAAGCATGTTGATAATGGCAGTTAGTGTTTGCTGGGCATTTGTAGATGACATGTTTAAACAGTTCACCGAATCTGAAAGTTTTAGAGTATTATCCCCATGTTTCATTTGTATAAAAATGTTACATTTTAATTAGGCAAATTATTTTTAGTTTGAATTGTTAGTGCTGTCTAATGTAGGTATTTAAATGATTATATTGACTCTGCCAAACAAGACTTTTATTGTGTCTATTGTTTTTATTGTTTAATGTTTCTTTTTGATATATTGTTATAGCAAACAAGTTTAGTGAAGGAAAACATGTTTGTTTTCAACAATTCAGAAATTACTTGGAGCTAAATTGTTCTGGGTTGGATTTGAAATGAAAGTACAATTTTAGAAAGCCTGATGCAAGGGAGAAAAAGAGCAATTTGTTTCCATTAAAGTCATAAATGCTAGTTTCTGAAATTTGATATTAGAACTATCTTCTCACCTTCTACCCAACAGGCAATTATACTGCATCTTGTGAATGCAAAAAAGTGCTGATTTCATTAAATTAAAATTTGACATTGAAAGGCTTTACAGGTAAATGCATTGCTGAATGCTACTATTTTAAAAAGCAGAACTAAAGAAAGAAGTTGCCAGCATCTAAAATGGCCATGCTTCCTTTGACCATAATATTAACACCTCATTGAGCTGACAAAATTAAGGAAAAGCTGAGTTCACTTCATTGCTACTGTTATTCAGCTGGATATGAGTTTCATTAAAATCATTATTGAAGAATTTTATTTATATAAATCATTGAAAAGTATGCTTTCTCCCCATGAACAATGTATCTCTCCCCACCCATCAACCACTGCAAGCCAAGAGCAACAGCCTTCTCTTGATCTATCTTCTAGAGGAAAAGTACAAGCCTATTTTCATACCAGATTCTTTTAAGATACAAAACTACATCAGTAATTTGTCTAAAATCCTCAGTGTCTTGTTTTCCTTATGATGCATCAAATATATAACATTGATGCTATATTAATACAGAAACAATCAATCATTTGGTTCAATAAAATAGTTTTAAATCTGAGACTCATATTTTGTATTACTAGAAAGTTATATCTGAGTAAATCAAAATGGCAAGATGAAAACTGCCTTGTGGTACCATCACAGGACAACGATTGTGACCAAGTTCCTTTAAGATTGATATCTGAGTAATACTCTATTTAGATATGTGTAGGACAGTCTAGTCATTGCAGGACACTTAACACTCACAGTTGAAATCAGTCTGCAGTAAGGAGACTGGCTTCCTTCTCCACAGCCATCCCTGAGGTGGTACGTATTCTTCCAATTAGAGTTAATCCGAAAAGTGGTTCCTTTCACTGCTTTGCCTTGATACTTTGACCTACCGTAAAAACATTGTAACTTGACCTGGAGTGTCTCTCATTTTTCAAAGATCTATTGTTTCTTCTTGACAAGTAAAACTGTTACTGTTCAGAAAACACCCACATTCCTCAGGTGAAATTAAATAATGGAATCTCTGCAGCGCTATTGCTGATCTCTGAGAAAGGACACAAATAAACTCATTCTTTCCTTTGACTAAAAAATATATAAACACATTTTAAACTACTTTCTTGGTTTTAAAAGCCAAAGTAACTTAACCTATGCTCATGTCAGTATGTGGTCATTATTTGTTTTCTTTCCCTTCCGTAAAAAGAGATCTACAGTTTCTCAAGAAATCAACAAGTAAATCCATAACCTGGAATAGGATCCATGAATTGCCTTAAATTTCTTTTTCTAACAATCACTCACACATTGTGCAAGCCATCCAGTCTTCTCTTTAACAAAAGCATGAGCAAGCACACAAAAGTGATACAGAAATCCACCAGTGAAAAAGTAAGTCCATTAGAGTTGAAAAGAGATCATCATTCATTTTCTAGCTTCTATGAGAATTTTCAAAATAGCAGAAGTTAAAGAGAAAAAAAACAAAGTCAAAATTCTAAGACAGTCCTTAGTGGTGAGTGGTGCTGTAAGGCAGTGTTTTCAGCCAAATGTAAATGTCAGTAAACAGAGAATAAATGAAAGATATATTTCTTTTCATAGAAAAGCAATCAGATGCAGCCAATTGTAAATTCTCTCATCACCTTCTCATTTTCTTTCTACATGTCCACAGAAATATATACTTGGGTACTTAGTCTCTATTTTTGCATGAATAAAAAATCCTTAGAGGCACCACTTTTTTTCACTAATATTTTACAGAAATTCAGTGAGGTGAACACGTCTCCCTCCAGTCTTCCTCTGTTTATATATTCATCTTTCTTAAATTAAGTAATTAATCCCCAGCAAGAAAGTATATCTTCTCAATTAACAAAGTTCATGAATACAAAACATTAAAAAATAATTTTTGTAAGAGGCATCACAGCTATTGACACCTATAGAAAAAAACTTTGCAAGTATACTGTTTGAGAAAGAATATAAATATTTAAGCTGTTAAACCAAGAAGGTAAGTAATAATTTTGAAGTATCTGTAATCCAAAACGAGGCCTTATCAATAGGAAAAGAACAATTAGCTTGTACAACCATCTTACTGAATATAGAATCTAATAAAATTCTTAATATGGGCAAGAGAAAGCCAAATATACTGTTGTGCAAACGTGTTGTATTTAGTATGGATACAGATATAGATACTTAAATCATATGAAAAATACTTAGATCAGAGTGGGGAAATTCAGAAAAAAGTTTTGACTTATGAGTCTGTGAAGAGGAATTGTTGGGAGGTGTTATACCTGATGCAATTTAGAAAGGTTTCACATTTGACCAATAAGGCCAATTCTAGTCAGACTGAAGAAGGACTGACCGAGAAGTCTCAGAGTGCGTGGCTTCTGGGGACAAAGGAGAGTGATCACAAAGTTTGTCATAGAATACAGGTTGTTTCATAGAGTAAACCAAAGGGGAAAAGTTTAGGGATATAAATCCAAATGGTGTCGACAATTAAATAAAATTTGAAAATTCTAATTAATTCTAGTGTTTCTGAAAGACAAAGGAATTAGGAAAAACAGTTTAAGCACGGTGGAAACCAACAGTTCTGATAAATTATGAAGATTGAGCCGAGTTTCTTCTTTGTGCCACAGGAGCTACTTCTATGTAGGAAGACTGGATCACCTGATAATGAAAAGTCCAATTCCAACCTTATAGTCTGTTATTGTTTTTGTTACATCGTTTAGGTGTGAATTATAAATTTCCATGACTCACAACTTATATAAATTTCACAGGGCAAGCTGAGTGGCACGAATAAGGATTTTTAGCTAGCACAATGTGGAGATTTTGTTTTCATTTAAGGTTGTTGTTAATGGAAGGTGGGCCGGCTGACTGGTACTATTTCAAATTTTTCATTTTTAAATATCCAATTACTTGAGATCATTTACTTTTTAAAAAATTTTCATTCAAGAGGCCGGCTCGGTGGTGTAGACGAGCGGTTAAGTGCGCGCGCTCCGCTTCTGCGGCAAGTGTTCACAGGTTCGGATCCCGGGCGTGCACGGACACACCTCTTGTCAGGCCATGCTGTGGCAGCATCCCATATAAAATAGAGGAAGATGGGCAAGGATGTTAGCTCAGGGCTATTCTTCCTCAGCAAAAAAGAGGAGGATTGGTGTCTGATGTTAGCTCAGGGCTGATCTTTCTCACACACACACACAAAAAAAATTTTCTTTCAAAATGTGCCCTAATTCATTTGAGCTGCATGAATAGCCCAGGGAAAATGATTCAGACTGTAAAGTACTGGAATGAGTTCAAAGTAGCATTGTAAAGGTTCTAGATGAATAAGGTTAAAGCCATGCAGGAGGCTGAGTTTAAGTACAGGCTGAAGTTAAGCCTAGAACGCCCAATAGGGTCATCCCCAGACAATAGGCTTGCACTGTGCAAATGGGACCTGTCATAAGCAGAAAAGGAGTCTGTCTCTCTCCGCCCCCCCTCCCCTCCCCCCATCCCCTCTCTCCCCTCTCTCTCTCTCCCCTCCCTCCCCAATCCATGATTTGCATTTGAGTAGTTGCTATGGCAGGGCTTTCTTAGTTAGGGGTGTCCTAATGGTGTGCTCCTCATGCAAGGGCGCTTGAAGGTAGGTGAGAGTCTGGGTGGGGGGTTGCTACCATAATGACCAAATAATACAAATTACTAAACTAAAATGTAAAAGTCAGACTTGCTGAATTTATACCAATCTCAGGGACTGCTTGACTTTGTTTTTAATCATTGACATTTTACTGGAAATCTTTTGTATGACTGAGTTACAGTTCAGCTCTAATACATTACAAGGGAACTTTCATTTGTTCATTCCTTTGTGGTTCTTCACGCTTGGAAAAGAATGGATGGGAAGCTTATCTTCTTTTGACCAGCATGGTGGCAGTGGTACTCAGTGGATGACATTGAGGGAAAAATAATCGTTATTGAAGAAGTTAGGACCAAGGGAGATAACTGACCCTTGTCCCAGAGATGTCCTTTGTAAGTGACAACAATAAAGACTTGAATACATTTAGGGAGATAGAATCACATTATAGTTTAGTGGTTTTGTATTTGAAAATTTAAAACTCTCTAAACTTATTTAGCAACTAAACACAGATTAACACCATATAAACATCAAATAGTACAATTTAGACATTACTTATACAAACATTATGTAAAGTGATCCTCAAAAAATATTTTTTGATAAGGCAAATGAACAAAACAGTACTCTTAGAGATGATCTGATATAGCTAGGCATTTAAGATCTTTTCTTTTCTCTTATACCACATCTCATATAGATTAAGTTTTCAAATAGAAAATCCTTGAGGGAGGAAACTTTTCTGAAAACCAAAACCAAAGAAAATCATTTTCTTGTTTTGTGTAGCTCTAAGCATATATTGCTCAATAAATATCAATGATGATGATCTCTTATGTATAGTTAACTAACAAGAAGTTATTTTTTCTTGCAGGTATTACCAGTTACGGTTCTTTGGTTTTTTATAGAGGGCACTTTTTTCTATTGATTTCTTATTTTCCTTTATTTGGTGATGTCATGAAAATGGAAAACCTGTGCTCATTTTAGCTTAGGTAGCATAAGAATATATGACTCAGTGTTAAATAGCTTGCAGAGGGGAGCAGCAAGAAGCCACTACAATGACGCATAAGTCGTTCTCATGTGACAATCTATTAAACACTCTGCAGGAGGGTAACGAACACTGCTAACAAAGTGAAAATTTGCAAAATAAAAATCCTTACTAAACAAGACAACAGGTCACAAAAGTATTAATAAACTGAATTAACAAAACCTTCTATAGATAATAAAGCCCGCTATTTCAATTTTATGGTCTTAATTCAAATTCCAGAAATTAGGCCAAGAGCACCAAACCAAGTTGATGTATTGAAAAGTCATTTTGTAAAGTTCATACTGAGACTGACAAATACTAATTTTTCAATGTAAAAAAAAAAAACAGTATGCTATAAAATGGAATTAATTTTCAATTAAAAAGGATATGCTATTTATAGCATACAGACATATTTTTTATTTTTTATTATTATTATTTTTTTATTTCTTTTTTGTGTGTGTGTGAGGAAGATCAGCCCTGAGCTAATATCCATGCCAATGCTCCTCTTTTTGCTGAGGAAGACTGGCCCTGAGCTAACGTCTATTGCCAATCCTCCTCCTTTTTTTTTCCCTTTTTCTCCCTACAGCCCCAGTAGATAGTTGTATGTCATAGTTGCACATCCTTCTAGTTGCTGTATGTGGGACGCCGCCTCAGCATGGCCCGACAAGTGGTGTGTCGGTGCGTGCCTGGGATCCCAACCCAGGGCCTCCAGTAGCGGAGCGGGCCCACTTAACCACTAAGCCACGGGGCCGGCCCCTATTTTTTATTTTTTTGTGAAATTTCTTTGTGAGGAAGATTGGCCCTGAGCTAACATCCATGCCAATCCTCCTCTTTTTGCTGAAGAAGACTGGCCATGGGCTAACATCTGCGCCCATCTTCCTCCACTTTATATGGGACACCGCCGCAGCATGGCCTGACAAGCGGTGCCGCAGTGCGGGCCTGGGATCCGAACCCGGGCCACCAACAGTGGCGCGCATGCACTTAACCACTATGCCACGGGGCTGGCCCCCAGATATATTTTTTTAAAGGAGGAGGTCTGTAGAAAAGTAGCAGAGAGAACTATTTGATTTTGGAATTTAGATAATCTCTTTTTGCCTTATATTAATAGTCTCTCCTTTTGCTAGGTTTTTTTTCAGGAAAGATATAGTGTTCGCTATTTGGTAAAATGTGCAAATTTCTCAACAATATTTATTTGCCCCTGTAAAGTGCAACTATATCTCTACATGGTAAACACTGCAATTGTCATAAAGGAGATACAATTGAAATATAAATTTTATTAAACACTGCAAAAAATGTATTTGGATTTTGTAAGATCTGTATTGAAATAATTTTATTGTTGTTAGCAGTATGGACTTGGATATGTTTATCCATTTCTGAAATATAGAGTGCAGAGAGTTCTTTCAGTAGGTAAAATAATTCATACGAGATGACTCCTAAAACATTTTTAATTATTTGACTAAAAATATACTGCACAGGGGCTGGCCCGGTGGCGTAGTGGTTAAGTTTGCACGCTCTGCTTCACCGGCCCGGGGTTCACAGGTTCAGATCCTGGGCATGGACTTATGCACTGCTTATCAAGCCATGCTGTGGCAGGTGTCCCACATAAAATAGAGGAAGATGGGCACAGATGTTAGCCTAGGGCCAGTCTTCCTCAGCAAAAAGAGGAGGATTGGCAACAGGTGTTAGCTCAGGGCTAATGTTCCTCACCAAAAAAAAATAGTGCACATTTGTTGAAATAATGCAGATAATAAAAACATAGATTAAAAAAAAAACAAGTAATCTCAAATTCTACCTATTAGAATTAAGTACTGATTTCATTTTGGCTTATCTTACTGCATTCTGTTACCTATGTCTATATTAATATGTTACTTTTTTAAAAATCAGGATAAATGTATATAGTATTTGATCCCACTTTTTCACCTAATGCTATTTCATATGTTTATTTCCATGTAATAGTTGCATAGTATTTCACTACATAGTTGTAGGGTTGTACCATTGTATTTTTAAAATCTGACCAACTGGAGAATGATATCTTTGGGTAGATTTTTTTTTCATCATAAATAATGGTAAAATAAAAATCCTTACATTAAATTGTGATAGTGATAGTGATACACATCTTGGTCGTAGTAATCAAGAACACAGATTATTTGGAGGTAAACTACCTGGATTCTAATTCTAGCTTTACTAGATAATTTGCTGGATGATCTTGGGTAAACTGTTTTCGGTCTCTTAGCTAATAGATACAAGGTTTTCTACTCGGTAAGGTGGAATTGATAACAATGCCTTCTTCATGGGCTTGTTACAAGGATTCAATAAGTTTATATTTACACAATATGTAGAACACTGCCCAGCATATAGTGAGTGATATGTGCTTCATAAATACATACACACACACACATATGCATGCATACACATATATACAGAACATTCTGTGTAAACCTTATCCTGTCAATCCTGGTAAAAATCTTGGCCCAAAGAATTTTTACATATTCAAATTTTTTGATGTATTTTATTAATCTCTCAAAATATTTAATTAATATTAATGCCCACCAGCACTATTTGAGAATGTACAGATTTCTGTACACATATCAACATGTGTTATTTTTATAAATATTTGCCTATTTGGTATTCTGAAAATAATGCCCCTTTTTTCACTTTCATTTCCCTGATTATGAACTAATTTACCATCGTATCATACATTCCTTTGACCTTTGAATTTATTCTCATGTTTTCTAGGTAGAAAAATAAAACATTTGTTAAAAAATTATTTTTTATTGTTTCCAATAATTTATCATTTTCAAAGTACTTTATCGGTTAAAATATTTAGACCAATATTAAAAATAGACTATATTTTTAAAAATTCATGGGGTCTGGCCCGGTGGTGCAAGTGGTTAAGTGCGCGCACTCCGCTGCAGTGGCCTGGGGTTCGCTGGTTCGGATCCTGGATGCGCACCAACGCACCGCTTATCAAGTTATGCTGTGGCGGCGTCCCATATAAAGTAGAGGAAGATGGTCATGGATGTTAGCCCAGGGCCAATCTTCCTCAGCAAAAAAAAAATTCAATGAAAATGCCTCTAGTTTCACAATTAAGGATAATGTTGTTTGACATGCTAACAAAATATCCTTCAATTATCCCATTTAGTACTTTTTTAAGAAGTTTTTATTAGATAGTTATAGAGTCACATGTACTTGCAAGAAATAATATGGAGAGATTTCATGTACATTACACCCAGTTTCCCACAATAGTAGCATTTTGCAGATTTATAGAATAATATCACAATTAGGATGCTGATTTTGACACAGTACACTGATCTTATTCATATATCCCAACTTTACTGGTAGTGATTTGTGTGTGTGTGTGGGTGTGTATGTATGTATATTTAATTATGTATTATTTTATCTCATGTGTGTCTTAGTGTATCCACCACTACAGTCAGGAAACTGAACGGTTCCATCACCATAAAGATTTCTATTGTGCTGCCATTTTAAAACCACAGCCACGTCCTTTCCAGACCCTCCCTGTCCAGCCTCTACAATCCACTAAACAGTTCCCCATGTCTAAAATTTTGTCAGGCCAAAAATGTCTTGTAACTGAAATCATATAGCATGTAAAATTTGGGGTTTAACTTTTTAAATCATAATTCTCTGAATGAATCTTCAAGTATCAAGAGTTCATATTTTTATTGCTAACTAGTAGCCCATGGTATGGATATATCACAGTTTGCTTAACCAATCACCTGTTGAAGGACTTCTGGGCTACTTCCAGTTTTTGCTATGAAAATAAAGCTGCTACAAACATTTGTGGACAGGTTTTTGTGTGAACATAAGTTTTCATTTCTCTGGGATAAATGTCCAGGAATATAATTGCTAGGTTGCAAGGTAGTTTCCTGTTGATGTTTATAAGGAAGTGCAAGACTGTTTTAAAGAGTGGCTGTATCATTGTAATGTAAGAGTGATTAAGTTTCTCTGCATCCTGAATATTAAATTTTGTTAAAATATTTTTTAATTTTTGAGATTTCTGTAATTTTTACAGTTGATAATTGAATGAATTTTATTCATTTTCCTCATGTTAAACAATCCTGCATTCTTGAGGTAAATCTTACTTGGTTTAATTATACATTGGGTTTTATTTCCTTCAATTGCTTATTTTCTAGTACAAATGAGCACAAGATTATAAATTTATCTATATCTTTTTTTTGGTGTAAATTTACTTTGGTAGGTTAGGCTACCAGTAAAGTTACCTTGTTTTTCTATGCACTTGAGTGGCTTCATAGCACAAAAACCATCTGTCTGTTCCTTGAACTCAAACTACTCATGAAGCTGTCTGGACAGTTGCTTTGGTAGAGACAATGTTTTACAATTTTGTGTAACATTTTTTTCAATTTCTTTGATAAATATTTATCTATTTCAGTTACTATTCTTTATTGTTTAATTGGATATATATCTAATCCATTTACTTACTATTCTTAATTTATTAAATTCAGTTATGTTATCCCAGAAAATAATAAATTTCACTGAGATTTGAACTATGCAAATAACTAAATCTTTAATTAATAAGAAATTTATATAAATACCAATGTAAGTGTATGCTATTAGATGAAAAATTTATGTTTGTCATTAGTGTATTTTTTGTGTGGAATTCATTTGCTCTTATTTGAATTTTGGTATCATATTCACAATTACTTTACCCTGTAATTTTTTTCTTGTCAAAGTTTAAAATGTCTAAAATAAATTAGAAGGCTAGCTATCTTTTTCTGTGGTCTGCAAAAATTTAAATTAAAATTAGAATTATCAGTTCCCTAAAACGTGTTGAAAACACAAGTGTGACTCCATCGAATTCTAATGTCTTTTTCAGCATCGATTATGGCAAATGATCTCTTCTTGGGTTTGTTTCCGTAATTTATATTTCGTTAGGAAATCAATAATTTTCTATAAGTTTTCAACTTTGTGTTCTAGAGTTACATGTAGAATTATTTTTTTCCACTTGCTTTTTCTTTAGTTATGTTTTCTATATGATTCACAATCTTGACTTTTCCTTGGACATGCTAAGAGTAATATATACATTATTAATTTTGATATTTCCAAATACACAGGTTTTAGATTATTAATTGATTTATGTATTTTTTATGTTAACTACATTTTTAATCTTTATTTTATATATATTTTTTATTTTTAAAGGTCTTTCATTTTATCATTTTTGAGTGATGTGTCATTTTTATAACCTACTTGTTGCATAAAGAAATTCTTATTTTCTCAGTATTTTCATAGTTTCATTATTTACTTTTAGATATTTGGTGATTCAGAATTTATCCACACATAAGATTTGTGGAAAGTATATTATTTCTTCACAGTTCTTCGAACTATGGAATCATCAATTGATAATCATTTTTCTCCTATCTGAGTAGGCATATTTATCATATATTTTATTCCCATATGTATTTTTTTATTTCTGGACTTTTAAATCTCTCCCAATTATCTCTCTACCTATCATTTGGCCAATAAACACTGTTTTAATTATTTAGGCTTTTAGACATGATTTAATACTTCTTAGTTATTTTTCATTGTTATTCATGTTTGTTTTCTATATAAATTCTAGAAAGTCTCAATTTAAAATTTCTCAGAGTTTTTAAAAACTGTTTCAAAATGATGGAGCTGACTTTTTTAAAAAATAAAAAAAATTGATAAACCTAGACTAAGAAAAATATGAGAGATGACTGAAACAAAATCAGAAATGAAAGAGAAGATGCTACAATTAATGATACAGAAATACAAAGGATCATAAGAGACGACTGTAAATGTTTATACTTCAACAAATTGGACAACCTGGAAGAAATGGATAAATTCCTAGAAACACTCCTTATAAAGACTGAATCATAAAGGAATAGAAAAGTTGAACAGAATGATAGTGAGTAAGGAGATTGAATCGATAATCAAAAACCTCCCAACAAAGAATAGCTCAGGACTAGACGGTTTCCCTGGTGAATTCTACCAAATATTTAAAGAACTAACACTTAAAGAAGAATTTAACTTCAAAAACTCTTCCAAAAAACAGAAGAGGAGGGAACACTCCCGAACTCATTTTATCAGGCCAGCATTACCCTGATACCAAAGCCAGATGAGGACACTACAAGGAAAGAAAACAAACCAATATCCTTGATGAACATAAATGCAAAAATTTTCAGCAAGATACTAGCAAACCACATTCAGCAACACATTAAAAGGATCATACACCGTGATCCAGTGGGATTCATCCCTTGGATGCAAGGATGGTACAACATATGCAAATCAATAAATATGATATGTTACGTTAATAGAATGAAAGATAAGAATCATATGATCATTTCAATAGATGCAAAAAAATTGACAAAATTTAACATCCTTTCATGATAAAAATTCTTAACAAATTGGATATAGAAGGAATGTGTGTTAACATGATAAAGGCCATGTATGACAAGCCCACAGCTAACATAATACTCAATGGAAAAAAGATTTAAAGCTTTTCTTCTAAGATCAGGAACAAGACAAGGATGCCCACTCTCACCACTTTTCTTCAACATAGTACTGGAAGTCCTCGCCAGAGCAACTAGGCAATAAAAAGATACAATCCCAAATTGGAAAGGAATAAGTAAAATTTTCTGTGTGCAGATGATATGATCTTGCATATAGACTGTCCTAAGGACTCCACCAAAACTGTTAGAACTAATAAAGGAATTCAGTAAAGTTGCAGGATACAAAATCAACATACAAAAATCACTTGTGTTTTCTACACCAACAGTGAAATATCTGGAAAAGAAGTAAAGAAAACAATTCCATTTATGAGAGCATCAAAAACAATAATATACTTAGGAATAAATTTAACCAAAGAGGTGAAAAATCTGTACACTGAATATTATAAAGAATTAATTAAAGAAATTGAAGAAGACATAAATAAATAGAAAGCTATCTCATGTTCATGGACTGGAAGCATTACTATTGTTAAAATGTCCATACTACCCAATACTATCTATAGATTCAATGCAATTCCTATCAATTCTAATGACATTTTTCACAGAAATAGGAAAAATAATTCTAAAATTTGTATGGAACCACAAAAGGCCCAGAATAGTCAAAGGGACCCTGAGAAAGAACAAAGCTGGAGGCATCACACTATTTGAAACTGTTACAAACGTACAGTAACCAATACAGTATAGTACTGTCATAAAAACAGACACATAGAGCAATAGAACACAAACGAGAGCCTAGAAATAAACCCATGCATATATGATCCACTAATATTTGACAAGAGAACCGAGAATACTTAATGAGGAAAAGATAGTTTCTTCAATAAATGATACTGGGAAAATTGGATATTCACATTCACAAGAATAAAATTAGACCCCTATCTTCACAACACTCACAAAAATTAACTCAAATTGGATTAAAGACTTAAATGTAAGACATAAAATGGTAAAGCACCTAGTAGAAAATATAGGGAAAAATCTCCTTGACCTTGTTCTTGACAATGATTTTTTTGGATACCACACCAAAAGTGCAAGCAACAAAAGCAAAAATAAACAAGCAGGACTATATCAAACTAAAAAGCTTCTGCACAGAAAAACAAATAACCAATAAAATGAAAAGATCACCCATGGAATGGGAGAAAATATTTGTAGACCATGTATCTGGTAAGAGGTAATATCCAAAATATATAAGAAACTCATTCAACTCAATGGCAAAAAAATAATCTGATTAAAAAATGGGAACGTGATCTGAATAGACATTTTCCCAAAGAAGACATACAAATGGCAAACAGGTACATAAAAAGATGCTTAACATTAGTAATCATCAGGAAAAAGCAAATCAAACCACAACGAGGTATAACGTCACACCTGTTAGAATGACTATCATCAAGAAGACAATAGATAACAAATGGTAGTGAGGATGTGGAGAAAAGGAAACCCTTGTGCTCTGTTAGGGTGGATGTAAACTGGTACAGACACTGTGGAAAATAGTATGGAGTTTCCTGAAAAATTAAAAATATGACTAACATATGATCCAGCAATGCCACTTCTGCGTATATACCCAAAGGAAATGGAATCACTATCTTGAAGAGATATCTGCACCCCATGTTCATTGTAGCATTATTTACAATAGCCAAGACATGGAAGCAACCTAAGTGTCCATAGATGGATGAATGGATAAAGAAAATATATATACACATACATGCACAGTGGAGTATTATTCAGCCTTAAAAAGAAATAAATGTTGTCATTTGCGACAACATGGGTGGACCTAGAAGGAGTTATGCTAAGTGAAATGTCAGACAGAGAAAAACAAATATGGTATGATCTCCCTTATATATGGAATCTAAAAAAGCCAAACTCATAGAAACAGAGACTAGAATGGTGGTTATCGGGGGATGTGGGTGGGAGCAAGGGGGAGATGTTGGTCAAAGAATACAAACTTCCAGCTATAAGATGAGTAAATTCTGGGAATCGAATATACAGCAGAGTGACTATAGTTAGCCATACTATATTAAATGCTTGAAAGTTGCTAATGTTCTCACCACAAAAAGAAAGGGTAGTTATATGAAGATATGGAGGTGTTAACTAACCTTATTGTGGTAATCATTTTTCATTATATATGTGTATCGTATCATCATATCTTAAACTTATGCAATGTTGTATGTCAATTATATCTCAATCAAGACGGGAAAAAATTAGAAAAATAAAAGTCAGAAATCTTTTGAAAAAAGAAGAAAAATAAATACTCCAGAAACATACAATTAGTTAGTTAATTTGATTGAAAGCTAAATTTACTTTCTTGACAGCCAAGGAAATAAGGAGACCATGACAAGTTTTACATTTTATTATATGATAAGGCAAAGCCAACACGGTTTTTGAAAAGAAACATTTTCCTGACACTAAAATCTATGTGGAATCCATTAAATTGATCCTCATACACCTTCAGAGATTTAAGATAAGAGAATGGGACTTGATTTTTTTTTTTTCAATCTGGCTTTTCATTTTCAGTGGAAAGGATAATGTACTTTTCTTAAGTACATTGGTAGGATAAATCGTATTAATAAATTTCCTGATACTGATTTATCCTGCTGTTGGCCATGGTGCCATTACTACATTATTCCTTTAGTGTGCTACTGAATTTGATTTGCTGATATTATATTTAGGATATTTGCAGTGATGTTCATACATAAAATCGATCTTATTTTTTTCTGTTTTTTGGATTTGTGGATTATAGATATTCTTGTATCATAATACTTTTTTCTTTTTATATCCTCTGGAATATTGTTAGTGGAATTCGAATGATCATTCTTCCCCAAAATTTGGTAGAAATCACCTGGTACATTTTTTATAGGTCTTTTGATAATTTCTATGCCTTGGCTCATCATAATTGAATTATGTACGTTTTCCAATTATTTGGCAATCAGCAAATTTCATTTTCCTAGAAAATTATCCATCTGTTCCATATTTCTAAATTGATTTTTGTGGAGTAGATGATTCTTTTAATTTCTTCTTTATCTGTAATTATTTTTATCTTAGTATTTCTTATTTGGTTTATAGGTTCCCTCTTCTTTATTGAGTGAGCTTATTATTACTTTAAATTTTTTTAAAAAAAATCCATATATATATAATCTACTATTTTACTTCATTCAAATGCATTAATGTTTGCTTTTATCTTTATTAAATCATTCTTCTTTTTATCTTTGCTCAAATAATACCTCTTCATAGAGAATCTTACCAACAAGCCTTATTGGTAATTCAGAAAGCAATTCTGTGGTTAGCATCTTCTCAGCACTTAATTCTTTATATTTTACCTGTTTGTTAATTTATTGCAGGAAATAAACCTAAATATCTCTTGGGAACACCTTTTGAAACATTAGAGTGAGGAATAAGCATCTATCTTGTTTCTGTCTTTATACATTTATGATTTTATTACGTTAGCTCTGTTTACTTTAGGGAACATACCTTCAATTAAATTTTCCTTTTTGGCTACCAGGTTCTTTTCTCCAAAATTTCCACTTTAAAGGCTCCTCTTCTTGTGTAATGAAAGAAAATCATTTTTTATCTCTGAGGATATTAATTAGAATTTTTTTTTTAAGACTTCATTTGGGGCTGGCCCAGTGGCGTAGTGGTTAAGTTCATGTGCTCCACTTCAGTGGCCCGGGCTTCACCCGTTCGGATCCTGGGCACGGACCTACTCACCACCCATCAAGCCATGCTGAGGCAGTGTCCCACATAGAAGAAATAAAAGGACTTACAACTAAGATATATAACTATGAACTGGGGTTTTGTGGAGAAATAAGAAAAAGAGGAAGATTGTCAACAGAGGTTAATGCAGAGCCAATCTTCCTCAAAAAAAAAAAAAAGACTGCATATTTAGATTCAGGGCAAAATTGACTGGAAGGTATACAGATTTCCCATACACCCCTCCCCCACTCATGCATAGCTTCCCCCATTATCAAGTTTGTTACAACTGATGAACCTGCATTAACACATTGACACATCATAATCACCCAAAGTTCATAGTTTAAATTATGGTTCACTGCATTCTATGGGTTTGGACAAATGTATAATAACAAGTATCTATCATTATGGCACACTGCAGAGTATTTTCACCACCCTAAAAATCCTCTGTGTTATGCCTATTTATCCCTTCCTCCACCCTACAACCCTGACAACCATTCATCTTTTTACCATCTCCATAGTTTTGCCTTTTCCAGAATGTCATATAGTTGGAATCACACAGTATGTACACCCTCAGGTGGGCACTTTTCACTTATCAATACACATTTAATATTCCTCTGTCTTTTCATGGCTTGATAGCTCATTTCATTTTAGCACTGGATAATATTCCATTGTCTGCATATACTACAGTTTACTCATTCACCTCCTGGAAGACATCTTGATTGTTTCCAAGTTTTGACAATTAAGAATAAAGCTGCTGGGGCCAGCCTCATGGCTTGGCGGTTAAGTGTGCACACCCTGCTACTGGCAGCCCAGGTTGGGATCCAGGTGCGCACAGATGCGCGCTTCTCTGGCCATGCTGAGGCCGCATCCCACATACAGCAACTAGAACGATGTGCAACTATGACATACAACTATCTACTGGGGCTTTGGGGGGAAAAAAAAAATGAGGAGGATTGGCAATAGATGTTAGCTCAGAGCCGGTCTTCCTCAGCAAAAAGAGGAGGATTGGCAGGGATGTTAACTCAGGGCTGATCTTCCTCACAAAAAAAAAGAATAAAGCTGCTATAAACCTGCATATGTATGTTTTTGTGTGGACGTAAGTTTTCACGTCCCTTGGGTAAACACCAAAGAGCATAACTGCTGGATCATATGGTGTAAAAAACCACCAAAATATCTCCCAAGTGGCTCTATTATAATTAGTATATTTTTCATTGATCTATTTCTCCCTGTATTGTCTTTTTTCTTTGGAATTGTATTTCCTACTGTCTCTCTCTCTCCTTCTCTCTCTACATATATATATATAATATTTTTTTTATATATGTAAATAAAATTACAGAAGATTTTCTGCAACTATATAATGATTCATGTTGGCCAGGTAGGAGAGAAGTAATAAAAATTTTATTGAACTCTGTGTATGAAGGAGCAGTATAATTTAACTAATAGATTTTACTCTAAGGTGATCTGGTTTTGCTCTTTTGTTTAGATAACCTCAACCCTCAATATCTACGGGTCTTTTCTTTTGGATTGATGTTTCTCTAGAAAGAAATTTTCCAATCTCCTAAATTGTGTGTTGAAATTTAACAATAAGCATTCTTAGAGCTGAGTGAAAGGTTGGGTCTGGGGTTTCAGTTTTCAGTTTATGGAATTTTATTCCATGCTCACAAGTTGAATAGAGTGCCCCATAATCTTAGGTTAGGTACCACAAAAGAAGAGCCTGAGGCAGGGATGTAGATGCTCATGACTTAGTGAGACAGGTTCTCTGCAAGAGAAACCTAAAATGGAATGAAGTAAGCTGAATAAGGAAGAGAAATAACTATGGTCTCAGATAAATTATAGCCTAGGCCTGATCCATAGGAGAGGAATAGGGGTGATCTGGGACATAAACCTCATCAAAGGCTGGTTCTATTCTTTTCTATCAGTAACACTTTGCCTTCCTTCTTTAGGATGGTGGTGGTAATAATATAACTTCCAGGCATCTCTGGGCAAACCAAGAGAAATTCTCCAGAAAAAGGTGCAGACATAAGCTGTCACCCACTGCCTCTGTGGGATGACAGCACTAGGACTAAGAAAAAGGGTCTGGTTGAGTGAGGTTCCCACATGACTTTGCCCTAATGTCCAAATTCTATTTGGTTCAGCATCTCCAGGGAGTAAGCTGGCTGGGTAAGGAATGTTCCAGAGTTGAAATTATGTCTCATACATTTTTAAACAAATAGTTCTACTTTTTTTGTACCAATGTGTGTTAAATGTAGCTATACTTTGTCAAGAATCCAGTGCCTCCAATTTCTTGGTTTTTTAGGATTCTGTGGTGTGATTCATCTTACGTGTGAAATTCCCCTGTTGCTGGCTTAGGGTTTGGTTCCCTTTGCTTTTCTAAGTTACTCATGGCTTATTTGATTTCCAATTATAAAAGCGTTGCTGTCATGCTCTATCTCTTTCCTTTGTTCTCGTATACTTTATGTGCTTATGCTCTTTTTATCCATTTTACTTTTAGAGTGGTTTCAGGGGAGAGAGGTTGTAAATGTGTGATTTAATCTGTTATATTTAAATAGAAGTCACAATGGTTTACTTCTGCAGAGTTTCCCCATTTCAGAAGAGTGCTCTAAGGAACGTGAAATAAGAATGATAAATATCAAGATAATACGTAATAACAATTAAAATGTACTGAGTGCTAAACACTATTTAAGAATTTTGCATGTATCATTTTATTTAATCCTGACAGCATCCCTAAATAGTAGATGTGATTATTCTGACGCAGCTATTACTATTATTGGATGATCCGTAAAGCAGAAATAATAGTACCAAGCATATAGGTTCTTGTAAAGATGAAGTACACAACCCATAATTTTAATTTTATGAATTTAATTCATAAAAGGATATAGAATAGTGCCTGGCATATAATATGTGTGTATGGTAGGCAGAATAATGCCCTTCTCCCAAAGATGTGTACATCCTAATGCTCCAGAAACTTGTAAATATTTTATGTTACCTGGCCAGGGGGAATTGAGATTGCAGATGGAATTAAGGTTGTTAGTCAGATGGTAAGTAGATTATCCTAGATTACCCAGGTAAACTCAATGCAATCACAAATGTTCTTTAACGTGTAAGACCGAGGTAGAGAGTCAGAGGAATGTGATGGGAAGTCAATTTGGAGGGATGTGATGTAAGGACTCAACCTGACATTCCTGCCTTAAAAGACCGAAGGAAACCACAGCCTGGAGCCCCTAGGAACTGGAAAAGGAAGGAAAGAGATTCTCTCCTAGAGCTTCCAGAAGCAACATAGCCATGCTGACAGTTTGATTTTCATCCAGTGAGACCCATTTCAGACTTTTGACCTCTAGAAGTTTAAGATAAATTTGTGTCGTTTCAAGCCACCATATTAGTGGTAATTTCTTGCAGCAGCGATAGGAAACAAATACAGTGCATAGTAAGTATTACTTTTTATAATTCCAATTTTAAAGATGAAGAAAATAAGCAAAAGAGATGTAACATTCCAAAGGTTATATTGTAAATTTTAGAGCCAGAATATAAATTCAGGTTGTCTGAGTTCCAAAATATCCTGTACTTCTAACTACTTTGCTAAAGTTTTAATGCTTGTTATACTATAGGTAAAAATCAAAAGAAAAACACAGCTCAGCTTTTCCTGCATAGCTTTTTAATTATCATTAATGATAGTGAAATAATTCATTCAGATATCAAATAAACAGTTTTAATTCTAAGTCAAAAAGAATTGCTAGTTAAATTCTAATCTCTACTTTTTAAGTCCATTTTTTGCAAATAAAATTTATGATAAAATAAATTATAGACTATGTATAGTATATTTGTGGATGTTTTATTGTACTCAAATAATAATTTTTTTATTATTTTATATACTTATCTTACTTCAGTACCAATAAGAATATTTACATTTTAATTCCTGATGTAGCTTACATATTGTTATATTCGTATACAAGTTCAGTAACTCTTCATAGTTGAGTTGAATAATTCAAATCAGCAGTTTTTTAGTCACAATTATATAAATACAAGTATGTACAGATTTTTACATTTCTAGTGTAATAGACTGCTCATAGTATACACTAAATAGGTGTAGAAAACCATACATATCATGTTTTTTTGTTTTTTAATGTGAAGAAGAGGAAATTTGAAGTTTCTATTAACATTCTGTGCTTCGAGGCAATTTAGTCAAGTATGACAAGATTATGCATTCTTAGAAAAAGGGATATTTCAGAGAAAAGAATGGGCTTAAATTAAGCATAGAAGAGTGCTTAGTGAATAGGTTCTAGGTAAAAATTATTGAATGAATAAAAGAATAATACCATGTGCTATGGACTGAATTGTGTCCCCCTAAAATTCACATGTTGAAGCCATATCCCAGTGTGATGGAGATGGCACCTTTGGGATTTGGATTTAGATGAGGTCCTGAGGGTGGGCCCCTAAAGGTGGGATTATTGCCCTTATAAGAGGAGGCACCAGCGAGCTTGCTCTCTTTCTCTCTGCCATGTGAGAACAAGTCAGGAAGAGAGTTCTCACCAAAACGCAACCACACTGGCATCCTTATCTTTCAGACTTCCAGCCTCCAGAACTGTGAGAAAGTAAATTTCTGTTGCATAAGCCACCCAGTCTATGGTATTTCATTATCGCAGCCTGATCTATGACACACAAACAACTTATGCATTAAGGGAGGGCATTTATATTTTTAGAATTATTTTATGTACCTAAATGAAGTACAGATAGTGTGAATTAGAAAAATTAAATTCAAAGTGCAAATTGTTAGTAATTGGATTTTATTATTGCTATAATAAAGATAACCCAATAGAATAATATAGACTATTTAGGAGTACGTTAAAATTATGTCTATATATATATATCTAAGGGACACACCATCAACATTTTAGAGCTAAATATTTGTTGTTAACCAAGCCTAAGTTATCTTTACATTTAGCACAGCGTTAAGAATGGATATAATTTAATCTGTTTTATGAACTCTCAAACAATTGTAGAAGATTCTGCATATTCTACTTTTTCACAGACAAAAAATAAATGTGAAAAACACTGAAAATAACAATTTGATAAGAAACCATGCATATTGAAATAACACAAGTACATACTCAAATTTAGTTAAAATGAATATTTTCTGTAATTAATTAAAATTCTTATATCTCACATAGTAAGATAATTACTTTCTGAACTAAGAGAAAAACAATTTCTAACTCAGCTATGTAGCCTGCTTGACTGTTTAACTGTGAAAGCTTCTATTATATTTCTATCTTTCTCAAAGGTCTTGGCAGGAAACCCCAATCTCTGTGAATTTCCTTCTAGCCAAATGTATTTTATTTATGACAAACATTAGTAGATAATAAAAGAATCAAATGATATTTTGCAGACTGGAAGACAGAAGTGAAGAAAGATCTTAACTTTTGTGTTAAGAGGACAATTACTAATACTTTTTTCTGTAGTACAAGATCTTAGGAAAAGAAATCATTTGAGAACAAAATGAAATATTTAATATGGTCACCTGTTGCAATATGCTACATCTATATTTTAGCCAAAATGAAAACGTGTAACTAATGTTCAAGGAAAAGATATATTTGAAAAGGGGGAAAGGACAATGTACTCTCATTAAATTAAATTTAAAATTTAAAAAATTCTCCTATATGAGGAATATATAATACTCACACATTTTTTTGAAAACATTCTAATTAAAAGTGAAATCCCTATATCTTTTATATTGTTGATTTTGATTTTTACCTTTTGTAGATTTTTTTACCTCTATAATTATTTTTTTCTAATTTGTATTTAATCCAAAAGATATTTGCTAAATAATTTACCTAATCATTTGATATTTTTCTCCATACTACTTTATTTTTCTTTTATACTGCTTTATAGAAATTGTCACCATGACTTGTAGCTCTCCCTAATCATCATTCAGATACAGTTAAGCTTCTGACTTTCCTGGAGGAAGAGACTACCTTTCTCTGAGTAAGTCAGATGTCTTGGCTCTCATAGTACCGTGTCAAACCTGCTTTTTATAATTATAAAAGTTGCAATTTTACATTAGTGTTTTTATATTAGTTTTATTTATTTATTTATTTTTTGGTGAGTTAGATCTGTTGCCAAGCCTCCTCTTTTTGCTGAGGAAGATTGTCCCTGAGCTAACTCTGTGCCAATCTTGCTCTACTTTGTATATGGGACACCGACACAGAATGGCTTGGTGAGCAGTGCCCAGGTCGGCATCCGGGATCCCAACCTGCGAACCCCAGGTTGCTGAAGCAGAGTGTGTGAATTTAATTACTATGCCACCAGGCCGGCCCCACATTACTGTTTTTTAAAATATTATTATGTATTTCTTTTACTAAATTCTAAGTTCTGTGAGAGTAGAAAAGATATCTGGTTTACTATCCTTAGGACTTTCCTAACGTGCTGAACACCTGGTAGGTACAACAGTCCATGTTTGTTAAATGGATGAATAAACTGGGCTAAGCTACCGTTTTATTTTGAAGGGAGGAATGGTTAATTTGAATTATAGAGTAAATAATAAATATAAAGAAAAAAATATTTTAAAACTCAGATAATAAGATTATGCTTTAAGCTTTCCAAGACCTGTATGTTAGTACAATGATGTTTTTATCAGGAAAGGTGTAGTTAGAATCAGCTGAAAAAAACTCATCACTAGTGTATTCTACTAAACGTTCAGGATTGTAAAATTAAAAAGAATTTACGAATATCTGAAGCAGATTAAACCGCATCTTAATTCAAGGATTGTTTATTTTATCCTTACATTATTTTCCTTACATTTTGTTTATGGCCTAGTTTTCATGTTCTATACTAAGCTAGAAGGACATTCATTTTAAAAAAAACCAAAAAACTCCTATCCATTGTTGTAGTATCTTCCTATCCTTTTTATTATTGTATTCAAATTGGAAGTATTTTCAGTGCTTAAAGATATTCAAACACTTCCAGTATCTCAGAAATCAAAGAGGTCAAAAAAATTTGACAGATAAGAATTAAGTATCCTTTGTCTCAGCTGTTAGTTTTGCTAATAATCTAAAGAGTAGAAATTATTTTAAAAAAGAAAAGCAGAAATGATCATTTTTTTATGATGGAGTGAAAATAAAATCCTGGAATTATAAAAATTGATTTTAAAAATAACCGAAGCCCAGGGGCCAGCCCAGTGGCATAGCAGTTAAGTTCACCCATTCTGGTTCAGCGAACCTAGGTTTGCTGATTTGGATCCTGGACCTGGACCTACTCACTGCTCATCAAGCCCATGCTGAGGCAGCCTCCCACACAGAAGAACTAGAAGGACCTACAACTAGGATATACAACTATGTACTAGGGCTTTGGGGAGAAAAAAGAAAAAGAGGAAGACTGGCAACAGATGTTAGCTCAGGGCCAATCGTAAAAAACAAACAAAAAAGCAACCAAAGCCCTAACCATACCGATTCCAACTATGTAAAGAAATGTTATACAGATTTAAAAATAAAATTTTTAATAAGATTTTTTAAAATTTAAATTAATCAGAAAAATCACAAATAATTTTCTCTCTCTTTGAATAAATGTAGATACTACATTAACTGTTGTTTTTTAATACATAAGATTGTAATCTTATTTTTTTCAGGAAAATCCTGAAGAATAAATATGTTCTTTGAATTTGAAACTTTGTCTTCAGATTTTAGACCAGATTTACAGTCTAGATTTTTCTATTGGATATACCAATAGAACAGATTTACAAAGCTGTGTTTAAAATTCCTTGATTTGGAAATGAGAGAATAAATGTATGATATCTTTATGATTATGATTTTCTATGTCTACTCTTGAGAACAATTCAACAAATTATGGACCACTATATAAACATTTTATCATACTTTGGGCAAAAAAATATAGAGCCTGAAGAATATTACAAACACATAACAGTCTCAACAGTGAAAATCTAAAAAGAGGTGTAAACTATGAAAATATCTGTAGCTTCTGGCAACAGAATCAGTCCATCTGACACATCTTTTGGTGGGTCAGCAGAGAGCCTGTGATGTCCATATGTAGTGAGAAGAGGGTGGGTCTCCTGGGTCGTATTCAGTTTTATTTATTTATTTTTAAACAGTTTATCGCAATATCACCAGTGAACTAAACTTTTAACATCAACATGCACAATAGAGTAAAAAATAACTGTTTGGTAGATTTCAGATAACAGTCTAGCAGTGAAGTGTTTTTCTTTATAACTCAGTAATGCTGGGCTGAATAAGTATAGAGAATGAATATAAAATCCCTTTGAGAAGCGTTTATTGCACCCTTAGGAAGTGCCAGGTCCTGTGATGGACACTTAGAACATCCAATCCTCTGCCCTACGGTCTTCTCAGTCTGATGGGGGAACTTCTGATAACAACACATTATAATAACACATTACAAATAGCAACACCAGGGGCCCAGCCCAGTGGCATAGTGGTTAAGTTCTTGTGCTCCGCTGCCACGGTCTGAGGTTCGTGGGTTTGGATCCGCGGTAGGGACCTATATACCACTTATCGAGCCATGCTGTGGCAGGCATCTCACATAAAATAGAGGAAGATGACCACAGATGTTAGCCCAGGGCCAATCTTCCTCAGCAAAAAGAGGAGGATTGACAATGGATGTTAGCTCAGGGCTAGTCTTCCTCACCAAAAATAACTAACTAACTAACAACACCAGGACATTATAAATACAATGTAAGATATTTTCACACAAAGTTGTGGGAGCATAGAGAAAAGGAATCTCATCCAGCTGAGACAAGAGAATAGTTTTTGGAAGGCTACAGGTTTTTTGTTTTGTTTAGAAGCAATAAGGCAAAAAGAATACCGTATAAAGGGGATAGTGTGCACAAACTATAGAGATGTGAAAAATGCTGGCACATTTTAATAAATACAAGTGGTTTGATGTGATAAGTCACAAAATATATGTGGGAGGACCAGCAGAAGATGATATAGAAATAAAAATTTAGGCAGAGGCTAAAATAGCAAGTGGCTTACTGATGCCCTCCTAAGGGCTTTAGGATTTATTCTCAAGGTGAGAGGTAGTCACTGATGGAATTCTAATAGGGAGATGACAATAGATGTATATTCTGGAAAGATAATCTGGTCACAGTTTTGAAGTGTATGGGAGAGGAGAGTGGTTTGGAAAAATTTAGGAAGTTACTGTATTAAACTTGGTGAGTCTGAAAAAACTAAAGAAAGGAAAATACAATGCAAGACAGAATCATCATTAAAAAAGGAATTCTGTAAACTGTAACTGATTAGATAAAAGAGATAATTGAAAGAATAGATATGAGAAATGACTTACATGGTAATAATATGTGCTAAGTACTTTATTTGGATTGTCTCCTTTATTCCTTAAAATATCTATAAAAGCACCATTATTATATTCTAATTTTGCATATGGGGAAAAAGACTCAGAATGCTTAACTAAATTGTCCAACTCATCCAATCAGTAAATCTTCAAATTCAGGTAATCCAACTTCAAACACCAGCCTGTTTACATCTCTATTATACCGAAAACATATTCAAGAATTTTGGTCAATGAGGTAGGGGAAAGTGTCGTTCATTAGAATAATGAATGTTTTTTTTTAAAGAATGGAAGTGAGAAGAAAGATAGTGAGATAATTTACAATTTGTTGAGTTTGAGAAGCCTTCAGAACATTTGATGAGATATGGATGATAGGAAATTCAATGAATATATCTGAAAAATAAGACAAAACAAGAAATCCTGCACTAAAATATAGATACCTTAATGACTTTTAAGAGAAATAATCTTCCTTGGAGAATTCATAGTAGAAGAGAAGATCATGGGTGAGATCTTGAGAAACAGAATAACATTAAAGAGATAAACTTCAGATAAGGCAACCACGCCTTTTACGGAAAGCTCTAATTGAAAGAAAACTCTTGAAGATACTTTTTCCATGTCATATAAATATATCCAATAATTGTATCTTACTAGCAATTCAAAGCAGATATATTTATTTTACCTTAATAGCAATTCAAAACAGATATATTTATTTTCTTCTATCGATGATTCTTTTAATATTTAAAGATAGCCATCCTATATTACTTAGGATTTTCCTTTACAGGAGATTCCCTCATTACTGTAATATGAATCCTGAAAATTAGCACCATTAGAAATACTTTTTGGATTAAACTCTTGACTCTAGAAAGCACCTGTTAAAACATCTGTTCCCGGGTAGAGAAGATTACATTTACCTTAGCTTGGATTTGTTTATTAGATTAACCTTATTGAGAAAATTCGAATCTCTAAGTAAAATCAACATAAAATAAGGCAGCTTTCACTACAGAGGCAGAGGATGACCCAGAGAATGGGCTATTCTCCGTGAAGGTTATCCTTTAGTGAGACATCGGAAGGCATAGAGTCGTCATGAACATTGTAGAGCAAATCATATAGATGAAAATTCAGAAAATGGAAAGGAGCTAAAAGCTTGTAGTGTTCTATGAAATTTTCCATTGTTGACCTTGTATACAAGTTAAAGTCAGTGTCAAGTAGGTTTGGAAAATATGTTTTTATCAAGTTGCATGGCACGTTTTTCATTGAATATTTAGTGTTGATGTAATTATTTTTAAATAGCATCTTTTGGTAAGATACAGAAGTGACACAAATTTGAGTGTTTAACTTCACATTTTTCCAAAATAGGGACACAGCCTGGTGGCTATTTAAATATTGAAAACTCTGAATTAAAAAAATTTATTTTTGTGAATGATAAATATGTTCCTGGCTATGACCCAAATTATAAAGCTTAAAGATATAAAACTACAAAATGGATTTCAGCAATTAGTCTGTTAGTACTGGTGTCAAATATAACATTAAAAAGAAGCAGTAACATTACCATAAAAGCTTTGACATATTTTTGATATTGGACAAAAACAATGTTCAAAAAAGGTAATTTATCATGATCAAAACCTTTACTTATTTTGCTCTTCTTTCTATACCTCAATAGTACTTTTCCCAAGTTGGTGCTATCAAAATATTCAATAAGTATGCGTGATAAGTTTAGAATCTTAAAACAATGCAGTAGTTATACTTTAAAAATTATGCTCAAGCAGTTATAGAAATTAAAGTGAAATTGTAGAGTCCAATTACAAAGACTCCTTTTGTGATGATAATTTTCTTGCAGAACAACTGCTGTCTAATGGCAGGGGTGGTATTTCCCATTGTATTGCTTCAGGATTAATTAAAATACTTGTTCTAGTGCATTACAAGTGGAAACCAAACATGCCACTGACGAATGTTGGTTGCACTGGTGAATATGATTATTGTTCTGTGGCTTTTTCATGGTCATAACTACGTAATTCACCTTTATTCTCATCAAGCCCTTCCAAACCCCACCAAAAAACCCAATTATATAATAAACCTGTATCAATAAGACAGGGATGAAGTATATTATCATGACTCGTGACTGTATTATAATAAAGTATTTCAGCAGTGTTGCTGAAAAAATTTATTATGACAATATATTTTATCTAAAATGCTCAAATATGATATGCTCACAAAAACAAAACTATATTTTGTCAGGTGGACTTATTCAAATCATCTATAATGTGAACCCAAGTTTCTTAGTTTTCTCAGCTCATTCGTGTTCTAAACATTTTTGCTTTAGGTTTGTAAATTATTCTCATTTTTCTGGACTTTTTTTTTTTTGCAATATCTAGTTTAATTTGACTGGAGCAGAATCGAACTCCTCATAATTTCCTCCCATTCGATTGTTCAGTTCTTCTTCTTCTCTCCCTAATTTTACTCCCCAGGTTTCAATCCTCGACTCTGTGCTCACCTTAGTCTCTATATTTTGTGGATGACCTCATCCGCACAAGTGGGTCCAACTACTGTATATGTTGATGTCTCCTAAATAGATCTCTCAAATCCAGAACTCAGTTGAGTTCCAAACCCTTATATCCAACTTCCTTCTAGATGTTTTTACACAGGTAATACAGTGACTGCAAAATTAACCTGTTCAGATTGAATTCATCGTCTTTTCCCTAGAGTACGTTTTCTTGTTTTTCATGATGTATGCAACATCTCCATGTTCTTCAAAGCCACTTAGACTCTACCTTTTGCTCCTTAGATCTAATCAGTTAATACGTCCCTCAGATTCTATCTCCTTAATCTCTTTTAAAATTCACCCCATCTCTTCATAGCTACTCTATGACCTTTGTTCAGACTTTTACCACATTTTCTTGGATTATGAAAATCCTTGCACACCTTCTTATCTCTCTATTAGAATTCTGTAAGATGAGGCCTGCCTTCTCCATGTGCTCCCTTCAGGTATAGGGTCACAGGTATAGGCAGTTGATTTGGCTATGTGATCTCAAGTGAAAAGAATGAAAAAGGGAAGGAAGAAAAGCCAAGGTACAGGTGAGTTAGCCAGCTGGTCACCACTATAGGAGTCTCTGAGAGCCTCAGAATTGTCTGCTGGAAAGATGGGAAAGGAGAACATTTATCCGCTGGTTTCTATCCTCTTTGATCAAGTGCTATTTTGTGAAATGTTTACTCTCTGGAGCTTCCAGGTTTATGCATGCATGAGTATTGAGTGCTTTGCCAGATGTCCAAAGGCATGGCTTCAGAAAGACCCTGGGGTAGAAAGCAAGTGATGCAGTGAAACTGAGGCAAGGTACTGTTCATTACACCTGTTCAAAGATTTTTACTGCAGCAGTGGCTGCAGGTGAGCTGAGAGGCAGGCACAAGCAGAGTCTAAGTGCTGTTTCCATGACATAAGTCTGATTATGCAGCGCCCATGCCTAAAAATCTGCATGGCTTCATAAAGATTAAGCTCCTTAGCATAGCACCCAAGAATTCTCTGGGAAGCTGTATATGCCCCTCAAATCTGAGTCAAGTTTCTTCTTAAGAGATCCTGTGCTTACTACAATATCTGGAATACACACATACAGGAGCTCCTCATTATCAAAGAATGCTTAGTACAGGAAAAAGATACTTAAAGTAAATCCATTTAAAACTGGAATCAAAATGTCATAGGAAATAGTGGCAATGGCAGTAGTGAGTCCTTCGGGGGGGTGTAGCTTGTAGAGAATTTGCTTTACAATAAAAACTAAGAAACAAAAATATAGCTTATTTCCTTGGATCTTTTCACAAGACAGCATATAGACAACTGTATTCTGATACTTAAATAACATTTTAAAAGTGTTATCTTTTTGCATAGAATTTCTCTGACAGCATTTTGTAATAGTGTGAAATTATATCCTTTATCACAATTTGAGTTTTACAAAAGGATCACAAAAAAAATGTCACTTTTATTAAAATACATATAGTTTTTATCAGTTTTCCCGAAGGGCTACCTTAAATATTGATTTCTAAAACCTTCTTTTTTCGAAATAATTAATATAGCACAACTTTTATCAATATTTCCTTCTTCATTTATTAACTGCTCAGCCTTTTAAGATCCTCGTTTGGCGACGGTTTGGTATGTGACTAGAATAGTCCACAAACATAATTTTGACATAATGAAAATGTGATTCTTTCGCGATATGCACTTTCACTTTCTAATTAATTTGCATTGTATTTGCATTGTATTGACTAATGTTTACAGAACACTATATAAGTGAACAGAGTATTTGATAAAGAACTTGAGGAGAGGAGCAGAGATTCTCAGTAATGTTAAGTGGCTGGGAAGGGAGAGGGAGGTATTGTGCTAGAGAATAAATTTATAAACTGTCAGTTCCTTGGTGATTATTTTCATGCTATAGCCAATTTTGTTTATCTCCTCAACCGTGGGGATTCAGGGAAGGAATGGATAATGAGAATACACTGTATATTTACTTTTCAAACTCTTATTGTTCTCATAGGAGCCTTCCTGTTCTATTAAAATTGCCAGTGTACTCCTCCTGCTCCCATTAGACTCTAAACTCTGTGAGGTTAGCTGACTTTTAATAAAAATAAACCAATAGCAATAATAGATAATTATTGAAGATAAGATTTACTTTTGGACAATAGTTTTGGTAAGAACTTTACTTGAATTATCTCGTTGACTTTCATGACAACCCTAGAAGACTCTGTACATTTGAGTTACTATTGTTATTCCATTTTACATATCAGAAAACTAAAGTACAAAAATATAAGTACAAAAAGAAAAGTTGTTTTTTCAAGCACATACATAAAGGTAATGGAGGTGGGAGTGAAATCTAGGTTGGGCATCAGAGTCCCTGTATTTCTCTTAAAATGGCAATAAAATAAGACCCAGAGTTGATTGCATGAAGTCCTCCCTTCATTTTTTTTTGTTAAGTATTTGTCACAGGTGATGCTGTTCTTTTTTTGAAATACACCAGGAGGCACAAAATGACGAGTTGTCTCTCTCTTCTTGATGTTAAGTTTGACCAATGTGTTTGAATATGGTCAGCTTGATTGTTCTCTTACAGTCTTCCGCCTAATGATTTGTGCAGCCATTAATGCCAGATCGATTATTCCACTAGAAATTGCAAAATGGTGAATTTCCAATTCTATCATTCTTTCTGCATTTATTGATAAAGTTCTGTTATAAAGAAAAAATTCCCACATCAACTACAAGAATAATAGGACAAATACTGAATTATTTTCCTTATTTAATGGGTTTTGTCTTTTTACGTACTCTTTTCCTCCATCTTTTTCTCTAATCCCTCATGGAAGAAAATATGAAGCTAAGACATTACCTCTTCAAGGAAGCTTTCTCTGACTCTCGCCTAAGCCCCATCTAGTACTCTTCCTTGATACTCCATTTTGTTCTCATCCTATATATGTTAAAATATAGCAGTAGCCTCTGAATGATAATTTTCCTCTTTGCCTCCCTTCCTACAAGATATACTCCCTGAAGACAGGGATAGTTTATCATATGCCCTTCTTCTTCTAGGTCTTAATATTCTGCTTTCTAAATGGTAGATGAAAGAAAGTTGGATGAAATAATGAAATTAGAAGGTAAAAACAAGATTATGCATTGTGAGTTCCACCAGTTCTTAATACCAAGGGTTTTCAAGTGTTGAGTGAAAGAACGGTTGAACGAATAATGAATTAATAAGATTAGGGGTAAATACACGATTACACAATCTGAGGAAATGCCAGAAGTCCTGGCCTTCAGGAGGACATAGAAATAAAAATGATTTGCTTGTATAAATGAACATCTGTCCTTAAAACATTTCAGCAGTGAAAGACATTTACCTCAGATTAAGGTTGTCAGTTCTCTGTAATGCTGTGAGGGTATAAAAGGAAATTTTATGATTACAGCAGTACTTGCCTAAATGATACAAAGTTGAATATTGTATGTCATCACACCTGGATCTAACCAGCTGAAGCTGATAAAAAACAAAACTCTGAGTTAACTCAGTACACCAGACTATTACTGGACATGTCTGGAGACATTTTACTGATCAATAAATCATGAAATTTGTTTTAATCAACTGAACACAGACCTGTGCGCCCATTTTGTCCTATCTCAATGCTAGTTTCCAATGTTTAATTAGCGTTACCACCTTGACTACCATGTCCCTTTCTGGCCACTTAAAAAAAAATCCTGCTTTTTCCCATCAATGAACTACTCGACGAATTTTTTCACTATTATTTATTTAGTAAAGGTGGCTTTGTATCTTTTTCTTGTGCTGTCTTTTTATTCTTGACATCAGAAATGTGATAGAAGCAATTCAGTGTGACTAACTTACTTGACGTAAACCATATTCTTAATTCTACTTCTCCATTATTTTTTTTTAAGACTCTATATATTGAGTCAGATCCTTGATTTTTCTAGTACTGAAATATATCTGAAGGTTGTGACTTACGCTTTGGTCAGTTCTCATTCTGTTTTTGTGTGAGTCCAGCTACAGGCCCATTGCATTGGATTGGCGTAAAGTTCAAAGCAGTAGACCAAAGCTTTTGCCTGATTTCTGAGGAATGCATAGAGTATAACATGGGTTTATGATCTCAAGGTCTGAAGTCAAACTGACTACTTTTGAATCCCAGTTCTGCTGCTGTCTACATAAGTGGGCAAGTTATTTAACCTCTCTATGTTTCAGTTAACTGATAGAGCTAATGTAAAAATTAAATAGGTTAATAGATGTTAAGCATTTATAATCATGCTGGGCACATAGTAAGCACTTAACAAAAGGATTAGCTATTGTTATTATCCTATTATATTAATGTACCTTAATAGATTCACCAATGCTATCACATTGCCTATTGGATAAGATCAGCCTCTCTTCATGAACTAACTGTTGAAGAGCAATGAGAAATGGAGATGGAGCATAGTACCTGGCACATCCTTAAGTATGCAATAAATATTTGAGGAAGCAAAGAATATAGATTAACCTGAGGAAATGCACAATTGTTCAGAGTTAGAATAATCTCAAAGAGATGATGGAAATGTGATGTTCCTTTCAAAGACTGAGGTCCTAAAGTTCATCTCAAAGAATATTTTGTACACATAACCGTTGCCAGTTAGTTTCTGTTATGGGGGGATTGATAGTAGTGTTAGGTTGTGACATAATGGATGATATAATTTAGTTTAAACAATAAATCTTTGGAGCATGGAAAATTAACACCCAAAGGATATTCCACGTTACTCTCATTAGCATTATATAAAGAAATATAACTTTACATATAACTAAAATAAACAGTAACTAATTTGCTTTTAAATTTCATAAATTCCCTAATATAAAACAAGGCAATGAACAAAAATAAATGTAAATAAAGTCTTCTATGTACTAAACATATATTATTTTTTAATTTTTTACAGATTTTTGTAAGCTTAAAATCTCTATTATAACTTCCATTTTAGAACAAAAGTAATAAAAATGCTGTTGCTGGCATGTTGAAACAACTTCACTACTGCCTAAGAAAGCTCTGTCCTAAGAAAGGCACTTGAAATCACCTGGTCTCATGCTTTCTTGTTTTCATAACAACTGTCCCTTCTATATTTAAAAATAAACTATTTTTTCTAGAGTTTTCCTTCTGCTTTGGATCAACTACTTTTCTAAACAAATCTCCTCATTTGTCTCCTCCTTTTCTAGTGGTGGTATATGATTATATGTCCGCCCCTGCTGTTTCTAATTTAATGACTCTGGTTGTCTTTACTAAATGACTTGGCAACTTTACTCTTTTGTTTAAATGGAGGCAGAATGTTTTACTATGTAATCACTGTGTGTTAAACAAAGTTTCCCTATCCTACATTTTGTGGATAAGACAAACATATATTTTCACAGTTGGATAATGAGAGGGAAGAAAGCATTACAATTTAAAACTCTATTCTATGACAGAAGAGAATAGGTTTTCACAATTCATCCAGAAAAAAAAAATACACACACAGCCACTAAAAACATAGGTTTTTTTCCTTCTATCTAATTTTTTGACTAGCTTTATCTATATCGACACCTGTAAAAAATACCAAATATCAAATGATGAAATTGTGTGCTTCAGTGACATATGATTCTTTTTTTCAAAATATCAATATATTCAAGTGTCACTGAATAAAATGCAATTAGGTTTTATTTAATTAAAGAGTTAAGGCACTCTCAATATTTACCCCTTATGGTTTGGACTGTAGAACCAGCGTGTTTTATAAAAAGGTTTAAGCTATAGATCCAATTAAATATAACATATATTACTAATTTCAAGGTTTTGATTTCCAACCAGAAATTAAAACACTACTTTTTTTTCTTACATACAACTTCTGTGCTTCCTATTTTCCTTGTGCTTCTTCCCCTTTGGGCCTGTTGCTGGTACCCATGTACATGCTGCATGGATGATTCTAGCCTATTATGAAGATTCCTTTTTATCCTATCCAGCTTTAGGGAACATTTAACCTTTGAATGCTTTTCTGGTAGAGCTGTAGGGAAAGGATTGGGTAGAACTGCTTCACTCAAGACAATATCTTTTCTGTTTTTTTCTTTACAATAAAGCAGCCTCCTTCTCTAGCAATTTTTTTTTTTTGGCTGTTTTTCTAAATAGCTTGAAATTTCACTTAATAAAAACAGATGAGACTGTTGCATAGATTTTTGTGAATTAATTTCATGGTTATTTCTTCATTAATTCTTTAAAAAATCCACAAAAAATGTAGTATTTTATTTAGGCTGACCCATTAACCCTTCTCACCAGTGGTCTTGAATGTATTTTGGCTCCATCGTAATGACTCAGATATGAAGGGGCAATAAAGTGCTGTATTGGTAGGATATGAATTTTGGATTCAATAGACCAGTTTTCTTGTTTTCTTTCTGCAAAATAGGAATACTATTGCCCCTGATTCTTTCATGAATTAAATCAGATAAAATATAAACTGATTTTTATAGTATGATATAGAAATCATAAAGGCTAATCCTAGTGAATACCATCAAAAGCAAGATGCATAGCCATAATTGGCAAAAACAACCACTACCCTAGAAGGTATGGCTGGCATGTTATGGTACTAAAATTATGTGACATTTCATACTGTATACAGTACACTTGCTGGTTTTACATTGCCGTAATCAGTCAAGGGCATAGACATTACCCTAGAACACATTGATCCATTTTTAGACTCTAAGGGGCTGGCCCAAGAGAACTTCCTCAATGAAAATGTGAAGTAGATATGCAAAATACCTTAAAGTTCTCTCATGAGGGCTCCAACTACATGGCTTAAAGTAAGACAGTGAAGACCTCTGATTCAAAATAGATGTTGGAGCACATGTTTAGTGGCCCTCTCAAAAAATGACAGTGAAAACAAGAAAAAAATTAAGAAAAAGGATGTGGGGAAGAAGAGGAGATGGCAGAGGAGGACAGGGAAGTGAAGGAGGAGAAGGAGAAAAACCCAGGAACTGATAATTACCTTGGCAGCTATGCTAGCCAACCCTGCCTCGCTGCCTTACAGCTCCTTTAGAGGGAAGACTATGACTTGACGTGTCCTGTTGATTTTCAGAATATCCAAATCCAGGGAAGATATCTACAGGGGAAACAAACCTGCACAACTATAGAGAAAAACAAAGCATTCCAACCTTTCATCCTCTAATACAGGCAAGGATAAGATGAACAAGGTCCAATATACGTGTAACCACAGTTCGAAGAGGACTGAATTGAGATCATGGGATGTAGGATCAAATCAAATCAATAACAGAAAACAATCTCCTTACTTGAATAAAGGCTTTGCTCTTTACTTTGAAAGACTCTGTGAAATACAAGTAACAAAAGTTGTAAAACATCATGTTCAGTTAAAATCTTAATGTTATAGAAAATCAAAAGAAAATCCTAAAAATTAATAGAGATAAAAAGGGGAAATATGACTCAGACACCATCAACACTAGATGCTAGAAGACCATAAGCAATGTTTATCAAGTTCTACTGAATGATTTGAACCTAGAATGTAGTGCCAGTCAAACTTTCTTTTAAGAATGAAGACAAAATAATAAAATTTCAGACTTGCAAGTATTACTAAAATGTGTTTTCCACTTATTCTTTCAAATTTAATCAGATATATCTTCTTGTAAATTATGCAAAGAATAGTAAAATTAGAAATACAAGCATTAGAAAGCAATAAAATGAAATTACAACAGGATATCAGGGAGTTTTGTGAAGAATGATCTCAGAAGAAAAAAATTATCTCATAAGCTTAATACACAACAATCTGGAAGTACAAATAAGTAATATATTAATGGAATGAGGGTACATGAGTCTTCTGATATTAAAATGTATATTTTGAAAAGGAAGTCAAAACTTTGAGGAAAAATGTCAATAAATAGGTCATGGTGATTGATAGTGCTGTTCAGGTCAATTGTATCCTTGTTGATATTCTTCCTATTTGATCTATCAATTACTGAAAGAAAGATGTTGAAGTCTTCATCCATAATAATTGGTTCATATATTTCTCCTTGAAGTTCTATCCATTATATCTTACAGATTTTGACACTCTGTTATTAGGTGCATACATGTTTAGGATTGTTATTCTCATTGGAGAATTTATGTCTTTATCATTTTGTAATGCCCCTCTTTATCCCTAAAAATTTTTCTTGGTCTGAGGTCTGCTTTGTCTGAAACTAATATAACTACTCTAGGTTATTTTTGATTAATGTTAGCAATGATAGAGCTTCTTTTATTCCTTTACTTTTAATCTATCTGAATCTTGACAATTAAAGTGGATTTTTTGTAGACAATAAACATTTGTCTTATTTTTTAATCCACTGTGACGATCAGTCTTTTTTTGGTGTATGCAGACCATTTTGTCTTCTCTTGTTTTCCTCCCTTCTCTGGTTTTAATTGAGCATTGTATTAGTTTTCTAGGGCTACCATAATAAAAAAACCTAATGCTGAGTTGTTTAAACAAGAGAAATTTATTTTCCCACAGTTCTGGAGGCTGGAAGTCCCAAGATTGAGATGTGAGCAGGTCTGGTTTCTCTTGAGGCCTCTCTCCTTGATTTGCAGATGGCCACCTTCTCACTGTCTTCACATGATCTTTCCTCTGTGCACATGCATCCCTGGTGCCTCTTTTTGTGTCCAAATTTTCTCTTCTTACAAGGACATGGGTCAGATTGGAAGAGGACCCATCCTAACAACAGCATCATTTTAGTGTAAACATCTCTTTAAAGGCCCTATCTCCAAATGTAGTTGCATTCTGAGTTACTGGGGTTTGGACTTCATCATATGAATTTTGAAGCAGACATAATTCAGCCCATAACAAGCATATTATATGTTCATATTTTCTCCTCTATCTTAGAAATAAATTATTCTTTTTTTCGTTTCATAATTGAGATTTTATTGATTGTTTTGAGAATCAGTGCACAGACATTTCAATCTGTACACAATTCTTAACATACATACCAAAAATCTAAAAAATCATGTAGTTGTGATTCTTTTCTAAATGGTTATTCCAGTGACTTTCCAGCTTAAAATTTGGAGGCAAATTTCCCTTAACAGGATATCAAGTACCAATATCTTCAAATGTTGACACCTGTTACATCATTAAGTCCCATTAATTCACAATTTAATATCATATACACTACATATCATAATTTTCAATCTTTCACAGCACATTAACAAAGTTACTAGGAAAACTGGACTACCACGACCAAAGATGTTATAGAGTGCACAAAATTCTGACAGGGAGAGGCAAGATCAAGGAGTGGTTTTCTTTAGGAAACACTTCTACCAAAAATAACATGGGAATAGAATTAATTAAAAATTTTCAAGACATATTAAATGCATGACTGACTCCAAATTGCCATTTAGTATGCTTTGTATTATAGGATATAAAAACTACCCCCATCTATGGAATGTTAAGCTGACACCCAAGACAATCAAAGCCTCCCGTATTTAATACCCCACTATTTTCTGGTTGTACCAAAAAATGAACAACCAGCAAATGATTTCACCTCTTAAAAAAAAGCATTTACACTTAAAAAATGGGATGAGGCGGGATTCCCTCCTTCTTAAAAATGTTTCTAGAGCTACTAAAAAACTGGCATTTACAAAATAGTTGATAAAAATATTCCTCTGGATTGTACAAGAAGGGAGACAGGGGCCACCGATAAGACATGGTATATGATATGAATCAGACTTGGCTTCTTTCTCTCCTGCTTCATCAGAGGCTGCACTCTCCTCGTTTTTAGTTTCTCCGTTTTCTGCAGGTAATTCTTTAGTCTCCTGGTTAGCCACTTCGGCCTGTTTTCCCTTTGCTCCCCTTTTCCCTTTTGTTTGCACTTTTTTGTCTGAAGAGTCATCGTTTCCCGCCGCCTTTCTGGCCTTCGCTTCCACTTTTGCAGGAGCGGGTTTCTCCCCCCCGGCCGCCCCCTCGGCGGAGCTCACCTTCCTCTTGGGCGTTGCAGTGGCGGGGCGGGCGCGTGCCGGGTGCCTGCGGGCCGCCGCGCGCCCAGAGCCTTCGCGAAGCTGTGCTGCCGCGGCCGCTCCTCCCGCCGCCCGAGCTGCTGGGACCCGCGGCGGGGCGGGGGGAGAACCGCATGGAACCGGATTCCAGAAATAAATTATTCTTTTAAAATATTTTAGTGGTTGCTCTGGAGTTTAAAATATATATTTCAAGTAATCGAAGTTCACCTTCAAATAATACTATACTGCTTCACTTGAGTTCATATAACTCATACCAAAGTTTCCCCAATTCCTCCCTCCCATCCCTTGTGACGTTGCTGTCATTCATTTCACTTATCCATATGCTATAATAACCTAGCACATTGTATTATTATTACTTTAAACAAACCATTAAATTTTAACAATAAGTAAAATAGACTTTATTTTACCTTCAATTGTTCCTTCTCTGATATTATTCCCTTCTTGATGTAAATCAAAGTTTCTGATTACGTGGTTTCCTTCTCCTTTAAAACATCTTTTATCATTGATTGCAGGGAAAATCTGCTGGTGAAAAATATCTCAGCTTTTGTTTCTCTGAGAAAGTCTTTATTTCTCCTTCAGTCTTGAAGAAAAATCTGATTGTAAATAGGATTGTAGGTCAATAGTTTTTTCAACACTTTCAATATTTCACTCCACTTGCTTCTTGCTTGAATGGTGTCTGGTAAGAAGTCTACTATAATTCTTATCTTTATTCATCTATAGGTGACCTTGTGTTTTACAATATACTTTTAGATACAACACCAAGGCACTATCCAGAAAGAAAAAAAAAGAAAAGTTGTACTTATTAAACATATTTAATACATATTGTCTATAAGTGACAATATGTATTAAAACTTCTGCTATGTGAAATACACTGTTAAGAGAATCCAAAGACAAGCCATAGAATAAGAGCAAGTTTTTGAAAAACATGCATTTAATACTTGTATCCACAATATACAAAGAACTCAAAACTCAACAATGCAAAAACAAACAACACAGGTGAAAAATGGGCAAAAAATCTGAACAAACATATCACCAAAGAAGATATTAGGTGGAAAGAAGCATATGAAAAGATACTCAACATTATTTATAATTAGAGAATCACAAATTAAAACAACACGACATACCAGTAGATTAGCTAATATTGAACAAACTGATAATACCAATTGCTGGTGAGAATGCAGAGTAACAGAAACTTTCATTCACTGCTAGTGGTAATTCCAAATGGTAAAGCCACTTTGAAAGACATTAAAGGCTTCTTACAAAGCTAAACATAGCCTTACCACGTGATCCAGTAATTGCTCTCCTATGTATTTATCCAAACATTTGAAGATGTATGTACCCATGAACATCTGTGCATGAATGTCAATATCGGCTTTATTCATAATTACCAAAAACTGGAAGCAGCCAATAAGTCCTTCAATAAGTCAATGGGTAAAAAAGTCTGGTACATCCATAAGATGAAATATTATTCATTGGTAAATATAAATGAGCTATTAAACTACACAAGACATGGATGAATCTCAAATGTATATTTATAAGTAAAAGAAGCCAGTCGGAAAAGGCTACATGCTGTTTGATCCCATTTATTTGACCCTCTGGTAATGGCAAAACTACAGAGATGGTGAAAAGATTAGTGGTTGCCAGCGGAAAGAGGTAAGGGTTAAACATGTGAAGCACAGCAGATTTTTTATGGTAATAAAATTATTCAGAACGATACTATAATGGTCTATAAGTGACAATATGTATTCTATAGGTTTTAGAAACCTATAGAATTTTAGAGCATAAAGAGTGAACCTTAATATAAGGAAATTTAAAAAATAATGAATTAGGATAGTGGGGTCTCCCAGTTTGGAATGAAGAAGGTGACAACAATCCAACTATTTGAAGTGTATGAAACAGACACACTGAAGAGAGTGGGGAAGAAGGTGCAAACTAGATAACTTTAGAAATAAGTGACATTTTAAAGTCTCTAGTTGATAAAGTTGTGTCACATAGTGTATTGGTTCTGATACTACTATTCATGTGCACCGGATGCATGTGAACTGGAAGTGAACAATTAATAAATGGATGGCAGATGGTGAGAGTCAGGTTTCTCAATGCTGGAGTGAAAGTTTACAGATAAGAAGTGAGAGGAGGCTAGAATGATCCATGCAATAATGAAATTGAGTTGGAGGTATCAGTAGGAAATCATGTTTAATTTAACATGGATACAGATGGTTACATATAGGAATATCTGTAGATGTGTATATATACACATGTTAGTATACACATATGTTTCCTTGCTCTGTCAGCTGAGAGGTCCTGAAAGCAGTAGCAACAAACACACCTAGAGTCCAGAGCTTGGTTTCTAATCAAGTTCTCCAATAAAAGGAACCGGGACTCCTTGGAGAAATGGCTAATTTAAGAACTGGAGCAGGAAATATACAAAATGAGCCTGGAGTAGTGCCAGAAAGTAAGATAGTATTCAAAAAAACAAAAACTCTTTGTTGATGTGGGTACATTAAAGGGATGAAGAAGCCAACTGAAAGAGCTCCCAATGCCAAAGCTGGGACAATCCGAGCAACAAAATGAATAAATTAGTGTTGGATTACAACCCAAAGTGTAAAATAAATATCCACGAATCCATATTGATATAAAAGATTGAATGAAGAAATAAATAAATGGGGCAAAAGAAACAAATCTCACGTGCAGAAGAATTCCAAAAAACTTATGTAGCTGTTCTGCCCTCAAGTTGGATAATATGAGTTCTCTGTGAAGTTTCGTGTCCTTGGTCAGAAAATTGGGTGGGGTGTTAGGTACAGAAGCAAACTTAGGCAAGCAGGTTCCTAAGGGCTCCCACATAAGGACAAGTTTCAAACTCTGACTTAACGGAAGGAACCTCCAGGGATCACTGAAAGCTCTTAGCTCTTAACTCCCCACAGAAACCAGTCCTAATATGAAATCGAGCATTTCAAATTTAAGAAAGATAGCTCATTCCAGTGTTTTTCAGGTAAATACTTTACAAATCCCTCCTCAAAAAAAAAAAAAAATGAATGTTTATTATAAATTTTACTAATGTCAGGACTTTGTAAACAAAATTTACAGATAAAACTAAAATATACCACACTCTTCATTGTAAATTCCATGTAGCCAATGGATACACATAGAAGAGTATCATTGATGCTTTTGTTGATTTTTGCAATATTCTTCTATCCATAACCAACCCATGGTTGCACTTGTTGAGTAAGTGTAGCTCTCATATGAATGTTTGCTGATATTTTTATTTGCGTTAACAAAAATGACAAAAGTGAAACAACAAAGGCATGTGTTGGAACTTCTTTCATTTGCCATTGCAGTGAATGCTACGTTTAATTGGATAGTTGTTTTTGAATACTAAAAGTATATTTCTTTTTGGCTATTCATAAAGTAATAACTGCAGACAATACACATTTATGTTTAGTCTACATTATTAACATTTTCCATCATTCCTTAGCTTGAACAATCAACAAAATAATAAATTGAAGTTTTAAATTTATGATATTTGCTTATTTCCATTGTTTAATACTCCCACCTTGGCTATCTTTCAATGCAGAACTGGGAAGATATGAGCAGTAGCACAGTTTAAATTGTGTAGCATTTAAACCATACTGATACAAAAGATGTAAATAATCTCAAAAACAGATAATAAAATATAGTACAATATGTAAGTGAGGAGTTTTGAGTATTTAATATTTTCTTTTTAATGTAATTTACTTAGTTGTAAGTTTACATGGTTGATTTTTAATAATGTTTGTGTTATAACTGCCACCTTTCAAATTTCCTGAAAAAAATAAAACAACTCACTCTTCAAGCTGGCTCTAGTGCACCACTGGCTCAATCAAGCAAGTGTGTGAGGCTATTTGATTTTTTAAAAATTTTTTGTTAGAGATTAGATCAATTTTATTATTTTATTCATTTTATTTCCAGAATCCAAGTCAACATATCTTAAGCATTCTGCTTAAGGTTCTCTCTGGACCACTGGAACATTGAGCATTCTCTTTACGTCTAACTTTATTGCCTTTTTCTGCCTCTAGCCTTATCATAATAAATCAGTAAAGAGTGATTGTTCAAATATCCTCAACCAATTCATAATTTGAATTCACCAACTAGTCCAGTCATCTTCCTGGACTAATATTTAGCTTAGTGTGGATAAAATACTGCTTTTATTTATTTATCTTTTACTGAGTAAAATTAATATAAGATAAAATTAACCATTAAGCATTTTACAGTGTATAATTTGGTGGTGTTTAGTACATTCACAACCTCCACTTCTATATCATTCCAAGATATTTTTATCACCGCACAAGGAAACCCTGTACCCGCTAAGTGGTCACTTCCCATTCCTCCCTCCCCCCAGCCACTGACAACCAATAGTCAGTTTTCTCTCTCTATCAATTTACCTATTCTGGATATTTTCTATAAATGAAACCACACAATATGTGAACTTTTGTGTCTGACTCTTTCTCTGATTTTAATGTTTTCAATGTTCATTGACATCATAGCATGTATCTGTAGTTCACTCCATTTTAGGACTGAATAATATTCCATCATATGACTATACAACATTTTGTTATCCTTTCATCTGTTGATGGATATTTGGGTTGTTTCCACTTTTTGGCTCTTGTAAATAGTGCAGCTATAAACATTTGTGTACAAGTATTTGTTCGAATACTTGTTTTCAATTCCCTTATATATAAACCTAGGAATGGAATTGTTGGATCATATGATAATTCTATGTTTAACTTTTTGAAAAAACTGCCCAACTGTTTTCTACAGTAGCTACACCATTTCACATTCTCAACAGCAAGGTACAGGAGTTCCAATTTCTCCACATTTTCACCAGCGCTTGTTGTTACATGCCATCAAGTCAGCTCTAACTCCTGGCAACCCTAAGAATGAGTTATGTCCACAACGTCCTGTCCTCAACAGCCTTACTCAGCTCCTGTAGACTCATGCCTGTGGCTTCCTTTATGGAGTCAATCCATCTCATATTTGGTCTTCATCTTTTCCTGCTGCCTCTACTTTTCACAACATTATTATCTTTTCCAAAGAATCCTGCCTTCTCATGATGTGCCCAAAGTTTTATCATTTTTGCCTCTACCAACAGTTCAGGCTTAATTTGCTCTAGGACCCACTTGTTTATCTTTCTGGCAGTCCAGGGCATCCATAGAGCTCTCTTTCAACACCATATTTCAAATGAATTCATTTTTTTCTCTCAGCCTTCTCCACTGTCCAGCTGTTGCACCCATTAATAGTAATTGGGAACACGAGGGTGTGGAAAATCTTGGCTTTAGACTCTAATGACACTTCCTTACACTTGATGATTTTTCCTAATTCTTTTGTTACTGCCCTTCCAAGTCTCAGTCTTCTCTTGATTTCTTGGCTGCAGTCTCCATTTAAATTGATGACTGAAGAAAGGTAAACAAAATTTAACAATCGAAGGTAAACAAAATTTAACAATCTCAATGTTTTCATTGTCTACAATAAAGTTGTGTAGTTCCTCTCTAGTCGTGATTTTTGTCTTCTTGATGTTCAAATGCAGTCCTGCTTTGGCACTTTCTTTCACTTTTTTTCTAAAGTCATTTCAAGTCATTGCTGCTTTCTGCCAGTAAGATAGTGTCATCTGCATATCTTAGATTGTTGATATTTCTTCCACCAATTTTCACTCCTCCTTCATCTGAGTCTAGCCCAGTTTTTCATATATGTTCTGCATACAGACTAAACAAATACGGAGATAAAATGCACCCTTGTCTGGCACCTTTGCCTAGAGGAAACCATTCTGTCTCTCCGTATTCTCTCCTGACAGTGGCTTCCTGTCCACAATACAGGTTACGCATCAGGACAATCAAGTGCTGAGGCACGCCCATTTCTTTCAGAGCAGCCCATAGCTTTTCATGATCCACATAGTCAAAGACTTTATTGTTGTCTATAAAACATGGACTAACCTTCTTCTGAAATTCTTTAGAGTGCTCCAGTAGCCAAGAATAATTGCAACAAGATCTCATGTGCTGCTCCCTTTTTGAAATTAGCTTGGACATCAGGCATTTCTTGCTCCATGTAAGGTAAAGCCTTTGGGGCAGCACCTTGAGCATCACTTTACTTGCATGGAAAATTAGAGCAGTGGCCCTATAGTTACTCTACTCCTCGCCATCTCCTTTGTTTTGTTTTGTTTTTAAATTATAGCCATCCTAGCCAGTGCGAAACGGTATCTCTTTGAGGTTTTGATTTGCATTTTCCTAATGACTAATGATGATGAGCATCTTTCATGTGGTTGTTGGTAATTTGTACATCTTCTTTGGGGTCCTATCTGTTCAAGTCCTTTGCCCATTTTTAATTGGGTTGTTTGTTTTGGTTGTTGAGTTGTAAGAGTTATTTTGGATATTAGACTTTTATCGGATATGATTTGCTAATATTTTCTCCCATTCTTTGGGTTGTCTTTTCCCTTTCTTAATATTGTCATTTGAAGCACAGCTAGAAGTGCAGCTACTGATTTTTTAATTGTTTGAGGAAGCTCTGTACTATTTTCCATAGTGGCTGCACCAATTTACATTCCCACCAATAGTGTACAAGAGTTCCCTTTTCTCCACATCCTCACCAACATTTGTTATCTCTTTTATTCTATTTTATTATTTTTATGTTTTTATTGAGATGACATTGGCTTATAACATTATATAAATTTTATGTGCACATCATTGTATTTCAACTTCTATGTAGACTATATCATGTTCATCACCAAAAGTCTAGTTTCCATCTGTCACTGTACAAAAGTCCCCCTTTACCTCTTTTGCTCTCCCCTCACTGCCTTCCCCTCTGGTAACCACCAAACTGTTGTTTTTTGGATAATAGTCATTCTAACAGATGTGAGGTGATACCTCATTGTGGTTTTGATTTGCATTTTCCCAATGATTAGTGATGTTGAGCACCTTTTCATGTACCTGTTGACCGTTTGTATGTCTTCTTTGGAAAAGTGTCTATTCAGGTCCTCTGCCCATTTTTTAATCAGATTATTTGTTTTGTGCTATTGAGTTGTATGAGTTGCTTATATATTTTGGATATTTACACCTTATCAGATATGTGATTTGCAAATATTTTTTCCTATTCGCTAGGTTGCCTTTCCATCTCATTAGTTGCTTTTGGGGAGGGACTAGTGGGATTCCTGACTCCGCCCATTTCATCACTCTTAAAATGCTACTTTTAGAACAGTCCTGTAATCTAATTTCTGAGTTTGCATTTCCACTTATTTGTCTCCTCTCTCTCTCTTTCTCTGTCTCTGTCTCTCTCTTTCAGTGAAGGACTTAGGAAGCAGAGAAGAACACGTTATTTTAGTCTGTTTACAAAGAAACTCTTCAAAAGTCAAAATGCAAAACAGTTGGGAAAGGAAAGTTTGATAGCTATATTTATATCCCGAGGAATATGACCTAGCCACAAATAAATGCACAGATAAGCTGGATGCAAGGATACAAGCAGAAGGGAGAAAGTAAATTACCTCTAAAATTATTCAACACTCTGTAATGTAACTTCAGTCTTCTTTCCTTGCAAACGACAATATAAGATAGTTAATTTTTTGAAGCAAACAAATCACCTTAATTGAACACAGTTTTCATTTTAAAACAAGTTGTAGAGCTTAAGGCTGAAGTCCTCCAGAGAAAACAGCCCTGTGATTTATATCAGCACTGCTCAAACTCAAAGCAATTTGTGAGGTTGCATATGAATAATGCAGGGTGAGAACAGCACAGGAGGAAACCATTGAAAGAAAGTAAATGAAGTCCCTTTAAAATGGAATATATAGGAAACTATTTAATTTGAATTATTCACCAACACTAGTGATATTACAGGAATAACCATAGATCAGCGAATATTTCAATTTTTAAGACAGGGTCATGCTGTTCCTTTTATATATTCAAAAAAAAAAAAAAAAATCCCAGAGACCAGAAATGGAAAAGAGAATGAGAAGTGCATTACAGCCTATGAATATGCACGAATGTGCTGGAGTTCATCTGAAAAGAAGGCAAGAGTGGCCTGTTGAACTCTGTAACACATAGCTATAGCTGTTGACTCAAGATCCGCAGAGGTGGCTTCTGCCAGCCTGAGAGAATGTCAAATGATCAGCAGAAAGTGCACCTCTTAGATGTGTGTTAACTATTGCTGACTCTAATGATAAGCTGTACGTTTTGGAGAAATTCCAACCACCTGAATCATCTGTTGGTTCATTTACATATGGAAAAAGAATGCATGTTGTTTCTTTTTTCTTTTATGTAATCCTAAATGCTATAGCGTCGAGTAGTTTCATATATAATTATTTCAAGAGAGTCAAAAGAAAGTTAAAAGGGTAGATTGTTCAGTAATGTGATAATAACTACACAATTAAAATACCATGTAAAGCATTAGATATTTATTCCACTAAAATCAAATACAAAACCTTATCGATTTTCATATCAATTAATCCTGTTTAATGTTGTATGTTATTTTTAGCCTTAGCAGTTCCTTAGTTATATACCTACTATGTGTATTAAGACTGCTTTAGAATCACAGAGTTGAAAAGCCATCTTGTCTATAGAAGTTTGAAATCAATAGTCATTTGTAGTTAATAGTGTAAGAATTCTAAATGATCTGGGAAAACAACCAGCTGACCAATATTAAACTAGATGACTAGGCTCAATATTTGTGTGGAATATATCTAACTAGAACTCAAGTAACCATGGCTAAAATCATTTAACTCGAAGAGATGCTAGACTATGTTTTGTAAGGAGGTATGGACACAACCTCAAACCATTCAGTTTATCCAAATACTTCTGGAAATCAATTACTGCTGAGAGACCATAATGTCACGTAGTTGGAAAAATACAATTGTAAAAATATATACGTATATCCTTTTGAGCAATATTATAGAGAATAACATGAATTTGTATAATGCAAGATAAATGATAGAGACAAATAAAAATTATTCAACAATTTCAACTAGATGGTGCCTTAATATTCAGGCCAAACCAATATTTGATTTCAGATTCTGGTGAACACTAATGATCAATAAAAATAAACGTAGTTCTTTCACTCTGAATGTACAAGTCCAGTCTGTTAGGATAACTAATTTGATTTGGCTGCTTTTAGCATCAACTTTGATTTCAGGCATGCCTTATGATTGGCTAATGTTTCCTCATGTTCATATTTTAAGATCTCTATGTATGTCATGGTACACCCTGCAAATTCTCTAGAAACTGTATTTTGTTTACCTGGACCTGGACACTTAGAGGTGGCAGGGCTAGGGGTAGGGTGTTGGGGGGAATTTATAGAGACTAAAGGACTTTTTTTTTTTTTTTTGTGAGGAAGATTAGCCTTGAACTAACATCTGTTGCCAATCCTCTTTTTGCTGAGGAAGATTGGCCCTGGGCTAACATCCATGCCCATCTTCCTCTATATGGGCCGCCACCACAACATGGCTTGACAAGCAGTGTGTCAGTCCGTGCTGGGAATCCAAACTTGCAAATCCCAGGCCAACTGCAGAAGCAGAGCATGCAAACAATCACTACACCACTGGGCTGGCCCCTAAAAGACACTTTAAAAGGATTTCAGAGCTTAGAATGCTTTCTAATGATTCAAGAGAATCCTGGATTCTTTTAGACCCAGTTACAAAGAACTTCTCAGATGTTACCAAAGTTCTTTATGTACCCAGTTTCTCTGCAAGTAACTCAGTGCTCTGATAATTCCCATTAATGTGAATGCCTCACATCTTTCTTTGTTCAGTAATAACTCCTGAACAGGACATCTGTGAGATATGGAGAAGGCTACAGAGAAGTGATATTTTTACTCAATTTCCATCAGTTATTAGCATTCAAGCAAAGCTCTGGTAAGTCAATTGGCTTTAGTATAGCTGTTTAGCTTGGCAATTCCCAACAGTTCTATCTCCAATTTTGTTGAGGTGCAAGGAATCATGTTTACTGATAAAAATCTGAGAGTATATTTATAAACATTTTTTCCTACTTAGGAATAAAATGAGGAAGAGAGATTTTTAAAATAGGTAAGAGTCTTCATATATGGTAGGATATATAATAAAAGCATAATCTTTAGTACGTATTGTATGGAGAAGACATCTTTAATACAAAATATTATATATTAGAGTGCCAATTAAATTTATGAAATCACCTTCAAATAATATATAATCTATGATATTTGGATATGCCATAAAAATTAAAATCACAGGCACCAGAGGCAGATTGCCTGGGTTTAAATTCCAACTCAACAACATGTTAGCTTTATGATCCTGTGAAAATCACTGAAGATCTGTAAAGTGTGATAAGCGTCATACTTAACCTTGGGGTTGCTGTTGAGATGAAATAAATGATCAGAGGTTATCACTGTGCGCAGAACAAAATAAGCACTCAAGAAATGTTAAAGTTGTCATTAGCTTCTGATATTTCTGGCATTGAAAATATGTGGTAATATTTTAAATTAAATTTTCAACAAGAATATTGATTTCCTAAATATTCTGTTGGAGATTATCAAAAAGTGTACCCATGTTGTAATCAACCTTCTTTGTTTTATTGATTGCAACCATGCTTTCTACATCAGTCAACAATGGCCTCAATAATGTTTCATGTCATAATTCCTCAAAAATGAGTGACGTAAAACGTCTGTCATTTGTTCTCTCTCACGTATCTGCAGTTCACCTGTGCATCAGCTCATCATGGCTGGATTCAGCAGGGCAGCCCTGCTTTATGCTGGGGGTCAACTGGCCTTGGCTCCTCACTGTGAGTGGGCCTCAGGTCTGCTCTATGTGAGTACATTCTGAGGCCCAAGATGAAGGGGGCACTTTTCTCATGGCCAAGACAGAGCCACAAGTGCACCACTGCACAAGCACAGTTCAAACTTTTGTTTGCATCACATTTGTAATAACCTCGCCAAGCCCAACATAACGGGGGAGGGAACGACACTTCTATGATGGTGAGGAGGGCAGTGAATATCTTTGAACAATGTTCTAAACTACTATAGTCTCTTAATTTGAAAACTACATGATGGATCCATAAAAAATTGAATCTTTAAAAAATGTGTTCATAGCTAATAATATGATTAAATATTTATGATCCCTAATTTTTTTTACAATCATCATCTCATAAATGTTCACATCAGTCTTTTCAGGCAAGTGAGATTAAATTGTGTGTATTTTCTCCACAATATTTGGTAAATATTAGGACAGAAAACAGGATCTATATTAGTCTGTTCAGGCTGCCATAACAAAATACTACAGACTAGGTGGCTTAAACAACAAAGATTTATTTTCTCACAGTTCTGGAGGCTGGAAGTCTGAGATCAAGGGGTTAGCAGGATTGGTTTCTTCCGAGGCCAATCTCCTGGACTTGCTGATATCCACTTTCTTGCTGTGTCTTCACATGGTCATCCCTCTGTGTGCACATGTAACTGGTGTCTGTGTGTGCGTTCAAATTGCCTCTTCTTATAAAGATACTGGTCATATTGGATTAGAGCCCACCCTAAAAACAAACAAACAAAAACCTTTATTTTAACTTAATTACCTCTTTAAAGATCCTATCTCCAAATATGGTTACATTCTGAGTGGGGCTTAGGACTTTATTCAACACATGAATTTGGGGGGACACAATTCAGCCCTGATAGGATTTAACAAATAGATTTTAGATGTCAGGAAACTTAAAAGGCTGATCCTTTTTGTTTAATAGTAAACAAATTGAGACTAAGACAAAGGTATATATCCCAAGTGTCAGAGCAGTAAAGAATGAGAAGAGCTATGATGGTGTTGAGATTGGGATTCGAAACTGTTCTAGTCAAAATTCTATCACTAATTAGCAGATTTGTGCTAACTCATGTAATGATGATCAGATTTGTCAAAGAATAAGTGAATGTCATTAAGAGTGATTTTGAAAAATTTTAGGGTTCTTTTTTATTTGAGCACAGATATTTGTGTCTATTTTCTATTGGAAGAAGGTCTTAATAATTAGAGAAGTTACATGTCTCCTTTGAGATAGGCTGTTTACACCACTGATAATTGTTTTCAAAGTTTATTAACCTAATTTTTCCTAATTTCCAAAGATTTCTGGACAGTACAATCAATGGTTGCAATTTTTTTATACAAAAGAAATAAACACTAAGTAAAATAGTGTTGCTTTCAGGTTTTTCCTTCTGACCTAGAGTAATAAAGTTTTTGCTCTTTGAACTGTGTTTCACTTATAACTTTTCTGAATCTGATGTTTTAAATGAGTAACTGAATCAGTTTGTACTCAGACAGTGATCTCTAGGGCCAACCTAAAATGTCCCATCAGGCAACGTATGCCTAACTCTCTGTCATTCTGAATTTCTTCCACGATTTTGCGTATTTTCAAATTTAAACATTCTATTAAACCTGTGGATTTTTCTCTCTCATTTTCTCTGTCTGAAGAGAAAACTTGGGTTTCCAGACCTTTTCTGTGCATAAGTCACAAAAATAATAGATTTTCTCTCCCTTCCTCCCTCTCTCTCTTTTATTTTTCTTTCCTTTTTTTTCTTTCTTTCCTTCTCTTCCTTCCTTTTTTTCTTTCTTTCTCTCTCTCTTACCTCCCTCCCTTCTTTCCTCCCTCCCTCCCTCCTCTCCTTCCTTCTTTCCTTCTTCTGTCCATCTCTATGCATTCTTGTAGACAGAACAAGAGGCCTATGAAATGTTGGGAGACAGAGAAGGGAACAGAGAAATTTAAGACCAGAAGTTAGACATTAATATCATTACTTATTGAGATTATTTACTCAGATTGCTAAAGAATTAAATAAATATGGGATAACTTTCTTCTTTCTTTGTCATAAGTCCCATCTGAAAGTAACATTTGAAAGGAACATTCCTGTAAAGTCAATTCAGTGTAATATTTTAGATACTTGGGAGTCAACATTAAGTACTGTAGCAAATGATTTAAAATATAATTGGCCAGGGGCCGGCCTGGTGGTGCAAGTGGTTAAGTGCACGCACTCCGCTGCGGCGGCCCAGGGTTCACCTGTTTGGATCCCAGGCGTACACCAACATACTGCTTGTAGAGCCATGCTGTGGCGGTATCCCATGAAAAGTAGAGGAAGATGGGCATGGACGTTAGCTCAGGGCCAATCTTCCTAAGCAAAAAGAGGAGGATTGGCATCAGATGTTATCTCAGTGCTGATCTCCCTCACAAAAAATAAATAAATAAATAAATAAAATAAAATATAACTGGCCTAAAGTAACCCTGGTTTTAAAGAATCTTTCAAGGAATTATAATAATGAACCATATATTTTCTGATCTCTCTATAAGATATCTCTTATTACAGGTCAAGAAGTTAAACCTTAAGCTACAAGATCTTAAAATATGTCAAGCTCTGTAGAATATTTGATCTTGAAGATAATAAATTAATCATAAATGATGTCCTTATAGTGTAGTCTGCTTTGCACGTATTCCATATTCTTAGTGTTAGATCATCTATTCACAGCAAAGCAAATCTGAAACACCAGGGAGAGAAGAAATGCATTTGGATATACATTTATATACCACTCACCAAGAAATAAACATCCTAAATGCTTAATTTTTTGCTTATTTATTTGGTATGTCTACAAAATGCCTACCATTTATTTGGGCATTAATTGATTATTAAAGGATCTGATGCCGGCCCTGACATCAGTTCCCTTACCTTAAACCCAGCATATATGGGGTTAAAACCAAAAGCACTCATCCTGTTTCCCTGCTTCTCTAAGTTACATTCATATGTAAATATTGATTTTTTAAACCTTTGTATCCCTGAACTTCACAAGGCAGATAGAAGTTGCAAATTGTTAAAAGCCCAGGTGGCCTCATGCTGGGCTCACACTGAAGTGTTGGCTAATTACCAGTTTTTGAGGTTTGTTACAGGGAAACTGATATCCAGAGAATATCAGGAAGCTGAAGCTCCCAGACCCCAACTCCTTGGCTTCCTGGTGCCAGAATCCACCCTCCACCATAGAGGCAGACAACCAAGGACACCCACCTGCGGATTCCCTTATCTCGCCCTCCCCCTCCCTGCAAGCAGCCTCACAAGGCCAAAGGCGGGCTGGTGGGAAAGCACCGACCAGCAAGGCCACAGGCTCCCCCTAACTGCAAGCAGCTTCGTTCCTTGTAACCTCTAGAATGCCTTGCCTCTCATCTTTTGTGTAGACAAGACGAATTTGAGGGCTCACTCTCATCTCCCATCTGACATCACCCGAAATAAAAACTCTTTCCTTGCCACATCCTGGCATTCCAGTTTTTATTTGACCCCTCTTGTGTAGCAGGTAAAGAACTTGGGTATGTGTCTGGTAACAGATCTGCTGTCAGTTTGAAACTTCATTGACTGTTTCTCCCATTAATAATGGTTCCACTGTGTCCAAGACTATACAGATTTATAATTAAGACTCAGAATTAGAAAGTCTGACAGGAAAACTCATATGAAGATACTAAGAATATATTCAAGATACTTTCTTCTTTTCAGCCTAAAACAAAAAAAAGAAAAAGAATAAATAAAGAAATGAAATTAGTCTTCTAAGATTTGAAGACTTTTTTGCTTTTGAATTACAGTAATTAATGTTAGTTTCCATTAAAAAAAAAATCTCAGGGGCCAGGCTGGTGATGTAGTTGTTGAGTTCATGTGCTTCGCTTTGGCAGCCTGTGATTCATGGGTTCGGATACCAGGTGCAGACCTACACACCGCACCACTCATCAAGCCATGCTGTGGCCAAGTCTCATATACAAAATGGAGGAAGATGGGCACAGATGTTAGCTCAGGGCTAATCTTCCTCAGCAAAAAGTGGAAGATTGGCCATAGATGTTAGCCCAGGGCCAATCATCCCCACAAAAAAAAGAAAAGAAAAATCTCGGTGGCTTGCACAAAAAAGATTTATTTCTTGATTACCTAGACTGACACACGTCATGTGCCTTTCCTGCATCACTCTCGTGTAAGCAATGACTTAGAAAACTAGAAGTCTTTCATTTTGTTGTTCCATTGTCCCCCAGGGCCTCCATGGCTTACTCTTGAGAATTCCTCCATCATCAGGGTGACTGAGGAGCCAAAGAGATCCATTAGACTCTTCTGTATATTTTAGGGGCCAGGCCTGGAAGTAATATATTGCTTTCCCCAACATCCTCTCAGCAAGATGTCAGACAAAGGGCCTAATTATTTGCAAGGAGGCTGACAAATGGAAAAGAGCACACACTTCAGTGCAACAATAGCCTATACCATAGCTACTTCAGTTTTGGCAACTAAGAAACCAACAAAAAATGTGTAATGGAGATTGAGGTGGAAAAGATCGACCATGAGTGTTTACTAAGTGCTCTTATATATCAATAGAGGCAGAAGCGACTGGTTTTCAGAGTTAGGAAGAGTCTTAGCATTCAACTGGACTAAGTGCCTCATTATATAAGTGAGTAAATTAGTGTCCATTCATTCAGTTATTACTTCTTCTATCTAATATTCGTTTACTAAATGCTTCATGTGTGCCAGGCTCATGGGTGTAGGCTCCCTGTTTATGCATGAGGAGTAAGATATCATTTCTGCTTTAAAGAAGTTAGAGACTTTGAGGAATATCAAGAATTAAATGCATCAATGGTTGTATGCACAGTGTGCTCTAGAAGCAGAGGTGAAAGAGTACCACACTCTATCTGAAGAATGGGATTTGGAAACCTGGGAGCTGAAAGGAGCATGTTCATGCAGAGTCAGTAGGGAGACACAGATCAACACGTTTAGACTGGGTAAGGGAGGAGGAAACACAGACAAAGAAAACCTCATATTAAGGTATAGGGGATCCTGGAATAATCGGGAAAGACAAATATTTCACAAAGGTCACTCAGGTGAAGTGATTTGATTAAGCTCTAGAACTCCCACTGACATGTCACAAATTATTTGGTCAGGAGGAACCCTGAGAGAGCCACCTCTTTGGAACAGCCAGGACACAGTTTGCAAACTCCTTCCATAAAGTATAGGTGCGTGGAGTATGAGACTGCGTGCTATCCTCTAAAGGTGGAACTCTTTATTGGAATTTGGAAATGAAGTGACAATGGCTCTAATAAATTTTTCTCTTTTCTTAATAGTAATTTCATCTAATTTCAAAAAAGATTCAAAAAAGTGTATACATTCAGAAAAAGATGATAAGATGTGAAAATATTTGAGTATTGTACCAGTTATCGATTGCTTATTCTCTATAAATGGAGCTACACTCTATTTTGATAATTCAGAAGAAAAATACGTTGACCCTGCAGCTCAATAACAAAATAAATAACAACAAAAGAACAAGAAAAATCATTTAATGTCGGACTATACTTTGACAAAGTTGATGATGCTGAAACTCTGACTTTTCTTGTATTTAAGGATGGTATTAATTCTTTGCAACCTTGAAGGCAAAAGTCATTACAGACAGAATAGATAGTGATACTCTCTCTAAAGTATTAGCTACACTGCCTCAATATCCAGGCTACTTATCTTTTAATAAATATTGCTTTATTTTAGTGGTGAGATTGCCTTGTAAAACAATAACCAATACATATTGAACTCTAACAAAAATCAATTGTACTGGATTTTTATTTTTTATTGGTCCATATCATGCTACACACAATTAGTTCCTTTCTTTTCCTTCTGTCTGCAATTTGCATTTTGTAACTAATTTTGTAGGTATTTGCTGACATTACTCAACATCTACCTTTCATGTATAAAAAAGCATATTGTACTTAACAGCTTTTCCTTAACACTAAGCAAACAAAAAACAGGAAAAAACTGCAACATTGATTATGTGTTAAAAACTAGACTAGTGACAGCCAGAGTAATGAAAGTTTCCGTAAAGATTGTTTGATTCACATGATTCAGTATTTTTCATGAAAATCAGAAATAAAGTGTTAATTTTTTTAATGTAATGTTTGATCTATGTCCAACAGTATCATGTAATATACATACACATATATATTTATAAACATATATAAATAATTCAAAACTATATATGCTATCTGGAGATTTTTTAAATTGAAAATTATCTAATTAATTTTCCTATTATCTTCATATTTTAGAAGGAAAGCAAATTTTTTTATTGAAATATATTTGACTATAACATTATGTAAGTTTAAGGTATACAACATTCGATTTGATACATTTACAATACAATACATTACAATATATTGTAATATTATTACCATTGTAGTGTTAGCACCTCTAATTTGTCATATAATTATCATTGCTTATTTTTGGTGGGAATAATTAAGATCTAGTCTCTTAGCAAGTTTGATGATTATAATACAATATTGTTGTCTATATTCTCTATACTGTACATTAGATCGTCAGGACTTATTTAGCTACTAAGTTGAAAGTTTGTACCCTTAAAAAACGTCTCTCCTATTTCCCCCAGCCCCAGCCCCTGGGGTTTTACTCTCTGTTTTCATGAGTTTGGCTTTTTCTTTTTTTTTGGTGAGGAATATTGGCCCTGAGCTAACACCTGTGCCAATCTTCCTCTGTTTTTTGTATATGAGATGCCTACACAGCATGGCTGGATGAGCAGTGCATAGGTCCACTGCAGGGACCCAAACTCGCGAACCCTGGGCCGCCAAAGCGGAGCACATGCACTTAACCACTACACCACCGAGCTGTCCCCTGAGTTAGGCTTTTTTAGATTTCACATACAAATGATATCATACGGTATTTGTATTTTTCTGTCTGACTTATCTCACTTAGCATAATGTCCTCAAGGTCACTTCGTGGTATTGCAAATGACAGGATTTCCTTGTTTCTCATGGTAGAATAATATTCCATTGTGTATATATATACCACACTTCCTTTATGCACTCATCTCTCTATGTACTCTTAGGTTGTTTCCATTTCTTGGCTGTTGTGAAAAATGCTGCAATAAACATGGGAGTGCAAATATCTTTTTGAGAGAGTGATTTCATTTCACTCAGATATATATTCAGAGTGGGATTGCTGAATTATATGATAGTTCCATTTTGAATTTTTTTATTATAATAAAAGTAAATAAACATGGACATGCATATACATATACAGTGAAAGAGATAAATATTCTTCTATTTCTTAATCTTAGAAATTCTTAGACATATGATGATAAATGACTGTGAGTAACAGAGTTAGTAATATATTTTTGTACTATAATAGTAGTTGAAAATTTAATTATAAAAATAATTTTTTTATAAAAAACGTGGGAAATGAAAGTAATTTTACATCTTTATATTTATTACCATTAAATTTACTGCTATTAAATCAATAATGTAAGTATCTACATGCATATTTATATACATGTACATAAGTAAGAAGGCAGAAACAAGGAAAGGCATTAATAAATAATTTAGAGAGAATATATATGTATACACATACATATTCAGCAAACAACTTTTAAATAGACTTTCAGAGCTTATAAATATAGGGATTATTACTTGGGATTAGATAAGATACATTTACATAGAATATTACAAATCTAAAGTATATGAGAAAATATTTAGAGAATTCCTAACTTGTAGAATACGATTGAGTTGCTTCTTCCCTTTATGTCTAGTATACATTAGCAACGTGATTCTTGCACATTAAGCATAGAAGACATCTTTTCGCCCCTTTGTCCTCCTAACCAAAGGACTTAAATATGACTGGTTTCATATAAAATGTGGTCCTATATTCCCAGGGATTTTTTTATTACTTGAGCCTAGATTTTTCATAACTCCACTAACCTATCTTTTCTCTTTTGTGGTCTTGCTTAATCTTTGAAATCTTGTAAAGAATTGAAATCTAAGCAATGATTATTTACATTTGAATAAAGTACTCTGAAATTAGATGAACATTTTTAGATTTTGAAATGGTAATTCTCTTATTTACAGGTAAAAGGTTGTGTTATTTAAAAAGTCAACATTAATGGTTCTAAATATTGCATTACTTAAAGGTAGTAGCTTCAAATACTGTTTTCCTGGAATGAAGAGCAGGGTAGCTCTTTTCTGCTGTTGAGAAATGTATTATTATCCTTACACACTGTAATTAATTCCTCCGATATTCTTGTGGAGAAGCCAACTTGAGTTAGGGCAGAACAGTCTTTGTTATATCTCATTTACTTCATTTATCTAGAAAAATGTAAGTAGCAACTTTCCGTTCTTAGAATATATTTGAAGAGGTCATCAAGATGAATTATGTTGAATTATACTGAAGAGGTCAGAGAAATATTATGAGTTTTATGCTACCTACCTAAATCAAGGTCAAGAATAAATAACCATTTTATGTGTTTCCCAAGTCACATTTTTTAATACATGAGATTTCGGGGTTAAAAGTGCACTGTGCTAGCACCTGATCTCAGACTTCCAGACTTCAGAACTGTGAGAAAATAAATTTCTGTTGTTGAAGCCCCTCAGTCTATGGCTTTTTGTCATGGCAGCCTGAGCCAGCTAAGATAAAGGTTATATGGAATAATAATTAAGACAGTCATGTATTCGATTAGGAACTTGCTTGCTATCTCACATAAGATTAATGGCTACTCCAACTGTTTATTGAGTATTTATTTACACCAGAGAACTAATAAAAGAACTAATTCAGATCACATTAAACGCACACACACTCATACACATACACACATGTACTTGCACACAATAATTTTATGTTACTGCCTAGCAAGTATTGAGCTTAGGATAAAATATCAGAATGTATATTAAAATATAAAATAATATTCTGAATTTCTTTATTTCTTTATCAAGTTTTTATGTGCTTATAACAGATTCTCTTTGTATTACTATCTTTAAAGAAGAAATTCAAAATATAGAATCTCTCTGAAACTCACATTGAAATACGGCATCAATGATGCAATGCCATTTAATTGACCCTATAAATATAATTTAAATTCCTGTGTAGAAATGATTAAGGGAAATTTATTTTTATATTAGAATAACTATTTCAATATCAGAGAAGAAATGTTTTTCTAAAATAATGCATGAGTTAAGCATATTTTGTAGTGTGGTTTGCTTATTTAGGGTATGTTGCAGGAAATATGGTAGGTATGAAATCAACTCATTAAGAGGTATACTAAAAAAACTTTACCAGATGAATTGCCCTCCTCAATGGCAGCAATATAGGGGAAATTAGAGTGAAAAAAGTATAAGAACAATTTAGGAAATTAGAAATTAGATATACCCATTGTGGATTTCATATATTCAAATTTCCCTCCTTGGAATAATTTTGATGACACTCAGTATATATCTGATCATTGTGAAGTGAAGTTACCAGCAAGGTGGCCCTTTCTATAACTAGGATCCATCTAATAATACACTGTAACTTTGGATTGCCCGAAAGGTACAAATCTGGTAATATTCAGTGGTCTAACAGCATCCAAAGGCAGCTTCAAGTTCAGGACTGATCCAACCCCAAAGGACTCTTAAATCTTTAGAAAGGCCAAGTTACTTATTTTCGGTGTTAGCTTATACGTTTGCAAAAGTCTATTTATAGTCTTGAAAAATACAGATTCCAGTTAACAGCTAATTTAGCTCACATAAGTTTTGTTTGTATGAGTATAAAAATGGTGGTTTAAAACCAAATTTTTGTTCTTTGACTTTAGGCTATGTGAGAGAGGATTATCAAATGAAATGGGAGCCAGACTGAAATGACCTTGGGGTTCTTGTGCTCTACTAAGAGTACATTTTTTGAGAAATATACTTTTTGAGAAATTTCTCCTAGCAAAACACCAACAGTATACATATTAATTAATCTGTTGAAGATATCTTACCCTAAAATAGTCAAATGCATTCTTAGTCGCTTGATGGTTAAAACATTGTATTCATTTTCTAATTCTGCATAACAAATTACCCCAAAACTTAATTAATGGCTTAAAAAACACACATGTATTATATCACAGTTTCTGGGGTCAAATACCTGTGCATGCTTTAACTAGATTCTCTACTTCAAGGTCTCTCACAGACAGCAATTAATGTGATGGCTGGGCCAAAGTCATCTTAACTGGACAGGATGTTAGCAGAAATCAGTTCCTAGTGGTTGCTGGACGGATTCTGCCCTGAGTTCCTTGCCAAATGAACCTCTCCAATATGGCAGCTTATTCATTAAAGCATGGAAGCCAAGAAAGCAATAGAGCAAGTGTTCTAGAAAGAGATAAAAGGCACAATCTGTCCTAACCTAATCATCGAAGTTGTGTCTTATCACCACAGTAGTAGTCTATTGATTAGAAGTAACTATGTCTGGTCTACACTCACGAAGAGGGGTTACACAAGTGGGTGAATGTCAAGAGGTGGGCATCCCTGAGGGCATCATCTTAGCTGCCTACCATAACACCTACTAAGTTTGGTTGATTTTCTTTCACACTTTGATTGTTTGTATATCCTTTATAGATGTTAAAATAATCCTACTTCATTATTGAAATAGTTATTAAAACAGTTATTGAAATGAAAGTAAATGTATTGGGTGAAATTTAAACCCAATATAAATTCAGTACTGGAGTTTTTCAGCAAAATAATGTATTAGTAGTTGTAAAGAGCTATTTAAAGTAAGAAACCGTCTCTAGTAAAGGGAATAAAATGAAGTAGTTCTCCTTTTTCCAGGTTGTGAAAACTATGGCAATACAGATGTGTAATAGCCCCAAGGGACTATACTTGTGCTTTACGTGAATTTAAAAAGACTACACTACAATAGATTACTTACTCTCAAGTAATATGGGTTCTGCTGAGGTACTGTTAATAATACCTTTGAGCTGGCCAAAGGAAAATAATACAAAAGTAACGTATATTACCTATGATTGATGAAGTATTATTATTATTATTTAATGTGAGAACTGCATGCTATTTTCCACATAATGCTGTAAGTAGTTCATAAACCTTAATTGATTTTATTCACATAATAACTCGATGAGGTAGTTATTATCACTATTTGCATTTTACAGATGGGGAAACTGATGCAAAGAGAGGTCAAGTCACTCACGAAGAAGTGGCAAAACTTGACTTGAACTCAGGCAATCTAGCTCTAATCTCTGGAAAACCACATATACTGCCTTTATTTAATAACAGTTGGTAATAACTTATTATGTGCTAGGTTATGTTTCTGGTTAATCACATTACCCATATGACACAGGAAATGTTACTGTATCGGTGAAACTGACACAGTGAGAGGATGACAAGCAATCCAAAGCCAGATAGCTAGTACAATGTAGTGGACGAATACAGTAAAACCTAAAAGTAGAAGACCTATACCACTTAGTTAAATGAAGAACACTAGAAGTAATAGATTACATTTTTCCTATTTTAAAAACATAGCTGTTTCTTTATTGTTAACATAAAGATTCAAATAAGAGAAATATTGATGCATATACTTGACCTGATTCAAGAATACCAAAATAGTTTATGAATAGTTACCATTTTAAGTCAGTAGGAACTACTAATCCATTTTTATTGTGCTTATAGCCTTTGCTAAGATCAAGTATATTCTGGATATATAAATATAAATCTTTAACTTAAGAACTGAAAATAGTTCAATAACATATTTCATAATCCTCATACTATTTTGTAACCTTTAATTTTGTTATAATTTTAACATACAGAAACCATTTATGAACTACTTGAAAGTAACTTTGAGATATTATTTTCCTTTACCACTAAAAACCTCAGTGTGTATTTCCTAAGAACACATTTTCTTACATAACCATGCTAACATATTAAAATTAAAAATTTAACATTTATGGAATACTATTATCTAATCAGTAATTCTTACTCAAATGAACTATCAATTATTCCAATAATATCTTTTATATTTTTTTTAAATTTTTTTTGTTTTTGTTTTTGCTGAGGAAGATTTGCCCTGAGCTAACATCTGCTGCCAATCTTCCTTTTTTGTATGTGAGCCACTGCCACAGCAGGGCCACTAACAGATGAGTGGTGTAGGCCCACTCCCGGGAACTGAATCCAGACCGCCAAAGTGGAGGGTGCCAAACTTAACCACTAGGCCACTGAGGCTGACCCTACATGTTTTTTTTACCCTTGTCCCAAGCCTAATCTAGGCTGACATATTGCATTTAGTGATTATTTGTCTTTATTCTCCTTTAATGTGGAATATTTGTCTTTCATGGACTTTACAGGCTATGTTCCAGTAGTCTTACAAAGACTACACACCAGTTATTTTGTAGAATGTACCTCGATTTGGGTTCGTCTGATGTTTCTCCATGGTTAGATTTCAGCTTTGCATTTTTGGCAGGAATACTACAGAAGTGATGTTCTGTGTTTCTCAGTGCATCATATCAATATACACATGTTGGTGACATTATCTCAGTACCAATGGTATTATGATCATTTGTATAAAGTAGTATACGCTAGGACTGTCTACTGTGAACTTATTATTTTCCTTTTTATAATTAATAGGTAATATGTTGGGATATGGGTTGAGATCCAATAGTGTCAATATCCTGTTCCTTACACCAGTTTTAGCATCCATTGATAATTTTCTATCTTCAATATAATATAAATTGCAATTCTACTGTAAGAAGAAGCTTTTCTTACATCATCATATATTCAGTATAGAATTTATGGATCCTTATTTTATTCTGTGGGCTACTATCTATTACCATCATTATCTATTTGGAAGCCAAATTTGTCACACTTTAGAGTGCATTTTCCATATGATTTCAATTATTTGACTTTTGTTGAGACTTTTTGTGTGGACAAGCAAATGGACTAACTTGATGAATCTTCTTGAGAGATTATAGTGTTCTTTGCAAATTTAATCATGATGTTTGGTAGTGTTCTTCAGATTTTCCACATCCTTACAGATTATTTCCTGGTTTGTCTACCATTTGGTGAGAGAATAGTGTTAAAAGTTTCCAAATAAAATTTTTGAATGGTCTACTTCACCTTTTATTTCTGTCCATTTGTGACATGTCTCTCTGATGAATTACCCTTCTATCATTATGAAATACTAGTCTTTAGCTCTGGTGATACTCCTTGTCTTCAAAGGGATTTTTCTCTGCTCTTAATATAGCCATTCCAGTGCTCTTATTCTTAATGTTCACATGGTAATTCTATTTCTGTTGTCTTACTTTATACCTATTTATGTTTTTATATTTAAAATATGCTACTAGGAGGCGGTCAGTAGGGTTTGGTTTTGTATTTTATCCTTTCGAAGAATTGCTGCATTTTAATCGATTTATTCCATTTATATTTAGTGTAATTATTGACGTTGTTTGAGTATATCAGTCATTTTCCTAAGTGTTTTCTTTGCTTTTGTTCTCTGTTCCTTGTTTCCAGCATTTTGGGGGGTTAATTTTTGTTCCTACTTCCATTTATATTCTTATATTGGTTTTTTTGCTATACCTCTTTGTATTACTTTTTTCAGTTGCTTTAGGAATTACACTTCACATTCTTAACTACCATATTCAACTTTCTTTTTTTTTCTGTAGGAAGAACAGCCCTGAGCTAACATCTGATGTTAATCCTCCTCTTTTTTGCTGAGGAAGACTGGCTCTGGGCTAATATCATGCCCATCTTCCTCCACTTTATATGGTATGCCACCACAGCATGGCTTGAAAAGCGGTATGTTGGTGCATGCCCAGGATCTGAATGTGCTAACCCTGGGCCGCTGAAGCAGAGCACGTGCACTTAACCGCTGCACCACCGGGCCAGCCCCCCATATTCTACTTTCAGTCAATGTTTTATTACTTCACTCAGAATGTAAGAATCTTACAGCAGTATAATTTCATCTCTCTGATCTTTGCACTGTTGTTATTATGTACATATTGAATCTACCTAGATTAAAAACCCACAGTATATGGTTAAATTTTTTTCTTTACCTATCATATATTTTTTAAGGCATTAAGAGATAAAAATAAAAAATGCATTGGATTTTATATTTACCCGTATATTTACATATCTGGTGGTCTCCTTTCGAACCTGTAGATCTAATATGTATGTGACGTGACTGTCCTTCGGCTTAAATAGTTTCCTTAAGCAATTCTTGAATTGCAAGTCTACTGACTTCAAATTGTTTTATTTGAAAATTTTTTATTTTACTTTCATTTATTAATTATTTTTAGATTCTTAATTATCATAGGATAGTATTATCATTATTAATTACTATTTTATATTTTAGCACTTTAGTGATGTTCTATCGTATCTATCCTCCATTGTTTCTGATGAGGAATCAAAGATCATACCTATTTTTCTCTTGTTTGTAAGTTTTCATGGTGCTCTTTATCTTTGGTATCCAGCAATTTGACTATGGGACACATGAATGTGGTTTTCTTGTATTTATTTTGCTTATGGTTCTCTGATCTTTTTTTTTTTGTGAGAAAGATCAGCCCTGAGCTAACATCCGTGCCACTACTCCTCTTTTTGCTGAGGAAGACTGGCCCTGAGCTAACATCTATTGCCAATCCTCCTCCTTTTTTTTTCCCCCTTTTTCTCCTCAAAGCCCCAGTAGATAGCTGTATGTCATAGGTGCACATCCTTCTAGTTGCTGTATGTGGGACACCGCCTCAGCATGGCTGCACAAGCAGTGCGTTGGTGTGCCCCCGGGATGTGAACCGGGCCGCCAGTAGCGGAGCACACCCACTTAACCTCTAAGCCACGCGGCCGGCCCCTCTGATCTTCTCATTTCTGTAAGTTTATGCTTTTTCTTCAAACTTGGAAATGTTCTAGTCACTGTGTTTTCAAATATTTTTTTCTGCTCCTTCTCTCTCTTCTCAGTCTTAAACTCCAATTGTATGCATGTTAGATGACATTAAATTGTCCCACACAACATTAACATTCTTTCACTTCTTTTAAAATACGAACAAGAAAGAAAAACATTTCTTTTTTGTTTTGGTTGGATAATTTTGTTTATATCTTCAATAAATGGACACTCCTTCTACTATCTACAAATGCATATTAAGCCCACCCAGTAAATTTTTCATTTCTGATATGTGAATTCTTATTTGAAAGTTCCGCTTGGTCCTTTCTTTGTGGATATTCTTTAACTGTTCATTCATGATGATCATATTGTCCTTGAAAATATTTACAATGGTGACTGTAAAATCCTTGTTTGCTAATTAGAACATCTGGTTTACCTTTGAACCAGTTTCTATTGCCTCCCTTTTCTTTTTTTTTTTTTTGACTATGATTTATTTTTTTTTACTTTCTTTTTTTTTTTCTTTGCGTGTCTCATAAGTATTGATTATACACTAGGAATAAGCACAGGAAGTGTGGATTATCTTTTCCTTTTATTTATTTATTTTTTAAATTTTATTTATTTATTTTTTCCCCCAAAGCCCCAGTAGATAGTGGTATGTCATAGATACACATCCTTCTAATTGCTGTACGTGGGACACAGACTCAGCATGGCCGGAGAAGCAGTGCGTCGGTGCGCGCGTGGGATCCGAACCCAGCCGCCAGCAGCGGAGCGCGCGCACTTAACTGCTAAGCCACAGGGCTGGCTTTATCTTTTCCTTTTAAACAGTGTTGATTATTTTTTCTGACAGCATTTAAATTAGGTATCTTTGGCCTTTTAGTCTTGTTTTTATTCTTTGTTGACAGGTCTATTTCAGTTTTGAACTTAGATCTAGGAAATACACTTTATTCTAGGGCATGATTCTTACCTCTAATGCATTGTCTATTTGTGGTTTCAGTTGAATGCCTAAGGCACTTAATGAGGCTCCCAACTTGAGCTGGGATTGAATGTAACATATCCTATTGCTGCAAGACTTTGTCACTGTTCATCTCTTAGCCTCATAAGTTCTCCTAAGGCCTCACTGACATCTTGGCCTCTACATGGGCCAAGGCACGTAATGGACATCCAGACAAACTTTTGAAGAAGCCCTCTGCACAGGTCTCACTTCTTGGGTACCGTGGTCCTCATGTACTAGCCTTTTATGTGGCTTGCACTCTGATCTCTCTTCTCAACTCAGTAAGACCCACTCTTTGCTTAGGTTCTACCTCCCTACTTCATGGCAAGGTGAGTCCCAAGAAGAAAGACGAGGACAATTGTGGGATGATTTGGTGGCTTAACGCAATTATCAGAGTCCTGCACTATGTTGTTCAGTTCTTGAAAATTATTCTCATATATTTTTCCAAGTTTTTAGATGTTTTTGGAGAAAAGAGAAATCTGGTACCAAGCACTCCATCATAAATAATAGTGGAAGTCTTTCATACTATTTTTGAACCATAAAAAGTAGGGTATTGTTATTTATTTTTGAAAGAAGAACTAAATTCAGAATAATAAAAAGGGTATGCCATCAGAAAAATAGATATAATATGCAGATTTTCTGATAGTAGGATTAGTGAATTAAACTTTGTATTTAACATTTGCATATAAAACCTCAGTATCACACTTCTTTATAAATGACCCTCTATCCATTGGAGTACTAAGTTGTTGTAACAAAAAACTCAGTGTACAGTAAATTAAATATTTCGTGCTCACATTAGCAGCCCAAGCATAAGCAGCCCAGGGCTAATGGAAAATACTACTGACCTTAAGTCATGGCTTCCAAGATTCTTCCAGTCGTTGCAAGCCAATAAATGAACAATAAAATAGAGTAAACAACTTTGTCTTTCAGATGTGGACTTTGAATTTGCCTATATCACTTTCATAAACATCTTTGGCTCTGAACTCAGTTATGCTACATGATAATACCTAGCTACAATAAAGGATGAGAAATATAGTATTTTACGGGGAAACCATGTGCCTCGCTAAAAGTCAAAGGATTCTAATAATAAAGAAGAGGAACATGAATAATGGGGACAAACAGTAGACTCCACTACACCTCCTATATTTGCAAATTTATATAGCTGACGCTCTAGGGTCCCAGAATGGGAGCATTTGGTTATTGTCCCACTTCTTTATGTAGAAAGAAAGGAAGCACTATAGTGCAGTGGAAGGGTAAGAGGGATTTGGATTTAAATACTAAATTGGCATTTCCATATATGTGCTTATGAAAAAGTTAGTGGAAATCCATAACCCTCATTTTCCTTATTTCTATAATGGATATATAAGAATCAAACTGAAAGGTTTTTTGAGGATAAAATGCACCAGAATTATAAGACTGGACTTACACTAGGCACTCAAGACATTCCTCTTTCGTTTTCCTTCTTCTGTTACCTAAGCACTATGGAATTTTCAATCTGAGATATAAAGTTTGAGCCAGCCAATCTTATCCTCTATTTACCTGTTATCTGTAAGATTTTGATTATAATACTGGTTATCTATAAAATATTTGTTTTAATTCCATGTTAATCAATCTTATAAATACAAAAATTACCCCAATAGAGCTAGATTTGATTATTATTCTTCATATTATGCTCTGTCTTATACTATTTAATTCAATATGAGCTTAGTTAATTATAGATTCATATTACAACTGCCATTGTCAGCTTTAATAAATGGGCCATTTGATGGAAGAATATATTTCTCCTTGCATTTATGTATGACTTTAGTAAACACAGAAATAAACATATTTTTCTTTAAAGTACCTTGATTTCTTATAGACAGTAGCTCTCAACTGGGATTGATTTTACCACCAGGGAAATTTGGTAACGTCTGGAAATATTTTTGGTCGTCACACTTGAAGGTGATGTTATTGGTGAGTAGAGGCTAAAGATGCTGCTAGATGTCCTACGATATCACAGGACAGCTACCCACACCAAGAATTATCCAGTCCAAAATGTCAATAAAGCTAAGGCTGATAAACGCTACTATAGAAAAATGTCTTTCTACTTTGTTATTCTGTAGGATATGAAAATAATTTCCTGAGAAGATGTAAGGAAACATAAATTTAGGTCACATAACAATGGGAAGACTATTACACTTAGTTGTTGTGGGAGTTCAACACGTGTAAGAATAGATGTTATTTAAGAGGAAACTTGTCAAGTGTTTTGAAATACACAATAGTAAGCATGAATAACAGTTTGTTATAACTGATACAGTGATTACTTATGTGCAGATAATGACTGTTAAAATTCTTTGAAATTTCCATGTTTCATTGTGTCCACTCCATTCCATTCATTCCAAGGCAGAGATCATTGCTGTCTTATTCACTATGTCCCAAATACCAACTGAGTGCCTAGAAGAGAGAATAAGAAATTTTTGTTTCATGTAGATAAGAATTAGTTAATAAAGTATAATTTTAGTAATCACATTTATACTTCTTTGCTCAATAAAATATTTTTTACAAATGTTTAAATACAAAGGCCAAATTAACAAGATGGAGTTAGTACAAATTCTGAATTTTTAAGGTCTGATTTATTCAGATTTTTTGCTTTATGCATAGTTCTTTCAATAATTATCAGCTATCAAGGAAAATTACTGTTACTCTAATGACCAATGAACTTTTCACTGTTTTCCTGCATGTTGGGAGGCAAAGAATACAGGATTTATCTGTTGTACTCCCTGAAAACAATACTCCTACACTGGTGGCATTATTTTTCTACTGTTTTATGTGATAATATAATATTGGGGACTCCTGAAGCCATGATTCTAGAAAGTCTCCTGTCACTAATGATATGACTCCTTATCACCCATTCCATTTGTCTTCAGAATAAACCATTAGATTCATAAGATAATATCCAGAGATCTTTCTTAGTATATTAATCCCTTCAGTTATCCCTAAAACCGTAGTAATTTATGGATTTTAAGTAATGGTGACAAAGTGTTAATTCAAAATATACCTTCTGAGCATAGTAACATATCCCCTTGTCTTTTTTTTTTTTTTTTTGATGAGGAAGATTCGCCCTGAGCTAATATCTGTGCCAATCTTCCTCTATATTGTATGTGGGTTTCCACTTCTGCATGACTCAGGAGTGAGTGGTGTGGATCAGTACCCAGGATCCAAAGCCGTGAATCCGGAAACCTGGGGCACCGAGGAAGAGCACCGTACTTAACCACTACATTATGGAGCCAGCCCCACCTTGTCTATTTTGACATATGCTTAGAATGTTAAACTTCCTGGCCCTTTAACATTGCTGCTAAGTCATTTTCTTGACAATGGTTAAGATAAAATATATTAAGACTTGAACTGTAATTTTAAATTTCTATATACAATTATTTGAAGCCCTTTTTCTCTAATATAACAGTAGGTGTCAAATATTTTAGGAGAAGAATCCTTTTTATTTGAAATATCTTATTATCTACACATATATAAAAAGTCACCATTGTATTCTATACTGATGTGAGTTAAAAAAATAATACAATCATTATTTAACATCATCTGCTGAGAATAATAAGGCTGTTTTGGCATATGTGAAACTGATATCATGGATTTAGATAAAAATTCCAGTTATATCTCTATTTTTATCCAATTTATTGCAATATACCAATAAAATAGTAAACTTTGTAAATGATAACAGATTGTTTTTAAATATTTTACTATGCTATCTCATCCTGTGGCAGACTGTCATTTCCAACAAACAGCCACAGAAATAGTTCTAGTCCCAAACATCCCCACTGCCCAACAAGTAGTGGAATTCATTTCCCTTTCCCTTAAAAATGAACAAGACTTTGTGACTCCCATGAATAGAATGCAGTGGACATACACTGTGGCTTCTGAAGCTAGATCAGAAAAAATGGTATGGCTTCCAACTGGTATGCACTCTATTTCTGGAATCTTGCTCTTGGAGCCCAGTCACCATGCGGTAAGGAAGCCCAAACTAGTGGATACAGAGTCCCACAGGAGAGGAACTGAGACAACCAGTTTACACCCAGCATTTGTCACCACGTATGAGTGAACGAGACTTTAGTTGAATTTAGCTCCCAACTTCCAATTCTTTTTTATGAGCAGCATATATCATGAACCAGAAAGCCATTCCTGCTATTCCTTGTCTTAATTGCTGATCCACAGAATTATGGAAGCCAAAAAAAAAAAATTGTTTAATACTACTAAATTTGGGGTGACATGGTAATGTGTTATCCAGCCAGAGAAACTGAAATAGATTTTGGTTCCCAGAATGGGCTGTGCCACAACAAAAACCCAGAAACAAACTGGGGGATTTGAGATCAGACCATGGTCCTGAAAAGATCATTAAGTGAAGCATGATAACCCTTGAGGAGATTGTCAGTGAGGACTTAAATGAAAGTGAAGAAAATATTATTGGAAATTAAAGTGTCCCTCGTATGTGGTGGCTCAAAGTTTAACAATGCTGTTGACTATGGTAACACAGAAAGTAGAAAAGGAATCAAATCAACCTAATGATCTAACAACCAGAGTAATAAAAGAGAAAGTTGGAAGTGCTGTCTGACTTCTTCTTCCTACTTATTGAATAGTATGAGAGGGATAAGATAAAAAAAAGACAGATCTATTAAAGACAAAGGAACCAAGAAATGATAGGTTTGAAAACAAAACTGTTTCTCCTTCCTAATGCTTTCAGTATTTCCAAATTAAGAAAAGACTTCAGTGCAAACATCTAATCCAAGATAAGACTGTCAGATTCTTTGTTAGGATCCCAAAAAACAATGGTGAGGTTGTACTTCAGAGTATCATTCTCTCAGACAAAAGTTCCTCTAAGGATTTTTTTTTAATTTTTTGTTTATTGCAGTAACATTGGTTTATAACATTGTATAAATTTCAGGTGTACAACATTATACTTCTATTTCTGCATAGATTACATCATGTTCACCACCCAAATACTAATTACAATCCATCACCACACACATGTGCCGAATTATCCCTTTCGCCTTCCTCCATCCCACTTTCCCCTCTGGTAACCACCAATCCAATCTCTGTCTCTATGTGTTTGTTTATTGTTGTTATTATCTACTACTTAATGAAGGAAATCATATGGTATTTGACCTTCTCCCTCTGACTTATTTCACTTTGCATAATACCCTCAATGTCCATCCATGTTGTCACAAATGGCTGGATTTCATCGTTTCTTATGGCTGAGTAGTATTCCATTGTGTATATATACCACAGCTTTTTTATCCATTCGTCCCTTGATGGGCACTTAGGTTGCTTCCAAGTCTTGGCTATTGTGAATAACGCTGCAATGAACACAGGGTGCATGTATCTTTACGCATTGGTGTTTTCAAGTTCTTTGGATAAATACCCAGCAGTGGAATAGCTGGATCATATGGTAGTTCTATCCTTGAATTTTTGAGGAATCTCCATACTGTTTTCCATAGTGGCTGCACCAGTTTGTACTCCCACCAGCAGTGTATGAGAGTTCCCTTCTCTCCACATCCTCTCCAACACATATTGTTTCCTGTCTTGTTATTTATAGCCATTCTGACCGGCATGAGGTGATATCTCATTGTAGTTTTGATTTGCAGTTCCCTGATAGTTAATGATTTTGAACATCTTTTCATGTGTCTGTTGGCCATCTGTATATCTTCTTTGGAGAAATGTCTGTTCAGGTCTTTTGCCCATTTTTTAATTGGGTTGTTAGGCTTTTTGTTGTTGAGATGCATGAGTTCTTTATATATTTTGGAGATTAACCCCTTATCAGATGTATGGTTTGCAAATATCTTCTCCCAATTGTTAGGTTGTCTTTTCGTTTTGTTGATGGTTTCCTTTGCTGTGCAGAAGATTTTTAGTTTGATGTAGTCCCATTTGTTTATTTTTTCTGTTGTTTCTCTTGCCCAGTCAGACACGGTGCTTGAAAAGATGTTGCTAAGACCAATGTCGAAGAGCGTACTGCCTATGTTTTCTTCTAGAAATTTCATAGTTTCAGGTCTTACATTCAAATCTTTAATCCATTTGCAGGTAATTTTTGTGTATAGTGTAAGGTAAGGGTCTACTTTCATTTTTTTGCACGTGGCTGTCCAGTTTTCCCAACACCATTTGTTGAAGAGACTTTCTTTTCTCCATTGTATGTTCTTGGCTCCTTTGTCAAAGATTAGCTGTCCATAGATGTGTGGGTTTATTTCTGGGCTTTCGATTCTATTCCATTGGTCTGTGTGTCTGTTTTTATGCCAGTACCATGCTGTTTTGGTTACTATAGCTTTGTAGTATATTTTGAAATCAGGGAGTGTGATACCTCCAGCTTTGTTCTTTTATCTCAGGATTCCTTTAGCTATTCGGGGTCTTCTGTTGTTCCATATAAATTTTAGGATTCTTTGTTCTATTTCTGTGAAAAATGTTGTTGGAACTTTGATAGGGATTGCATTGAATCTATAGATGGCTTTAGGATGTATGGACATCTTAAGTATGTTAATTCTTCCTATCCAAGAGCACGGAATATCTTTCCATTTCTTTGTGTCTTCTTCAATTTCTTTCAGCAATGTTTTATAGTTTTTGGTATATAGATCTTTCACCTCTTTGGTTAAGTTTATTCCTAGGTATTTTATTCTTTTTGTTGCAATTGTAAATGGGATGGTATTCTTAATTTCTCTTTCTGCAACTTCGTTGTTAGTGTATAGAAATGCAACCGATTTTTGTATGTTGACTTTGTATCCTGCGACTTTACCATGTTCGTTTATTACTTCTAAAAGTTTTCTGGTGGATTCTTTAGGGTTTTCTATATATAAAATCATGTCATCTGCAAATAGTGACAGTTTCACTTTTTCCTTTCCAATTTGGATCCCTTTTATTTCTTTTTCTTGCCTGATTGCTCTGGCTAGGACTTCCAGTACCATGTGAAATAGGAGTGGTGAGAGTGGGCATCCTTGTCTGGTTTCTGTTCTTAGAGGGATAGGTTTCGGTTTTTCACCATTGAGGATGATATTAGCTGTTGGTTTGTCATATATGGCCTTTATTATGTTGAGGTACTTTCCTTCTATACCCATTTTATTCAGAGTTTTTATCATAAATGGATGCTGTATCTTGTCAAATGCTCTCTCTGCATCTATTGAGATGATCATGTGATTCTTATTCTTCGTTTTATTAATGTGGTGTATTACGTTGATTGATTTGCGAATGTTGAACGATCCCCGCATACCTGGAGTAAATCCCACTTGATCATGGTGTATAATCTTTTTAACGTATTGTTGTATGTGATTTATTAGTATTTTGTTGAGGATTTTTGCATTGATGTTCATCAGTGATATTGGCCTGTAATTTTCTTTTTTTGTGTTGTCCTTGTCTGGTTTTGGTATCAGGGTAATGTTGGGTTCTTAGAATGAGTTAGGGAGCTTCCCCCCCTCCTCAATTTTTTGGAAGAGTTTGAGAAGGATAGGTATTAATTCTTCTTTGAATGTTTGGTAGAATTCACCAGGGAAGCTGTCTGGTCATGGACTTTTATTTTTGGGGAGGTTTTTGATTACTGTTTCGATCTCCTTACTGGTGATTGGTCTATTCAAATTCTCTACTTCTTCTTGATCCAGTTTTGGAAGGTTGTATGATTCTAAGAATTTATCCATTTCTTCTAGATTGTCGAATTGGTTGGCATATAGCTTTTCATAGTATTCTCTTATAATCTTTTGTATTTCTGAGGTGTCTGTTGTAACCTCTCCTCTTTCGTTTCTGATTTTACTTATTTGTGCCTTCTCTCTTTCTTTCTTGGTGAGTCTAGCTAAATGTTTGTCAAGTTTGTTTATCTTTTCAAAGAAGCACCTCTTGGTTTTATTAATTTTTTCTATTTTTTTTAGTCTCTATTTCATTTATTTCTGCTCTGATTTTTATTATTTCCCTTCTTCTACTGATTTTGAGCTTTGTTTGTTCTTCTTTTTCCAGTTTCTTGAGGTGCAATGTTAGATTGTTTATTTGAGATATTTCTTGTTTGTTGAGATAGGCCTGTATCGCTATAAACTTCCCTCTTAGAACCGCTTTTGCTGTATCCCATAAATTCTGGCATGTCGTATTTTCATTTTCATTTTTCTCCAGGTATTTTTTGATTTCTTCTTTGATTTCTTCATTGACCCAATCACTGTTCAGTAGCATTTTGTTTAATCTCCACGCATTAGTGGCTTTTCTGATTTTCTTCCCATAGTTGATTTCTAGTTTCATACCGTTGTGGTCAGAAAAGATGCTTGGTATTATTTCAATCTTCTTAAATTTATGGAGACTTGTTTTGTGGCCTAATATGTGATCAATCCTGAAGAATGTTCTATGTGCATTTGAAAAGAACGTGTATTCTTCAGTTTTTTGATGGAATGCCCTGTATATATCTACTAGGTCCATCTGTTCTAGTGTGTCATTTAAGGCCAATGTTTCCTTATTGAGCTTCTGTTTGGATGATCCATCCGTTGGTGTAAGTGGAGTGTTAAAGTCCCCTACTATTATTGTGTTACTGTCTATTTCCGTTTTTATGTCTGTTAATAATTGCTTTATATATTTAGGTGCACCTACATTGGGTGTGTAGATATTTACAAGTGTTTTATCCTCTTGTTGGATTGTTCCCTTTATCATTATGTAATGCCCTTCCTTGTCTCTTTTTACAGTTTTTGTTTTAAAGTCTATTTTGTTTGATATGAGTACTGCTACCCCAGCTTTCTTTACATTGCCAATTGGGTGGGGTATCTTTTTCCATCCCTTCACTTTCAGTTTGTGAGTGTCTGTAGGTCTGAAGTGTGTCTCTTGTATGCAGCATATATATGGGTCTTGTTGTTTTACCAATCAGCGACCCTATGCCTTTTAATTGGAGCATTTAGTCCACTGACACTTAAAGTATCTATTGATAAGTATGTACATACTGCCATTTTTTAACTTTTTTTTTCTCAGTGTTTTAGTAGTCCTTCTCTGTTCCTTTCTCCTTCTATACAGAATTGATGGTCTCTTTAGTTTGTCCTCTTCTGAAAGCTCTACTCTTTAACTCCCCTCCTCCCTCATTTTATGCTTTTGATATCATATCTAACCTCTTTTTTGTGCATTAGTATCCATTACCCTTTTATCATGGAAATAGATAATATTTCCTATTTGTGGTCTTCTCTTTTCCCCTTAAATCAATCCCTTTAACATTTCTGGTAGCACTGGTTTCTTGGTGACAAACTCCTTTAATTTTTGCTGGAAATTTTTGATCTCTCCTTCCATTTTGAATGATAACCTTGCTGGTTAGAGTATTCTTGGCTGTAAATTTTTTCATTCTAGCACTTTAAATATATCATGCCACTCTCTTCTAGCCTGTAAGGTTTCTGCTGAGAAGTCAGCTGATAGCCTTATGGGGTTTCCTTTGTATGTAACTTGTCTTTCTCTTGCAGCTTTTAGGATTCTCTCTTTATCTTTAATTCTGGACATTTTGATTATGATGTGTCTTGGTGTGGGCCTCTTTGGGTTTATCTTGTTTGGGGCTCTCTGTGCCTCCTGTACCTGGATGTCTGTTTCCTTGCTTAGGTTAGGGAAGTTTTCATCTATTATTTCTTGAAATAGATTCTCTTCCCCTTTGTCTCGCTCTTCTCCTTCCGGGACACCTATAACTTCGATGTTAGTGTGCTTGATGTTGTCCCAGAGGTCCCTTAGACTGTCTTCACTCTTTTTAATTCTTTTCTCTTTTACCTGTTCAGCTTGGGTAATTTCTTCTAGTCTTTCGTCCAGCTCGCAGATCTGTTCTTCTGTATCCTCTACTCTGCTTTTGAGTCCCTCTAGTGAATTTTTCATTTCCAGTATTGTATTCTTCATTTCTGATTGGTTCTTTTTTATATCTTCCATTTCTTTGTTGACATTCTCACTGAGTTCATCTATTCTTCTCCCCAGATCAGTGAGCATCCTTAACACTCTTTGTTTGAACTCTCTGTCAGGTAGGTTGCTCATTTCTGTTTCACTTAGTTACTTTTCTGGGGTTTTGTCCTGTTCCTTACTTGGAATGTATTCCTTTACCTCCTCATTTTGCCTCTTTCCCTGTGCTTGTGTCTACATATTAGGTAGGTCAGCTACGTCTCCTGCTCTTGGATAGGTGACCTTATATAAGTTATGCCTTAGGAGGCCTGCAGTGTGCTTCCCTCAGTTCTCAATGTTCCAGGGGTGACTCCTATGTGGGCTACGTGTGTCTTTCTGTTGTGGCCTGTTTGGTCTCCCTGTAGGCGCCCAGGGAGGCCGAGTTATGCTCCTCGCATGCTGTTGTAATGCTCAGCTGCTTGTAGTTGTTGTGGGCCCTTCAGTCTCTTTATCAGGTGTGGGGAGCCCCAGCACAGTTGGCTGCAAGTTCTAATACCACATTTATGTTGCAGTATTCCTTTTAAGTGAGTAGGCCCCCAGCGTGGCAGGTTGTTAGGCTCAGGGGCTTACAATTGCTCTAAGCCTCCAGCCTTTAGGTCTCTTGTCAGCTCTCTGAGGATTGCAGCTGTGTGGGGCTGGCCTCAGGCACAGGAGCACCCAATTGTTTCAGGCTTTGGAAGGTGGGGCAAACCCCCTATGTGGGTCTTTGAGAAGCACAAGTCTTTGCAGCTGACAAGCCCTGCCTCCCACAGGTCCACACACACAGTCAACACAGTCCTGCCCTGTGTGCGCACCCTGACCTCCTGAATTGGACTCAGTCTTTCCATGGCAGGAGCCCCACACACTCCACCACCACCCCACACTCTCCACCTGCTCCTTGTGCATGCCCTGCCCCACTGAATTGGGCTCAGTTGCCAGGCTGCAGAGAATCTAGTCACCAATCTATGCAGGCCCACAAGTTGCCTGACGGCTTGTTGTTGGGTGGCCCAGTCTCTACGGTGGACTGCCTGCCCTGGCTGAGCTGGATTAAATTGGTGCTCTAGTGGGTGGGGCAGACCTGGGCTAGCAGGCCCCAGGGAGAACTCCAATGGCGTCTGTGTCAGCACGTCCACACCAGGCCACCACAATGGCTGCGCCAATGTCCCAGTCCTAGGAGAGGTCTCACCTCTCACTGAGATGTATTCAGGGCCTATCAGGTGAGTCTCTTTTCACCAAAGCATTGTGCACCTTTCTTTCTGGTGACTTTAGGTTGCTTCTGAAACAGGTGAGTTTGCGCATGGGTCCTTTAAGAGCCAGGTTTAATTTATTTGTGAACAGGCTTTTCTGGGGGTACTCCCCAATGTTTTAGCAGCAGGCAAAGTCAGATATTATGCCACCATCTCGATTGTGCTGGGTCCACAGAATGCCCACAGCGGGGTCGCTCCCGGCTCACGACCCCGCTCCTCCAGGGAGGCAGCGGACCTGTGGGTTGCTCCCAGGTGGCCGTGAAGCTGGGGGCTTGTGAAGGCGGCATTTTTTTCTCTCCAGAAGGGAATTTCTGCCTCTTCCACCTCAATTAGGATTGTCCTTTGTTGCAAGAGTTCCTCTAATCCAGTTTTCAGTTCTGTCTCAGGGGTAATTTTTCCACGAGTATTTGTAAATTGGCTGTGTCCGTGGGAGGAGGTGAGTTCAGAGTCTGCCTATGCCGCCATCTTGACTTCTCTCTAAGGATCTTAAAGGCATGACTCTCAGTAAATAAAAGCCTGTCTATGAATTTAAGTTTGAAATCCCAGATCATCCATAGAGGAGGCCAAAATAATGAGAGACTTATCTTGATGAGACTTGTGAGTGTCAGGATTTTGTCTAATGTTTAAATTAATAAGAAATCCAAAATATTTTTTTAAATAATTGTATCAGAGAGAGTACAATGGAAACAGTTATTTAAGCCCCCAGACTTCAAAGGGCAAGAAACAAATTCGGAAAACAAATTAGTTGCAAAAATGACCTACTCTTTTTATGGAAAACGAGGGGCAATTCAGATGACAGACCAAGAGCCCAGAGGATGGAGCCAAGAGCTACCATGAATCATTTACAGGCAGGAGGACTGATCTTTAGTCAAGAAACTGCCAACACATGTCTAGCTGTATTCCAGAATTGCTATGCACTAGTGACTCCTATGTGCTTCACAATTTTTTTTTGTTTATAGAAGGACTATAGTGGATATCCTATATCTGAGCCACCATTAAATATTGGGTGTGGAAGGTTAGATAACTTGTCCTTCAGTTCACAGGTCTTCATATAGGGAGAAACTGTGTTTAATGAGCCTTATCCATGCCTTGTCCTGATCTAGATGATGAGATTCTTGATCTCCAGTCTATGCCTGAAATATCCTAATGTGCTGAGACTTTGGGAGCTCTCTGGGAAGAGGAGACTATACTGTGCGTATAGGAAAGAGTTCATTGTTGTGGCCAGATGGTGGGATATGGAAGATTATATTTTCTGAAAATGGTCACAGCAATATTTCTGGAATCTCTGGCAGAAAATTGATACTCCCCATTAATAAATGGGATCTATTCCCCCTCTCCTTGACCTGAGAAGGTCTTTGTAACTGTTCAGTGAATATAATATGGTGAAACTGTGTTACTGCAAGCTAGTCTAACATAGGCAGTACAATTTTCCACTTGGCCATCCATTTCTCTCTTGTGACATCTGCCTTTGGAACCTAGTTATCAGGCTCTGAAGAAATCCAAACTAGCCAATGTGGAGACACCATGTGGCAAAGTCCATGTGCAGAGTAACTAAGACTCTCAGCTCATAGCCATTATCAACCATCAGACCCATGAGGAAACAAGAAATCACATAATTTCAATCCTGAACTTTCACATCACCTAACTGAAGCTCCAGACATCATGGATGAAGGACAAGCAACCTTGCTCTTCCATGTCTAAATTCATACACACAGAATTTCTGAGCATGATAAATGATCATTTTACACGGCTTAGTTATAGGACACTTTGTAACTCAGCCAAAGTAACAGGGATAAACTCCTTTAAAGGTTTAATCCAAAAAACTTGAAAGAGTGTGTAAAGTTTTTTTCCAACTTTATTGAGATGTAATTGACATGTGACATTGTATAAATTGTGGTATGCAACATGTTGACTTGATACATTTATATAGTATTGCAAAATGATTACCACCATAGCATTAGCTAATACTTCCATCCTGTCACATAATTATCATTTCTTTTTTTTTGTGAGAACATTTAAGATCTATTCTCTTAGCAACTTTCAAGTATATAACACAGTATTATTAGCTATAATCATCATACTGTACATTAGATCCCCAGAATTTGTTAATATTAAATTGTAAATTTGTATCCTTTCATCAATATCCCTCCATTTCCCCCACTCCCAACCCCTGGTAACCACCACTTGACTCTTTCTTTCTCCGAGTTTGGCTTTTTTAGAGTCCACATATAAGCGATCATGCAGTAGTTGTCTTTCTCTGTCTGACTTATTTCACTTAGCATAATGCCCTCAGTTTCATTCAAATTGTTACAAACCGCAGGATTTCCTTCTTTCTTTGTGGCTTATATTCCACATGTGTGTATATCTCACATCTTCTTCATCCTTTTATCCATTGATGGACACCTAGGCTGCTTTTGTATCTCGGCTATTGTGAATAATGCTGTAATGAACATGAGGGTGCAAATATCTCTTCAGATGAGTTATAGCAATGTATAAAACTGCTCACATTTTTTATTTGTTGAGTGTTTAATTTGGAACAAGTCAACAGTATCTTCAGTCAATTGAAAATTTCTTTGTAAAAACAGTTTGTCTTAAAATATTTATTATCCATTTCTAGCATTTCAGAGTTTTAAAAACATTTCTTTTTCATTAATTATTTAGTTCAACATAAATTTTAAAATCAATCTATGGAACTGTACCTTTAGTTGTAAACATGGTATTTATTATTGCTAAAACTTGTTTGTTGTATCAAAAATAACAATAAGATATGTAAGATATAATGTTATTATATTTGGGAAATCCTTAGGGAATTTACATTATCAATTAAAAGTGGTATTTTATTTTATTTCAAGCATTATATTCATCTCTAATTTTAAGAGAACCAGCAATTTTAAATGTGAGATGTAAATTCTGCCACTCATTGCCCATATAATAATAAATAAAACTGAAAATTTACAAATTAAAGATGATGTCTGAAAGATTGTCAAATTCTATTGGATTATTAAATGTTCTTTTGGAATATGCTAGCAATCTTCTCAAAAACCATGACTAGTATTTGAAACGTGTACTAATTGCTTAACCATATTTTGGCCACAGCTTTTATATCACTCACATTTTTTTACTGAAGTATAGTAGACATACAATATTACATTCTTTTCAAGTGTACAACATAGTGATTCAACATATATGTATATATACACATTACAAAATGATCACCATGCCAAGTCTAGTAACCATCAGCCACCATACAAACTTATTACAATATTATTGGCTGCATTCCCTATGCTGTACATGACATCCCATGACTTATTTATTTTATAACTGGAAGTTTGTACCTCTTAATCTCCTTCACTTATTTCACCCATTCCTCCACCCTTCTCCCCTCTGGCAATCACCAGTTTGTTCTCTGTATCTATGAGTTTGTTTCTGTTTTGTTTTGTTTGTTTTGTGTTTCAGATTCCATGTATAAGTAAACTCATATGGTATCTGTCTTTGTCTGATTTGTTTCACTTAGCATAATACCCTCTAGGTCCATTCATATTGTCACAAATGGCAAGATTTCATTTTTTTTTATGGCTAATATACCACATCTTCTTTATCTATTCATCAATCTATGGACACTTAAACTGCTTCCATATCTTGGCTATTGTATATAACGCTACAATGAATATGAAGGTGCATATATCTTTTTGAATTAGTATTTTCATTTTCTTCAGGTAAATATCCAGAAGTGGAATTGCTAGATCACATGGTAGTTCTATTTTTAATGTTTTGAGGAAACTCCATACTATTTTCCATAGTGGCTGCACCAATTTACGTTCCCATCAACAATGTACTAGAGTTCCCTTTTCACTACATCCTTGCCAACACCAGTTATTTGTTATTTTTTAATTAATATCCATTCTAACGGGTGTGAGGTGATATCTCATTGTAGTTTTGATTTGCATTTCTCTGATGATTTGTGATGTTGAGCATCTTTTCATGAAACTGTTGGCCATCTGTGTGTCTTCTTTGGAAAAATATCCACTCAGGTCTTCTGACCATTTTTTAATTGGATTGTTTGCTTTTTTGATATTGAGTTGTATAAGTTCTTTATATATTTTGGATATTAACCCATTGTCAGATACATCACTTGCACATGTCTTCTCCCATTCAGTAGGTTGCCTTTTCATTTTGTTGATGGTTTCCTTCTCTGTGCAAAAACTCTTTAGTTTTATGTAGTCCTACTTATTTATTTTTGTTTTTGTTGCCTTTTCCTGAGGAAACATATCCAGAAAAATATTGCTAAGACCAATATCAAAGAGCCTACTGCCTATGTTTTCTTCTAGGGGTTTTATGGTTTCAAATCTTACATTTAAGCCTTTAATCCATTTAGAGTTTATTTTTTTATATGATGTAAGAAAGTGGTCCAGCTTCATTCTTTTGCATGTGACTCTCCAGCTTTCCCAAAAGCTTTTATTGAAGAGACTGTCTTTTCCCCATTGTATATTCTTGTCTCTTTTGTAGTAGATTAATTGTATATCACTCCCTTTTTGTTCTTTTTTCCTGCTCTTGAATGAGCACTATCACTTCAGATAGATTTTTTTTTTTTTGGTGAGGAAGATCAGCCCTGAGCTACCATCCGTGCTAATCCTCCTCTTTTTGCTGAGGAAGACTGGCTCTGAGCTAACATCTATTGCCAATCCTACTCCTTTTTTCTCCCCAAAGCCCCAGTAGATAGTTGTATGTCATAGTTGCACATCCTTCTAGCTGCTGTAAGTGGGATGCGGCCTCAACATGGCTGGAGAAGTGGTGCGTTGTTGTGGGCCCGGATCCAAACCCTGGCCGCCAGTAGGGGAGCGTGTGCACTTAACCACTAAGCCACAGGGCCGGCCCCAGACAGATTGTATTTTAAACAATGTATCTCATAGCTTGTTAAAATCTGATCTAAACAGTAGAATATTTCTTCTCTTCTGTATGTCTCACTTCTTTTATAAGGTAATATCTCCATTTTATTTACTTGCATGAATATAAAACATAAACTCAAGCAATCTGAAGAGATTTATACTGTTGTCCTGTACTACACACAGCATATAGTCTCATTCTATAAACTAATTTAATAAAATAATAAGATTTTATATCTGTATTTATCTCCTGGTTGTATTTTGAGACTATGCTAATGGTATGTTCTTGGCAGGCAGGAATCCTAATCTTTGTCTTGAAATTCTCGCAAATCTGGATTTGTTAAAGTTTTCTCCCAAATGTGTACTTTTCTCTTGCATATTCCATTGTTTATTTCATGCAATACTGAATTATTAAATAAATTTAATTGCTAGAACAAAATTGTATGCACTATCTTTCAAGATATTATTAGAAATATATCTTACATAAAAAAGAGATGAGCTTTATTTTAATGTAATTACCTGTATGTACGACATCTTTATAGACACTAAAATCTTATTTTTACATATATGTAATATATTTACAATATACACTGCGCACATGTAAATCTATTTGCTTTTTATAACATGGTCCCTGTCTTTGCAATCTTCACTTCACGTGCCCTTTAATTGTAGTAACATTATTATATCAGATTTTCTCACATCACTAAGCTTTTGTATAAAGTATTCCCTCTAACTAGATATGATCACTCAGTCTCCACTTCTCCAAACCTCATTCTTATTTCTTTTAGAGTTCAGCTTTTGATTGAACATATTACGAAAAGACCAAAGCCAGTGTTACCACGGGACTCCTCAGACTCTTCTTTTTTCGCTTCCACATTCTCCTCAGCCCGGGCCGCAGTGGTGGAGGGGCAGGACCTCCTGCTCGTGCAGAGCCAGGTCCTGGGCAGGTCTACCAGTCCCTGCATTGCAGATGAGGTTCCAGATGTTGATGTTGGCCAGGGCCTTTGCAAATAAGCTAGACCAGAAAGGCTTTAATGAGTGTATTGATCTTATCCAAAATATCAAATTCTTTGCACATAGTAGGGACACTATAATTTTTTTGAATGAATTATAAAAATAAATTGCATAATATATACTGTCAGTATCTGGAAATTTTTCAAATAGACACTAGATTAAAAAAATAGGATAAAAGGTATAATTAATAGAGTACCCATAAATATAAAGCAAATCAACATTCCTATGTAAAAGCCAATGAAATGACTTTGATTTATCCCAAATACATGCTCATGTTTCAGAAATGCATGTAGTACACCATCTAGAAAATTAAGCAAGATTTGCCCTATTAATTATTGCTGAATTTATGACCTGCCAGACTGCATTTGTTACTTCCTATTTATTCATTCAGGATATCAACTCCCATAAAATGGCAGTGTCACAAGTAGAATATGGATAGCTTTTATGCATTTAATCCCAGGAATCATGGAATGACAAAATACACGATGGGTAGGATTGAGGGAATGTTGAGAAACTCTTGGGGCTGGCCTAGAGCTAGTAACTTGCATGATGTGAATATGTTTAGATTGCTGGAGAGATAAGCAATAGAGACAGAAGGGAATCCCATTTCTGGAAAGCTGAGCTATAACAGATGAATTCTAAAAACAAAAAGCAGGAAACAAGGCTGAGAGCTAGGATTAAACAGAAGTGCGAAGACCAGGGATTGGAAATTATGGGAGCCATCTTAAAAGTCTGTCTACCACACAAACTAAGGAAACTTGGTATCATTTTTGTATTAGCTGGACTGGTTTCTGATTTACCCTATAGTGAACATTAGTAAAACTGGGATACAGCACACAATTTCTGCTTTCCACCCAATAATCCCCCCCGAACACCTGTCATGTAAGCACACACCTATATAATATAATCTTCCCTACCCACACAGACACATGATAAATGGAACTATAAGAAAATATCACACCAACAACAAATTTCTCTGTACCACGTATCTCTGAAAGTCATTGCTGAAATATGTACACAATTTTAATGGCGAAAATTGTGTCCTTGAAATTTTATACCTGGCTATAGAATTGGTGTCTTTTGGTGAAAACAAGAGAAAATATTCTCAAGCATGAGATGATTCAGATAGAATAACAATCTTTGGAAAACCAAAAGGAATTTAAGAAGCAATTTTGATAAACAAGGGATAATTAAAATCAATAACTAAATAGTAGGAAAGAAGTAGGATAATAAACAAGATCAATAAAATAAAAGTGTTTACTATGGTTAGTTACTATGGTTTACAATCAAATGCAAACTAAAAAGAATATTGAGCAAGAATATACAGCATGTAAAATTAGTTTTCTGTGCCTAAAATCCAATTATGTCAATTAAAACCTGCAGTAGGGATCAGCAGAAACAGATTAAGTGGGGTAATTCTTTCAAATTTCAAAGTTTAAAAATATTGATTATTTACCTTTGCTTTTCAAAATAGGTTTTCTGTAGTAAAATACTAATACTTTTTGACCAGAAACATTCAAAATACAATATGATATTCAACAAGAATAAACATTTCAGCACTTAAATGCCTTTCCCAGACCTCTTCCTCCACACTTCCAGATCAGTCTCCAATACCCATTTCACTGTATAACCTTCCAGGTCTCTTCTCACCTATTTTTCAATGATTAATTATATAAGTAGTTAAAATATTTATTAAGGTATTGCTGTGTGCTACGTAAGTGCTAACTAGTCAGTGGGAAATTAAGTGTGAGCATGAAAGGACTAATTTTAGTGTGTAAAACATCATCATTGCAATTCTCATAATCAGCAAGAATACAACTGATGAATGAAAAAAGAAGTATCTTAGAATGTGAAAAAATAATAGTTTCAGATACATAAAATGAATAGTGTCACAAAATAAATTATGAGCTTATTTTTGAAAACACCAGTAAAATATATAACCAACCGTTTGGAAAGATCAAAGTAAATGCAAAAACACAGCATAAATAAGATGAATAGAAATATTCATTAAAAATATGTTAGATATTTAAAAAGAAATGGTAAGTGAATGTCCGCAAATATGCACACAAGTGAATACTCACAAGCAAAACTTACTCATAAATTGAAAGATACATACAAAGTGACCTAAATGTTTGAATATTAGTAATTCTATTATTTCAATTTTAACACATTAAGAGTGGTAAAGAGGAGAGAGAGGAGGAAGAGAAAGGAAAATTACTATCCCTGTAGATAATAATCTTTAAAAAGCATGAGATTCTTGATAAAAATGCTCTTGACTTCGAAATAGAAGTATATTTTCTCAATATTATAAGGAAAACTAATCACAAGGGTAATTAATCTGTAATTAACCAAGCAACATTTAATCATTTCCATTAAATTCAAAGGCCAAACAGGTATGACTGCTATACCAATTATCCCTCTACATTGTTTGGATATTTTAGTCACATTGATAGCACTGTAATAGGAAGTGAGATAGAACTATTAGAACGGAGGATAGACTGGCATTGGTGTTGTTTATAGATACCATTGCCTATAAATAAATTTCCCAAAAATCATGTCCAACATTTTAGAACTAAAAGGACAATTAAGTTAAATGGACCAGGAAATAATTGGACGTGTCCAAAAAAATTTTTTAATAAAAAAATATTGATTGTAGTGCTCTTTGCATGAATGCAATTTTGGAAAATACACTAAATTTTCAACAGAAGGTAATAATTGAATAAATTTTACAACTCATTCAATGTAATACTATACAGTTACTAAAATTATATCATCATACATTAATAAATGTGAAAAGATATTCATTGAAGAGAGAAAATTGCGATATATGTAAGAGACTGCTGAATCATGATGGAAATCAATCTATATTTTGTATATGTTTCTAAGTTCTTTAAAATGAGAAATATTTTTTAATAAGTAGTAAAAAGTGATAGTGTGTCTTAAAATGCTCTAAGATTAGATGGATTGAGAATTAAAAATGTAAAATGTAAAAGGAAAAGGGACTCAGTTTCTAAATGTATTTGTTATACACAAAAAAAGTCACTTTATATTGTTGAGTAAGTGAAAATTATCAATAAATTATGGTGACACCATAGTTGACTGAGCATTTAACAATAAAGTAGATTCCTACTGCACTTCATACATCAAAAAGATAGTACAGCAAAATTATGGATTAAATTTTTTTTAAGTTTCAGTAAAAACATAGGAAAATATGAGTTAGACATATTGCTGGTATCAGTGTAGGGAAGACTCTCACAAAATCAAATATCCATTAAAAAGTCACTACCTATTTGACTACCTAAAGTGAAAAAACAACATGTACCAAAAAAATATATACGAGATATAACAAACAACAAAATAAGAAAATGTGCTTGCGACGCTAATCATAACGTGTCTCAATGCGTAAATTTCACACAATTCAATTTCAAATGGATAAATATGCTAATATAACACAACTTTTTAAAAGAGACTCAAAGAAGGAATAAAGATATAATACGTAATCAAGTTTCTAGTGCTTAAAAGTAAAAAATGTGCTAGGGAGTGCTTGAATGGTGGAATGAGGAGGCAGCAAATCCTCTCACCAAAAAGCAATAATAAAAACTGGACAAAATTATCAAAAACCACCATTTCAGAATTCTGGAAATGAATCAGAGGTATATAACAAATTGAAAAGCATTTATTCAAGAAAAACTGTGAAACCTTGATCAGAGCAGTGAGTGTCTGTGGCATTTTTATGTGGGGCTCCTGCCATTTCCCACCCCCCCCCCCCAGCTCTGTAGCAGTAGCCAAAGGGACTCACAGCCCGTGCCACCAGAGAGGGCTGACTTCTCCGATATGGAGCTCCAAGGAAATGTCCCATGCCCAGAGTCATTATCAAAACAATAGCAATCTCAGTGGCAATTGGGGAAGGCCAACATCACAGCTGCCTGAGTGTTCAGTACAGGTTTGGGCAAACAACAGACCACCAAAAATTTAACAGGAAGATCTGGGGAACAAGATGGTCATGCGGAGCTTTGATAAGCTTTCACCTATTACTTGAGATCTGGAAGGCTTCATGCATTCAGGAGAGACTGGAAAGTGTCCCAGTTGTATACTCATCCCTAGCTGAATGTAAAATCCTGCAGAAGCAGAAAGTGAAAGTTTGGTCAGACTTGTAAACTGCCTGAACTATAAATGCATGCTCCGATCCCAAGGCTTATTGGCTTAAGGTGTTTAGGTCCAACCTCTGACCAACTATCTGGCTAGCTGATATGCTATGTTGATCTACTGACCAGCCAAGAAAGCTGGTCTATACAAAAAAAAGCATTAAACAAAAATGAGCAAAGACATCAACGACTGTGTGCTGTAAAGGCGATGGTTTCTGTAGAATTGGTTCAGGAAAATCACTAAACAAAAATAAAAACGAATAATAATGAACAATTTTTGGAAAGGGAAATCAGCATCCAGGTTACTACAATATATTGTCTAAAATGCCTAGTTATGAACAGCAACAACAATAGCAGCAGCGACAAAATAACAACATGCAAAGAAACAAGAGAGTGTGGCCGTACACAGGAAAATCAAAACCAAAAACAGTGAATCAAAAGAATGTCTGAGAGGGCACAGTTACTAGACTTGATAAACAACACCTTGAAAACAGCTATTACAAATATGTTCAAAGAAACAAAGGAAACCATGTTTAAAGAGTTAGAGGAATGCATGACAACAATGCATGATCAAATAGAGAATATCACTAAAAAGAAAGTTAAGAATCAGTCATTCATGACTCATCACATACAAGTACACCTCAATAACATCAATGGCTGACTTATCATCAGCAACAATGGATGCCAGAAGGCAGATATTAAAAGGATAAGGGAAGATTATGGATAAACCTCAAGTAATGACCCAACATTCAGAAATGAATATTTATTTTCATTGTTTTTTCAGTAAAAATTCCTAGTTTTTTGGCTGAATTGTTATTTTCTCCCATTTTGGTATGAATATTCTTTCTCCCACATCTATTTTGCTTTTTGTAAGAATGATTAAAGTTTGATTTCTGAAATAAGGTGGTTTTTTAATAAAAATATGCCTTCAAAAGAAGGAATTAGTAGGGGCCAGCCCAGTGGTGTCACGGTTAAGTTTGCGCCCTCCGCTTCGGCGGCCCAGGGTTTGCAAGTTCGGATCCCAGCACAGACCTACGCACTTCTTATCAAGCCAAGCTGTGGCCACGTCCCATATAAAGTAGAGGAAGATAGGCAAAGATGTTAGCCTGGGGCCAATCTTCCTCAGCAAAAAGAAAAAGAAAAAGAAAAAGAAATAAAAAAGGAATTAGTGAATATTTAGATTTAAAAAAATCTATCTATATATATAAATATGTGTCTGATATTCTATTTCTTAGTTTCACTGAACTTACTTATTAGCTAAATATCACAGTAACATGATAGGAATGTTCAATTTGCAATGACTTTGTGCCTGTCCACCTACCCACCTTTCAAATCTCTGCTCTGGCTTAATGTCTATTTGAACAATTTTCAAGACTGTGCTGATAATGTCACCATACAAAGAGGCTAAAACATAAGGAAGCTAACAAAGAACATGGATATTATACCAAATTAAGTAGTGTGTAAAAAATAATATATTACTTATGGAAATAGGTAAAAAAATAACATTTCCCTTTACTTTTTGCAATCATGAAAAAATGAAGTAGCAATCTATATTAGACCACGGATCATACTGGGAAAAAAATAACCTGATAGATTGCATACAAAACACATTTACTTGTGCTATATATTTAACTTTCCAATCATATTTATTTGTTTCATACAGGTTCTTCAATTATTTTTCCCTCTTCTCCTATTTCAATATGTTGATGGAAACTTAGGTAAGTTAAACATATTCCTCATCCTTGGTAATTCTCCATATAAAATATTAAAATTGTTTCATATTTAAATTAGGCATACTGACAAATGAGTTTCACTAACAACTGAGCTATTTATCTTTTATATTCTGGAAAGATTGTAAAGGAACTTATGTGTAAGGTCCTTTAATCTGCATCTACTTCTACCATCCACACGAGTTAAATTTGCCTTTTGTGAAGCTTTAGGGTCCTTTTAAATTCAAATGTATGATATATAATATAACATAAAATATAAAATATGTAGGAAACATTATATTTTCTGTTAGCTTTCAATAAAAGTTTAACAGTTTAATTATAATTTAGGTTGAATAATGGTTTCTGGTCTGGCCTGTGAACATAACATGTAAAATAACATGTTAACAACAGTGCTAAAAATGACATTTTTAAAGGGAAAGAAACACAATCAACAAAAACTTGTTTTAAGTTACTCTGTTATATAAAATATGGCATTAGGTTTTGGCATATTCAGGATAACCTTTATTCCTTCCCAATATCTGATTTAACTTTTTAAATCACAAACTATACACAATTTACTATTAAGATTAAATAGCTAATCAACTTCTCAATTATTTTCAAAACATATTCCCTTCCTACAATGATGGAAAGTTGATGTCAGCCTCTTTATCTTTCTTTTTAAATTCATGAATAAGAGAAGATTTGTATCCAATTTAAGTGAATAGTACATTTTCTTCAGCAGAGAGGCTAGAAATATTGTCAGGTGGGAAATGGGAAACATCATTGCAGAAATGCTTCACAGAGATGAATTGAATTCCACAAAATCTCTTCACTACAGAGCTGTTCTGAGAATTTATCCACGGATTTTGCAGAATGTAGGATGATCACAAAAGAGGACATGTCTCAAGTCTGGGTGAAATGAGGACAAGTTTAGAAATTATTCCTTCTTCATTCAGACACAGATATGCCCAATATATCCTAAAACCTCTTTATAGATATTTACCTCTCCCAAACATGAGAGTTTTTGGTCTTTATATGATTGATTAAAAGTTTCTCCAGCACTAACTAGATCAACTTGATATTTGGTGGCTGTATTTTCACAGTTTCAGATCAGTGAGACTTACTCAAACTTTTTAAAATATATCTGTACTTTTTGAAAGTTTTGGTGCCCTGCAACAACTCTGATATTAAAGGCAATGTGTGTTACGAATACTTGTAGATTTCAGCTTAGGTCTAAACTGTATCCTATTGTTCAGAAGTGTCGGTGCCTATCTGGTGACTTGGCGGGGAAGTCTAAGCAGGAGTCTACTTTCATGGGAGTTTGAGCCTCTCCTGAGAGAACTCACTGGAGGGGAACAACGCCCCAGGCGAAAAGAAGGTCATTTGAGTAATAAAGCCTTGGTTGTCAGAGAGAAGAGATAATGTGATTTGAAGAGATCAGTCCTTTGGACCTTCCCCCTCTAAATCCATGGATAAGTGAGGACTGTCAGCCAATAGAGAAAAGTGTTTAAATGCTACATTTCAGGACCTGAACACAAGGATTTGGTCATTTTTAAACAGACTCCAACACTCAAGAAGTAGTTAAGTTGATGTTGTACCCTGCAACTTTACTGTATTCGTTTATTTCTAATAGTTTTTTGACGGATTCTTTAGGGTTTTCTATATATAAAATCATATCATCTGCAAATAGTGACAGTTTCATTTCTTCCTTTCGAATTTGGATGCCTTTTATTTCTTTTTTTTGCCTAATTACTCCAGCTAGGACTTCCAATACTATGTTGAAAAGGAGTGGCAAAAGTGGGCATACTTGTCTTGTTCCTTTTATTAGAGGGATGGCTTTCAGTTTTCACTGTTGAGTATGATGTTAGCTGTGGATTTGTCATATAAGGCCTTTAATATGTTGAGGTACTTTCCTCTATACCCATTTCATTCAGAGTTTTTATCATAAATGGATGCTGGATCTTGTCAAATGCTTTCTCTGATCTATTGAGATGATCATGCGGTTTTTATTCTTCATTTTGTTAATGTGGTGTATCACATTGATTGATTTGTGGATGTTGAACCATCCTTGCGTTCGTGGAATAAATCCCACTTGATCATGGTGTATGATCCTTTTAATGTATTGTTGTGTTCAGTTTGCTAATATTTTGTTGAGGATTTCTGCATCTATGTTGGTCAGTAATATTGGCCTGTAGTTTTCTTCTTTTGTGTTGTTCTTGTCTGGTTTTGGTATCAGGTTGGCCTCATAGAATGAGTTGGAAAGCGCCCCTTCCTCTTCAAATTTTTGGAAAAGTTTGAGAAGGATAAGTATTAAATCTTCTCTGAATGTTTGGCAGAATTCATCAGAGAAGCTGTCTGGTCTTGGACTTTTTTGGGGGGAAGAGGTTTTTGATACTGTTTTGATCTCCTTACTAGCAATTGGTCTATTCAGATTCTCTGTTTCTTCTTGATTCAGTTTTGCATAGTTGTATAATTCTAAAAATTTGTCATTTCTTCAAGATGGCAACTAGATTTTTGGTGGTGAGCACTACGTAGTAGACAGAGAAGTCAAAATATGATGTACACCTGAAATTTATATAATTTACAAAATTATATATAAAATTATATAACAACCAAATACACACACACACACACACAAACACACATAAACACACACACACAAAGAAGAGTAAGACGCTCTCTCATTTTGTTCTACCAATGGGATTATGGATATTTCTAGTTCATTCATTGTGTGGTCTAGGAGACAGTAATGAAGTGGTGTCCAGTGAAATAACCAGCATGTCCAGCAGGCAGAAGTGCCTTAGGAGGGTTTTTCTTCAGCGAACTCAACCTCAATGAGTGAGGGGAGTAACAGTACCCAACAGAAGTGGCAGTAGCAGTCAGAGGATGCCTGGATGTCTGGACTTGTTCCACATGTAAGACAACCTGGGAAATCTAAGATATTTAGGTGGAAAGAGCACGGATCAGAAGGGAGGCTGATGTTCTACACTGGCCAGTAGGGAAAAGGGCCGTAGAAATGTAAGTTATCCCTGTTAATGGTGCCCCATAGGCTGGTGAGGCCTGTGGAAACTCTACTCACAGCAGCGGTGTTATTCTTAATCTGTTTTGACAGAAAGGTGAGTTACACATGTATACTTCCACCTCCTCTGAGAATTACACATTGTGTATGGATACCTTGTATCCATACCTAATTTGATTTTTTTGGTCATGCATCTGTATTTTATCAGTTTACACATAGTAAGCAGGGCTTATTTCTTGTCTCTGTTTAATCTCTGCCTTCACATTCCCACGTTATGTTTCTGTCAACAGTAAAGTCTTTCTTTACTCCAAAAATTATAACCTCTCAACTGCATTTTGTACCTCTGGTATTTGTGTCTTCCAAATTCAAATCACTTTCCGGTTAGTTTTATCTAAATCAATATCCTCAAATAGAAGTGATAATACTGACACAGATAATAGGCATATTTCTAACTATTTCGTAATAGTGATATTTTATATTATAGGTAGTAAGTAAATAAATCCAAGGGTTAGATATAGTCTAGTTGAATGTTAAAAAATAATTTGTATGTTCAGAAATTTCCTGAAACCATTTTCATAGCATATGAACAAACTTATCTTTGTTAATAAGGTTATTGAAAAATAAAGTATCATTTTTCACATGCAGTTATTACTATGAAGTAAACTCTCTTTTTGAATATTCTAATTAGATAGATCTAAATTGCATATATTGGATGAAAAACAACCAAATAGGATATGAACTTTCAGATATTTCTGACGGACATATTAAAGTGTGCCCCTTTAATCATACATGTAATAACATATAGAATAAGGCTAAGTTAGACATCACAGCTAAGAGCTTTTCTCTGCATAAGAAATGTCCGTCATTGTTATTCTTACTCTTAGCAGATGTGGTAGGCAGGATAACGAGTGCCCCAAAATGCCCATGTTCTAATTTTCAGAACCTGTCATTATGTTTCTTTACATGGCAAAAGAAATTTTGAAGATATGATTATAGGTATGAACTTTCTGATAGGTGCATTATCTTGGATTATCCAGATGTGACCAGTGTTGTCGCTAGTGTCTTTAGAAGTGGAAGAGGAAGGCAGAACACACAGAAAGATGTGACTATAGAAAAAAAGGCACAGAGAAATGCAAAACTCTTTCCTTAAAGATAGAGGAAGGAGACCAAAGATTTCTGAAATCTTCTAGAAGCAGGAAACCTTTTCTCCCCCAGAGCCTCCAGAAAGAAATACAGCCCTGCCTTCGCCTGCATTTTAGCCCATTGAGACTCTTGTTGAACTTCTAACCTACAAAACTGTAAGATTAATAGATTTGTGTTGTCACCAAGTTTGTAATAAATTGTTACAGCAGCAATAGAAAGCTAATACAGTAGATAAAATAATTTTCATGGAAATGTTTATTTTTTAAAAAGGATCAGTATATGTTCCTATCATATAGTAAATATCTAGTTAAAATTGCCCCCCACCCCATGAATGTCACTATCTCCTAAGTTTAAACAGGGAGACATTTGGGAAATGATCTTAATCATGAGTGGTTTCAGTTTAACTTTTAATTTTCACATGACCACTAGTTGCTGCTGATCTCAAAACACACTGAATATGTCTCTATCAAACTCTTAACAGTCTTGTATGATAGTCCTGCCCTGTCTCCTGTTTCAACTTTTCTTTGCCAAATTTATTCAATTTCTTTCTTTCTTTTTTTTTTTTTGGTAAGGAAGATTAGCCCTGAGCTAACATCTGTTGTCAATCCTCCTCTTTTTGCTGAGGAAGATTGGCCCTAGGCTAACATCCATGACCATCTTCCTCTACTTTATGTGGGATGCCACCACAGCATGGCCTGACAAGTGGTGCTTTGGTGCGTGCCAGAGATCTGAACCTGTGAACCCCAGGCCACTGCAGCAGAGCACTTGCACCTAATGCTACACTACTGGGCCGGCCCCTCAATTTCTTTTTTTGAAAAATATTTTCTCCACTGGGATAATTATTCTTCTTGCTCAAACAAAAATATTCTGTGAGATTGAGATATGTATGTTTTCATGGAGTAAATATTATATTTAAAACATATTTTATCGCCATGTGGAGATTATGCTGGTTATAAGTAACTCATATTAGGCATCCAATCCATTATGTTACAAAAGCCTTCATTTATTACAAAGTTGAACTCTAAAACCTACATTTCCCAGACTCCCTTTCAGCTAAGTTCCTGAATGCAAATTACGCTCTACCATTTGAATGCTGTGTAGATGTAGCAAGATTTGAAAAGCAAGAGTTAAGCAGAGATCATCTTCCTGTGGCTTTTGACTGTTACTACTGGCAGATGACGCTCAGGAGATGTGAGGGTTCCTGACGGTATATCGCAGGGTCCAAGCCCTGGCTTCCTAGGTGTTGACAAGCAGAGGGGTGCAGTGCCTTGATCTGGCATCTCATCCTGGACTGCAGCACCAGGGGCACATTTTCCAGCCTCCTGAGTGTTGTGCTTTGTTGGCAAAGTGGGGCTCTTGGTCTGGCATATTTCCAGTAGTGACTTCAGAGGGAGTGCTCTGGGGTGGGTCAGTTCTCTACAGGTCCAGGAGCTATTCCAGGAGATTGTTCCTTAGTAAGTGTTCCTTCAGCCCTGGCAATGCTTTGGTAAGCACTTAATTTCCTGTATGAAATTTCTTCGTGTTTAAAAATGCCTACAGTGTTTTCTGTTTCCTGCACTGAACTATGGTAGAAAAGTCTGTTCAGGAAATATAATGACACATTATTCATAAAAAATTGTGGTGCTATGCTACAAAAAGTTGACATCTTCTCTATTATTAAATGGAGAGTTAATTGTAAGGTAATTACAGCACCTTAATTGCGAGACATCTGCATTTATAAATTCATGAATGTATTTTTTCCTAGAATTTGAATGCGTTTATTTATTTCAGGGGCAAGGATTATACATGTGCCTGTCATCATTCTAAAGAATATATTAAATGAAAAATGGTAATTGTTCAACACATCAAGTGTCATTCAAGTATCATTCTGTTTATAGAAAGGGGAAAATCATGAAATTAATACATACACATGTATGTAGGGAAATGTACATATTATGTATTATGTAGTGATATGTATATATTTATCTCTATGTCTATATAGAAAGATTGACATAGAGATAGAAATTAATACATAGAGAGACAAGAGATATACTAAATGTGAAATGACAATTGGATATGCATTTTACTTTCTTTTTCTGCGTTATGGGCCAAATAATATAATAGATATCTTTCTAAATATCACAAGAAAAAATACTAAAAGGGGATGTGTATGAATATTCTGCTTTAATCCATTTATAATCAGTTCTGCCAGTACTTCCCAACTTTAGTGCCACTTTCTTCCAGGAGTTAGCCGTTTATTTTAGTGGAAATTTATGAAACCTCTTGCATACAGTCGTTAAAACTATGACCACCTCTAACTGAAACCAGGTCATTTAGTTTTCTTGCATTATTAACTGGGCAAGGCGCTGTATATGGTAATTATGTTCTCAATAATGGAATCTACTCAGCACACATTAAGCTTTCATTCAGTCACTCTTTTTGAATTTTAACACGGAGGAGTTTGCAAATAGGTGTGCATAGCAATTTGACTCTGCAAAATGAAGCCTTTATTATATTGATGTATTTTTAAATCTGGAAAACATTGTGCATTTAATATAATTTTTTTTTACATCTTAAGTCATATGTATTTTATAATTTAGCTTTCAAATCAGGGACAAAACATTAATTTCTGGGGAGAGAGATTTTTATTCTCTAAATCCACTCCCTAACATTAAGATATTTCACATACCAGTCTCTGTATTGAATTTGAATAATTTATTTTTCTACTAAATACTGAAAAAATTTTAACAAGAGGTATCCTTATAACATTAAAAGATGCTAGCAACAAGTAGGCAAAATTTCTCTATGATACAACCAGTGAAGCCCAGGAAAGGTGATTTTCATTTTGTGTGTGTTGTGTTATGTTTTGAAAAAATCTTTGGTGAGTAAAAGTTATAAATTTAAAGTACAATGTGTTGATCCATTCGTTTATTTCCTTGGACATAAGTTTTAAGATATAATAATCCTCAAAAATTTGAGACTTTATTCTAAGTTTCTCAGGTATCATTTTATTCTTTTCAAATTATTCATTGAGAAAACTTTGCGGTTGTTTTTGTTTTATTATAGTTCTTTTTAGTGGCTTAAAGTAAACATTATTCAGTCATATTAGTCACACATTGTTGGAATAAAGGCCTGTTGCTATGACTGAGTTTCTTAGTAAACCCTAAATTTCAGTATTAATTCAACAAAGACAATTTTGTTTGGTGATGCATGAATAAGGAGAGCAGTCACAAGAGCATAATATTTACTACCTTGGTTGCTATTAGTTATATTAATAGATTACTTTGTTTCTCCTAAATACTGTTGAGTCCTTCTAAGATATATGATATCTATTCTAGCATATCCTAATAACCAGCCTTTAGAATGCTCCAACCCCTCAATGTAGCCAGATGCATTGAGCTGGCAAAGTATATTAGCTATCCACGTAAGACTGGCAACCACAGAAAAGCAGATCAGATTAGAAAATCAGAACTCAAACCCGGTGAAATAAAGTTCTGGATGAGACAGATGAGCCATTCAATTATAATAAATAAGGGCATTGTGTTTAAAAAGATCCAACTGAAGCAAAAAAGAAGAAAGAAAAGAAAGAAAACAAAAAAGAAAGGAAGAAAACTTTTGAACATTAAAATTTTAAAAAATTAGTAGATAAATTAAAGATGCTGGTCAGTTAGCAAGGTGTCAGCATCCAGGAAGATTAAATAAAAGAAATATTTCAAAGAACTGAACACAAATATAAATAGACTACAATCATAATTGAAACAAGAGGGAAGTAGAAGATATATTCAGAAGACTTAACTCGAGAAAAAAAACGTACATCTATTCCCCAATGAAAATAAAGTACAGATGGTAGAGAGGCCAAAATTAGAATATAACAGAAGAAAAGATTATTGAAATGGTTAAAGGTCTTACTGATTTCCAAGTTAGAGTATTCTTATTCTTCCTGACACATAAGGATAAAGAAAAAAATCTTCCTAGCTTCTATGCATGAATAACAAATAAATAACTTGTGTTATTGGATTTCCCATTAACAGTCCTGGAACCTGGAAGACATTGAAGTGACATTTTTAGACTCTGGAGAAAAAAATTACTATTTTTCAGTAGAATAAAATTTCAGAGCAAAATGAAGATATTGAAGAATATACTAGAATCCAAAGATTGTAAAATCTATACATTCTCTCTGATGAAGCTATTTGAGAGAAGACTAACTAAAAAGCAAATGTATGAACATAACATCAACATGGGACAAAAAGTCAAGGAAAAATGACATCAGTGAGCAATAATTTTGGAATAGATATAGAGTATTACACGCTTAATGGTACTTCTACCTTATATCACAAACAATCCTCAAAACTGCACTGGTTTAGCACAATAAAATAAAACCTCATTTCTCTTTCATGTAATGGACCACCGTGAGTATTAGATAGATCGCTTTCTACACAGGGATTCAGGCTCTTTACATTCTGTGTCACTGCCAAGCCCTAGAGCCTGGGTGTGTTCATTCCAACTAATGATGGGTGAAAAATTATGTGGAGAAGACACATATACTTCTTAAATGTTTCATACTAGAAATGACACATCGCTCATGCTCACATTCCTTTACAAAGAATTAGTCACATGGACTCATATAGATGTAGCAGTTCCTAAAATGTACAGTCCCTGGTTTAGCAGATACATCCAAGCAATACCATTACACTTTCCCAGTCTCTGCTGTAATTGGACGTGTCCATGTGACTGAGTCTATCCAATGGAATGTGAGTGGAAGGAAGTTGCACAATTTCCATGCATGGGCCATAAAATTCTCTCATATTTGATTCTCCATGCTCTTTTACTTCTACACCTTGATGCATATAAGCTCAGAAACTTGGAAGCCATGTTTGAAGATACTGTAACCACAATATTTAAGGAATCAGGATCCTTGTAACATTTATATCAGTGGTTCTCTACTGGGGTTGATTTTGCCCCCTAAGGGACATTTGGCAAGGTCTGGAGATATTTTTGGTCATCATACCTATGAAGGTGCTATTGGCATTTAGTTGGTAGAGGCCATAGATGCTGTTATGCATCCTACAAGGACAATCTACCAAAACAAAGAATTATCTAGGCCAAAATGTTAATAGTGCAAGGGGTGAGAAACTCTAACTTCGAGGAAGCTGCTTGCCAATCAGGGACACATGTATTAATCCTTTATGAGTGAGAAATAAACTTCTAATATGTTAAACTACTGAGATTTTAAGATTTATGTTGTTTCAGGTAGCATTAAGAATACTTGATTCATATGTATTTCTAATTAGAATGACGTGGAACACACACTAAGACAGTCACCAAGGCTAGTATAATTAAATTTTAAATTTAATAAATCATTAATTCACATATTTGACAAATATTTATTGAGCACTCATTGTGAACTTGATATTATTCTAGGTATTGATGGTAAAATATTATTGAAACATGTTCTCAGACCTGAACAAGTGATAGTCTATAAATGGAAGACAGCCAAATGAAGATCCAATTAAAAGTTGTCACGGATGCTGTGTTGATATTATATTCCAAGTGCCGTGGCAGCACATCAAGAGTACTTATGCTGTAAAAAGTGATGTTGGGAAGACAGTACTTAGCATAAGCTTTAACGAAAAGCTGAGTTTTTAGCTGAATTCTAAACAATGGGTAAGAATTAGATAAATTAGAGTCGAGATTATTTCAGATTGAGGGAATAACACACTTAAAAGTCTGAGATGAGACTAAGTAGAGGTCACTGAATGTTGTGAAGAGGGCTACGGCAGTTCAGTGTGTATCTAGAATAAATTCATATAGGGATGAGGGTAAGGGTAGGAAGAAAATGGGAAAATAGTTTTTAGAAAATTTCTATCCTAACTCCAAGTTGAGTAAAACAAGAATGTGTTTTAACCTCCTTTGGTTTATTTTTTTTTCTCAGTAATTTGATATCAGATGCAATCCACACCCTCCTAAATAAGAAAAAAAAAAAAAATGAATGAAAGAGGAAAACAATCTTCTAAATAATAGTACTGTATGGGAGGAAGACAATTCTTCTACCCTTTAGATCCTTCTGGCTGGCCTAAGGGTTAAATTGACATGAAACAGAAAACAGGAAAAAATCAAACAAAGTTGAATAACATATGTACATGGGAGAAACTCAGGAAATCTGAGTAACTCACCAAAATGGCCAAAACTGCCACCTTAAATACCATTTTCAGCTAAAGACAAAGGAGGATGTTGGAGGTAGTGGTTTGGGGCTTCAAAGGGGAGGAAGGCAATTTACATGGGGATGGAAACCTAAATGTATAGATACAGTTTTGTTTTCTTTCTTTCACTTAAGAGATTATCCTATGCTGTTACCCAGTTTGTTATGTAATTTTCATATTTTTAATTGCACAATATTCTATTAAGTAAATGCATCATAAGTAGCATTCTTCTGGCTTTATGTAGGCCTACCTTAATGTATGACTGTTATTAATGTTATTATAATAAACATTTTTATGCATGCAATTATCATGTCCTTAGTTTTGTTATTTTTAACGTTAAATTTCAAGATAAGGATATAGTCAAGAGTAGAATGGTAGTATCTTGCAAATGATTCACACTTTTTAACAAATTGCTTAGATTTATGATATTAACCTTATTAATTAACACAAAGGACAATGCATTGAGAAAACTATTTTGGAATAGTATTTATTCCAAAAAACACTATCAGTAATAGTAAAAAATTTACGCATCTTAGAAACAATATGGGAGAATTTGACAAAATTTAGAATGACTTGCTTTTAAATATTGTCTCAACAGGTAGCTCACATGTACAATAAGGCTCAGCAAAATTTTCTGTGAATAAAAACCAGTAATAAATATTTCAGGCTTTGAGGGCCAGACAGGCTCTGTCACAGCTACTCGTCATTGCCATTGTAGCTCAAAATCAGCTGTAGATAATAAGTAAACAAATGGTGTAGTTGTTTTCCAATAAAAGTCTATATACAAACATAGGCAGTGGAAGAATTTTGCCAGCTCCCGCTACGATACAGAGAATGTCCAGTTGCTAAGAGATCTGTTATTTTTTGAACATTTTTATGAGACTAAGGGGAAATTAAATTTTTATTTATTATGAATGAGAAGAATCATGGCATAAACAATAGCAATCATAATTTTAGTGATTGTCCCTAAAATTATTTTTTCTCTTTTTCATGTTGGATGAGATTTCTATTTATTCATTCATTCACTCATTCCTTCATCCAAAAAACATTTATTGAGCTCTCATTTTATGCTAAGCCCTGTGCTAAACACTGGGTTGTAACTGTAAACAACCCATTCACCGTCCCTACCCACAAGCAGCTATGGTCTGGAGAGACATAAATACACATTAAAAAAAATAACGAATATTTAAAGAATATCAATTGTTAATTAGTTCTATGAAGATGCAAGATTGTATGGGACTAAGTAACAGGGGCCCTATTTGGTTTAGGAACCAGTGCAAGTTAGTAATGACATAATTATCTGAAGCACTGGACTGTCATACCATATAAATTATATTTGTATTTTATTATAGGAAAATGTATACAGACTTTGCTACAGCATAACATGATATGCATTAGGAAATGAGAGTAATGTGATACATCCATTGTTTTATTTTGTTTATGTAACCATTAATTCATTAGAATAACATTCTTCACCAGTCGTCTAATTTTATACCACTTATTAACAACACACGTTTTGGGAAACTGTGAAAGACAGGAGAAACACTCATATTTAAATCTATAGCTATACTACCAATCTCCTTAACCTTTCAATTTGCCAGAACTCCCTTGAGTAATCCTCGAGTGGTGGAACTAGTATATCAAAGCTCCTTTTAGGCTATGACTGAGTCTGACTCCTCTCAATGTGAATAGAGAGTGTTCAAGTGTTACCCATTTTTAGCGTGATGAGTATCAACAGCTAATGACAGAAAGCAACTCATGAAAAATGTTCTACTTGAAGTTGCCATCTAACTATGAATGTGCTAATGGACAATGAATTATTTATTGTGCAATAAAATACAGTCAGCTAAATATCCACAAAAGAAAAAAATAATATCTGCACTATAATACATTGATATTTTCATGGCTGTAAATCAACAATTCATAGTCACTTGGTCGGAGGAGACTTTCATTTTAAGATGCTCTATATTGTTTTTCCTTGTAGTTACAGTTCTCTAATCTGTATTATGTGATATATTATGTACATAAGAATTTTAGGAGGATTATATTATTTTTCAGTCCTGATTTGAAATGAATCATTAAGTTCCTGGTTGTCCACTTACAATAGTGTCCTAGTAGATGCTATTAATTTCCATAAATTAAACCTCAATGGATTGAAAGCAAAAATTACATGTAAAGAAACAAAAAAATGTCTCTTTAACTTCCATCATCTAGAGCAGCAGGAGGAGACTACAAGCAAAGTGAAATGAGAGGGCTCCCTTACAGTGATGCATTTCTAAGCTTTAGCAAACTCAATTACTGTCAGTCAAATGAGGCAAATGGATAAAGTAATTGTAGACTCTGTTGACACTGACTAGTACAGCATAGGAGCCACAACTACATAATGGTTTGTGTCTTAAATACTCAAACACATTTCCCCCGTCAAGAGTAAATAAGATATATTTTTTTCTGTAAGTTTCAAGTCAAGCATCGTTTGAGAGCTGAATTTGCCTGATTTCCTAAAAAAACACAGACAGAAAGAAGCAACGTGATGTGATAAAAAAGACAACAGTAACAGAGTAAAAATGGTTTGGTTCAAGTCTTAGATTTGCCACTTACTATTTACATGGCATCAAGACAAGCTATCTAATCTTTTTTTTACGTTAATTTCTTCAATGTAAAGATTGAATCTATATATATTAGAGGATTTTTGTAGAGACCAAATGATATGCTGAAAATAAAATAACTGTTATTGTAATGATAGTCAATAATGAAATTTGTAATAAATAAAATAACCATAGTTTTATATGTATAGTAGCATATACTTACATTTTAAACCTTAGCTTTATTATTATATAACTTTTAAATGGTGAAATACATTTTAATTTATTTTCATAATTAAATACCTACTCTCCCAGCCACATAAAAGAATTATGAATGTTTAATTAATCCAGGAATTATTTTTTGTTGGTTAAATATTTACTGAGCACCTACTGTGTTTCAGGCACTGTTCTAGGTAGCAGGATATATTAACAATTTTTAGAAATAATGTTGAAGTTTTAGATTTATTTTTAACAATGCCTTTTCCCAATGTTTTATTGGGAAATTTTTAGAATATACAAAAAATTACAAAAAAAAGTAAGGCTACTTCTCATTTACCCTCCATCCTGAATAAAAATGTGTTAACATTGTCCCACAGTTGATTAAACACACACATACTTACACATACACACACACATACACATACATCTGAATCACTTTGAAAGTAGCTTATAGAAAGCATGATATTCACTCAATTTTTTCAGCATACGTTACCTAAAAATTCAACAACATATCAACTCCTAAGAAAGTTAACAATAATTCCATAATATTTCTAATATCAAATCTATATTCACATTTTCTCAAACATCCCCAAACTGCTTTTCTAGTTTTCATTTTTAAAAATGAGTATCAAAGTTGCTAGAAACTCTGAAGAAACTGGGAATAGAGGGAACATACCTCAGCATGATAAAGGCCATATATGGCAAGAAACTATGTTTGCTATTTTCAAAATCATTAGAAAAACTTTTATACTCTATATATCTGAAAACTCTCTCTTAAAAGTTTCACTACTTATTTATTCTTTTAACTTGTCAAAAATGTCTCTTCCATCTTTTCAAATTGTTCTATGAATAAATTTTATTCTGCATGATGAAAAGTCATTCATTAGGGGATTACTGCTTTCTTATAGACTGGGATAACTAGTAGAAAGCTAGTCATCCTGCCATAATCCTCTATAACCTTGAACAAAGTGCACGTGAAACCCTGTCTTCAGACTATGGACAATTGGCAGGGCAAGACAACAATTCCTGAGGGAAAAACACTTATGAGGTAAGTCCCAATATTGCCACAGCCATATGCCTAGGGATAATTACCCAAGCACAATGGAAATTCTGAAATATTTTGAAGTCAATAATAATAACAAAAATAAAGTATATCAAAATTATGGTATGCAGCTAAATCAACGCTTAACGGAGATGTTTTAACTTCAGATAATGATTACATTAAAAAAGAACAAAGAGGGCTGGCCTGGTGGCACAAGCAGTGAAGTGCATGCACTCTGCTGCGGCAGCCCGGGGTTCGCCGGTTCGGATCCTGGGCACGCACCGATGCACCGCTTGTCAAGCCATGCTGTGGCGGTGTCCCATATAGAGTAGAGGAAGATGGGCATGAATGTTGGCCCAGGGCCGGTCTTCCTCGGCGAAGAGAGGAGGATTGGCAGATGTTAGCTCAGGGCTGATCTTCCTCACAAAAAAAAAAAAAAAAAAAAAAAGAACAAAGGTGTGAGATCAATGATCTAAATTCCTACCCATAAGAGCTAGTAAAAGATAAGAAAAATAAACCCCAAATAAATACAAAAACAATTAAATTAAAAGCATAAATTAATTAACCCAAACACTAACAGAAAATGGAGAAAAATAACAAAAGATAAAGTTGGCAAGTTGAAAAGATTAATAAAATTGTGAAACTCCTAACAAGCCTGATTAAAAAGAAAATAGAGAAAACACAAGTTACCAATATCAGGAATTAAGCAGAGGATATATTTCCATATACTATAGATATTGAAGTGCTAATAAGGAAATATGAACTATATGCCAAATTCTATAACATAAATTAAATAAGTTCCCTGAAAAACACAAGTTATCACAAAGAAATACAAAATATGATTTGTCTATGTTTATTAAAGAAATTGAATTTGTAGTAAAAATCATTTACACAAAAAAGTACTCTAGGATTTACATGGTATCACCGGTAAATTATATCGATCATTTAAGGACAAAATAATATCAGTGTTACACAAACTCTTTGAAAATCCAGAAGAGGAGGGAGCACTTTCTTTGTCAGACAGGGAAAGACCAGAGAAGTAGAATCACTAGTAGTGACATTGAATAATGGATTTGTTGTAAGGATTATACCTTACACAATTGTGAGAGCTGATGAAGAAGCCTATGTAAGACTATTGCCTCTGCATCTGGTATTCTGTCTGAAGCTGCTGTGAATCAACAGAACCAGCAGCTGGTTGGGTTGTTTTTTTTTTTTTTTCCCCTGAAAAAAGCTGGACATTAACTGAAACATATCAGAGTAACCTGGACCCCAGGAAGAAAAACTGGAACAGAGACCTTTCACCACTTAGAACATTGATGAAGTAGGTGATCTGCAATAGAGGCTAGATACTTCACCATGGACTTGTGCCTGTCCTGGAAATCTGAAGACCTGAAAAAGGAGATAATTCAGGAGTTAAAGAACTCCCAACTCAGCTGTTACACACCAACAAGGTAAGCCAGCAGATCTGCAACAAGTTGCGATAGCATCTGGCGCCCTATATCAATCTTTAGTACATAAGGCCTTGCTTCATTGTAGCCAGCTACAATCCAGAATTACATAAGGAAGGACATTCTGGAAAATGTAGTTCAAGTTTACCAATGCTGACACAGAACAAAGCCGTTACTGCCCACCTCTTGGCAAACTGACATTCATAACCATCTCTTCGAATCATACTTAGAAACAAAGACAATACTAGAACCATGCTTCTCCATAGTGTGATACAACTATCGCAGATATGATGAAAACATGCAAATGTTTCCCTAAATTAAATATATGCTCTTTTTACCCATGTTTAGGTGATGATCAGTCCTCTTCTACCTGAATTACATTCTCCTCTGACATACTGTACCTAAAATAGAGATAAGATTGACTACTATTAATATCTTATGTTAGCAGGTAGAGTAAAAGAAGATAAAAAAAGTAGAAAAATAATTATTTAATTTATACAGAAATATATTGAGGTCTTCTATACCGAAAAACAAAACACTGCTGAGCAAAGAAAAAAGAATCCTTCTTTCACCTACTTTAGGTTTTTCACTTTTTGGTTTTTATTCCCAGATGACTGGAAGGCTCTTGACATGATAGTTGATTTGACTGACTGACTTCTCAACTTTCAGGACTCTGAGAAAATATCACTCTTCAGATATATCATTTCTAATCATAGGTTTAAATATTCTGCCCTCAACTTTACTCTTTCTCATCAAACTCTGCTTTTGCTCTTTTTGCATTTATCATAAGTTATAATTGTATCTATTTCTAAACTTGCTTGTATATGATCTCTCAAAGTGGAATATACTTTTCATGGAGTTAGGAATAATATTTCTTTGGTTAATCACTGCAAACCTAGAGTCATACACAATGACTGAAACATATTAGGTTTGCAAATATTTGCCGAAAGAGTGAACCCAAACTCTTCTTCCCAACCCAAGTCTTATTTCTTTTTCTTCCTATATCATAGACTTGGAATCTATCCACTTGACTAAGCCATAAGTCTTTCATGACCTCTCTTTACTTACTTCCAGATTTTGAGAAGTCAAGACTTATTGATCCATCATCCTTACTTTTTTTCATGTATTTTACTTCTTCTCTTCTCTCTGCTATTGTCTTAGCTCAGACCTCCCTAATTCTGTCCCATTTTACTATGTATACCTACAGCTATTCTTACCTACTCTGTTATAATAACCCTTTAGTCCGAGGGGCCTTTCTAACATTGGTCTTTCTGATTATGGTGTTCTTAAGTCCTTCATTGACTTTCTGTTTTATTCATTCTTGTGCTACTTCCTAAACCTTTGTCTATATTATTTCCAGTTTTTCCTTTTTATTCTTTAATGTGTTTCTATTTTGCACATACTCTTTTTTCTGTCTATCCTATATAGTTTTTCTCCCAGCTCTTTCTTGGTGTAGACAGCTCCTAATTAACACTATATAGCAAAGAACGCTTCACATACTTCTCAGCTAGTGTTGCGTTATCTAATGGATAAGCTATGGGTACCTGAAAAAGGCAACGACGAATAATAACAAAGCTTTTTGAAAGAAATGACAGCATTTTACGTATTTTTTATTTGATGTATTTATATAGTAGGCATCAAAATGTTTAATTTGGGGGAACATCAAAATTTTATTGGAATTCTCATTAACTATTCAAATGTAGTATGATAATTAAGAACATGTTCTCAAGAGTTACATTGTCTAGGTAGATGTCCTGACTCTGTTTCCTACCAGTCATGTATAGCTGTCCTTTACATCCTCATAAATTAATCCAGGTAAAACATTTAGAATAGTGCTAAGCACGTAGTAAGTCTTCAATAAATGTTGCCGATATTTATTTTTAAATGTTAGCTATCATCATTTTTTTTTAGTTCCTAAGTTCTTATTTCAACCTTGTATACCAGGGCCATATCTTTTGAGGTAGTCCTCTGATAGGCTCTGACATCACTCAGAAATTACCTGTTTTATGCTATATTGGAGTTATCTATTTATTTATTTAATTCTCTACTGGATATGAGAAACTTGAAGGTGGGAATTCTGACTTCAGTCAGTACAGTTGCATAACTTTGCAGTTTCATCAGCACGTATAACTAGCCATTTCATTGATATGTCCATCAGGCAGCCCTGGAGGAATCCTGGATGTAGGACGGAAAAAATTTAGAAATACATGGCATCTAGAATTGGGTCCAATTTAGAAAAGGGGCTCAATTTTGAGTTTGCAGACTGTGTTGATAAATAGTAAATTCTGGAAAGAAGTTAAGCAGTAGGACAGGAAGAAGAAGTATAGCAAGGAAATTCCTCACATAACCTGAATAAGAATGTGTTGATTAAGTTCTGCTTTATCAGTCTTACTTGCCCACTGCTGGGCTTACCCTGATTGCTAAAGATGCTCTCTCCAGCTTAAATTCCCTGAAGTGTTAAGAAGTCTATCATATATGCAGTAGATATTCATTAAATTTGGGGAGTTGTATTATTATTTTAATCAGAATTGTTATTTTTCTACTTATTATCTCCTATCTATAATCAAATAGAAAATGCATTGAAGCCTACAAAGGTGTATATCTCATATCTGCATTAAAATCTGCAGGTCGTCATTCCATCTTTCACATGTACTCTTCTACTTGTTCGGGTGATATGCCATCTGCAGATACTGCATTTGGTACTGAGGATTCATGTCAAAATGAATAAATAAATCTGAACTTGGTAAAATAATATTGGCAGGAATTTTTGAGCAGAGATTTTTTTTTTTTCACGGAAAATGTAAACTCTCATATAAGCCACATGAATTAATTGAACATTTTTTAAATTACATAATGAGCTACAACGTATTGAGAAATATGCTGACATAATCTATATAAATACTTTTAGTATACTTAACTTAAAAAAATATTAATAATTATAGCTTTGAATTTATTTAGAGTGTGCTATCTTTTGACAAGTTGAGAACATTGCACATTTCTTCTCATTTTTTTTTTAAGCTAGCAAGCAAATTTAGTGTTATTATCTATAGTTTGGTACTGGTGGTATTTAAATAGTTTCATGGCTTAGCCAAAGTTACAGACTATATCAGTAGAGGGACTGTGATTAAAATACTAGGCTTTCTTACATGCAGGGCTGTGTTTAATGTTTACCTTAAGGTATGCATAATCTAAATCCAGTGTTCACTCACATATCCTCAAGAAGAGAAAAATATACTGCAGATATTTTCAGGGAGTAATTTACAGAGAGTTTGGTAATTTACAGAGTGTTCGGTAATTAAGTATGGATGACTGTCCTGTATTCATTATTATCAGTCATCTCTAATGTTAAAAGACTTTTACTGACTACACATTGTGGGGCACAGTGTTTAAGCCATAGGAACACACATTTTGAGAAAGACATGGCTTCTTCCCTCAAAATCTGAGTTGGAAAAAAAAACAGATTATAGGGATTAAACAAAGCAGAAATGATAATCCATATAACCATGTCTATGTTAAGTGTAAGTGCAAGAAGAAATGAGCTCACCAAAGATGCTGATGGTCTAGGTGATATCAATGATGAGTTTTTCCCGCTCTATTAGAACAGGAAAGGTTAGGAAAAAATAGAGAAGAATTTATTTCAGGCTAGAAGAATGTCATAATAAAAGCCACAAAGGCAAGTATGAACTCTTCCCCAGTATATACTCAGAAAAGTATGAATATTAATTTTGTTGTAATAAAATTTGAGGTAGTAGAGAGGAAGATAAGATTGGGAAGGTAAATAATGAACATATTAAAAAAACAAAAATTATTAGAAAAGAGATTTTGGTGAGATACTAAAAGAATTTAATGATTGATATGAGTAAAGCAATGTTTTAGAGAAAACACTAAAAGTATGTTAGGTGCTCAAGTTATTCTAAAATTTTTAAAATGTGTATGAAAAAAGATGTTAGATGAATTGGATGGCGGAAAGTTGGAGTCAGGACCAAGTCATTACACTAGGCTTAGAGATCTTAACAGAAGTTTACGGCAATGAGGAAGACAAAATAATCCATCGGTATATGGAATGAGAGACTATGCCTTATTGTATATTAGGGTGAGTGAAATAACAAGAATCAATCTATCATTTTGAGGATGAGTAACTAGTAATGGAGAGGTCAGCATAGAATCTGGATTGTGGGAAAAGACGACAAATTGGATGTTAGGTGATCGCAGGGCATTCAGGTAAAACATAAAGCTGATGGATGGCATAAAGTTATCTCCACAGGGGTCAGATTTCAAGTCACATGAATCAATTAGCTTCATGAGCAGTAGACTCCAATGCAAGGAAAAGCAATGTATCTGACACCATTTCTTGAGTTCTACATTTATAGTTAGCGACTATGTCAAGTGATTTTTGTGGATCATTGACATATATGAATACTCCACTCCTTACATCATAACCTCCCTTCATTCTAACCCACAAAAATTGCTAGATCATCTCAACAGGCTCTCCAACAACTAAAATAAGTTATATACATTTTTCAACGTTAGTTAAATTAAGACTCTATTTTTATTGATTTTATTTATTTTCTCAGCTACTCAAAATAACTATAGTAAGAATCATTTTACAATGTCCCAGTACCTTAAATGTTAACCGTATCAAGGGTTATTAAGATCAAGCAGAAGTGATACTGGAAAGCTAAAATAGACAAGAACTATTGCTTTAGTGCTCACCTTGAACTTTATAAATATGTCTTGTTACATTTCTCCTCATTTATTCTGAATCTCTGTTTACATTCTCGTAAGCGATAGTTCCTTGAGGGCTTGTATCAATTATTATTGTTACTAAATTCCCACTTTTTTAACACAATGTCTGAAAAAGAGTGGTTGGTCATATTTTTTGTTTGTTTTTTTTTTTTTGAGAGTTAAATTATGAATGACAAAGTGGTTATTACACAAATTAGAGTAATATTTACTCTATTACTGTGGTCTTCACATAAGCAATTGGGGTCAAGAAACACTGTCTTGAGTTCTGGTAATTCTGCTTTAAGTTCTCTTAATTTTCCTTGAATCCCCTCCGCCCATGCTAAATACCCTTCTCTTTGACTTGGAACATTTTTTATCATTTTATTTGCCTCTCTATGTTGGAACACTCTTATGGACTAGCAAGAGGAACCCACATGCCAGAGTCTTGAGTGTTTTTGAGCTAATGCTAAAGATTGTAAGATGCTGAGAAAGTTGCCAAGAATAAAACGAGAGAATCTCTCCTAGAACAAAAGACATAAGAAAAGCATCTGGAAAGTAGTTTTATCCAGTCTCTCCTGATAATATTCCTCTCACTCCGCGACCCCATTAAATGTAATGAATGTTATGTCAGGAAGAGGCTGAACGTGAGAGAGGTTTGTGTAACGTCTGGCGGGAGTGGTCTTGTGAAGTAAGCGTTGGGCAAAAAATATATACACATTTGGGACAAGCATAGAGCCCTGGATTGCCTGTGATCTCTCAAGGTCTACTGCTATATAAGGACAATAAAACCATCCAAGTTGACACTTGCCAGGTTGAGTTGAATTCTAAGATATTTCTAGATTTTAAATGGTCACAATTAAAAAAAAAAGTGGCGATGTTTCTGTTACCAATAACCATAAATATTGACAGAGTAGATAAATAAAGGACGTTTCCAGTATATGAGGAGGGTGGTGTTAGCTTGCAATTAAACAATCTAAATGATATCTCAAATTCAAAAATCTATGCTTCAGAATCATAGCATGGAGGGGGAAAAAAAAAAGCAAAAACCTTTTTTTGAGCTATCTTTATGGTTCTAGATAGATTTAACCTGAAAGATTTAAAGCACTCAGATGGGTGAAAAAGAGAAATTGAATTAATTCATACCTATAAATTCCTACTATATAGTGAATTATTAGACATTTGATGACATGGCCACATGTAATAAGTAATGCAAAAACATATATATCACACTACTTTTATGATTGCCAATATATCAGCTACATCCCTATCAAAATTAATTTGGCCAATAAAAATAATGTATCATCTATTACATTTCATTTTAAATAGTCCAGTCAATGGAGATGCCATTATAGATGCTTTTTTGATCATTATACTTCTTTGATAATTTACAAAATAGTAATGCAGAGGCTTTCAAAATCTTGGACTAAATTTGAATTACTAAACATTTTAAGATATCTTCTGAAGCATTTTAACCACTTTATACATTTTATGTTAAGGCAATAGCAGTTTGTAGTCCTGATGAAACTTTAGAAAATAACTAATATATTTTAAATTAACAGAGAAACAAATATTTTTATCTAAAAAATATTATTTTAACTTCATATTTAGAGGCTAAAAGCGTCACTTACTTGCAATTAGAAAAAAATCAAAAGTTAAAAAATATGGGTAAGTTGGACCAGTTACGTTTCTCTTTAAACTAATGTATCAAGATGCAAATTACTTTATACTGTGATTCACCAAAATCATATCTCTCCTAACGAATTATTCTCTATTTGAACATTCAATTGAGATATTGTGTTTAAAATAATGCTTTTCTCACAGACAGCTCAAAGCGGAGTTTACTCATACCATCATCATGTACTTTACGCTTCCCATTAATTAGGTAAAATTTGCACTTATTATTTCAGGGAGCCACCTAGGTAAGACAGGACACTGCCATTGGTAATAATACCACCACAGCTGGCCCAATATTCTTGTATAGAAGTTGTTCTTGTGCGATGCACACTTATTTTGTCCCTTTGCAACATGAATACTCTCATATTATTCATCATATGACTCCCTAAATTTACTAGAAGTATGTTTATTTTTTAAGTTATTAAACACCATGTCTTCCTGCTGAATACTGTAATCACTAAAAGAGTTCATTCAAGCCATAAATTGCTTATTGTAAGCAAATGGAGCCAATTCATGATTTTCGTTACTGCTTTGGAACAGAAGGTAAATTGAACTCATAAAATTTTCTGCTTCCTGTAAAATAGAGTAGTATAACGTAGAGCTGCAAGAAAAAAAGTACTGTCAAGGAACCTTAGTCCAAAATGTATTACTTATACATATGCACATCCGCCTCAAGGAAAAATGGGGATTTAGAGCAGAGGGAGGTTTGGTAATGCCATATATTTCCAAAAAGACATTGAAGGTCAACACATAACTGATCTGGGACTAGATGGAAAGACAGAATGAGGTAGTTATAGAAGAGGAAAAGAGTCAGTCAGGAGGCAGGCGGGAGAATGTAAGAAATGAAGAGACTTGATGAGAATGAACTAATGGTTTATCAACTGTAAATTGCACCTGCAAAATGTTCAGTGCCTTTAAATTTCACAGTCGTACTTGCTGGTGGGACATATATCCAAATGTGGTGGCTGTATTATAGCCACTGTCCATTAGATTTGAAACATGACTCCTGGTTATACTATATTTTCCCACCTTCTGATATTTGCTACAATTGGATCTGAACTTAGATTTTTATTATTTTGTTTTTTCCTGTTTTCAGTTGCCACTGTTCACTCACTTGAGGGAGAAAAAAAGATGGAGAAACTCCATGTCTGTCTGTACATGTTCTGCCTCTTGACAAAGGAATCTGATAAAAAATACATTTGTTTACTTATTGTAGTCATTCAATATGCCTAAAAGATGTCTCTTCCTTGCTCTTGCTGTCCTTTTCCATATGCAGAAAGTCCAATTAGGTATGGTCTCTTTCCACTCTGTCACTCACTTTGCATCAGAGGAGGTGAGAAAATGCACCAAATCGGTAACTTTGGGAGAACAATTCGGTCACCTTCAGCCTATATTCCTCTTTTCCTCTCTATGGAGCTAGTCAGTCTGCAGAGAACAAAAGTTTTCTGCTGGAACAGCCCTGACCTGCCCCACCCACCTACACATACACTCAGCAGGAGACCTCCATGGTCTAGCAGGCCCTGTGATTCTGTGAGTAAATCTATTAGTAGTTTCTGGTATGAAGTAGACATTTACTTCTAGAATAAGCCCTTTCTCCAATACTTCAGCATCCTCAATAGCATTGTTGATATTTTGACCCAGCTTTAATCCTTTGTGTTATTTTTCATGCTGTTATTTACTGGACCTCCTCATACCCACCAATTCAAATGTGTTGTTGGGATCCCACAATGTGTTCGTTATTACACTAAACATCATGAAACATATAAAAATTATTACAGCAGACCAGTTGGTATGCATTTGATGAAATTTTAATAGGCACTGTGCTGGGTATCAGTAGATAGACACATGGCTAGACAGATAGATGAATAAATTAAATCTCTAGTCACATTTTAGGTGGAAATGGCATAGTCCCTGATGTGCCAGACACTGTGTGTCATGTCAGGGATGGAGCGAAGGTCTCGCCTGGAAAGTAATCCTAGCACAGTGGGAACACAGATCAGAAACTGCACATTACAAAATGACATGTGCTATTAGATACACAGCATCTGTGGGAGTATATCTGAGAGGCATCTAGCATGAGCTAGAGGAGGGAAGTGGGGACCAGTGAAGGCTTCCTGGAGGAGGTGACATCTAAACTGCTTCCCCCAAATTTATAGGCCATCAGAGGAGATGCTAAATGGAGAGATAGTAAAATGCCATAAGCAACTTATCTTAAAAAATGAGGCAAATAACAGTTTTCACACATATCATGCATTCGTTAGAATTTATTTTTTTCCTGAAGAAATTGGGATTAAGATAAATTAGTGCTTATTAAGATTAGTAGGTAGTAATTAATTACAAATTGTATTTTATGCTACTCTTTGAAGAAAAACAGAAAAAAGCTACTGTGCACGTACAATGACAAGCTACAGAGGTATTATGAGCAACCAAATATGTGGCCTGGTACACTAATAGACAAGGTAAGAGACAGCTCATTGCCATCTGGAAGCTTAATATCTAGTAGGTAAAGCAAAACATGCAGGCAAATTAAATTAGTATGGCATGAGTTAAATAAACGCCATCCTGCCATCCGTGATTAATTTACAAGTGAATGAGAGAGATAAAAAGTGTTTTGGGAATTCAGAGGACTAAGAAATTACAGCTGTCTGGAGGTGAGGCAGAGTTTACTGGTGAAACAGAATCTCAAAGTGGTCCTGAGCTAGACCTTGAATAGTTGTTTATGTCCATGAAGGCTTTGGTTTGTGCAAGTTAGCAACACATCACGACTGATTTGAGGATCAATAAAACCGTCTTAAAATTCACCTTGTTTGCAATATCAATCATTAAACTTAACCTAATACAAATTAATTCATTTTTATTTGGCTATTTAAATGAAGATCTTGACTTTTCTTGACTCAATTTGTTTTCATTTGCAACAAATGCTCATATTTCATGTATATATTTATGTTTTCATTCTAAAGATCACGACGTTTCTGCAGATGTAGGCAAAAAGGCAGGTCCATTCTTTCTTACACTGTGGGAGAGAGGCATGAAAGGAAGAGGGCATGTTGTTACTAGAATTCCTTTCAACTCTAAGTTTTTTGAAAGATGAACTTTCCAAAAAGTTGAAATCCATTTTTATGATCAAGAGGAGGGGAAAATAATACATTTTTTTCTGTTTACATTCTATCAAATTTTCCATTTTAACACAATTTACTTCAAAAATGTTTCAATTCTGCTAGCTCTAATTCTACTATTAAGAAATCATACTTTAGATATGTTTCAATATATTCATTCTTAAAGGAATATTGTATCTATATATAGACATAATAGAGAATATCATGCTGACAATAGAAATTTTTCAATGCCTCAGGAAAATTGATAGATTTTATGGACATATGACCTTGTCAGACATTCCTGTGTGCACTATTTATTTTTTTACACCACTTGGTTGAAAATCATCCTGTCCCAATTGTTTACAACACTGAAGTTGAACAAATTATTTGATAACATCTTCTTTAGAGACACCTGGTATATCTAAATAATTATGCCCAATAAAAAGAGTTCTTGGAATTGATCATTTACCATCAGCCATGGTAATAAAGATTAATGTCAGGAACTCATTTAATCTTAAAGCAAAACTATCATTTAATTTAATTGACTTCTGTTCTCCTTGTATGACATAATGAAGCTGTGGGTTAGAATCTTTGTACTACTTTTTGTAGTATTTTGAGTTGCAATTTTAATCCCATTTAAAACGTATTTTCCGTATGCTTTCACTCATATGTGGAAGATAAACAAACAAATACGTAGATAAGAAGAACAAATTGGTAGTTACCAGAGGGAAAAAGGGTGGGGGGACAGCAAAAGGGGCATAACACATATGTACGGTGATGGATAAAAGCTAGACTACTGGTGGTGAACACCATGCAGTCTATACAGAAGCTGAAATATAGTAACGTACGCTTGAAATTTACACAATGTCATAAACAAATAAGACCTCAATAAAAAGAAAATTATAAAATGTTTTTTCCTCAGAAAAATGAGTCAAGTGTATCAAAGTAACCACATTTATTAACAAAAATAATATGGAGGGAGGAAAATTTGACACTATAACTTTTCCTGGCAAATGAAAAAGAGGGTTACTCCTCTCTACAATGGAGCACACCTGGCTGATGGATAGATTGTACATTACATATTCTCTGCTTCCAGTGAATAGATGTGATTTCACATAGAACATTACATTTATTCTGAGATAGAAAGGAGAATGTAGTATAGTTTTTATTTTATGCACAGGGAATTTTAAGCAAAATGCTCATAGCTGGAGTGTATAGGTTTATGTAGTTGAAACACACACACATAACACACACACACACACACACACACGAATCTGATCTTCTAATTTTTATTCTAAAAAAAACATTCTTTTGTATATTAAGGACTTCATGATTTTTTTCATTCTTTCTTTCCCTTAGTGTGTAGCTTAATGATATACATATAATAGGGTTTCAATAGATACATTAATTATATTTGTATATAAATTTCTAATTAACAACATGTACCTTTGTAATGTAGTTTTGTGGATTTCACTTAACTGGCTATACAGGAATAGCTATAATAATATTGAGAAATATACAAATATAAGGCAACTATACTAAAGTTTGTATATTTTTAAATTATTCATAATCTTGCTCTTGTAGCATTTTTATTTATAATAGCAACTAGTATTAAAGCAGATAGACTAGTAATCTAATTTCAAAGATATAAAAACCAAAAAGGAAATTTCTTCTAAATTTTTATACTTGTTCTTTTTCCATCTTATTTTATTCCTTTTAGAAAAAAGCATTCAAAATGGGAATAACTTGTATCTTTCCTTTCTAAAATAATCTTTCATTGTTAAATATGTTAAAGGGTAAAACATCTTTCAAATTACTGTTGTCTTCTCATCTGATGCAGTTTGTCTTTTGAGTTGTATAATTGTCTCACTTGTAATTTAAGCAGCGTCCAAATAACTTCTTCATCTAGATAAATCAATGGGAAAAAATCAAATTCCCATGGAAAATGACATTCCAATTCAACATCATGTCAGCTGAAAGACCAGTTGGTTGATTTAATTATTACCATAGCCAAATTTGGGGTATGGGATGTTGGGTAGGTAACCACGTAGTTTTTAGAAGTGTTTCTTACAAATTCGAACAATAGAAATATAGTGAGAATTAGACATTGCAAAGAAGTTGCGTTCCTTCATTCTTCTGGGAACCAAATCTATAATCCGTAATTTAAAAGAATATATACACTGATTTTATTTTTGCAGGAAAAACCAAACATTCAGGTAATACAAAAGTGTTATACATACAAGGTTTAATAATGTTTAATAATGTTTAATATGTGCTGGATATTCTCAGATCTTAAATTTATTAACTCCTGAAGTCTTTACAACAACTTATGGAGTAGTCAGTCACTATTATTATTATCCCTAATATGCAGATGAGTAAACTGAGGCATGGAGAAATTAAGTAACTTGTGTGATTTTATTCAATTGTGAAGTTAGGATTCAAATCCAGACTCTCTTGTTTCTAAAATCTGTGCTTTTAAACATTATGCTGTTGTAGATAAATCTGAAAAAATTTCAAAGAATATTTTAAAATACTCATATTCATTCACCCCAGTTATTAGCACTATTTACTGAGAATATATATATCTGGACCTATTTGTGCATATATCTATGTAGATATATAGATGTAGATAAAGATATTTACATATACACAAATGTATATAGACATATAGATATATACAAATATATGTGTATAATTATGTATGCACATATTTTTAAAATAAAAATGGATTTTCATTTAACATTTAACACGCTTTGAATAAGCATGGCTTGGGAAATATTAGAAAATATTTACTCAGAGAAATGATTTTTTTCCCTGTTGGATAAAATCTCAAGGAGTATCCATAATTATCTGGTGATTCTAATGGAAAAGAAATTCTTATAATAACTTTAAGTTGAAAACATTACCTCAACTTAGTAATTTAAAATGTGCAGTCCTATAGAATGATTTTTAAAGTATAACATGATTTAATTTTAAACTTTCCTACCTCCCCAGCTAAGGTCTTCTGTGGTCAGGAAACTTGAAATAGGTTCAGTAACCACTTACTGCAGTTATTATTTAGTAGCCAATGACGCCCTTGGAACAAGCCCATTTTTGCTCTTGTGCGTATGAATATTATCTTTTTTCCAGCGAGAGGAGTGAGGTAGGATGAGAGAAAGTTTTTAGCATCCACCATCTTGTTCTTTCCTCTATTGACTGAAAATATAAATGACCAAACCATTTGGTTATCCAGGATTATAGCTGTTATGCCCAAGAGAAGAGATCAATCAAATACAAAGAAAGGCAGTCATAATGCAAAACAGGTGGTTCAAAAATGTGGGTTCAGATTACTGGAGGTTAGTGAATTAACCTGATGAGTCTATGCAGGTAGCTTGCTAGGAGTTGAGTAGAGGAAGAATGACTCAACAATCCAAATTTATCCTTGTCCTGATTGGGTTTTGGCAACGCCTGGTGGTACTTACTCAACCTGACTTCAATATCGCTGGGAACAATTTTGATCCTGTGAGTAGTTAGAACTTCTAGACCATAGAAGCAAGTTCTAGGAGTTCCCAATTAGTTGGCACTCATTTTACTAGCCTATCCAAAGAGAATTGACTGGGTGTATATGGAGGAAGCAGAGATCCATGCTTGATTTCCCTGTTTCCTGATAAAAGGTTTCCTGCAATTTTCCCAGCCAGCATTGCCTTCCAGTCCACATCCTACCATTTCACTCCTTCGCCCTCCCTGTTCCAATAGTTGTAAGAACTTTAGCCTGTTCTCATTTGGGACAAGAACATGGGCATAAGATGGGGGCCAATAATTATCAATTGTACTACATTCAAATATATTCCCAGCTGTATCTCTGACTGTTCTTTCATTGGTCTTTACAGAATGGAAATGCCATCTATATCTTTATGAAATTGCTTTTCTAAATATGACACTTCTCATACACATTTACTGACCTATAAAATGGACAATTATATCTCTAAAGATGATTCCTTAATGGCACTGCCCATAAAACTAAAAGTGATCAAGATTTTTTATTAATTACTTTTTCCCTAAAGAGACATCTTACTCTAAAATAAGCAGCAATTCCTCTCAATTATATTGCTCATTTTGGTTTATGTTCAGCCATGTTTTCCTATCACACTCAGAGACAGTGAGTTTGCTAATAGACCATATTCACAGAGGTAAATTAAAAGCATTAAATTAAAAGCACAGAATTAAAGCATTGAATTATTTTAGGCATAATGATTAGATAACATTAAAATTTAACATAATGATGTTGAAGAGAACCTGTTGTATAATCCCTGTATTTCAGAGTTATACATGTATGTATCAGTTAGTGTTTATCAGAGAATCAGAAGCACTATGAGTGATGCAGAATAAGAAATTTGTAGTAGAAATTAGACCTTATAAAATTGTGGAAACCAGTTAAAGGCTCTGAGTAAGAATGTTGCTTTTATGTCTGATATGGGGCCTGAAGTCAACAAGATGGCAGTTGGAAAGTAAAGTTGGACATGAAGTGAGGGAGATCAGGGAAAAAACTGAAACTCCTGAGGACATGTCCTAACTGAGTTCAAACTGGAAACTACGTCTGTCTTTGACTAACTCAACTCTCAATAATATTAGTGATCTGCAGGAAAAGCTTCACCGTGGACTTACATATATACCTGGCTCAGAATTTGGAGAAATTGAATGATATGATTCAGTGGGAACCAGAGACACTGCAGGCCTTGTCTGCTGTTCCATGGTAATAAGGCGAGTCAGCAGATCAGCAGCAATATGTGGGAACTACTACAGTGCCTGTTTCTGCACAAAACCTTCAGAGCAGAGCCTCAGCCCCTCTAGCTTCTGCTGACAAAGAATAGATCAAAGAGCTCTTGAGAATTCTGAAGTTTCTCTCATATAAGTATTTCTCACAGTCTTGGTGAAGGGAGCATCCTCTGTTTCCTCTCAGTGAATGTACTTAGTATAGAGTTGGAGTATTTGTAAATAAGTCTTATTTGATTAATCTTTTCTAGCTTTTCAAATGTCCTAAGCCTTTAGATATCTTCCTCTATAGTATACAAAGGAGGTTCTAGCATTTTGACTCCACTGATCTCTATCTGTGGGTCTATGTTTCAGTCACCTAAGCACAGTACTCGAACCATTCTCAGCTCTTCATGACAGTATGTTGAATCCAGAATCTTTGCTTAGGGCACTCATATGAAAAAGTTCAGCCGAGTCCAACATTGTATTGATTCCACTCTGTTCCAATGCTGTTAGGATTCAACCCACACATGTTCCCAAGATTTCTGCTGATACAAATTAGCAAAAATCTTACAATTTTTTTGATGCTTATTGCACTTTCTCATGTGTCACACTTTTGGAGTTAGACCTTCTGGCCTGCCAGAACTTGAATCTGATTATAAGTTCAGAAGTAATGAGAAGTGATGGGACAGCTATTAAGGAGTATCGGCAGTTCCCTACAGTCAGATACTACAGAGGAAGCCATTAAAGATAGTCAAGCAAAGGGAGACTAACCTATTTATAAGGGAGGAAAATCTACTTTTAATGGTAAAAGCATTTCAGGAGAATTCATGGGTCTGAAGTCCCCAGTTTCAACAGAATATGCTCATAGGGATCCATACTAATTTTGAGGATCCCTTTCCTTAGAGAGCAATGCCCTAACTTTAACAAAAGACTCCCATGGTGTAAGAAATGTAATTTGCATTGTAATTTACTCACTTGTGGGATAAGACGTAGGTTTGATTTTCAGAATTCTGAGTCCTATGGATAGAGGAGACAAGGGTTTTATTTCAAGAGATTGTAGAAGGGTTCTGGTCCCTTACCTGGACCCAGAATTGAGCTGAGACTTTAAAGTACTAGCTCATCAGTTTCTTTCCCCAAGCCTTTAGCATATTTAGAAGTAAACAACCAACCTGAATGCACTCCATATTTTCACTGCTGTGTTCTATGGCAGCAACTACATAGCCATCCAAAGACTTGCCTTCTATAGCACTTAATTACAGATATCTCCAGATGATCGTTTAAATAACTCTTCTGTCAATACATAACATGGACTACCACTAACCCAGTTACCACTGGAAACAGAGTTATTAATGGTTTCAGAACTAATAAGACCAGAGAAGCAGTTCTATACAACCCGGAACCAATTCAGAGAACTGATTCTTAAGGTCATGATCTCCTAGAGCCACTTGTGATACCAAATTCTATATGATTTAGGGTTTGATCAGAGATTAAGAACCATAAAGAGTGATATAGAGTAAGCAACTTGTTATAGAGATTAGACCTTACATAATTACCAGAGCAGGTTAAGCAGTTTATTTAAGGCTGTTACTTCTGCATCTGATGTTGGATTTGAAGTCAGGGCCAGGATATGGGAAGAAATATTGGATGTGAATTCAGGAAGAATAAGGACAAACTGGAATCCCTGAGGATAATTGAGAACCTAGGAGATAAACAGAAACCCAAGAGGACAAAATGGAACCTATAAGAACAAAGTAGAACCCACGTCTGCCACTCATTGCCTCCAGCCTTGATGATGTGAGTAACCTATGTTATAATCTGGGCAGCCTTCATCAAAGAGCTGCTTACACCTTGGCCATGTTGCACAGAAGTTGAAGCATAAGATCTATCAAGAACCTCAGAAAACAAGGGTCCCGGTATTTCCCCCCACCAATAAGATGAGCTAGCACACTGATGAAAATTTGCGTGAGCTGCAAAGGTCTTAGCTCTTCTTCAACCTTCAGAGTGTTAAAAAAAAATGTCAACTATTCGCTTCAGCCTTCCAAATCTCAAACAAATTTCTGTTATGGCTGACTTGACCCAGAACCATATGGAAAGGAAAATTTGAGAAATGTAGTTTAGCAAAATTGACACAATACAAAGTCAGCACATTGACAGTGACATTCCTATAAGTAAGTCAGGAAGAATAGAAACCAAGGAAGCATAAAAATTATTTCCTTTCTAATGAAGAATACTGGAAGACCACTTATCTTTCCTGTTTCTGAGTTACAGCTTTAGTTTTAAGAAAATATCACAAAACACCAATTCATAAATATGAAATAATATTTGAGCTTCTGGTATGCACAAAGCATTAGGCTACATGAAAAATATATGAAGAAGGTCTGTAGACCAAAATCCTTAACTTCAAAGAGCTTAAGATGTACATTAATGCCCCATCTTCAGAATTATTCTTGTGTTCTAGTATTTCCATCATGATTACCTAGTGGAGTTATACCAAATAATGGAAAACATTTGTTAATTATTATCACTCTTAACCAGTTTCCACCTATGTACATGAAAAGACATTTAATATGATTCTATTGATTTTTCTTCCACTTCTTTTTAGTTTTTTGGGGGTATTAAAAACGGGGGAATACCCAAGTGATGCAAGATAAAATTTCATTCTAAATTCTCTAAAAATAGGAAAAAATCAGAAAATCTTAATTATTTATCATGCAGATATAATATTAGTATGCATGATTGGATTAGTTAATACTTTGTTGAATATCATAGTGGTATGCATTTTTCGTGTGTCAGGTCTTATTGATAGCAAGAGATAAAATTAAGCTAGTGAAAAGCCATGAAAAATGTTATAAACTGAATAATATCAAACTAACAAAGAGAAAAGAAAGTTACAATGAGACAGTTAGCCAACATACGGCTTCTAAGTTTAGAATTCTGAAAAGGTTTTCATCTTCATAAATATTTATTGTTCATGAGTCTAGATTTACTTTGTGGCAGAAGACAATCATTGACTGTATGTGATTTATAAATCTTGAACAATCTATTCTTGAATTCACTCATCCTGTACAGCTTATAAAATTGGTTGAAAACAAGGTCTGTGCACCAAGAAAATGCCATATTTGCCATGTTTTAGTTAAGAAATGCCATATGTCATTCACTAACTGAATATTTAATTCAATATGTCAGGCAAACAAATCCAAAATCAACAAGCAACAGATCTTTTTTAATTATTCAAAACACAGAATAGTTCTTGTCGTGGGTGGAAGCAAGAATAACCCAAGGAAAACAACTACACACTATGAAAGACATTGTCTGTTGTTTTCAGTCCAGTTGGTCTGCTTTAAAAAAAAACATCATGTTACTATGATTCTGCGGATTATTTTTTTAAGATTAAATACAACTTCAAATTTTAACAAATACGCTTGAGCACAATCGTCAAGAGGCAGAGTTACTTGCTACTGTAATAAAAATAAATTGCAGGTCAATATATCTCTGAAATATTTTTAAAACAATTTTGTTTCAATTTAAGAAAAGTAGCAGAAAAATAAGTGGAAACAGATTTCCTCTTCCGGCTGTAATGGAGTAGCTTGTAGTAGGCATTGCTTCTGCCAAGAATAACTGGAAAAGCCATAAAAATTAACTTAGTAATTAGTTTGGTTCAAAGGCATTATAAAGGTGACAAAGTAGCCAATGCTTTAGGAGCAAGATCTTTGCAAGAAAGGAGGCTCAAGGAAGGCAGGAATGGAGAATCCATGAAAGACAGAAAGTTAAGTATCCGAGGAGAAAGTGAATTAAACACAGAGAGAAGTTAGGGAAGACTTATAATTTGATCAGGAGGTCAAGGAAGAGAGGCTATAGAAAAAATATGAAGATTTCTGAAAAGAACAAAGCAAAATAAAGGCAAATTGAGCTTTATAAAGACTACAAATCTGCCTTGAGTCAGGCAGTAAGTTATGACATAGAGGTGATTGTTTCTACACTAACCGCCTAAAAGAGGATAGGGCATCCTCTCTAGGAATGACAATATCTTGAAGAACCTTTACAATTCTTCCTAAAATCAATAAAAAATTACCAACTATACTAAGGAAGAGTACCGTGAGGAAAAAAAATAGAAAATAGATACATAGCCATAGATAACATAGATATTAGAGATATTATACAGACACTTTGAAATTACTGTGGTTAAAATGCTCAACAAAATAAATGACAAGATATAATATTTCACTAAGGAAGTGGACTCTATTAAAAAAATCAAATAGATATACTAGGACAGAAAAACAAAATAAGTGAAATTAACAACTTAATATGTGTGTTTATCAAGTAGATTAAACACAGTTAGAGATTGACAATGTTGAACTTTATTTAAGCCCTATGTTCCCAGAAACCACTGAGAGTTGGAAAATTTCACTATGCTTCCGTGTTCTGAGAAAAGGCTAACCAAAAAAGAAAAAAATCGCTGTGTTTTCATATATCCCAAGACCCAACTTCACTTTTCCTCATTGATTCACATAAGGTCCACCTCTATTCTTCCTCATGACTCCTGTAAAACTCACTGATGAATCCCTTGTTAGTCTGCCTCAAAAAATCCTAGTTCCCCCTCCTTTTCATAGAGATAATCCTTATTAATGAATGTTCTCCCTGTCTCATATCCTGAATAAAATCATATCCTTAATTGGTTGTGTATTTTGTTTTATACAGCAAAAAGTAATGAATTGAAAAATAGATCAGGAGAAAATTCCAGACTCCACCACAGAGAGCAAAAGGCACAGGAAACACCAGAAAGAATGTATGAAATATGTGGGAATTTGAGAAAAAATTGCATGTTTGTGTATTTGGAATCCAAAAATGAGAAGAACAATAGAAAAATGAGGCAGTAACAATATTTGAAGATATGATGGCTGAAAATATTTCAAAGTAGACAAAAATATCAATCTACAGATTCAAGAAAGAACTACAAATGTAAGCAATAAAATTACAATAAAAAAACAATATTTAGGCATAACATAGTAAAACAATGAACATGAAAGACAAAGAGAAACATTTAAATAAAGCCAGAAATAAAAACTCATTACAATCAAATAAACAATAATCACAATACAGCTGATTTCTCAACAGAAAAAAAAAAATGTAATCCAGATGACAATGGACATATCGATACGTTTCAAACCCTGAAAGAAAATAAGATCAACCTAGATTTCTACATTCTGAAAATATCCTTCAAACGCGAAGTAGAAATGAAATAATTTTGGGCAGGCAAAAACTAAAAACACTCATAGCTAACAGGTTTGAAGTAAAAGAATACTCTAATGAGTCGGAGATGCACATTATAATGTCTAGAGTAATTATCAAGAGAAAAGAAAAAGAATGAAAATGAATATGCTAATAAAAGTGGGTGGAATAAAAAATACTTGGTCAATCTGAGTACTTGGAATTAGCCAAACTCAAGGTTAAGGCCACAGTGGCCCAGACTACTGAGTCTGCCCAGAGCTTCTGACACCAATTGCAAGTTAGAGGAAACCAAAACCACTCTCAGGACTGATAATTAACTAGAATGACTCACAGAACTGAGGAAAAAGCTATGCTTATGATAATAGTTTTATTAAAGCAAAAGGATACAAATTAGAACCAGCCAAAAGAAGAGACGCATAGGGCAGAATCTGGGAGGGTTCCAAACATGAAGTTTCCATTGTCCCCTCAGCCTGACTAAATATTAGGGTTTTTCTTAACTACAAGTCTGATGTCCCTGTTCTTAGAGCATTTACTTTAGAAAACTTTTAATTGTCAATCTTTTCTCCATTTCTGATGCAAATCTTCTCTTCAGCCTTTTGCCAGTTTACAGCCCAGGAATGTCTTTCCCGAGGACCTGGTGGCTATCCCTTTGAAATGGAATCATCAAGAAAATTAATACCCCTATCTTTACAGGCTTTGTAGGAGCCTATCTTCAATACCAATTGGGCAAACAAGACAGCCTAAGCACAGTGACCAGCCTCTGCCTAATGTCCTCTAATGCTTTCCCAGTAGCTCAGCCAGCATGTAAAAAATCTTCCGTCTTTCGTTTCATTGGAGTTGAGTTCAATCTCTTTTCCCTATTGCAATAGTCTTGAACAATCATCCTTACATTTTTAACTGCATTTGATACAATTTTCTTTGACAAGAGAAAAACATAGCACATACATTGCAAGAAAGGAAAGTTACAGATTGATCTCTTTTAAACATAGATGCAAAAATCCTAAAGAAAATATTAGCAAACCAAATATGTGATCTATTAAGTAAATAATTCTTGATGGCCAGTTTGCATTTATTCTAGAAATACAAGTTTACCTAGTTATTCGAAAATTAATCAATGTAATTTACCACATTCACAAAATAAAGGAGAAAAGTATTTCTTTGAATTTAACATCCATTTGTGAATAAAAATCTTTAAGAAGAGTGGAAAGGAAATTCCTTAATCTGATAAAAAGTAGGGGGAAAAAAATCACACTCCCTCTAGTTTGCATTGCCTTAGAAGCAAAAGCAGAGGTAAAGATCCAAGAGCAAATAGGAAGTAGGTTATTTGGGTGTTGTGGGGAACACTGGTAGCAATGAGGGAAATTGATCCGGGGAAGGAACTCCAGAGAGGGTTTTGAGCTGGCTACTACGGAGGGTAATTGAAGCTTAATTCAATGGGGAAACACTGGGAAATGCTTCAAAACACATGCCTCAAGGGAAAGAAGTCTTTACACACCACTAGGGTTCAGTGAGTAGTTAAGGGCTGCTTCCTTGAAGTGTTAATTTCCTGGCATTTCCAAACCTGCCAAATGTCTGGGCTTGGCAGCTTTCAATAGAAAAACCCTCCCCATTAATGATGCAGATATTGGATGTTGGAATTCTTATGGACCACAGTACTAAAGTAAGGATGGTGGGATAAGGGCAGAGTATTTGCAGTGTTGGTTACAATATTTAATGGCAAAAAAACACTGAAACTTTTTTCACGATCAGGAGCAAGAAAAACATCTTCACTATTGACGCTTTTATTCAACACTGAACTGGACGTCCAATTCATTGAAATAAAGCAAAACATGCAACAAAATCTAAAACATTCTGAAAAAGATCCAGTAAAAGCATTATTACTTGCAGATAATATGACTATTGAATAAGAAAATACCTAAAAATTACACATTTTTAGAATTAACATGTGACCTCAATGAGGTTGCAGAATACAATGTCAATATTTAAAATATTAGTCGTATTTCTATAGATAAGCAATAAACAGTCAATATTTTTGTTGATACCATTTGAAATAATATGTAAATATCAAATATCTGAAGATGTAATTTTTTAAAAAATATAAAAGACATTTGTAAAGACCACTGCAGAGTATTACTGAGAGAATTTTAGAACCTAAATAAATGAAATGATTCTGAGTTCATGAATTAGAGGAATCAAACACTGTGAATTGTCAGTTAACCTCAAATTGATCTTTAGGTTAACTGCAATCTCAAACAAAACCCAAGTAGCCTGTCTGTTGATGGCTGTAGACAGCGGCAAACATATTCTGTAGTTTTTGTGGAAATGCAATAGACTAAGAATAGCCAAGAAAATCTTGAAAAAGAACACATTTAGAGATTTTACTCTAACAGAAATACTTAACACAAGTTACACAATGAACAGAATGTGGGTTGGCCACAAGAATAAACAATAATTAATGGAACAGGATAGAGAACCTGGGAATAAACCTACGCATATATTGACAATTGTTTTATGACAAATATTCTTAGTAAGTGGATTTGGGAAGAATAATATTTTTAAAAAATGGTATTGGGTCAACTAAATACTTATGAAGGTAAAAAAGTGACTCTAGACCAACACAATCCAAAAATAGAAATTTTTTTTTATGTATGTATTTTTTGTATGTATGATGGAGATGTTCTACATCTCTTTGATATGTAGCCACTAGCCATACATGGCTGTTGCACACTTGACATGTGAAACTAAATTTTTAACTTTAATTAATTTTAATTTAACTAAGCATGGTGCCTATGGCTACCATATTGTATACCATAGTTCTACTTTGCACCATAAATGCATATATATTAAATTGATAGTATATGTAAATTGGGAAGGAAGAAAAAGCTACTAGTATAACGTAAGAGAATATCTTTATGTCCTTGTGCAGGAAAGATTTCTTAAACACGACAAAATAGTATTGATTATAAAGAAAAGAGTGATAAATTGGAATATATTTAACATCAGGAAATTGTATTTATCACAAGACACCATTAAGTGTGAAAATGCAAGTCAAAGAGTCACAGAAATAATTTTCCAAACATATGTCCGACAAATGATTCAAATACAGAAAATATATGAAACTCCTGCATATCACTATGAAAAAGAAAAAGAATCTGATAAAAATGGGCAAAAGGTTGAACAGGCACTTCATATTTCAAAAGATGATAGTCAAATGACCAATGAACACATGACATTTTGATCAACCTCATTTGTTACCACGGAAGTACAAATTAAAACCACATTGTGTTACAGTCTTAAAAGGAATGACTACAATTTAAAAAAGGAGGTTTTTGCCACTGTTGGCAAAAATGTAAAATAAATGGACCATTCATATATTTTAGGCATAAGTTAAAATTGATACCAACCACTTTGGAAAATTGTTTCTTTTTCTGATACACTAGATTTAGGCATTCTCTACGGCCTAGTAATTCCAATCTTAAGTATATATAACTAAAATGCATATACCTGTGTACAAAAACACATGCTCTAGAATGTTTATAATTGGATTATCCATATTAGCCTTAATCTGGATACAACTAAAATAGCCATTCAAAGTAAAATGAATAAACAAATTATGTTATTGTCCAACAGTGAATATTATACAGAAATGAGAAAAAATTATTGCTAACTTCTATGATCTATATAAATCTTATAAGGTACTGTTAGACGATTGAAATCAGACATAAAATATGATGTAATGTAAGATTCCATTAACTTATAGTTCAAAAATTGTGAACTAATCCATGGTGGCGAAAGTAAGCAGAGTGTTGAGTGTTGTGAGGAGTAATAACTCAGAAGGAGCACAAGAGGGACTTCTTGAGAACGGCCAATATTCAAACATTTTATCAGAGTGGTAGTTTCATTGGTGTGTTTACTTTTTAAAAATTCACCGAAATTTGCACTTAGAAATTTTACTTAGAAACAAAAAGGCAACCTTGGAAAAAAGTTAGCAAAAGCACATGAAAAATGAATGACCTGGCAGTAAAAGATGAATGTAGCAGTACAGTTAATAAGTAATTTTTCTGAAGATGGATGATTACTTTGTTTCTTTTGGCCATATCCTCTGAAAACAGTGACTCGCTATGTTTCGGCATCTTGCCACTTCTTTTTTCAATAATGTCTGTTCAATCTACCGCTGTTAGAACTGGAAGATAAATTTTTCTTGTGAGATAAGAGAAAGGAGAGTGCAGATGATATAATTTCTTTGGAATTTAAGATATATTTCAGGTTAAGGTGCACAAGATAGAATGAAGCACAGCACAAATAGCTCAAAGATTCAACAAATATTGACCAAATGTGTATTGAGAAGCTAACATTTATGAGGCATTTTTATTGGCAAGCAGAATTTTAGAAGAGTACAGTGAAATGTAACCATTTCCTTTCTGATTCGCATGTCCCTAAGGAGAGTCAAAATTTCTGAAGCTCAAAATCTCTCCCAGTTTCACATCAGGTTAGATAATACTCAAATTGCCTCCAGAATTGAGTGTAAATGGTTTTAAAATACCCTACCACAGACATGGTGATAATACTGCCTGCTGTGACAAATGATGTGTCCCAAAATCTATTTTTCTTGTTGATTGGAGATCTATTTAAACCATAACAATTGAAGTTAACAGTTTCTTTTAAATAATTATAGCTACACTATTAATTCCACTATTTGACAAGCACTTTTAATGCTCCTTTTATGTCATACGTGCTGTCCTGTGTACTGAGCATAGAGAAATAGGTAAATTACTACTGTAATCAAGAAACTCACATTCTCCTGAGAAGTCACATACACTGATGTTTATAATGGAAAATGGGAACTTTAACCATCCTGGGGAAAAGGAGATGGGGTATAGGAGGATTTCCTGTTGAAAGATGAAAATTGAGTCTTGTAGATAATTGGGGAATGACTGAGTGAATTTAAGCAGGGAATTAACACGATCAGATTTGCATTTTTAATATCTTACTCTGCCAATTGTAAAGAAGATGAATTTGAGTGGAATAAGAAAGGTACTGGGAAACCAGCTAGAATGCAATTGAAATGAAGTAAGAAATAAGAGTCCTAACCTGAGAGGTGGTAGAGATAATGTGCCTAAGTGAGCAAGCTCATTCAATATTTCTTTATGTGTTTATTTTGATCAGATGAATCTCAAATAACACTTGCCTCCCCCAGACTGGCCATTGCATCAAAATAGCTGGAGCTGGATAAGATGCACAACTTTCTCCAAAGTGTGTGGTGTTGCAATGGTTGTCTTAGACTAATGTGTTTTCTTCCTGGAGGCTGTAGCAAATCTCACTGTTGATGCAAATAATCCATAATCAATCTATAAATCGAAATTGGGGTGAGTATATTATGATCCAATTTGAGGACTATAGCCTGGGAGAACTTTTCCACCAAGGAAGGAAGCTCTCTGAAGAAGTGGGGTGTACAGAGTGGTTATACACCATCTTGGAACAAAGAGCATCCATCACATATGACAGGAATATGTCTTTTACTACAATCACAAGATGCTTTGCTTGCACAGCAGGTCAGTGGTCACAAGGTGAGCACAGCAAGTCGGTGGTCAGCAGGTCAGTGGTCACAAGATGAGGTGAGGCAGGCCAGCAATTAATCCTTAGTTTCTGGGATGAAACGCTTATCCTTAAAGAAATGCTGATAGGCGGGAGGCAACATCCCTATCTTCAAGGGCATCATTCTTGGCTTTGGGACATCATAAATGTTTAAAGCAGATGTACAAGGCATGCTCAACAGAACATGTCAGGCCTTTCTGGAAAAACAAGGTCAAGCCAAATTAGTTTTAAACTAAATGGCTTCCTCATATACTCCAATATATCCTACTGCTTTTCGTTTCTTCATCATCACCGTCTCTGAACTCACCTGTGCCTGACCCCTGAGCAATGCTGAGTTTCTGCAAGATTAGAAATGGGGGCTAGGGAGGGACGGCCACTGGATAAGTTACAAATAACGTCTTCTATATCACTGAAAAGTTAATGATTTCTTAAAGTATCTTCCTAAACTTTTAACTAAACTCAAGGTTGTCTCAAAGTTGAGGCAAAAATTAACCATTTCCTATTTAGTTTCAAACTGTTCATACTCTCAGTACTTGGAATGAATTGAAATGGAATTAATATCATGCATATAGTCTAAATAAATTTATATGCTCTTATTAGTTTTTAATGTCTCTCAACTTTTAAATTTTTTTAAATTAAAAAATTTTCTCTGTACCTGACTTCATTTTAATTAATGGTTTTCTCCATATGTCAGAGGACTACATGATCACTTTTTTAGTTAAGCAAAATAATTTGTGCGTCAAATTACATATTTCTACCTGACTAGAATTCCTAAGATATCAAGCAAAAATATCGTATTTTTACATCAAATTACACATTACTAGGAGCCTAAAATTCCAGAAAAAAACGAAATGTTTTAATGATCTTTCATTTCTTTCTTTCTTTTTTTTTTTTCTGGTGAGGAAGATTGGCCCTGAGCTAACATCTGTGCCTATCTTCCTCTATTTTGTAAGTGGGATGCCACCACAGCATGGCTTAATGAACAGTGTGTAAGTCCGCGCCCAGGATCAGAACCCTCGAACGCTGGGCCGCCAAAGCACAGTGCGTGAACTTAACCACTACACCAAAAGGCCAGCCCCTCATTGTATTTAATGAAGGCAGAAGACCAACTTATAGATCTGTAGTAACTCACTCATGTTTATGCACTAAGTTTGTGTCAATTTGCCTTGATGCACACTGCAGTTGGAAAAAACTTCCACTCCAGCTAGCCACAAAATTGATAACTAACTGGAAGTGTACACTGTGCAAGCCAAGAGTATGTTTAAAGGAAATGTGGTGAATATAAAAGAAACTAACAGTGGAAATTTAATGTGTGGCATACCTCATGGTCCATCTAAAAATGTCCCCTGATCTATTAAACTAAGATTTTTTTACCCAGTCACAATCAGGACACTCATGTGTAGCACAGAGAGCTTTGCAGAATTTAAGCAACTCTGGAAACAGCTTCCATTTAAACTTTCACTTTCCTACCTCAAAGATTTCTTCGCATATCATGGTAATTAACAATGACCTCCCAGCAACCTTACTTTCTTTCATTTTCTTTGAAGGTGGTTCCTCAATAATATTATCAACAGGTTGCTATATGTCAGCAATTTCCAAACCTATGGAATACTATAGAGACATTTAATTGGTAGTCTTATTGACTAAGTGACAAAAATTACATTTGTCCCTGGGTCATATATGTTCACTGCTGTAACAGAATGAACTTCCAATATGTAAGTTATATCACTTTCTCTTGCTCTAATACATGACTTACTAGTGTAAAGTTTAACCATGAGGATAGACAGTCATTTTTATGATTGTGTCTTCGAGAAATTGCAGGCTCTTTTACCTGAAATATCCTAATAAAGAAGGAGTTGAGATATTTTTCAAAAAATCACTCAGGAAATAGAGTTAACATAAATTTGAAACTTAGTTTTATAACTTATATTTAGTTACCTAATAATGTATTCACATAATTATAAATATACAACCTAAATTATAGAAATTTTGTAAACAACAAACTAATTATGGAAAATAGGTAACATGGGAAAGTGATATGGAAGGAAAAGAATATAGTATTATTTTCAAAAATGTACTGTTTCAAAATTCTATTTAAATATCACTTCAAATTTTCCTGTAAAAAGAGACATTTGCACAGTAAAGTTAAAAGTATGTATACGGGTAAAGGCAAAATTAAGGCTTTGAAATCAGTGTAATTTCTTTGCTACATTCCATGTCTGATTTCATTATTCATAGTTCTGCTATTTTATGAATATTTGAAGCACTCCCTGTCTGGCTTCCTCGGTGCACAGTTTCTGATGTTCTAACAGGGCCTACAAGACTTGCAGGGAGTGGTTGTTCCATCCAAGTCTCTGGTTTTAATTGATGTCAGCATGAACCACTGATTTATAACAATCTCCCAAAAGGATATGTGATGTGCTGACGACTTAAATCTGATACTGCTTGCTTCATCCCAATAGTTATATTCTTGCCATTTTCATTAGTCTCCTCATATCATATTTAATTTCCTTAATAATTATCATGTCTTGACAAGCATGGGTCAATTTATTGTATTAGAAGCTATAAATAACGGTTAAAAAAATTCTGAAGTGTATCCCAAAGTATCAACATATTTTAATCTGCTTTCTAAAACTCAAGGGTGTTATAAGTTATTATTTGAGATAGTCTTAGATACGACTATGGGAAAAATTCACACTTTTTTGAAAATAACACAAAAATTGATTATCTTTATTCTAGTAAATTTTGATCCACTGATTTTGATCCACTGAAGAGTGGCATACAACCACTCACAACATATGCACATAATTACAGTGTATGTGTATATTAGGCACCTGAAAATTATTGTATTTTTAAGCCATTTGTAGATGTTAGCATTTTCAAAACCTCAAACCCTCCCTGTCTCCTTTCCCCTGTCTTCATCCCTAGAACTCACAAAACATGAAGCTTTGGGGACAATTAAATTCCTTTACTCTGACATTATCCATAACTGAATTCTTCTTCATTTGCTAGCCCATATTGTTTGATTTGGACTTTTAAGCATTCTATTCCTTTTTTTTTTTTTTTTTTTTAAATTTTATTTATTTTATTTTTTGCCCCCAAAGCCCCAGTAGATAGTTGTATGTCATAGCTGCACACCCTTCTGGTTGCTGTATGTGGGACTCGGCCCCAGGATGGACAGAGAAGTGGTGCCTCAATGCGCACCCGGGATCCGAACCCAGGCTGCCAGCATCGCAGCGCGCGCACTTAACCACCAAGCCACAGGGCCGGCCCTCTATTCCTTTTTATTTATTTATTTATTTTATTGTGGTAACATTGGTTTATAACATTATATAAATTTCAGGTGTACCTCATTGTATTTCGATTTCTGTGTAGATTACATCATGTTCACCACCCAAAGACTAATTACAATCCATCAACACACATGTGCCTAATCATCTCTTTTGCCTTCCTCCCTCCCATTTTCCCCTCTGGAACCACCAATCCAATCTCTGTCTCTATGTGATTGTTGTTGTTTTTATCTTCTATTTATGAGTGAGGTCATATGGTATTTGACTTTCTCCATCTGGCTTATTTCACTTAGCATAATACACTCAAGGTCCATCTATGTTGTCACCTATGGCTGGATTTCATCGTTTCTTATGACTGAGTAGTATTTGCATTTCCCTGATTGTTAATGATGTTGAACATCTTTTCACGTGCCTGTTGGCCATCTGTATATCTTCTTTGGAGAAATGTCTATTCAGATCTTTTGCCCATTTTTTAATTGGGTTGTTAGTTTTCTTGTTGTTGAGATGTATGAGTTCTTTATATATTTTGGATATTAACCCTTTATCAGATATATGGTTTGCAAATATCTTCTCCCAATTGTTACGTTGTCTTTCCGTTTTGTTGATGGTTTTCTTTGCTGTGCAGAAGATTGTTGGTTTGATGTAGTCGCATTTTATTTGTTTATTTTTTCTATTGTTTCCCTCACCCGGTCAGACATAGTATTGAAAATATGTTGCTAAGACCGATGTCAAAGAGTGTACTGCCTATGTTTTCTTCTAGAAGTTTCATGGTTTCAGATCTTACATTCAAGTCTTAAATCATTTTGAGTTAATTCTTGTGTTTGGTGTAAGACAATGGTCTACTTTCATTCCTTTGCATGTGGCTGTCCAGTTTTCCCAACACCATTTATTGAAGAGACTTTCCTTTCTCCATTGTGTGTTCTTGGTTCATTTGTTGAAAATTAGTTGTCCATGGATGTGTGGGTTTATTTCTGGGCTATTGATTCTGTTCCATTGATCTGTGAGTCTGTTTTTGTGCCCATACCATGCTGTTTTGGTAAGCATTCTATTCCCTTAGTTAGTAAACTTAATTAGTTCAACCTTTATTTTACATGTATTTTGGTGTTTGGGTAAAGAACTGCTGCTTGTATTTACTAATTGTAGTAAATTATTAGCTTATAATCACAGTGGATATATGAACAACTCCCTGTCACATTTTCTAACAATGAATATGGATCAATGGAAAATTCAACTTCATTTATGCACAGCAGAACATCCATGTTGACAATCAGTCAAATGTTCATTAATTTCTCTGGGAAGCATGGCATTCTCATGTTTTATTCTTTGTACAGGATTAATAATAGTTTTAATGATGAGGAGTTTCTGCTTTTAGGTATTGTAAAAATATAACTGGGACTTCGAGAAAGCCTTCCTATACAGATTCATTTGTAAAAGGAAAATATTTCTACCCGATCACTATACTTAAATTCTCAGAACTTCTTGAAAAGACCATTTTAATATCTCTGTATGTTTTCAATGTGTGTGTTAGCTTTGCCAGGTGAATTTAGCAGTTTCATTAGTGAATACTACATTGAAGTCTGGATTTATGTTTAATTGGGAATAACAGTTCTTTCCTTCATTGCATTCCTGAAATCCCGTTGAGTTTAATTTACACAGAGTTTTGATAAATTTCAGAATATGCAAGTATTTGAATCACTAGTTTATTGAATGCTAATTAACAGTGAACTCTTGTTTGCCCACAGTTCCCACAAACAATGGCACTCAAAGAAGGCTAGTATAAAAGGAAACAAACATGATATTTCCATATTTCTAACACTGGCAAATAAAAGACGAAGAACCATCGCTTTTGATAATTTGATGAAATACATAAGCAATCAGAGTGGCAAAAGAAATATTATAACCAAACAAAAAGCAATCAAGTTCTCCAGGGTCATAGATTTTAAAAAGTCAACTAATATGCCTTTATAAACTCATTTGAGAAAAATAATTCAAAACCTTCTGAGTAGTCTCTAAGGAAGCCTTTGATAGGGCTCTTTAGTAATGTTCCTACAGATTAGAATCTTGTAGAAATCACGTTTAAGATAAAGACTAAATGATGAATAGAAGTTAGACTAGTAGAGTTATCTATATAAAGTCTGGGGGTATGGAGGGCATGATGGTGAGATATATGCAGAGAGAGTTCCAGGCTGAGGGATCAACATAGAAATGAGGTGGAATGACACAGGTCATTCTGTAAACAAAAAAGGTAGATCTACTAGAATGCAAAAAGTGAGAGGTGTACCTTTTAAATTTTGCCTTAAATCACATAGAAAGTAAAGGATAAAGATGTTTGAAAGTGTCTTACTAGATACGCAGCGGAAACATACCTTAGTAACGTTAAATAAATGACAGTTGTAAGAGAATCTGAACTCTTAGGTGCCAACACAACCACGAAGTGCAGAGACCATCTCTATATTTGACTTCTCAGGATATTTCAGATTGCTTTCATGGCTAATTCCAGTAATTATTTCTAGATGACTTATATGTTTCACACAGATAAAGACACTATCACAACCTGAGTTTAAAACAAAGAAGAAGCTTTTTTATCATATGTGTAGAAAAAAAGGAAAATGAAGTCCCCCTCCACAAAATTGCTACTAGAAGCCTCATAGTCTTTTATAAGGCGGCCAGTGTAGGCTTTCAGGAAAGTAAGAAAAAATCTTAGAAACTGGAGGAAGGGGCTCATTGTTAAGTAGTGGCAAAATTTAGTAGCATTCTTGTCTACAGGAATGGGTGAAGTAGAAAATGTGTCTACATCCTAGAAGCCACATCTGCACCTAGACCTTATTTAGATAAGATTCTGGACATTGAATTGATCTTGAATGGGATTAATCTATTGTGGCATTTGGAATTATTGCCTGAGAAGGATCATTGAGAGGCAGAGAGTAAATCGTGGTGTCAGCCTCCATTATTATTCTCAATGATCCCCATCTCTTGTATATTCATACCCTTGTGTATTCCTCTATCACATTGTCCTATGATTTGTCTGTGTGATTAGAAGAATGTGGCAGATGTGAAGTTATATCACTTCGGAGGTTAGGTTATGAAAGTCATTTTGGCTTCTGTGTTAGCAGCTTTCTTTTTCTCTTTCTTGGATTGCACATCCAGGGGGAATTCCTTCGTCATGTTATGAGTGGCTAGATGGTAACTCCACATGACAAGGAACTGAGGCCTTGTGTCAATAGCCATGTAAGTGAGCTTGGAAGCAGGTCCTTAAGCCCCAGACAAGCCCTTAGATGACTACAGTCTCAGTTGATAACTTGACTGCAACCTCAAGAGGGATCTTGGGCCAGAAACACCAGCTAAGCTGACTCCAGATTCCTGACCTTCGGAAACTGTTTAGATAATAAATGTTTTTTGCCTGCAGCTGACATGTCCTGGAGTAATTTGTTATACAGCAATAGATAACTGTGTCATTCAGGGCTCTCCGGAGAAATAGAACAAATAGGATATACAAGAGGAGATTTATTATGGGAGTTGGCTTACTAATTATAAAGACTGAAATATGCCATGATATACCCTCTATACTATCATGATATACCTTGATAGCCAGGAAAACAGATTGTGTAATTCAGTCCAAGTCTGAAGGCCTGAGAACCAAGGAGGCCACTGATGTAAGTCCTAGAGTTCAAAGGCCCGAGAACGAGGAGCTTCGATATGTCAGGGCAGGAGAAATTGGATGTCCCAGCTCCAGAAGACAGAGAGAATTCACCTTTCCTCCATGATTTTATTATATTCAAGCCCTCAATGAATTGGATGATGCCTACCCACACTGGTGAGGGGGGATCTTGTTTACTCAGTCTACCAATTCAAATGCTAATCTCTTCCAGAAACACCCATACAAATATACCCAGAAATAATGTTTTACCTGGGCAACCCTAGCCCAGTCAAGCTAACACATAAAATTAACCATTGCAGTAACTATTACAGGTACCAATATGGCCAGCTACAGGAAAGCCAGAGCAGTAGAACGGTCTTGATGTGTTAGCAAAAGGGCACTCACACATGGAGCTTCCTTACTTTTTCTTCTCTTTTCTTTCTTACTTCCTTCTTTCATTTCTTCCCCCTCCCTCCTTCTTTTCTTCCTTCTTTTTTTTATTTATTCCTTTCTGAAAGTGCTTTTTGAACTTCTTCCATGTGTCAGATGCAGGAAATTCAGTAATAAACAAGGCAGAGATGTTTTAAGCTGTTTATATTCTGGTAGGAGAGATATAAATGTGGTGTTTTCATTCTAGTGAAGGATATGGGAAATGTGTGTGTGTGTGTATATATATACATATACACACACAATAATTAAAAATTTGAGTTTAAGTACTAATAGGAAAATTAATATAATGTGAAATGTTTTTTATGATGGGGCACCTAGACAAGAAGATTTAGATAAGGAATTCAGAAATACCTATTTTGATAGGTAACAGATGAATCCATACCTGAATAATGCAAAGAGAGGGAAATGTGACAGCCTTGGGAAAGAGTACTCCAGGCAGAGGGATCTGCACGTACAAAATCTACGATTGTAATTCTATCCCTTTTATGTTTCTGTGGCCATCAATGACCTCCAGGCTTTCCTTCTGGTAAATGTTATTGGTCCAGGAGTAAAAATATGAATTAGCCCCAATGAATTGGAGTCTGTTTTCTCTTGGGCATGAACAAGAAAGCACATTGTCTCCTTCATTGCTGGCAGCCTTTTTAAAACCATGAGAGAAGTCAGGCTGGGAACAAAGCCAGCATGGTGGAAAAGCAGAGGCCACATAACACAGAAAAAAAGAGAAGAAATCTTGATGGTGTTATACTTAAAACCTACATACTTCTAATGTTCTATTTTGTGAGATAATTAATTATATTATTTTTCTAGGACATGTTTCTATAATGTGGTCAAAAGCATCTATATCTGATTCATTTTTTGTCCATTTATTCTGTATCTATAAACTTATCACATGAAAAGAATTATTTCTTGAAGTATATTATTATAAAAGATATGCACAGAATACCAAGAAAAAATTTTAAATGTCTAAGTAGTTTAAATAAATACAATTATGAGAACAATTTAAATATATTCAAAGTATAAATGAAGGTAATTTAACTGGTTATAATTATATTTTTTATTGTTATTATATTATTAAAAATATTTTTTAAGAGCAGTTTAAGGTTCACAGTAAAATTGAGAGGAAGGTAGAGAGATTTCCCATATACTCCTTGCCCTCACACGTACACAGCCTCCTCCTTTATAAACATCCCCACCAGAGAGGTACATTTGTTACAATTGATGAACCTACATTGACACATCATAATCCTCCAAAATCCATAGTTTACATTAGTGTTTACTCTTGGTGTTGTACATTTCATAAATTTGAACAAATGTTTAATGACATGTATCCATCACTGTGGTATCATACAGAGTATTTTCACTGGCTTTATATAATTATATTTTCAAATAATGTTTAAAGACATGAAAGAATGCTCATGATCTAATGCTTTAAAAAAGGATGCAAAGTACTATATATATATACAGAGACATATACACACACAGACACAAAGAAAAAATATTGAAAAGAAATATACAGAAATATTTATTAAGGCAATCCATGGGCCGTGCTTAATTTTTTTACTGGGTATATTTTCCATACCTTCCACTTGCCCAATTAGCTCATATAACGTCATAATCAGAAAAATTCAATATTACGTATAAATAGAGAATACTCCATTCACTAAACCCAACACAATGTTTACTTACTAATTATCTAGTTTAGTTGCAAGTATAACTGATGCCTTGCTAATGGTAACAAGCAGGCTTTTTTCTAATGCTCTTGTAGTAAAAGTAAAATTAACTTTGTTCATTCCAACACTTACAAATGAATGGTAGTCATGACAAAACCCCTCCTTTATTTCGAGAATTATTTAATCACTTTGTATTTTATCTTGAATAAGTAAACACAGTCAAACTCTTATAACCATATTGAACATAGAATAGTTCAATATAGGTGGAAAATGGAAAGAGACAGATGGAGAATTATTTTCAGGATTTTACTTAACGTAGAAATATTAACTATAAAAAATCTTAACAAGCTAACAGAAAATGAATCAGCACATTTCTGAACATTATGCATATGTTTAGACCTCTCATCCTTTGGCTAATATTAAATTAGGATTCTTTAATGCTTTAATTGCCTGAAAATTCCTTCTGGGGAATTTTTGTCCCAGTTTTTTAAAATGATTTGGGAATATAAACTTATAATTACTTACAATTTTGCCTATTTCATGGTTATAAAGTAAACTATATCAGAGCCTTGAAGTTGAAAAGAGGAACAAAGTAACGTCAAAGGATTAAAATGTTAATTAACATAGGACAAAAACACAAAGACTTTTCAAAAATTCTTTAACACTTATATTTCTTCGACCCCAAAAGAGAGTGATTTGAGGAATATGGTGAATTAAAAGTAGTTGCCTTCCGAAAGTAGCTTTTACATATTGTTGCCCTTATTCTCTCTGTCATTTTATAATAAATTCCACCTTCTCTCTCTCTCTCTCTTTTATCACACACACAATCTAAAGCACAATTTATAAAGAAAAATGAATAATAATTATAAAGTTGTTTGCACCAAATAACATGACAACTAAATAAATATACAAAACAAAATCATTCGGAAATCAAGGATGATTGGAATAAAATGCAACAACTTTGGAAAACATCTTTCTATGACTGGTACAGACCTACTAGACAAAATTTAATATTAGAAAAATTCGGTATTTCAATCAATGCATTTGATGTTATAAACTCTCACATATCCATAAAATTGAGATTCTCTTATTAAGACATCTTTTCCCACCGCAGTTTGGTTTAGTATCATAAGGTATGGAAGGCAGTAAAGCCTAAAAGTCAGCCCTGCTTGCATTGAATCCTCGACTTGTTGCAAAAACCTTTCCTTTTCTTGGCACCATTCAAAGCTGGTAGCCATCCAACTCATCCAGTAAATTGGTCAGAACTGTATTCTCAAGTTTGGAATATGCTCCAGAACACAAGTTGGCCCTTGAACTACTAAGCTTCCTTCTTAGAAGAAGTTAAGAGATAAATTAACTTGTTCCATACTTTAGAGGGGAATTTAAGCATACCCCAAACCACCAGACCCCTAAAAACTTCACTAAGGTGATATGTTGCTGAATTAAAAATGTTTATCTCCCAACTTCTCAAACATATATGTCTTACCAAGGCTTCCAGTGTACTTCCCAATTCTTGTACTCTGGTCTGATTGATGATCAATGTGATTTTCTGTGAATTGTCCATTATAGCCCAGGTCTGTTGGGATATTTTATAACATTTTCCTAGACCAAGACTGTGAATTCATTCTACTCTCCATCATGTGTAAATGTGAATTGCTCCTTTTCCTCCTTCTTGGTAGGAATGGGAAAGATTGCATTTGCCAGATGAATTTCAACATACTATATGTGAAAGGCTAGGTTAAATTGTTCTTTAAAAAGATAGCACTTCTCATAAAACAGCTAGAATTAGGGCCACTGCCTGGTTAAGTTTGATGTAGTCCCTGACATTAACTACCAGGCACTCATAGGCTTATGTATGACATATGACTCTAATCGGAGATCCAAAAGGCACCATGAGTCCTAGGTAACAACGTCAAATTAATATCTGCCCCCAATAATTCCTGAAAGATCTGAGTATTCTCTCTTTCCCCAATGCATGACTACCTGAGTAAATGTCCATAGATCCCTTTGTGGAAAGACAAAGGTAATGACTTCTCAATGTACTTGCCATGGTATTGCAGGGTCCTTCCTCAAAAGAGCCTGACTTTTTCTCAGTCCAAATGGTTCCAGGTCAGAGACATAACTCAAATCTAAAAACTTGGCAAGAGACAGTGACTTTTCACTGGGGCCCTCAGCTTCCTGATCATCCATCTTTGAATTCTTTTCATTATGTAAAGTAAATACCTTTGTTAGCTGCCTGTATATCCTGCCTCTGAGGGTTGCCATGCTCTTTTAACTATTTCCATGGCACTCTGTGTAGCAGCCCCTGCTGGTTACCCTCTGATTTTGCTGCTTATTATAATATTTGTACCCATTTTGCTTTTGATAGATAAGTGCCACCACCTGGCTTCTGTTATTTAGGGTCTTATCATCTCTTTGGAAATGAGATGATATCTCATCTGGAAATCCAGTTTTATAACAGCACCCCCTATTGTCAGCCATGGCCTACAATAATGGTGGTGAGAAATGATGAGGTGATGAGTAGTGGTGAGAAACTACTCAACACTGAGCTGCTCAATGATACTGGTGTATTCCTCATCATTTTGGTAAATTGATGCTCCTCTAGTCTTTCTTATAGAGCTTTGACAGCTGGTGGTTTTTCCAGCCTTCAGAGTGTTTCTGCCCTGACATGCTCACCTCTCTGAGTTTTTTGATCCCTTCCTTCACCATCTACCACAGCATTTCTGATTTTTCTACTTTATTTATGTGGCCCATATTTTTTCCAAGTTTCCAAGATCCATCTTGTCAGCTTGCAAACACTATTTCCAGGTCCTTGTCAAAACATCAAATCCTGTTTCGTCGAATGGTGTTCTCATGATGATAAATTCTTCCTTACCCAACTTGATTTGCCCCCTTCTCTTTGATTCAGTATCTTTATGATGCAGCCCCATGTATAATTTCCTTTCTCCTGCTGGCACATAATAGCTCTCTCACAGCACCCAGCCTGGCACAGTCTGAGTAAGGCAGAATTTGAAACTTGTTTGAATTTGAAACATTATTGCTCTGGTGTCCAAGAGTAAGGAGGTTACCAAGAGAGGAAGTAGAAGTAAGTGCCAGGAGGTTAACAAGCATTTTCTTATAGCATTTGTTTCCTCATTTATTTCCTAACAAATGTTTTCTTGTAGCATCCCTAACTTATACACCTCAAGTATGGAGGGGCTTCTACTATCTTTTAAGAAGGGAGAGTGAACCATATCTGCAGACCCCATATTCCTGGAGAATCTATGAGTTCAAGGTTCTCATTTGGATCTTTCCAGATGTCTCCAACACAACTCTAAGAGTTTCATTTCTTCCCTATTATATCTTGATCTTGACATCAGAGACCTGCTAGGACTGAGAATTCTAAATTCTCTGAAGTTCTTTTACATTTATAATTTAATTCTGCACCAAGCCCTTCTCTCTGCAGAAGATTGGGGCTTCCTTATTTGATACAAGGAGGCCCTTGTGCTTTTACTTTTTGCCTTGAACTAGTGATAATCTCCCTTTGCCTGTCATTTTCTCTCTTCAATAAATCTATGTTGCTTGGCAACATTCACCTAGTCAATTTTCCTTATAGGTAACATTTCCCTCATGCCTATCAAGAGCCTGTGATGTTGCACTAACCAGTGCATCCCCTTATACTAGTATCCCATCACAATTCACCCCTGAGCAAAGTTTTAACAATTGCTAGGTGTGATTCCCTCTCCACCAACCAACAATATCAGATCCTCATTGCCAGATCGCCAGCTAGTGATCTGTCTCCAAAACTCCATTTTAGGCTCCGTTTCTCAGGATCACCCCAGGATCCAAATGTCTTAGACTGAACTCCCAGAAACAAACTCTGGGATTGAGAGTTGTGCCCAGGTGGTTCATTAAAGAGTGTCTTAGAATATGCAAGTGCAGGAAGTGAGGGGGACAGGAGGCAGTGGAAAGAAGGAGAGGCTGAATCATAATGCAGTTGCCACTGAGGCTGAAGCAAATCCTACATGGAGCTATGAACCTGGGAGGGTCCTTTGGAGGTGTCCAGAATCAAGGCAAGGCGGCTGAATCTTTGTTTCCCTGCTTCATCCCGGTGTTGGCCTTCTACCATCTCACGAGAGAGGACACGGACTTCAGCAGGGCAACTTCCTGTGTCTGAAGGCAATTCATCATGAGGGAAATATCTGTCAGCTGTTAGAACGTGCTGGGTGAGTTTGTTGTCCCAGAATAAGGGGACTGGTTGGAGCACCACACATATCACTATAGCAAGGAATTTGAGAAACTAGTGGAAAGATTAGCTTCATAGCAAATGCTAATAAATAAAATTAACCCAAAAAAGTGGAAAACTTGTTTAAGGCAGCCTAAATACAGAGGGATTCAGAAAGCTGATTTAAAATGTAACACCAATGCGTAAAGATACATGCACCCCTGTGTTCATTGCAGCGTTATTCACATTAGCCAAGACTTGGAAGCAACCTAAGTGCCCATCAAGGGACGAATGGATAAAGAAGATGTGGTATATACACACAATGGAATACTACTCAGCCACAAGAAACGATGAAATCCGGCCATTTTTGACAACATGGATGGACATTGAGGGTATTATGCAAAGTGAAATAGGTCAGAAGGAGAAGGTCAAATACCATATGATTTCCTTCATTAAGTAGTAGAAAATAACAACAATAAACAAACACATAGAGACAGAGATTGGATTGGTGGTTACCAGAGGGGAAGGGGGCAGGGAGGAGGGCGAAAGGGATAATTCGGCACAAGTGTGGTGATGGATTGTAGTTAGTATTTGTGTGGTGAACATGATGTAATCTATGCAGAAATAGAAATATAATGATGTACACCTGAAACGTATACAGTGTTATAAACCAATGTTACTGCAATAAACAAAAAATTAAAAATAAATAAATAAATAAAATGTATCATTGAAAGACACCAGAACAAGCGGTTTTAGAGCTAGGTTAAAGAACATTTTAAAATTATTTTTTACAGAAAAATTGGTGATAAAGAATAGCCATAAAAAAGTAGGAAAAGGGAGGTGCCAGCCCCGTGTGGTAGCGGTCAAGTGCACAGGCTCCTCTGCTGGCGGCCTGGGGTTTGGATCCCGGGCGCACACCAACGCAGCACTTGGCAGGCCATGCTGTGGCAGTGTCCCATATAAAGTGGAGGAAGATGGGCATGGATGTTAGCTCAGGGCCAGTCTTCCTCAGCAAAAAGAGGAGGATTGGCATGGATGTTAGCTCAGGGCTGATCTTCCTCACAAAAAAAAAAAAAAAAAGTAGGAAAAAGGAGGCAGTGAAGGAGCCTATTTAATCCAATTAATATTGCATTTTTATAGACTATCAAATATATAGCATGTCAGTAGAATATAATAGAGAATTAAGAAATATATCTCAGAAAATTTAACATACATGTACATCTGTATATCTATGCATGTATTTTAATTCAGTAGGTAGAGGATGGATTGGAAATAATTTGTGCTGGCACATTGGTTACCCGACTGGAAGAAAATGAAAATGTGTAACCACTTAGAATGAAATCCTTGTGTATTAAGTAGATAAATATAAAAAGAAAATTAAATTCTATCAGGTAAATTTAGGAAATTACATTTGGAGAAATTATCCAAGATTAAGCCTCTGAAATTATAAAGTAAAAAGTATTTATATATGACTCGAGTTTGAGAAAAACTTTATATGTTTAAGTATATACTGCATAAACTAAAAAGACAAGGCAGCATTTGAAAATATAAATGTGTAATGTAGATGGCAGAAAAAAGAATTACCATCTACAATATAAAACACTTGATCACATATTTTCAAGAAAAAGACAAAAACAAAAAAAATTGTTAAGGATATGAATAGACAATTCATAAAAGTTCAAGTTAGAAAACATAAAATAGAGCCAGTCCTGATGGCCTAGAGGTTAAAGTTCAGCACTCGCACTGCTTCAGCAGCCCGTGGTTTGTTTCCTGGTCTCGGAACCACACCACCTGCCTGTCAGCTGCCATGCTGTGGTGGCTCACATAGAAGAACTAGAAGGACTTACAACTAGGATATACAACTATGCACTGGGACTTTGGGGAGAAGGAAAAAAAGAGGAAGATTGGCAATAGATGTTAGCTCAGGGTGAATCCTTCCCTGCAAAAAAAAAAAAAAAAAAAAGAATTTAATGTTAAAATTTGACTGAAGCTAACTTTTTTAAAAAAGAAAAAAACAACGCATAATTGAATTCACATTTATTATTAGAGAAGTACAAATTGAAATAGCAAAGATGTAATTTGTACCCAACAAACTGATAAAAAATTAAGAGTCTGAAGATTCTAATGATTTGGACTTCTTCAGATATCTTTATGGAACCAGGTGACTAAATGGTCTGATTAAGTGAAAAGAATTGATCTTTTCAGAGATATCATTTATCTCTTACTCATCATGTCTGGTCTCTTCTAACCTATACTTTAACCTTTTCCATGGCTTGTCTCAATCTTTTGTGATTTTGTTTCATAGAGAGGTGAGGGAAATAACTTGAATTCATGTCAGTTTTTAGCTTATTAGATGATTTTATTCTGTGCTTATTCTTCCACACAGTAATATTTGTCAATGCATTGTAAATATTTTTACCAAACAGTCACCAGTTTATAATTTTTTTTTAATGATGACTTAATTCTAGAAAGCAAGTAATTGTTTAGATGGTCCTTTCTGAACCTGGAAATCAGGAAAAGCTCTCCGTAAACTTCCTATGTTTCATCACTGCATTTACATACATATCTCTATCTATCTTCATCTATCTTCATCTATCTTTTAATCTATCCATCTATTTATCAACACTGATTTTATTCTCTTAAGAGTCAAAGGGGAGAAAAATTTATTCATGTCATTTGATTAATACTATTTTGACCAGAAACCATAATTTTACAGTAAGTTCAATTAGTTCATCAATTTTACTACGTGAGACATAACTATTTTTTGTCCAACATGTACATACAAGTTTGTTCGGCAGAGATCAATGCAATACTTTTTCTTTTTTTGAAGTCTTAGTAGAGGGAACATATGGTCTACAAATATTTGTATTATTACTTATATATTTACATTTTTAACACAACAGGATATTCAAGAGAGTTGTACACTGAGTCCATGATGCCATCCACAACTTATTGTTAATCCAATGGTAAAATAGGTATTCTTTAGGGCAAAAATCAATTATTTTTAGTGTTATATTTATTATTTTCTGTTTCTATCCTTCTCCTTTAATCTCTTTCAGTTATGGGAGATTGATAGCTAACTTGGATAATCTCCTTTAATAGTTTTCTTAACCTTTCTTTTCTGCTCAAATATGACCTCCGATTTCTTAGCAAAACCTGTCCTTCAATTCAGCAAATTTCCATTAAAACAGCATTTGTTTAAACGCTAGTATTTTTTTCAGCTTTTTAGAGGTATAAATGACAAATACAATTGCAAGATATTTAAAGTGTACAACGTGATGATTTGGTACACATTTACATTGTGGAAGTATTCCCTCCATTGATAAACTCTAGTATTTTTTTTGACTGTGACGTGTCTTATTTAAAAATGCATATATGATCATACCATCCAATTATTTAATGTTCTTTAATGATTCCCACTATCTATGGAGAAATTTCCAGACTCTCTGTCTTGATATAAAAGACGCTCTGAATGACCTGACGTTTGTTTACCTTCCCCTTGGCCTTTCTGACCAATCTTCATAGGGAAGCAGACCAAGTCCAATGCCACTTACAAGTTTTTTCTACTCTCAAACCATGGTGAGTTTGCCGTTATCGTTTCATATTCATGCAGCACTTATCTCCATACTTGTTCTTTGAGGCATTTCCTCCTCTGAGAAACCTTCTCTGATGACTCACTTCCCTTTCACTGTTTCAGATGCCCTTCTACCCCACAGCTATGCCACTGTGTCTCTATCTCTATCATAACGATTGTCATACTGTATTGCAACATTTTGTTTACTTGTCTGCTTCCCCCATTAGACTTGGAATTTTTATTTTTATCTTTATATTACTGGTGTCTGGCACAATGCCTAGAAATTGAAAGGTGCTCAATAAGTATTTTGAGTAAAACGATGAGAAGAAAAAAATAGCATATCTGATAGCACACCTATAATGTCTTAAATGTATACCTTGTATATATCCATTCATTTTAATCATTCTGTTATATATTTCATATATACATATGCCTATGAAGAGTAAACAAGAAATAATACTTAAAGGCTATAATTATTAATGCTAATAGCTACTTTGTGTTGATTTTAAACTCATTTTTTTATTTTTTACATCCTAAGTATTCTTTTTTATATTTAAAGACTAATAAAATGAGGTTCAGTGATATTATATGCTTAGCATAGTGCTAACCATGTACCACCCATTCAGAGAGATTAAGCTGCTTCCCCATGGTCACACGTTTAGTTTATGTTTCAAGTGGAACGTGCTTTCTTTAAATTTGAATCTATAGTCTAATGTAAAATTTGGAAAATGTAGTGAACAAATTTTTTTTGGGAAGAAATTTTTATAAGCAGTCAGAGTTCTAAGTTAGCCACACTTGACATTAATATAATATCAGCTAATTTGGAGCTGAAATTGAAAAGTTTAATAACCAAAAATGATTATGTACTCTTTTACATGTGTTTTACCTCTTGTATTTTTGCTCTAGGCATGTACTAAGGAATATACTCCAGGCTGCATCATCAAAAAAGCAAATGATAAACGGAGGATTCTTTCTGCTTCTAAAAGATATGTGCTAAAAATTATATAGGTATTGGGTTAATGCATGCAGTATAGTATATATGTACACAAATACCTACACACACACACTTATGAGAACACATAACTCTCAGAGGCATCCAGCGATCCGGAACATTGTAGATTTATCTGGAGCAGCTAACTTGGATTAAACTAAGATTTCTCTTCCTCTAAAACCCAATATTTTGGATTATATAAATTCTTAGATCCAAATTATATAGTAAAATAAGTGTATCAATTACCCAATTGACTTCTAGGTATAAAACAAGTTTGAATTTCTTCGGAATCTTCCTTTATAAGGACATTAAATATGCTTTTTCAGCATCTTTGAAACTAATAGAAAAAACGATGATCAGATAGCAGAAATTAAAAAATAATTTTTGTAGGTCAAAAATTTTGGGAAAATTATATTCAAGGATAACAATAAAAAATATTTCTCTGAACTTTTGATTTTGTTGTGTACTGTCAATCTATTAAGCATGAATAAAACTTCATTTCTTTCTTATTTTGAGGAAATATATTAATAATAGTTCTTATATTTTATTATTACTAATAATAGCTGTCATTTGTTGATTCTGATTCCTATTTTCTTATATTATATTATATTATATTATATTATATTATATTATATTATATTATATTATATTATAGCAATAGACCATATGGAGATTAAAGCCTGTGGTATATTTACCCTAACTCTTCACACTGTTTTTCTTACTACCTTAGGTGTCACCATCCTTAGACGAATTGACTATAAAGTTAGAAATTTTAACAGATGTTTAGATGGAAAAAATGAATGGCTTCCAATCCACGAAATCTTTAAAACCAAGTATAGAAAAGCAGTAGATCAATGGACATCTTGTTATTGTTTATTTCCTCAATAAAATTATGTAGAATTTTTCCTGGTTATTAAACAGTCAACTTCCAGAATGCTACACTATCTGTCAATCAAGAATATTTTTAAGGGTCCAATATATTTATAATATTAAGCATAAAAGCAATACATAAAGTAACTACAGCATATTATAAATTCTTTGAGTCACTAACTGACATTGACATTAAGATTTCAATTCAATGTCTTTTTTAGGAGTATATGTATAACTAATTAAAGACCAGGGGCATACATCCTCATTCTCCTTGAAGGTTACAACATGCCGGAGGGTTAACATATATCCCAATATGTAGAATGGCATTCTAGTTCTCCTTGGACTCCTCACTGTTTCCACTTTTCTGGTACTTGATACAAGCATATAGCCAAAATTTGTAATTACTAGAACAGTTTTATAGATCAATATCTATTTATATTTTTTAGATAATCATGTACACGTAGGTAAATACTTTTTCATATAGGCGGTTTAAACCTTTATTCAGTTAAAGCACACATGTTGAAAAGCACAGAAATCATAGGTGTACAGATTGAAATTGAATACATCCTTGTAACCAGTATCCAGATAAAAAACAATGAAACATAACACAACAAAACATCTAAAAACAAAAACAGTAAAGAATACTACTAGCATCCCAGAAGATCCTCCATACCACTTTCTAGTCACAACCTTCCCCCCAAGGTAACCACCCTCTGGATATATTATAATAGAATAGTTTGCTTGTTTCTGAATTTTACACAAATAGAATCACACAGTTTTCTCTTCGGCTTCTTTCATTATCATTTTGTTTTTAAGATTCATCTGTATTGTTTTATGTAGCTGTGGTTTTCCACTGTCATTAGTGCACGGCATTCAACTGTGTGGTTATACCAAAATTTACTTATCTCATCTACCACTGAGGGACATTTGGGTAGTCTCAAGTTTGGGGCTATTATGAATACTAAGTTTGTGAACGTTCTTGTGCTGTCTTTTGGTGACATTTTTGTTAGGTATATAACCAGGAGTAGAATTTCTGGGCTATAGGGTTTGCATATAGTGAGTGTTTTTTTAAATATCATCAAAATATTTTTCCAAAATGTTTGATGATTTTACATTCCCTTTAGCAGTATAGGTGAGTACTATTTGTTTCACATCACCTGAATTTGGTATTTGGGGCCATAGTCTTTGAGTAGGACTTCCACAATGAGTAATAAAATTTAGTCCCCTCCCCCCCCTCAGGATATCCTGTTTTGTAAAATACCTATACAACTATTTTGTCTATTAATCTGTTGGGTTACCTGCCTTATTTTTAGCTAAATTTGTAGTAGTTCTTTATATATTCAAGGTGGAATCCTTTATCGGATGCATGGATTGGAAATATCATCTCCATGTCTATCACTTGCCTTTTCATTTTCTTAATGGTGTCTTTTCACAGTTCAGTTTATAATTTCATAACCTTTGTGGGTAGTGTTTATTGTATCCCGTACAATATCTTTGCCTGCCTTATAATTATGCAGATTTTCTCCCGTGGTTTTTTTCTAAGCCTTATTATTTTACGTTTACATTGAGATCTGCAATGCATCTCAAATAAATTTATGTTTATATTATGAGGTAGGAGTGAAGATTCCCTTTCTTTCTTTTTACGTGAATATCTATTTGGCTTGTACGACTCACCACAAAGTCAATCCATCCCACATTCCAATGCATCGTCACTTTTGTCATTAATCCCATAATCACATTTTAACTCAATATACATTAAACATCTGAGATGACCAATTCACTACTGTAGATGATAGAAGGGAAAGTTACAAAGACGAAATAATGATCCTAATGAGGAGAGAGTCATATTAAGAAGTAAATTTAATATAAGACCGATTGATAAATGCTATAATAGAATCATCACAGAAGTGCTAAAGAAGGACTGCAGTCATTTCTAGTAGATAAGAAAAGAAGTCCTTTTGGTAGTCATTGATGTGTCAGAATGGAGGAAAGCATGAAACTAGTTTCCCATTGTACCTTGAATAGGGTTTGTCTAGCAGGAGGTAGAAGAGACACTGGGAATAGAAGATTGGATATCACTGATAGCAGAGTATCAATGACGTCAAGTCTTTTAGATTTAATTCTATAAGCTATCTTTGAAATCTTTTCACAGTAAAAATATTGAGAATTATGTTTTAAGAGTAATTACAGTGGGCAGTAGATTTCTAAGAGAAGATGGTAGAAACAGAATGATCAGATAGAGGGCTTTCCAACTGACAAGAAGGAGCGAATTGGCCAGGCCACAGAAGGAGAATGTAAAGGGACAGGCAGATTTTTAGAAACATTTTAAGGTCTTGAGGACTTGCTGACTGATCAGTTGTGAGAATCATAGTGGTAGAATTTCTGGCTTGAGCAAGCAGTAGATTTAATGTCATGAACAAGATACCACAGGATTAAGAGAAGTACGGAATCACAGAAGAGTGAATAGGAAAACGGTGACAAACTCATTGTGACATTGTAATATGAATTTCATATTTAGAAGAGAGCCTATAGTCATAGTGGCAAAGTTTGAAGTCATCTTCAGAATTAATTCTGAAAATTAGCATGAAAGCACACAATGTAAGTGTTTACATTTAAATTCAAAGAGTAAGGGTTGAAGCTTTAGGAAGCCCATAATTCTTGTAGCTTTTAGTCACTAAGTTTTAGAGTGGTTTGTTTTGCCGCAAAATATTAACAGAACAGTTCATTTCTGAGGAAAATAGATTGGTGCATGTTTACAGAATAAGGGGAAGGATGGAACTGAGAGAGAGAAGAGAGAACAGTTGTTATCTCACAAGTAGAATTCTTAAGGATCCTATCCCAGTTATTTTCCCGAATGTTCAATGGTTATCAGTACAAAAATACATAAAACTTGTGGATAGATCTCAACATGTTGAATTGGGATCTGCTGTCATTTCAGTCTAATGGGAATTTCTCATGGTGATTCATTGCAGTGATGGAGCAGGTGCTGCTGTCTCCATATTAATGGATAAAAGGCTTTCTCCAATTTAGTTATGACCTTTTCACTTCCATTATAGAATGACACTTAATGGGCCCATATTCTTTCTGCAAGTGGATAAAATGCAAACTTAATTATTAAAAAAAGATAGCATTTGATCCAGTAGCTCTTGAAAAAGATGCTATTTAAAATGTTCAGGGTAATTATTTTATTCTGTTTATCACTAATTGTTTCATTTTGCTTATCACTACTCTTTGCTCTTGAATCGGAGTAGTTCTTGTCAGTACTACGTGTGTAAATACTATAAAGTGGAAGTTGAACTTGTGGCTTTCTTAAGAAATTTGAGGTGAGGGTTTGAAGAGATTTAAAAGGAAAACTGGCCCTTATCCAAGAGAAACCTACTTAAATCTGAATCATCTTTGGGACCATAAATTTGTAAGGCATTATTCTGATAAATACATTTTTCTGACACAAATTGTTGAACATCGTGGTAATGCATTTGTGTCTATATGTAGCTCACTGTAAGTTGTTTATTTTCTTTATCCATGAGTAATTTTAAAATAGGGTTTAAGTTATCTTATACATTTAAAAAAATGCAACATAAATACATAAATTAGAAGTGAGTGTTCATCCCTTTCCTCTTTCCCTTCCCTTCCCTTCCCTTCCCTCCCCTTCCCTTCCCTTCCCTTCCCTTCCCTTCTCTTCCAACCATCAAATCCAAAAGCATTAGATGGAGTTGAGTAAAGTAGGCATTAGTGCGTGAGGGTACGGGGAGCAATGCTGGTCCAGAGCTGGATGTGAGAGTCCAGGCAGGCTGAGAAAAGTGTCTACATGAGGGGTGGGGTTGGGGGACAGGGGTTGGAGCACAGCTTGGCATGGAGTGTCAGATCATAAATTGAGTGTACAAGGCTTCTACTCTGGAGACAGCCCAGTGGGTAGTATCAGAGCCTGTACAACATAAAATGACATTCTTATAAGTCCAGATGGCTGCCCAGCACTAGCAGTCAGATCTTGAGTGGGATGAGAAAAGGGTCCACAATGGTGTTGGGGGTAGAGGGGGTACTGGGACAGGGTGTAGGAGCCTGAGAAGGGTAATGAATGTGACAATACTGGGAGGTAAACCGTGCAGGGTCTCGGAGCTTAATTGTGTCAAGAAGGGCATTGTGTGAGAGTGGCAGCTGGCTTGGCTTGTTGGAGTCAGAGAGGGCATTAGAGTGGGATGTTAGAACCCAAGTGAGGTAGGAAGGGCATCAACGTGGTGAAGAGTTGGCCTCGAGGTGGACCATGGAGTCCAAGTGGAGTGAGGAGGGCTTTCACATAGGCGACAGTCTGGTTTGAGATGTCAGAACCCGTTAGAGATTTTAAAGGACATCAATGTAAAGTATCAGAACCAATCAGCTTGGAGTGTTGGAAATAGACCAGGATGGGATAAGAAGGCAGATGGCATAAGACGGGTGCCAGTTTCCAGTGTCGGAGACTGAGAGGTGTAGTAAGGGCATTCACACAGTGGGCCAGCCCAGTGCAGAGGGTCAGAACCCAAGTGAGATGAGGAGGGCACTCATGTGGGGTCAGCTAAACATGAGGTGTCAGACCACAAGTGCTGTGAGGAGAGTATCTGTACAGGACAGTGGATTGCAGCAGGATGTTGGTGCATGGTAGGGAAGAAGAGGGAAAAGCCTGACAGAAACTGAATTAAGTGATCTAAGGGGATATCTTTAGTAATGGGAAAATTGAAGCAGTGCCACATAATAGGATAAAATGAGAAGAGCCTTACTGCCAAAGATGTATAACCTAAATATAAAGGGACATTCTACAAAATAACTGGCCTGTAATGTTGAAAAAGTGTCAAGGTCATTAAAGTCAGGTGAAGTAAAAAACTGTTCCAGAATGATGGAGCTTAAATGCAACTAAATACAACATGTAAGTCTAAACCGGATTTTTGCTAGAAAGGACATTACTGGCACAATTGGAGAGACTTGAATGGGGTCTTGGGACTAGATGTTAGCAATGTATCAAAGATAATTTTCTGATTTTGATGGTTGAATTGTGGTTATATAGGAGAATCTACTTCTTTTAGGAAATACACGTTGAAGACACCAGAGAAGACGTAGCTTCCTGTCAGTAACTTTTCTCAAATGGTTCTGACAAAAAATTATTCTTTGAACTGCATTCAACTTTTCGGTAATTTTGAGATTGTGTCACAATAAAACAAGTGAAAAGTAAGTGAGAAGCAAAGAGAAAACATGTATAACAATAAAATATTGTGCTAAGCGTAAAGGTATTTCAAAAATTCATCACTTAATATGTGTATCTCTCAAATATGGTTTCATTCTTCTAGCCAGAACAAAAAATGAATCTGATTGTTTTAAGCATATTCTAAGGTTTTTTCAGTTCTCCTCAATTTGTCTTTGTTTCGCTAAAGTGCTGTAACATTGTGTGAGCAAATATCAAATTAATGTTTCAGGAAATTTCTAAACAATGTTGATCCAATGTATAGAGGCGTAATTTGTTCAGACTCTTGAATCACGTTTAAGTGATATTAGGGAATTTTTCAAATAATCCTTATATTTCTGAATAAGTAATGAATGCCTCAAATATATGATTTTAAATGTGTGTTATTTTCTATTCTTTATATGTTCATAGATAGTCCCTAGACTTAAGAATAAGAAGTTGGTATATTTTGCTTTCCCTTCACTAAAAGATTGTGATTTGTATATAAGGAATAGGAGACACAAGACCACGTAGTAGAGAAAATGCAATAGAATCATGAATGCAAATGGACAAAGTTTGAATTCAAATACAACTGTTTTCTTAAAACTCTGCCTTTGGATGAATATTTTATTGTCACTTACCTTTCATTTTTTCCATCATAAAATGGGAATAAACATATCTATCATTTTAATGATAATTAGCTATGGAGATCCATATATATGGATCTGTAATGTGGATATATGTAGATAGATAGATGTGTATGGATATATCCATATGTATGGATCTATATACAGAGAACCTCTAATATGATATGCCAGGGGATGGAGATAGAAAATAGATAGATACAGATATATAGATATAGATACATATCTAGATAGATCTCGAGAGAGGGAGATATCCATCCCCTGGCATACCACATCACAAGTTTCCATAGCTCATATTAAATTGTTGCTATTTTTAAAGCCTTGAATTCCTAAAAATACTGAATGAGACTACATGCAGGGTAACAGACGATTCTGAGATATTATCAAATATCTAACCAAATATTTAACCATTGTTAAAACATCTCCCTGGGGTCTGTGAGGCTGTGTACAGGAGGTCTTGTACAGGAAGGTGGGATTGGAATGACTAATACTCCCAGTGAGCTGCCCAAGATGCTTTCCTGGGGAGAGAACTTCCATGCTGCTAGCCATGTAGACTTCCTCTAAAAGTCATTTTGATTTGTACATAACTGAATGGTCAGAGTTGTGGAGTCTATGGATAAAAATAACACTGACATTTATCTGAATATATACTTATCTCTGAAGATATATGTTTCATATTAAGGTGAAAGTATTTTGCTAATAGGTAACATATTAGTCAAGGTTTTTTTTTTTGTGTGTGTGAGGAAGATCGGCCCTGAGCTAACATCTGTCACTCCTCCTCTTTTTGCTGAGGAAGACTGGCCCTGGGCTAACATCCATGCCCATCCTCCTCTACTTTATATGGGATGCTGCCACAGCGTGGCTTGACAAGCGGTGCATGTGTGTGCGCCCGGGATCAGAACCGGTGAACCCCGGGCCGCCACAGCGCACACTTAACCACTTGCGCCAACCGATCCGGCCCTAGTCAATGTTTTGAAAATTAACTCATATATTCAATTCCAACATGGTAGTTTGTTTTGAAAAAATTCCTTTGTTTGAAGTCAATAATGAAGTCTTAAAGCATCTAATGCATAACATAAATCCAGACATTTATATACTGAGTTCACATAAAGTGATGCAAGCCAGGATCTATTATATTCTGTTGAAAAGCATTTAGTTTCAGGAGATTAGACAGAATTAGATACTAAGCAGATTATTCTTTTTACTATTAATGTATAATACAGTTATGAATTTGAAAATAAACAATTGTCCATTCTTCTTTTTATTCATTTCTTATTCGTGTATAAAATTTGATCAACTTTAATTATATGCCAGGCACTATGGCCTTAGGGTACAATGATGCAAAGTGCGTCTGCCCTCAAAAAGTTTGCTGTCTCCTGGAGAGACAGTCCAGTGGACAGATGTAGAACCAATATACGTTGGTTAGAGAGAGACAGACATGGGACACGCATAAGGTGCAAGAAGAGTCTATCAGAGATGTCACCACTGACCAGGAATAGATAGACACTTAGGGAGACATGGCAGGGAAACTTCTCCTTGAAGAACTGATAAGAATCTCATAAAAAAGAGAGTGGTGAGTAGTGTGTTCCCTGGAGAGGGAGCACTGTGTAGGGTGACAATAACAAGCAGTTCAGTTTAGCTGGATTATTGAAAGGCAAGGGGGAGTGACAGAAGGTGATTCGGAAGTGCTAGGCAAGGCCAGCTCATCACAGATCTTTTATGGCACAATAATAATGACGGCCATATCATTTCTCATCCAAACAAGGACACATCTTAAGAGTAAACAGGGGCACAATTAATGATAATGCTGGCGTAACAAGCTTAAATCAAGACAGTCTTCATCCAACGAGACAATGATCACCAACCGGTTAAGAAGTTTAGTCTTTATCCACATGTGAAGTTTTCTGAGGTTTTTATTTGAGAATTAGATTTTTAAGGAGTATCTTGTCTACTCTTAAGACAATAATTAGGCTGGATAATATGTACATAGATCTTAGACCTTTTAAAAAGTTGCAATAAACTGGAAGGTATCTGGAGAAATTTTACAGAAGCAAATTCTCCAGCAGCTAAAAGGCTGATTGGACTCGTGCCTCCAAATTCAAGAAAGTGAGATATACGGGAAAGCGTTGCCTTTTAGGTCACCAGAGTACCATTGGGGAAATTAATCCACTGAAAGAGTTAATGCAGCTTTCAAACTTGCTTAAAAGGGATGTTTTGGGTAGTTAGAAACTGGGAAAAGCTGGCTTATCATCACTATGTCTGAAAAACCCTCAGACCCCAGAAATTGAATCACATAAGTGAAATCGTAGAGCCCCTTGGTGTATGCTAGAGATGTTCTGTCATTGCTTTTTATTTTATTCTGTTTTGCCTGGTTAGCACTAAAAACTCACAAAAGGCAAACCAGAAAGTCAGTTCTTCCTATGTTTCTGCCGATACTAACTGCAACACCTTTAGGGTTTATTTTTAAAGGAAAGAGAGAATTTGACTTACAGTTTTGCACTGGCAGCTTTGTAGTGCTCCGTATAGCCTATTTCATCTACTGGTGAATCTTGATTTTAACTTTAAGTAGTTAAACAGATAGTGGATTTTTCAGCGTCCTTATATGAAAAGTCAGAGAATTCAGTACTGTTTTCCCATTTATTCTATAGGCACATTTATTCTGGCTTTCAGATTCAGTTGGTAAGTTGGCTGGCTTTCTAGCTGGACAATCTCTCTGTAAAGAAGGTTGACAAATTTACTGGATATATGATCAGTAAACAGTTTATAGATCTGCCATATTCTGTTTCACGTATCAAGAATTGTCAGACTGGAAAATTTTCCAAAGGCTCTTACAGAAGAGAAGCAGCTGGTGACCCAGAGCTCTGTTTCCCTAATCCAAGTGTAAAGCAATTTGAAGAAGCTCCTTTGGGTGTATGTTTTTAAAGAAGCATGCTGCAGATAGTTGCCATTAGAGGTTGTTACAGGGACCCCTGTTGCAACTCTCAGGAGGAGCTGCTGGAGAACTTCTGGTAAGAGCTTCTGAGATCTGTGACCCCCAGGGAGCAATGCCACTGACAGCTGCTGGGAAGTGTCACGAGTAACAGAAAGACCTAGTGAGTGACATTGGGAGTAGTTACAGAGAACAACTGATATATTTGCTGAAGTGAATAAAGGAGCTGATGAAAACTGCCATCAGTGAAAGAAGAAACTTGGGTAATCAACTGCTTAAGAGACAATTTTGGTTAAACACTTCACAGAATCTGATGGGGTATGGGGATAGAAACTCTTGCTGGGAACATATACAAAATAAAGTCACTTGACTTCTTGTAAAGCATGAGGCTCTGGTAAAGAAGGAAGGACAGTGGCTTACATATAAGCATTACTTAATCAAAATTATTGCCCAGTTCTGGAAAATTCTCCTATTTTGGCCTGTTCAATCTAATTAACTATGTCTGTGAAATCATTGCTGAACAATCAGATAGCCAGGTATACCAAAGAATTTATATATGAAGGAAATAAATCAGTATTTAAATGGTGGTGTAACTCATTTTTACTTTCCAAACAAATAGCTTTAATAATTTCAAGCATATAAACCATTAAACTTAATTCAGAACTATAGTAATGATGATTCAGTTATTCTAATGTTCCAAAACCCCTTCTTGTCTCATGACTTTCATACTCAGTACTCCTTGCATCTAGAACATTCTTTTTCTCTATTCTTTATTTGGTTAATTCTTATTCATCCTTCATGTGTCTGCTTAAATAACACCTCAATATTCAGTGAATATTTCCCTCACCATAATTATTGCTCAGCACTCTTTTATTTCTCCTTGAAGCACCTATTAAAAATACATAATTATATACTTATTTATATCTTCTTTCACTAGATTGGTAGCTGTATAAGGTCAGGCCCCTATCTCTTTTGTTTGACAAAGTTTACTTAATGCCCAGCAGAGTGTTTGCCCGACTTGGTCCTCGGTAAACATTTATTTAACATGTGAATAAAATCTGTTGAGAGAGATGCCATAGAAATTAAAATCATCTCTAGAATTTTAGAAAAAAATATTTGAACGGTAAGAATATCATGTTTGGGCCGGCCCCGTGGCTTAGCGGTTAAGTGCGCGCGCTCCGCTACTGGCGGCCCGGGTTCGGTCCCGGGCGTGCACCGACGCACTGCTTCTCCGGCCATGCTGAGGCCGCATCCCACATATAGCAACTAGAAGGATGTGCAACTATGACATACAACTATCTACTGGGGCTTTGGGGAGAAAATAAAAGGAGGAGGATTGGCAATAGATGTTAGCTCAGGGCTGATCTTCCTCACAAAAAAATAAATAAATAAAAAGTTAAAAAAAAAAAAGAATATCATGTTTCTTTGTCAAATTGAACATCCTGGACTGAAGGACTATGGAAAGGTAAAGCATGTAATGGTTAACAATCTTGGACTCCTCAGTCCTCAAATCCACCATTATCGCCAACAGCTGGGCTTGAAGAGACTTGTGTCTAATTGAAAGGGAGATAACTGTTAATAATTGGACTAGACCTTCCTATGAAGATGGACCCTGTTAAAAATATTTGCCTCAAGCAGGTCTGAGCTCTTTGGGTGACACCAAGCTTTTCCCTTATTAAAATCTCCTTATTCTAGCTGAGGAAGAGACAGTTGGAGGACACAGGGTTTGATCCTCCACCTTCAACATCCTCTTCTAAAACTCCAAAATAAATACCATGTGCTAAGAAAAAAATAATTTAAAAATAATTATTTTTGTTTGTTTTACTAACATATTTAATGAAGATCTGTCTTGAGAGAGGGTGAAACACAGCTTGGTATGGGACTCTAATCTTATGCTAAATCTCAGGGAACTGTGAAATTATTTCTTTTCATGGGTTTTTATGTTCTCTTTTCTTAACGCTCATATTTTCTCAGAAGAGCTTTGAGATTGAAGCACTCGGTTGGAATTGAGAGCATTGAAGAGCTGAATTATTACTGATAAAATATGATTACACTGAAACCACTAGAAAAAACATACATAGAAATGTATAAAAATAGGTCTCTACATTTATATATTGGGGATGTGTCTGCCTGAAATTTGATCACAAAACTTAGTGAAGGTTAAAGAGAAGGAAAAGAGTGGTTTTTCTGTTTTATATTATTTTCATCCTGAGCTAGAGTTATTGTTTAAGTAATATTTTGAGACTCATAAAAGTAGGAAAATTTATGTAAAACAACTTCAATTTGATTCTCCTACTCCACCTTTTTAAGTTATTTATTTTATCAAAATACTACCTTCGTCACTCAAACAAGTTAATCGCTTCTATAAAAAATAGCAAAGAACACACACTTCAAGAAGATTTTCTTAAAAGAAAAACAAAACAAGACAAAAAAATCTCAACCTTTTATCACTGTTTCTTTATTTCACATTTCTCTAATTATAATTACAAAATGGAATAGAGATGATGCTAAATTACTTTGCATTAGCTGGTATGAATGTTCATATGAATGAGGTAATTGAAGAGGTTCATAACAAATCTGAAAATCACTGAGGCATATTGAATAAATATAATCAATATTCAAAATTATCTACTACACTAATTATCGAATTATACAAATTTTAAGCCACCCAATAATATACAATTATAAATAGAAATGTCTAGATTTTCCATACATTTCAGGTGGTCACTTAACTTAGCAATAATCCAGGAAAAGAAGACCTGTGTTTATAGCTGGTAAGATTAATATGAAACATGAATATGATTTAATGATACAAATGAAATATACAATTAAGTTTCATTAATAGAAGTATAATGTTGAGGGCCGGCTCCGTGGCTTAGCGGTTAAGTGCGCGCGCTCTGATGCTGGCGGCCCAGGTTCGGATCCCGGGAGCGCCCCGAGGCACCACTTCTCCGTCCAACGCGAGGCCGAGTCCCACGTACAGCAACTAGAAGGATGTGAACCTATGACATACAACTATCTACTGGGGCTTTGGGGGGAAAAACTGAATAAATAAAATCTTTAAAAAAAAAAAAAAAAAAAAAGAAGTATAATGTTGAGATTATCGGAAATATATTTCTGCTTATTTTTAGCGCCAATCAGCATACATCTAGAATATTATACTTATTTGAAATTCCACATCTTTAAAAATTATACTGCACAAAAACGAAAGCAATATGGATGATAGAGGGTTAATAAATTTCAAAGATTCAAGAATTATTAACTTTTAGAAAAGACTGAGGAGAGATGGCTTTTTTCATATATTTGAAGAGCTACCATATAGAAGTCTGCAGCAACTCATTATCTATTATCATTATCCATTGTCCATTTGTATTATCACTTCAAAGTACTTAGTATAGTGCTGTGTACAGAGCAGGTGATAAGTATGTGAATGAATTGGTGGATGCTAAATACTTGGGGATTCCAGTACTATTTATGATAGTGTAGATCAGCACCAGAAAGGATACCCTTATGTTTCTCTTGATGCCCACAGAGCTTAGCAAGGTCCAAAGACTAAGTGGACTCTTAATAAATACCTGTAACATTGGAATCCCCTTTTTCTGCTTTACCATTTTGAATTAGCCATTTGTGGGAGAGACTAAAAAGACAATGGGGTAAAATGACTAAAAAGATGATGGGATAAAATTCTACTAGAGACAAGGGATGTTTTCGTAGAACTGGAGTCAGGGTTTAATAGCATACTGAAAGCTTGATAAGGCAGGAGGCAATAAAGTATCAGGCCAAATGATGACACACTTATGAGAGAGTATCTTCATCAGAGAAAGAAAAGGGCAGGATAGTCTGAGTGGGAAAGGAAAGAGAAGCCAAAATATAAGAAAGCCAAGGATTAGGGGGAAAAATTTAAATCAGTGAGAGAAAATGTGGGATATTATATTTTCTTCAGAAAGCTATGACACCATTTGACATGTTATCTAAATCTGCAGAAGGAGATGAAAGTACTTTATAGATGTGTGATATTGATAATAACACTAAAAGTACTTAAGAAAAGCTGCTAGTATGATTGATAGTAAAGAACACTAGATTTAACCACACCACTGAGCTAGCTGAAAGTCACAAAAATACATAATTATCATTCAGGTTTTTAGACTCAAAAGTTCTTAGGCAACTGTGTAAGTGTGCATTTTGGGCAAGCTGAGCCCTGCTATCTGGAAATAAAAGATTTTGCTCAACAGCAGAACAACTAAAATTTCTTTATTACTCAAAATAGGCATTTTGCCTCATTTTACTGGAAGTCCCAAAAGGAAGGGAAATTGACTAAGTGTCTTTATATTTTATATCATTAGCAACTCTATGAGTAAATTTTGTTTGGAAAAAAAAGCAAAAGTTTGACAGTGTGAAATTGAATGTGAGCGTCTTCCGTTAAATATTGATTGAATTGATTGCTGATTTCCTACATACTGACAAGACAGAATTTACAGTTGGATTTTTAAAAAATGTAGCCTGCAGATTTATATCTGCTTGAACGTCATAGTTTCAGATTTTCTAACAGTTTGGAAAATTACTTTTCTTTACTTTTAGCCACTGGAAATGGAGTCTGTAAAAGGTCTAGTATAGAACTGCCCACAGTAAGAGTACATACAGTCTTTTTACAACCACGTATTTGAAATTTATTTAAAAGTGAAATATACAATGACAAAATGCTCTTTTAAAGCACTCAGTTCTTAGAATAAAGAAGGAAAATGGCTGAGGCCAAGTGAGGATTCAATTGAATTCAAAATAGCTTCAAATCTGAGAAATAGCATCATTTATTGAAGCCACACCTCGTAAGTATTTGTATTGTGTTGGAGAAAGCACTTTTAACTTGGGATGTAATTATAAAGACATAACCTTTTAATAACTGTTTTTCTACCTCCTTTCAGTGGCTACACTAAGAAATTGATGATGCAAAACAACATGAACGTAAGAAAAAGCCTAGTACACATGATTATAAAATATCGTTCCTCTACCCATTAGCCACATTAGCTGAGAAGATCTCAACTATACAATTTTCCCCATTATGTTCTTGGTTCAGTCACAAATATAATATATGATTGTGAGGTAATTTAAGCGAAGAGAAACCAAGTGAGGTCCAAAATGGGCTTGGAAATACCCAAGAAGTTACTTGTACTTATCATATTGAAAGGGATACCATGAAGCCACATACTTTCACTATCACGGAGAATGTAGCTATAATATAGTTATAGTAAGAATGACTATATACTTCCTCTATTCAAATGCTAATGAAGATACACAATTCTTGCAGTGACAAAATTTTTAAATAACATTTCACTTGAAACTTGCTTAATGTAAACATAGAAAATACATTCACTTAAAAGTAGGCTTGTGGTGTAGCATGAGGGAGACCGTGGTGATAGAACAGTTGTGTTTCATGATTATGGTGGTAGTCACAGAAAACTACACATGTGATAAAATTTCATGGAACTATACACACACAAGTGGATGAAAAATATGCACATGGAGGCTGAATAAGCTTTGTGGATTAGAGCAATGTCAGTGTCCTGGTTTTGACATTATACTAGAGTTCTGCAAGAGCCTAACATGGGGGCAAGCTTGGGGAAGAGTACATGGGTCCTCCCTGTACCTTTTTTTGCATCTTCCTGTGAATCTATAATTATTTCAAAATGAAACTTCAAAAAAGAGGGAGAAAGACTGAAGATAATAATCATCAGAAGCAAAAGTTTGACCTTGTTAAGAACCTGACTAAAACCAACTGGAAAAAAAGAAAAAAAAACAAAATTATGTGAGTGGTCGACAAAATTTAACATTGATTAATTTGCTATTATAGCATTGAGGTTAATTTTTTTAAGATATAAATGCTTTTGTTTATTTAAAAATGCTATTACAGGGGCCGGCCCCGTGGCGCAAGCGGTTAGGTGCGCGTGGTCCACTGCGGCGGCCCGGGGTTCGCTGGTTCAGATCCCGGGCGGGCACCGATGCACTGCTTGGCAAGCCATGCTGTGGCAGCGTCCCATATAAAGTAGAGGAAGATGGGCACGGATGTCAGCCCAGGGCCTGTCTTCCTTAGCAAAAAAAGAGGAGGATTGGCAGATCTTAGCTCAGGGCCGATCTTCCTCACAAAAAAAAAAAGAAAATGCTATTACATAAAGCAAGTCATAATTAAGCATTTTTTTCTGTGAAATTAAAAGCTAAAAATCAAGCAAAGAAAAAACCCCAGTCCTTTACATATTTGAAGATTCATCAAGTTCCCCTCAAAAGTTTCTTTCAGGCTAATTTAAAACTTGGCCGACCCATGTTGATTCCCATATACATGGGAATCAGGCAGGTTTTGGCAGGTTTTTCCTACATTTTGTTTACTGACTTGAAATTTGTTTTGGATATTATGGTTTATTTTTTTACTTCAATTCTCTACTATTACCCTCTAACTTCTTAAATGGAAACATTGACATCTCATTTATTTATTCTTACCTAAATGTAATTCATTGGCTGTTAAGTGCCTTTTAAAGAGGAAATTATGAGCTGGCAACTTTAAAACCTTTATCGATTCGCTCTGCGGCAACTTCTCGTCAGCTATGTCGCTCCCTGTGTGTGAGGCTGTCATTGGCTGTCATTGTCAATCTAGACTCTCCTCTGGATATGAGTCAGTACTAAATTTAATGACAAAATTCTCCTCAGGGCTATAATCAACTGTTTTATCCAAACCAACACTTAAACTCATTTTGTTTGTAATAAATCTATCATAGATTTCTGAAGTTGGACAGATACAGACATAAACCTGAGCTCAGCCACTTAATAATGGTGTAACCTTGGGCAAGTTACTTAGTATTTGTATCTTTAAATCTAGAGTTTTCTGTCTGTATATTGGAATGACAAGACTACTTACATTTTATTTTTGTTATAATTTATGAGGATTAAAGAAAATATTTCATATAAAATGCCCAGCCCAAGGACTACAATATAGTGTGTGTCTGGGTGTGTGTGTGTGTGCCCGTGTAAGGGCAATTAAGTTTCAGTATACTATGCAGAACCAGTTCTCATCAGTCCTGGATATTTAGAGTTAGTGGGTTTGTCAACACAGAACAGAAAGAACCACTGGCCTAAAATAGACAATCATTCCTATTGGCAGATGTGATGGTTAAGTTTATGTGTCAGATTGACTGGTGTAGGGGTGCCCAGATAGCTGGTAAAAGAGTATGTCTGGGTGTATCTATGAGAGTGTTTCTGGAAGAGATTAGCATTTGTGTTGGCAGACCAAGTAAAGGAGATCAACGCAGGCAGGCATCATCCAATCTGTAGAAGGCCTGAATAGAACAAAGAGATGGAGGAAGAGAGAATTTGTTTTCTTTGCTTGAGCTGTGACATTTGTGTTTTGCCCCCTGTCAGCGCCCCTGGTTCTCAGGCCTTCGGACTCAGATTTAATTACACCATTGGCTTTCCTAAGCCTCTAGCTTGCAGATCGTGGGACTTCCTGGCCTCCATAATGAGCCAATTCTTATAGTAAATCTCCTCTTATATATATCTCTACATATCCTGCTGGTTTTGTTTTTCTGGAAAACCCTAATACAGCAGAGAATAGTAATGGTGAATCTAAACTATTTATATTACTGTGTCTTTGCTTGAGATACCAAAAACAAATAAACAACAACAACAAAAAACCCATTATTGTTATGCAAGGAAGCTCTCAGCAAAACATTCAATAAGGGTAATTGATATAACTAAAATCTTACAAGAAGTAAAAGTAAATTCTAGCCTTTCTTTTAGTCTATAAAAATGATATATGCACAAAATAAATAGCTATAGCAAGGTACTATACCGGGATATGGATTCTGGTACCTCATAAAATTAAACAAACGTACATCCCCATACAGTTGAGAGTTTTAGGAAGACTTCACACAGGAAAAGGAATTTAAAGATATCTGTGGGAAAAATTACCTTATTCTTCATTCTCTTTTGATAAAAGGCAAATATAGACTATAGTTTCTCTTTTTTTTCCTTTTCTTTTCTGCTATTATATTACTCTATTTGCTTCAGGGAAGAGGACAATAGCATTTTTCTATATAAACTGCAATCGAGGACAAGGCATTCTTGCATTACTGTTGAAACATAAAGGACAAAAATGATCAAAATAAGAAAAGCTGAAATAGCCTCAGCAAACTAATTACAGCCATTGCCTCTAGCAGATAATATTTCACGTTTACAATGGATTCATCTATTTATCAATATGGCTATAGATTTTGGATGACCTATGCTACTTTAACATAAAAAAGTTTTATTCTTTCATAAATGTATTTATCACATTTCCTGCAATATGAAATTTTTTTATTGATTTTTAAATAGGAAAAATTGAGCCTAATGCTTGGCAGTACATCTTGCTGTGATAGATTTTTCTCTGCATATCAAATGGATGTTGGACTATCAGATAGGATATTTGATGGGCTTAGATAATCCTTAAGGATCTTCCTGCCATAATTTCTACAAACTTATTTTTTAGGTAGGATATAAAGACCTTCTGTAATACATGAATTGAAAGCATTGATGCATTGTTTTTCACTCCTAAATGATTGGAATGGTTAAGGTAATGTATCAACTACCTTGCTCAGTGCCTTGGTGCGCTTATCATGCCAAATATGAGTGATACAGAGAAACATGCCACTGTCGCTGTCTTCACAGAGCTAATGCTTTAAGTAGAGCAACATGATTAATGTGGTGCTTGGATCTCTATTTTCAAAGGATATCAACCTAACTCTGCCTTCCCTCCTACTCCCCATTTACCAAATAAAACTGCTTTGTGACTCATAGAAAAGGAAAAGACATTGGGCATAAAATTCTTTAATTGCCAAACACTGACCACTAATCTTCAGTGTATATCCACAAGCCACTCTCCCTTTTCCCACATCTCGGTGGAAGAGGCATATCCCTTACTCTTCCAGCCTCTCATTGCCCCCAGTGCCTTTCTCTCTGTGAGTAAATTTCATAAACCTCTCCGAACATCAGAATATTTATTTGTCACTTTGCCTCTTCCAGATACCTCAATATTTTTCTCCTCTTTTCAGATAGACTTCTTGAAAAAGGAATCTACACTTATGGATTATACTTTTTCACCTTCCATAACTTCTTAATCAATGGGAATCTGATGAAGGGTGCCATTCAGCTAATAAAATTGTTCTTGCCAATATCATCAATAAGTCTCTATTGGTGAAACAAAAGAAACTTTATAATTACTATCTTACTTGTGTTTTTAGTAACATGCAGAAGTGTTGACCATTCTTTCCTTGAACTCCTTCTCTGTATCCTTTCTTGGCCACCGTCATTGCCTTAATTAATAACTGTTATTAATATCATTGGCCTTTCTGAACCTCTTTCAGTATCTACACCTTCTAGTCTTTTGTACATAACTTTCAGAGTCTATTTTCTAAAAATTCAAATCCAATAATTCCACTTCCCTGCTTAAAATTCTTCAAGGATTTCTCTATCCTCAAAAAGGTAAAAGGCAAATATCATGCCAAAGAAAATACTTTATGATTTGTACCAAGTCTATCATTCCATTTGCATCTCTCAAGACACCCTTACATTTACTCGTGCTCGAGACTTCTTAGACTGTTTCATAGCCAAAGACATCAAGCCATGTAACAATTTTATCCTATTCACAGGAGAGTTTTCATTTCTTTTAATATTCTATCTGTGATTTCCATTTGGACCTCATTAGACTCCGAGCTTCTCAATGACAGGAAATATGCCCTATCATTTTCTTTTAATATCTAACGTCTGGCTTAGTGTGTGTCATATAGCACATTTAAAGTATATATAAATATAATATTCAATTGAAGTTAATGCACATGATACAAATGGTATACATAAAAGTGAATTTTAATTCGATTCCTTTTTCCAAATGAAACTGATGGCAATATTATTTTGTCTTATTTATTATAAATCTATAGCAAATTGATAGCAGTAAATGTATATATTAAATTTACAGCAGTGAAATTGCTGGGTGAGAGAGAGTGTGCGTGTGTGTGTGTGCGTGCACACATGTTTATGCATATTGGCAAATTTCTCTCTCTCAAAGAGGAATTTGCATAAATCTATGTTTCTAACTACAATTTCTCTTCAAAAAACAAAATCTCGCAAATACCATACGTGGCAAATTGATAGCAACTTTTTCTTATGTTTCTTTAAAATTTATATTTCCTTATTGTAAACATATTATTTTTATTCTTCAGTGTTCTCTTGTATTTTATTTATTATTGATTTGTAAAGGCTCTTTGTGAACTGTGGAATTCAGAACTTTTATCCTGTAAATAATTTTCTGACACTTTTAATTATTTGTCCTCTGACTTCAATTATGATTTTTTTTTTTTTTTTTTTTAGTGAGGAAGATTAGCCCTGAGCTAACATCTGTTGCCAATCCTCTTTTTGCTGAGGAAGATTGGCCCTGGACTAACATCCATGCCCATCTTCCTCTGCTTTATATGTGGGATGCCTGCCACAGCATGACTCGATAAGCAGTGCATAGGTCCGTGCCCGGGATCTGAACCTGCGAACCCCAGGCCGCTGAAGCAGAGTGCGCGAACTTAACTACTACGCCACTGGGCCGGCCCCTATGATTATGATATTTTTATCATGTGGAAAGTTAGTTGTGATATTCTCAAATTTATCAAATACTGTTCTTTACTTTTTTGAGGTAAGTGTTCTAATTAAGGCTTGCCATACAAGTGAATAAATAACTAAATAAATTAATGAATTAAATAATTATGGAAGTGGATAGGAATAGTGTATTTGTCAGCATTCTCTAGAAAAACAGATCTGATAGGGTGTGTGTGTGTATGTGTATAGAGAGACAAACAGACAGACACACACACACACACACAGAGAAATCAATGATAAAGAATTGATGTAAGTTCTAGTCCAATAGCCGGCAGGCTTGAGATCCAAGAGATGCCAGTGTTTCAGTTTGAGTTCAAAGGCTAGAAAAGACCCCTGACAGCTCAAAGCAGTCAGGCAGGGGGTGTTCCCTCACTCAGTCTGTTTTTTCTATTCAGATTTTCAGCAGATTGGATGAGTTCCACCTGCATTAGGGAGAGCAATTTGCTTTACTCAGTCTACAGATTCAAACATTAATCTCAGCCAGAAACACCATCACAGACACGCTCAGAATGTTTTTTCAGATATCTGGGCACCTCGTGAAATTAAATATCTTAAAATTAACCAACACAAATAGCAAGTGTATATTTCTGTAATACACTAAGTTCACATGGTTTTCTAGGTTTAAATCTTAACTGCACACTACTTATGTTTTTGTGATATTTGATGTTATTTAATCTCCCTGGTCACAGCTTTTATATCTGTAACATAGAGATAATACAAGTAGGCACTATCCTAATGGCTGTTATGAGAACTAAAGGAATTAATTTGTGTCAAGTACTTGGAACCATACCTGCTTGACACACAGTAAGTGATCGATAAATGTTACCAATTAACATTTTTCCTCACAGTGATATTGTAAATTACATGCTAGAGTAACCTTTAGCAGATTAGGTAAAGCTCAAAAGTTAATTGAATACAGCTGTGACATGTAACGAGCTTAGAATTGTCACTCCTATCCCTACAATAATAGAAAAGGTGAAGAAATTAAAAATCAGGGGCCGGCCCCGTGGCTTAGCGGTTAAGCGCGCGCGCTCCACTACTGGCGGCCCGGGTTCGGATCCCGGGCGCACACTGATGCACCACTTGTCCAGCCATGCTGAGGCCACGTCCCACATACAGCAACTAGAAGGATGTGCAACTATGATATACAACTATCTACTGGGGTTTTGGGGAGAAAAAGGGAAAAAAAGGAGGAAGATTGGCAATAGATGTTAGCTCAGGGACAGGCTTCCTCACAAAAAAAAAAAAAAAAAATCAATGATTTTTCTTGGATCCATCTGAGAATTGACCTTCAGGGAAAACCACCATGGGAAAATATGGAGAGACAGGTGAATCCCGAGATTATAGACAAAATTTGATTACTTTGGGGAGAAGTTGCTGGAACCATAAGCTGGTAGAATATTTTAATGGTAATTTTGATGAATTGCTGAAGGCTGAGTGCAGACAAGAGCAAAAGAGAGAAACTCCTAGAGCTGCAGTCTTGGAGACCTTTAAACTTTCATGGACTTTATTCCAAAAAAATCAAATTTCACATAATGAGGAGCCAAAACAGATACCCTCCTGGCTCTGGCAGTGTGGAGAATTTGAGGGTGCAGCGAATATTGTGAAATAACTCTAGGGCATTCTTTGTAACAAAGACCTACACTTCAGGGGAAAAAGCTTTACCTGAGCTTTATCCTATGTGCAGAAAAGACATTTCTTCAATCTGGACAATTCTAAGCTACCTCTCTCTCCTAAGCGCTTGTCAAGGTCACAGCCTAGTGACACTGGCCCACTAAAAAACTGAGGTTTAATCATAAGAATGCTTTTCGAATGCTTTAAAATTATAAAATGCTTCCCTTTCCCTAAACTTTACCCACTCACTAACAGAGATCTAGTACAATAAAAATGGATTATTTGCCCCTATGAAGAGGAATATTTAGGGAAGCACAAATTCAACAAAAGAGACAAAAACAAATTCACTAGACGAACTTGAAGCCTCTCACACCTACAACTACAGGAAACATTAGGCACAGCTAAATTAACCATAGCTAGATTAACATTAAGCCTCACATCAAAGACCTATTTACCTATGTTCCTATTACTCAATACGTCACGAGCAGCTTCAAAAAAAATTAGGAGGCTGGCCCAGTAGTGTAGTGGTTAAGTTCTCACGCTCCACTTCTACGGCCTGGGGTTCCCAGGTTTGGATCCCAGGTGTGGACCTATGCACCACACATCAAGCCATGCAGTGGCAGTGTGCCACATACAAAATAGAGGAAGATAGGCACAGATGTTAGCTCAGGGCTAATCTTCCTCACACACACACACACACACAAAATTTATGGGGCATAATGAAAGATAAAGGAAAAACAGAGTCTGAAGAGAAAAAGCAACATCAGAAACAGACTCAGACATGACATAGATGTTGGAATTATCCAATAGGAAAGATAAAATAACTATGATTAATATTTTAAAGGCTCTAATTGAAAAAGTAGATAACATGTAAGAACAGATGGATAATATAAGAAGAGAGAAGAAACTCAAAGAAGGGATCAAAAAAATATATTAGAAGTCAGAATGGAAGTCAGAAACACTGCAACAAAATTGAAACGTGCCGTGGCGGTATGGTATTGGTGAACAAACAGACGCGTAGATTAACAGAACAGAAAGAGAGCCCATAAATAGACCCACACAGATACAGGCAATTAGTCTTCAACAAAGGAAAAAAGATGATATAAAGGGGAAAGGATAGTCTTTTCAACAAATGCTGGAAGTTTCCTTCCAACTGAAGGAAACAATTGGAAGTCCACGTGCAAAAATTAAGTCAAAATGGATATAGACCTAAATGTGAAAAACAAAATTATATTATTTGGGGGAGAAAAATCTATGTGACTTCGAGTTTGACAATTCGTTTTTAGATACAACAACAAAAGCATGGCTCATGAGAGAAAAAAATTGGTAAATTGAGCTGTATTAAAATTAAAAATGACTGCTCTGTGAAAAATACTGTTAAGAGAACACAAGCAGTAGACTAGGAGAAAATATTTGCAAAAACTTTTGTGTTAAAGGAATTTTATCCAAAATACATAAGGAACTTTAAAATCTCCACAATAGGAAAACAAGCCAATTAAAAATAGTCAAAGATGTGAATAGACACCTCATCAAACAGGATATACAGATGGTAAAAAGCATGAAGATATTTGTGTTTTATGTGAATTCTCACCAAAAGGTGACCTCAGCAGAGGAGGATTTTAATAATCAAGAGAATAGAATGACCTTTTCTTTGAATACCAGTCAGCCTCTTTCCCCAGCCATTTCTGCGATTGCCTGGTGGGTTCAGGAACAAAATGGCAAGAGTTGGTAGAGTTAGAAGTTGTACATGTGTTCAGCAACTTGAACGTTCACTCACCCATGCTGTTCTGGCTATGGCCATCCCTGAATGTCTAATCTGCCAGCAGCAGAGACCAACGCTGAGTTCCTAGCATGGCACCATTCCCCAGGGTGATCAGCCAGTTACTGGTTGGCAGGTTGATTACATTGGACAGCTTCCATCATGGAAACGGCAGCATTTTGCTCTTACTGGAGTAGACACTCTGGGCATAGATTTACCTTCCTGGCACACAGTACTTCAGCCAAAACTACCATTCGTGGACTTATAAAATGCCTTATCCGCCATCATGGTATTTTGGACAGCAATGCTTTTGATCAAGGAACTCACTTCACAGCAAAAAAAGTGCTACAAGGGGCCCATGCTCATGGAATTCACTGGTCCTACCATGTTGCCTGTCATCCTGAAGCAGCTGGTTTGATAGAATAGTGGAATGGCCTTTTGAAGATTCAATTACAATGCCAGTTAGGTAGCAATACCACGTAGCGCTGGGCAAGTTCTCCAGAAGGTTGTATATGTTTTGAATCAGCATCCAATGTATGGTACTGTTTCTCCCATAGCCGAGATTCAAGGGCCCAGGAGTCAAAGGGTGGAAATAGAAGTGGCACCACTCACTATTACCCCTAGTGATCCACAAGCAAAATTTTTGATTCCTATTCCTATGATCTTATGCTCTTCTGGTCTAGAGGTCTTAGTTCCAAAGGGAGTAATCGTTCCACCAGGAGAGACAACAGTGATTCCATTGAACTGGATATTAAGACTGCCATCAGGCCACTTTAGGCTCCTCAAAACTAAATCAACAGGCAGAGAAGGGAGTTATTGTACTGGCTAGAGTGATTGACCCTTTACAAAGGGGAAATTGGACCACTACTCCACAATGGAGGTAAGGAAGAGTATGTCTGGAATACAGGAGATCCCTTAGGATGTCTCTTAGTATTGCCATGCCTACAGAAAACTACAACAACCCAATCCAGGCAGGACTATTCATGGCACAGACCCTTCAGGAATGAAAGTTTGGGTCACCCCACCAAGAAAAGAACCACAAGAGGCTGAGATGCTTGCTGAAGGCAAAGGGAATACAGAATGGTTAGTGGAAGAAGGTAGTTAGAAACACCAGCTACTACTATGTGACCAGTTACAGAAACAACACTGTACTTGTCATGAGTATTTCCTCCTGATTTTGTTATTAACATGTTTGTATGTATGTGTATACATATATATACGTATCTGTATAGTATATATATATATCTGTATAGTATATATATACATAGATGGCACAGTATTCCTAGTATACATAGTAGTATACACAGACTTCACAGCATAGTATTTATGTATTGTTAATTTTACATCATAGTATTTAAATTACAGGATTTCAAGGTAACTTATGTTCTCTTCTGGGGAAGGGGTTAGTTTTTGGATATAGGCAGGATACATGTATTATATTAGACAGAATTATGATCTTCTTCTTGTCTTTATTTGGAATTAAACATGGTTTAAGGAGATGTGTACTCCTGAGATTTACATTACCAGCCTTCTGGTTCTCAAAACTACACCACCAGCTTTCTTGGGTCTGCAGCTTACAGAGGGCAGATTGTGTGATTTCTCAGTCTCAATAATCCCGTGGTCCACTCCCTTATAATAAATCTTCTATTTTAGAAATCTCCTGTTGGCTCTGTTTATCTGGAGAACCCAAATTAATACTATAACCTTTCTTTTAAGAAATAGCTCTGAAATGTTATGGCATAAGGAAGCATACTATTATATGCACTCTTCTCTCAAATTGTTTGGAAAAATAAATGTACATAAATATATAAAAATGTGTGGATATCACGCATGTACATGCAGATATACATGTGTCTATATAATATATAAATATAGTTATAATCTATATATATTTATATATGTGTGTTAATAACTAAGGAATTGGGGATCTGGGAATAGTTAAACATAATTATATGATAATTATATTACATAATTATAATAGATATTACACTTTAGAATTATACTTGCAAATTTCTGTAAGTTTGAAATTATTTCAAAATAGAGTTTAAAATGTAGTTAAATTATTTGGGATTATTTCACATCCAGTAAATTAAGAGCCAAGAATCAAATCTTAGTTTTCTGGTTTGGTTCTAATGTTCTTTTTGGTACACTAGAGTATTTTTGTTGAATTTTCCACTATAAGAAAGACAGTCTAGGCAATAATATGGAAAATGTTCTTAAATATATTGATTTAATACCAATCTCAAATTATCAAAATAATATTTGAATAAAAGTGGTAAGGAAGCTCCATTTGATATAATAGGACAAAATATAATCAGAGGTGTGTTGAAGTCAACACACAGGCAATCCTTCAAGAAATGTATTTGGTTAAATAATAAAAGTCATATATTGTTAAATTTGACTTACTACATGGTTAACAGCTAGGCCTGGATGATTTACTGCCTTAAGAATATTTATCTCATACAGAAGTGGTCATGGAAATGAATAGTGATTTGCCAAAATTATTTTAAGAGCACATCTTTTTGTTTTTTTTAATCTTTTCAGCTGACATTATGTTTCCAGACACCACCCTGTTATTTTGCTTAGTGCTTAGTGAACTGGATTAACAAGATGCCTAGCGTGATAAAATGCATGATTCCGATCTCTTCGAGCTGAGAAAGCACATTGTTCGCTCATCCTGCGCCAGTGTAGTATAGGGGAAAGAGCAGCAGATGAGACAGCAAGGGACCTGAGTTTTATTCCCAACACAGCTGCTTCTACCTGTGGGACCCGTAACCACTCAGTTCCTCCTTTGAGATATTTTGCCCGTTTGCAAAACAAGATGGTGAGACTAAAAATCATCTGGAGTGTCTCTCTTCTTTCTTTTCTCTTCCTCTTTTTTTTTTTTTTAAATTTATGCTCTTACAATTATGCAAACAAAATGGAGATCAGATTCTCAGTGCATGATCTATTAGATTAGAACAAAATATCCAGGTTCTCTGGGGTGATGCCTACTTACTCCAGACCTCTAAGGGAGATTATGTTGTTAGTATGTTGGTATGCTTTCTGTTATGGACTAAATGTTTGTGTCCCCCTAAAATTTGTGTGTTGAAATCCTAACCCACCAGTGTGATTATATTAGGAGATGAGGCCTTTGGAAGGTAATTAGGTCATGAGGGTGAAGCCCTCGTGTATGGAATCTGTGCCCTTATAAGGAGAATCATAGAGCTTGCTTCCTCTCTCTCTCTTTCTCCACCATATGAGGAAACCTGGAAAAGGGCCCTCACTATAACCTGACCATGCTGGCATCCTGATCTCAGACTTCCTGGCCTCCAGAACTGTGAGAAATAAATGTGTGTTGTTTAAGCCACTCAGTCTGTGGTAAATAGTTATAGCAGCTCAAACTGACTAAGACATTTTCCGTGCATATTGTGGTATTATTTTCATTGATATAACTTAGTTGATTTTCACAGCATTTGTGTGAGTTAGACAAATATTTTATTCTATTCATTTACATTTTGGGAAGCTGAAATAAGGAAAACATTCACACATCTCTCACAATCAGTACAGCAGACATAGTCCTGACTCAAATAAGTCAGAATGCCATGAAACTCACATGATGTGTGTGCATGCGTGTACACACACATATGCACACGTGTGAAACTGGGTATACAATGGAAAGGAAGATGGACACATTCAACTTTTTAGGGTTTACATTATAACAATGAGTGATATTCACACAATAAGAACATTACAGGTACCTTGAAGAAAATCATGGAACAGTATAAATTTACTGGAAGTCTACTTTATTTTGCGTGGTGAGAGAAAATTTCTGGAAGAAGGTGACTTTTAACTTGAGACACAATGTTAAAAGACATCAGTCATACAAAGGTCTGGGTGGTGGGGTGGGGAAAGGGGACCATAATGTTATTTGAAGAGGAAATATTGTGTTCTATGAAGAGGGAATGTCCTATAAAGTTTAGGCTTCAATACTAGAATGAACAAAGTGAGTAGGGTTAGGAGTTGTACAAGATAAGGCTGAAGAGATAGGCATAGACCATATATTGTACCCACTTGAGGAAATAGCAATTAAATTATATTTTAGCCTAAGTATGATAGAAAACCTTTTGAGAGTTGTAGGCATGGAATAATATTTATTTATTCAACAAATGTTTATTGAGCATTTACTATATGCTAAACCTTGTTCTAAAAATCAAAGATATAGTAATGACCAAAACCAGGTGAAAAATTATAAGGTCTAATTTATGTTTTAAAAAGACTCCCCTGTCTGAATTATGAAAAGTGGATTTTAGGATGTCAAGAATGGAGAAAGGAGGCAGTGGGAAGTCTTTTTGTTAATATGCTCTGGGAGAAAATGTTGGTCTTCAGATAAGCAAGGTTAATAAATTTTGAAAATATTTTTGATAGATTTACCAGAACTCTCCGTGGAACTCCAGGGAAACACAGCAATACCTCAGTAGATGGCTTACAGAGTGAGCAGAAGACTCATATGCCAGGATCTGGGCCCCTTTTTCTTCCTCAAAAAAGTAGCTGATTTTTTTTTTAATTAATTAATTTTTTTTTTATTTATTCATTTTGTGAAGAAGACCAGCCCTGAGCTAACATCTGCCAATCCTCCTCTTTTTTTTGCTGAGGAAGACTGGCCTTGGGCTAACATCCACGCCCATCTTCCTTTACTTTATATGGGATGCTGCCACAGCATGGCTTGACAAGCAGTGCATCTGTGCACGCCTGGGATCTGAACTGGCGAACCCTGGGCCGCTGCAGCAGAGCGCGCACACTTAACTGCTTGCACCACCGGGCCGGCCCCAAAAGTAGCTGCTTCTTTATCCTTTTTATACATCTGGGGTTTTCTTTTCAAGTTTATTTATTAAAAAGTGTTTTGCAGATTTAGAAAGAAATATGGAGACCACTAAGACAATATATATAAAGTACCTGCCACTAAGCCTGCATCAAAACAACTCAAATTATGTGCTCAAAGTAACTGCTGGCTATCTTTATTACATTTCATATTTAACCATTCCTTTATTTTCATTGAATCAGGGATATGGAAGCTGCTTGAATCTTCAAATATTTACATTTATTCTTAACCATTTCGAGAGCTACCTCCATTTCTCAGTAGAATTAGCTGTTAATTTTAAGTTCTATGGATTAGAAATGGATTTAAATCAATCAAATGTTTTCCTCATTTACTCTGCACTCCCCAAACCACCCACACACATCCTGCAGCACACCCCTTTATAACCTGTACTAACATAACATTTTCATCTCATAAATGAACATTGTATTTATGAATGTTAATTTTCATTGTAGAGAATGGTATATTGTATTGGGGAGGAAGAAATTTTCCTCTACCCCTCTAGGTTCTTCTGGCTGGTCTAAGAATTAAATTGACAAGAGACAGATTAACTGGAGAAAATAAAATTTAATTACGCATGTACAGGAACCGTACATACATAAGCACATCAGATACCACACATACATGAAAGATTCAGAGACAAAAAGGTAAAACGAGGTCTATACACCGTCTTGAGTTAAGGAAAGGGATAGGGGCCTGAGGCTTCAGAGGAGAGGACGATAATTCACAGGACAATAAGAAGAGCAGATGTTCAGTAATTAGAGGTTTGCCTTGCCATACAGATAGGTAATAAAAGTTTATTTTGAGTAATAACTCTTTTTATGGGCAGGGGCCTCAATTTAAATTCTTTAAGGGATGGGGAAAAGTTCCTCTTGGTCCTGTGAGGTCTAGATTCCTGTCAGCTCAAAATGTTTCACATGCCAAAGTGGCACATCCTGGGGAGGCCTGTTATGAACCACCTTCAGTTGCTAAACCTGGATCCCTTTTCAGAACTGAAGGAAAATTCACTCAGCTGCTGGGAATGGTTTTGAGCATTCAGCAGCAGTCCTCTCTGGAAATTTCCTTTGACCACATAGAGCAGCTTCCTAAGGTCATTCTATCTTCTTGGACAACCTACTTAAAATGACCGGTCTATGTGAGAATATGTAGGTTTGGCCCGCTTACTGCCTGAGGATAACTCTGAAGGGCTATCCTACGTTCACAGATGCCTGTGGAGTCACCTAAGGCACTGTGACTACACTGCAGCCCATCTTTTCTCTCTGCCCAATTTTGCTTCTTTTTCTTATCCCTTGGGTGTTGTTTCTGAGAACATTTCTAGATAAATCCACATATTGAGGATCCCAAGTCACAACAGCATTAAAGAAGATTATACAGTAGCAGTTTATTTAAATAAGTTTTTCCCTATTTATAAGCATCTCCATATAAGACCTAAGAGGAAGACAGAAGGTCCATAAACTAAAACAGTTCCTAAATTCTAAACTGAGATAGTGACTCCTCCAAATTAGCTGTAATTTTGAATAAGAACCATCTGTCAAGGCAGTAGGCCCAGAATATTCAGGTTTTAATAAAAGGACACCAATAGCTTAGTGGTCTGTGCAGTCACTCCTGCTCTGTCCTTCCTGGTCTTCACTTTCTCTCACGTGGTCCCTGAGGGCTTGCTCACTGAAGGATTGTGGTCTACTTGTTTGTTTTCTGTTCTCCCAAAAGGATGACAATATTGGGAAAGTAAATTTTGTGTTTGTCTGAGACCACAACTATCCTCTTGTCATTTGATCCCAAGAAATGAATGAAGAAACTCCAGAGAGAAGGCATGGAGTGTTTTTTCCTTTTTAACAAAAAGCAAGAATTCTTATCTCATTTGCTGTGCCTCAGTTTCTCGTGCCTAAGTTATTTTATGAACAAAAACCACATAAATAAAATACTTATTTTTTAACATTAAACACAAAACTCAAAATGATGTAAATTTTTTAATAAAATATTCAACAGAGACTATTTTTCTTAACTTTTAACATTGCCTCATCACATGGATATATTTTGCGATGTTTAAGGTGAAGTTATTTCAAAAAAATTCTCTTGAGAAATGTCTAGCTGGAAGACTAAAGTGTGTCAACATATCTGACAAAATGCTTGTATCTAGAAGTTTGCTGCCATGAAGAGAAAGTTCCTAAAATCAGGACTACAGGGGGAAAAGATCCATAAATTTAAGGTTTGAACACAGTGATGCTGCATGTAATTTGACTTTTGGAATGTTAATAAAAATATACCCAAGGTAGATTTGTGTCTCCACAATCTATAAGAATCAGTCCTCTTTGCCCTAAATATCCCATCAGAAAAAAACAAAAAAAGTGTTAAATATTTAAGCTGCCTGGGGAAAAGAGAAGTGGTGGTACTTAACAATATTTAGTGAGCTGTTTTATATTCCGTGGCAATTGAAGTTTAGCGTAACCATATTTGTAAGAAATTTGTGAAATGTTTCCTTGGGCAAATCTCAATTAAACAAATACCTAATTTGTTGTATAATTATAATCAGTTAAATAACGCCACTCAGCTATCATGAATAATACAGTGTATTGCATTCTTATGCACTGAAATGAACTGATTTTCCCTGATTTCTCTCAGCAATCTGATTTTTAGTCAGCTAAGGAAAGTTTCAAAAAATTTGTTCAAATTTTGATTTGGAAATAAGAATAATGCTGATAACATTTATATTATGAGGAGACAACTTTATTCATTATATCAGCTTTTAGATTTTGAGAATAGGGGTTCTTTCTTTTTCGTTTCATTCACCAATTTTGTGTTCTAAAATTGAGTCCTCTGATCGATTCTATGTGGCTGATCACCTCAATCACTTACGAGCTGAGATCTGAGCACTGGATAAGTTTATGAAATGGGCAATTTGAGTCACAAGAATACTCAAAATAACTGGACTGTAAATGATGGGTCTGGTTATTAGGTCATCATAGCAACCAGATTGGCTAACCCAATCAGCAATCAAATTTCTCTGCTCAACCACCCAAGCAATTGGGCAAAGCTAATCAAGGATCCCAATGACCAATTCCATGTGCTTTATAGACACTCACTGTGTTTCTAATCATAGGTAGCAGTATCACTTGTATTTCTCTTCCTACTTCTTGTTTTTCATGTAGTTCATTTTTCCACCCTATTTATTTTATTGTACTTTGATTATTTTGCTTCAATATATAAGTAGATGCTTTAAAAAGAGTACCATTAGTTTACTGTTTTAATGTCTTCATGTAATAGATATTTATTTTGCAACATTTTAGGGAATATGTAGCATTCAGAATAATAAAGATGACACTTTGTATCTAGCTGAAATTTACTCACTTGAATAAGAATCCCAACCAGGCTGATGTCAGAACAAATATTCTGCTTACTCGAGGGAGTGCTCTGATGGTAATGCAGCACACTGGGGATCTTAGGCAGCTTGATCTTTTTACTTCATCCCAGAAGCAAACACACTGGCAACCCGAAGTGATAAACTGTTACCATCTCCGCACTAGGGATTGTTAATGTGATTTATCCTGAAAAGGGTTTGCTACTGCAACTTTTGGCATTGGCAAGGAAAATGGAAATGCATCTTATGCGTAAACTTCTTTTCCATTCTGCTGAAAATATTTTCTTTTCTTTACTCTTTGCCATTATATTTTCACAAAATACTTAGGAAAATGGAGAGCAAAGAGAAAACGAAAATAAGTAAGTACACAAGTATATAAATAGTTTTAGGTGGCAACTGGTTTGCTTTCTTGGAGAATAATTTAAGACAGAGCCCATCAGCTGCCACCTAAAACTATGACCCAGTTGGTTGGGTTAATATTAGAAAATGGTTAGATTCATGAAGACAATTATGAGTAGTATCATCTTGTATTATTAGATTTTCACTGCTTACTTCCTTGAGTCATGTATGTATTTTTATATGTGAATGTTACTCTCCCCATAGAAAACGTTTGTCATAGGTAGGGAACTTATTTTATCATACTGCATTCTCTTTCTTCTGTGCTGTGTTGGATCAAACTTGAAGAAGAGTGATCACTGAAAAATTGCATCCAGTCATAAAGAAATATTTTAAGAAAGTTGTGAATAATTGAATACTGTTTTCCTATTAGAGGATTGCTTAGTGGTCACTCATTAGTAACGAAAAATTAAAACTTAAAACATCATAATGGTTGACCTAATTGGCTTTAGAATTGCTGTTGCAGTGGCTGATTCTAAAGAATATATCCATTTTGAAATCAAAAGTGATTTATATTTCTTTTTAAATTTTTTGAAATTCCTAAAATATACATTCAAAATATAACAATAATATGCAATAATAATTTTTTATTATTATTTTTTTTATGAGGAAGACTGGCCCAGAGCTAATATCTGTTGCCAATCTTCTTCTTTTTGCGTGAGGAAGATGGTCCATGAGCCAACATCTGTGCCAATCTTCCTCTACTCTGCATATGGGACACGACCACAGCATGACTTGATGAGTGGTGTATTGCTCCATGCTCGGGATCTGAACCCGAGAACCCCAGGCCGCCAAAGCGGAATGTGAACTTAACCACTACATCACCAGGTCGGCACCTACAATAATAATTTTAAAAGAATACACCGAACAAAATGTTGCAAAAGGTTGATGTGAATTTAGCTTGGACATACTCTCATGTTTATTTTCAAAACTGTTTATTGAAGCTTACCTCAGGGATGACTACTTCTGAAGAATTGTGATTCTGTAAAGTCATAGAGAATTGGTAAGGAAATAATTACCAAAATAATTAAAATAGCTCTCTAAAGCATTTGACAGTTTGATTTCTCTTGAAAACAGATGGAATTCTGTGGAGTATCTTGAAAAAAGAAATAACCTGCAATAGCTGATCAGTATCACTATCTAAGGAAGCTCCTAAATTGAATATCAATCTATTATAATTTCTACTCTCCCTCTCTCTCTCATGTTTTCTTTCTCTCTCTATCTCTCTCTTTCTCCCTCTCTGTCTGTCAAAACAGACACACACGCATACCCCACAAGACTAAACGTCATTAATTTAAAAATAATAATGTGAGTGTGGTGTATTAAAATAATCAGAACGTCAGAAATTCACATCTTGCAAAATTGAATTGGTTCTGTGTATTTTGATCTTCTATTAAAATTCTTATCATTATTTAATTTATTGTATCATCATATAATATTATTAAGGTTTTTTAATTCCATATTATCATGATGAGTTCTTTTTACATAATAAAGCCACAGTAAAATTATTTTAATATCATCACAACCACCATAAACACTTTGGTAAACTAGCTAAAAAAATTGTCATATCAATATAGTGTCCACCAGGAATTAGAAAGTACATGTTATTTTGTCTCAAATTATTATATGCCCTGGAAAGAATTATTGGCTGCATTAGGAAATAATTTGGCACTTGTTCATTGCTATTCCAGGCATTTTGTTTCTGTTCTGTAAAGCAGACTTTTGGGAATATCTCTTATCCCTTCAATACCATGAAATGCTTGGATAATTAAGGGACTGACCATTTATTTTGTTATTTATTGCAAGGCACAGAAAGCATATTTCAATAAACGTAATTGTATGATACATTTGTGCTAAAGACAAATTTAAATGCATCCAAAATTTCATAATAAAAACTATAAGAATTTGAAGAGTTTGTTGGAGCACTTATTTACCCCAGAAAGGCATCCTGGGAAGGCACATTATTGTATCTGGTGGAAATTAAGTGAGAAAATAAAATGCACAAGGTGTGAGGATAATTAATGTGTTATTTTTCATTAAAATTCTCTCCTTTTCTTAAAATATTACAATACTCTTTTACCTTTTCTTATATATAAGTATAAGTAAGTGTTTATGAGGTATATATAGATTACCCTCATCATTTACTCTTGAAGCTTTTTCAATAAAATGTCCAAATAATATCAGAGACACTTGAGCACTTAACAACAACAACAAAAATCATCTAATATGCTATATTAGCTAGCTTCTTTGCTCATTTCTTTCATATAAATTCACTTCATGTTCTAATCTAATAACACACAATTATAATCAAATTGTAGATGTGGACCCAAAAATTGTTTTCATGAAATATATAACACATTCTTTTTAGTTTTGTGTCCTGACTCTCAAACAAAAGAAAAATTCATTAATAAAGAGTGATTTATTTTTGCCTTTTTAAAGGAAATTTTAAACTGCGTACAAAAGGAAAAAGAGTAGTAAAATAAAACCCATGTACCCCTTACAAAACTTCAAAAATTATAAACCCATAAACAATATACTTTCCCTTCTACCACCAGCCACAAGATCCCCTATATTATTGTGAAGCAAATTTCAGAAATTATATCATTTTATCAATAAATTAACTGTTATGTATTTACAAATGATGAGGACTCCACTTTTTAAACATAACTCCAATGCTATGGTTGCCCACATCCCAAATCAGCAATAAAACAGCAGCACCTTACTATCACCAATATTCACATTACTCAAATTGTTGTATAAAGTTTTACTTTTGGTCCATATGTTAGAATTAGCTATTATGTCTCAGAGTCTGTTTTAATCCTTTGCATTATCTTCCTTTTATTTACCCTTGCAATTTGTTGTTACTGTTTTTGTTGAAAAAGCCAGGTAATTTTTCTTGTAATGTTTCCCATGATTTGAATTTGCTTTCCTATATTATGGCTTGCCATACTTTTCTCTTGATGTATTTGCAGAAAACTGGCATTTAAATCCAGAGGAATGAGCATGGAGTTTAAGATTTTGGCAAAACTACTTCAGACGAGATGTTATATATTTCCATCAGAAGGTATAAAATGTCTTATTTCTTTTTGTGTTCTTAGCAGCCTTTCATGATCATTGTCTAGATTCATTAATTCATCTGGTACAAAATTCTTTCTTCAGTTATGAGCTGAAATATTTCTATAAAGAGAAACTTCCTCTCTTCAACTACTTTTTTTACCCTTAAAGCTCATAAGGGAAAGGCAAGATAAGAAATTCATTCTTTCCAATCATTTGTCAGTTTTCCGAACAATGAGTTGGTTTCCTAGTATGTCACAAAAATGACCAAGGAATAAGTTTTTTTTTTCTTTTTTTTTAGCATCATTATGAACTTAACATGTTTGATGCATTACGATCCCTTGCATTTACAAACCTAATTGGTGATCAAAATGTCCCTTCTTTAGTCAGTGGGAACTGATTCTATTTGGGTATTCTTAAAGTGCTTAAGTAAAGATTGAAAACATAAGGGTTGAGAGAATGAAAATTTGAAACTAAATAATTGTCACAAAGACATTGCCTTAAAAAAATCATGGAATTTAAAGATAACAAAAGAATATCTTAGACCATTGTGAGGAAGAAGCCAGGAAATAAGGAAGGGAGTTTAGGCTAACCTGAGATTTTTTTCATTGCATCAATTAATGCCGTAAAAACCACAAGTCCTTAAAGAAAGAAAGTGACCCAAAAACTGTGTATGCATTCAAACTATCATTCATTCGAGAGGCAATAGATATACATTTTCGGCATGTGATAGTTGAGGATGTAGTTTTCTCATGAGTTCTTGAAGAAATATCTAAAGTTCAAACTTCCACTAACTAATTTGTTAAGAAGAGCACTATGGCAAAGAGGTTAGAGGTTACCCCCAAAATCAATTCAAATATTAAATAAAAACTTAAATAAGACTAAAAATATTAATAATATTGTTATATAACAAAAACTTAATGTTATAACACCTAAAGAAGAGGATAAACTACTAACTAAAAAGTATTCAGAGTACAAGGGGGAGTGAAAGTGTGGGATAATATAAGAATGATGATTTCCTCAATCATGTTGATAGAAATAAAGAACATTTCCCCAGAGTACTTGTCAACCAGGTCGAACAAAATTGATGTAAAAGATAAGAAAGCCATTATAACCAACTAAATTTGTATGTTTGCAGTGGAAAGGAATAGGAGGAGAGTGAAAAAGAAAATATACTTATTATACCTGAGCTCATATAAGAGGTTGATAGATATTGTCTAAAGAAATAGAGAATTAAAAGATAACATGTAAAATTAGGTTTATGAAGTTAACTTCTAGAACAAGGAAGAGTACAAACTCAACAATGAATTAGAATAAATGTAAACATACACATAAACACAAGGAGGTAAATTTTTGTGAATTTTTAAAGCTTTGAAAGGAGAAATTATAATAAACCCATATGACACAATAAGACAACGTCTATCAAAGAACATACAAGGTCTAAACTCACCTATTAAAAGTAAGTTTTTCATATTATATCTCAAAGCAAGATGTCACTCTTCCTCTGATTACAAGACTCTCTTAAGGTACTTCAGAAAATACTGAAAACATGGGATTGGGAAAAGTATAGCAGGCAAATGTAAAACAGCAAACAAAAAAAATCATCATTCAATATGTTAAGATTAGACAAAAATATTAAATACATTTAAAAATGGCACTTTATGGGCCAACCCGGTGGCATAGTGGTTAAGTGCATGTGCTCCGATGTGGTGGCCCGGGGTTTGGATCCTGGGCGTGCACTGACACACCACTTGTCAAGCCATGCTGTGGCAGTGTCCCACATAAAAAGTGGAGGAAGATGGGCACAGACGTTAGCCCAGGGCCAGTCTTCCTCAGCAAAAAGAGGAGGATTGGCGACAGATGTTAGCTCAGGGCTAATCTTCCTCATAAATAAATAAATAAATAAATAAAAAGGCACTTTATAAAAATATTACAGAAAAATTATCAATTGAGTGGAACAGTCAAGGATATCTATGCAGCACACTATAAAGCATTAGATTCCATGAAAAAAAAGACAGGAAATACAAAGAGAAATAGAAACACATTACTAATATATTTAAAAGCATCTATTGATCCTTGATAGATTAAAAAGGTTAAAATGAATAAAATCTAAAGGACATACATAACATATTTAAGAGAACTGACAATTAAAATATACTGATATATCAATCTTGATAAAAGAAAATATAATATTACATTTGATCATAAACATTGACAAAATGCTCAGTAATAACAAAAATTAGAAATTATGCAGACAGCATTCTTTAATGACAATGTAGAAAAATCGGTAAGTATAGTTATCAGTTAGGAGAGAGTTTGCCTATCTCTTTGTGTTAATTCAATATCCTGGGTTCAAGAGATATTTTTAGTTCTCCTTCAGAGAAAAAAAAGCTTTTGATTTTTACCCTTCACCCAGGAGCAATAGATCTTTGCCCTGTTCCTTGGGGTAGAATATCCAGTTTTTTCTTGTCTTTAGGATGGATATGATACTCTTGAGATTTCTACATCCTAAGCAGAAGCAAGTCTATAAGCAACTATGTTTGATCTTGTTTTGGAGAAATAAGGGATGGAAACAGTGTTTGAAAATAGAGAAGGAATAGTGCTATAGTGAATTATATTTTTTAGTACATTTTTCTTAGTATGGTATTTCTTCATTTGTTATTCATTCATTGTGCAGTCATCCTGTGGAGTCAGTGGATCCCACCACCCAAAATATAGTGTTAGTGTCAAGATTGATGATACTACTGCACATGCACCAAGATAGTAGAAAAAAGTTTATTAATCACAAAATGAGGCTTTTGGGGGAAAGTAGAGCAGGCTTCTAAGCAGGTCTGAAAATGGCTCGAGAGAGCAGGGAGGGAAGACTGGCTTAGGTTTTATTTTGTTTAGCAGGTAGGGCTGGTGAGTGTCCCATACATGGGCTGGGGTTTGCATGGTTCACTGGCACCAAAAAAGGGGTGTGTGGGCTTTCTTACCAGTTTGCCTAGATGTGGAGCGAGAGGTTTTGAATAAGGAGTCTAGTCTTTTCTGTACTAGCTTTTATTTTAACTTTGCCTAACTTAAACCAAAGTTCATTAAGCAAATGGCATCACAAGGACTGGAGGCTCTTTATGAATACTTCCAGAAACTCCTGCAAGAGCTGGTAACACTCCATTATAATAACTACCTCCGCAAGAGCACTTGAACACCCTTCACAAGCATCTCAGGGACACCGGAACTGTTCCAAATACAGCCGAAAAATTTCATTGATATCCTGCACTATGCAGGTTTTGTGGATGATTCCAAAATATTATGGGGGTGCCTGAAGTTTATGAAACAGTCTATGTACTCAACCACTTAGATTACTACCATAAGTACCCATGGGGAATTAAAATCCTTGTGTAATTCTGCCTCCTAGAGGCTTCTGATTTAGGATACCTCCTGCCATTCTGACATCACGTTGTTAATTTTTTAAATGTTTAATTATAGGGATATTACAATGGCATCAGTGGTAACATACCAATCTATCGTCTAACTTCAACATGCCTTCTACTTATTCTACTGTTTAAGTTTTACCATTGTTTTATCACCATATAAACACATATGAACCAAAGGCTTGAAGGAATTAATTGATTTGCCAATTGTCATACAAAGACATGACTTAAGCTTGCTTCTTAATATTGCTCATAAATAAATATTACTTACTTATAATTCCTTTTTTAAAAGCACAGAAGAGTTGAATACGTATTTAACTTATAACCTTAGAATGACTTCAATATGCTTACATAAGTAGAGCAACTACAGAAATTACTTGAAAATTAAGTTCATTTATTTCCCAGGCAGGAAGTTGTATTAAGAAGATCAGAGAATCAGATGGATCAAATGAATGGTATTGATTTAATCTCCTGTAGAGATACATATGTATACTGTCATGATTCATTATAATATTGCCCTCACATTTAGAAATAAGTTTAGTAAAAGTATTTTTTTCACTATATTATTTCTTGATCATAAACTTTATCATAACTTTGAATCTTTCCCAACTTTGGTATTGTTTAGTCTTGCTTTTGTAAGTATACTCAACTCTATTACTATTTGGAATTATAACATATTTATCCAAAAGTCCTTGGAACCAGTTAGTTTAAAAAAACTTATATTGGGGCTGGCCCAGTAGCTTAGCGGTTAAGTGCACGCACTCTGCTGTTGGGGCCCGGAGTTCGGATCCCCGGCTCGCACCGATGCACCACTTCTCCGGCCATGCTGAGGCCGCATCCCATGTACAGCAACTAGAAGGATGTGCAGCTATGACATACAACTATCTACTGGGGCTTTGGGGGAAAAAAAGTAAATAAATAAAATCTTTAAAAAACTTATATTGGATATCACATAAAAACATGTTTAGGATTGCATAAACAACTATGGAAAATTTATTGCATAAACAACTATGGAAAATTTATAGAAAAGTTTATCTTTTCTAAATACACAGGGCAGATCGTAGACCACCTAAGAAAAGACAAGAGCTCCCTTAGTGTATTTTCAATCTACAGCAAAAATTTAAGTTTTTCTATTTGTTATCTTGTGGCCCTGATGGATGATATATTCCAGAATGTTACTATGTGCTTAATGTAAGTTTTAGAAGTTGTTTTTTTCTTTTTTTTTTATATTCCTCTGTTACAACTGTTTCAACACTATCAAACTATAAATAGATCTCACCACTTATTTTGCCTCTTATTTTTTGAGTACTGCTGGTTATTTCTGAAGAATATCACAAAACTTTCTTTTTTCCAAAATAACTTTATACTTACTGAAATCAGCCATTTACTCATCTCCCCAAAAGCTGCTAGGCAATTTTTCCTCAGTTCGTTTATCTTTATTTAACTCTCGGTCACATTTCCTATAGCATATATTTCTTCCTTTTTAATTTTTTTTCTTTCTCAATCCCTAGGCTCAACACCTTCATTTGCTAAAGCTGTCGGTGACATTCTGTATAATCTTGATCCAATATATATACGTGTGTGTTCTGATCATCTTCTGTTCACCCTGATGGTGTAGGAGGGTTTCCCCACCCTAAATAGTATGAGACAGCCAAATACACACACTCTACACTGGACACGTGAGATTGACAGTAGTTTATTAGTCAAATATATGCAGAGCGTGTGGGGGAGGAGAACGTTGCTCGGCACAGAAGGCCACAAGGAGGTTGCACTCAGGATTAGAGTGAATCAGCAGGGGCTATGGGAGGCAGGTTTTGTAGCAACAAGGTGTTGGGGTATCTCCTGGTTCCTGTGGGAGAGAAGTGATTGGTTTGCTTGAATATCAGGGAGGTAAAGTCCATCACATTGAAGTCTGGGTGAGGTGCAGCTGGTTGGATGATAGGAGAACTAGACTGGTGGGGAGCCTTTCCCTGTGGGTGGGGGAACATCTGGTGAACAGGGCAACTCATGATTAGGCCTTGGGGGCTCTTTGAGGCTCAAAGACTTCAAGGCAACACTTGAAATTTCAGGCCTTATAATACAGTGTGCATGTATCTTTAACCATCCCTTCTTTTAATCTGTGCACGGATAAAATAAAGTGTTCCTTTATTTTAAAATCCAAGTCCTTTAATGTTCCTCCCTTTTCATCCCTTACCAAATGCGCTGGACCTCTTTTCACCAGTTATCTCAGTTCTCTCGCATCATTAGTCTTTCCAAGATCACACATATACCTACACGTCTCCTCCTAACTCTATGATCACTTCAAGAACAGAGGAAAAAGCATGGGATTTAAATTGACAAGTTTGACAAGACAAACTTTCATGAAACAGCTCCACAAGTTATTAGGTATATGACCTCATCTTTGGGTATTCCTTTCAACCTCAGATATTCCTAGGTGTATTAGTGAGGGTAAACTGAGCGACTGCAACGAGAACAAACCTGACTTAAAATATAAAGAATTACTCATTCCTGAAGAAAAAACCAGATGCAGTTTGATGGGAAATTTCCATTCAGTGATTTAGACAACCGAGACTTCCTCCATTCTGTAATGCCCAATCTCAACATAAGTCCTCTACCTTGTATAAGCAATAAATAAGAAGAATGGAAAAAACATCACATTTTATGACCTGTCTCTGACAGACAGTGACACACAACTCGTGCACTCCTAGTTCATTTGCCCCAAACAGAAACCTGATTTCAGCCTAACCAGAATGGAGGGTATGACATGGAGGAACACATAGAATATTTGCTGAGCAGCAACATTGCATTTATTGTTTTCTACTGCAAACGCAACTCCAGAGATTATCACATTCTTTTAGAAGTTGAATTTTTAGTTAATTTTTATAAAATCACATTTTCTGTAAATTGAAGTTGAGCATAATATTATGTGAGATTTTTGAGAATTTTCCCAAAGGATTAAACTGCACTTTTTCACCTAAGAGAACCACTGTGGAAGCTATGCTACCTGGCATACTCAAAAGAGTGTTTAACATGATGTTATCAATGATAATGAAAAGCAAATGCTTTTCAAAGGAAAACATGAATGATTATCATGATAATGGTTGATTGTTTTCCCTGACCTACAAATCTCGTTGGCTCATTTTATTGAGTATGATTAATTTGAATGTGGACATTGTAAAGAAATCTAGAACAATTGTTCTTCACACAAATTTCTTGATTGTCTGGAAATTCCACAGAAAACTTTTTATCACAATGTTAGAACAGCAAGACAACATTCACATAATGGGACTGCTTTCATGAAGCAAAAGGTCACTACTTTTTTTTCTTCTTGCTGAGAATGCTTCGTTCCTCAAACTGTTTTCAGAGTTACTCATTCATCAATTTTGTTTAATTTACCACGGAGTTGAATATTGTGGGCTTAAAATACAGATAAGTGAAACTGTTCCCTTTTTATTATGGTTGGGGCACAAGGTAGACCCTCAGGGGGCGCATAAAAATTCACCCAAATCTTATACTTAAATACAACTCATCCTCATGCATCTACAAACATTGTGCTAAAACAACCTAAAATAAATAAAGGCCTCCTGTCAGTTGTTAATTGCACATGCTGTTTGTAAGTGGACCAATGCAATTAAGTATCCCAAATCATCAGAGTTTTGGGACTCTATTGAATCAATAAAATATAACTCTTAGTGAAGTGATTCTCTTGATGAAACTGAACATTTTCTAGGTATAAATCATGTTGCTGGGTCAATTATTGCATATTCGTTATTTCACTCAATTGTGATGCTCATTGTTTTCCAGAGTAATTACTTTATTCATTCTAATTAGCACAAGGCAAATTATGTTTTTTCCAGACTTCTTAAGATAATATATACATCATTTTGTACAAAAAAAAAAAAAAACTTTTCTTGCCTTGAAAGCGACAGTTTAAAATGTGTGCCATCAAACTTGGCTAAGTAACAGTGAATGTTTCCTCTTAACTGCAAAACTGATGGGTTTAGTTGTCTTCTTTCCTTGAAAGTTCACAGTCAATTATTTTGGCTATGATATGATTTAAAAACATCTATTAGAACCAATAACGATAGTTTCAACACTATTCAGTTTGGCTTTTTTTATTTGATCAGATTATTCAATGTGTCCTAAGTTAACTGTGTTGGTTTTATCATATTCTCCACAAGTCCGCCATGTGCCCTTAGTCAAAACTAAATACAGTCAGGCATCACTTAATGACAGGGATACGTTCTGCAAAATGCATTGTTAGGCAATTTCATCATGGTGCAAACATTATAGAGTGTACCTACACAAACCTAAATGGTATAGCCTACTACACACCTAGGCTCTATGGGACTGATCTTATGGGACCATCATGGTATATGCAGTCCCTTATTGACTGAAGTGTTGTTATGCAGCACATAACTGTAGAGACTTGTGAAATATGTGGTTCACTTGATTTACTCAATAAATATTTTAGGCATATACAATTTCCAGGATAACTTTGCTAGGAAGTAAAAATCTCAGATATGTATAGCATATCTTCTGTATCCTCAAAAATGTCACCATTTAGTGTAAGGCATAGTTGTAAGCAAATAATTGCAATAGAGTGTGATAAGTCTTACAACAGCATTCGGGACAAGATTTTAGGATAGTATGAAGAGGGAATGTGGACTCTGTTCACCAAGAGGTGATACTTGAATTTTGTTTTAAGGGATACAGAATAAGAGTTGACCATGCTGACAAGGTAAAGAGATGTTTTGCTCAGGAAGAAGTTAATACGAGAAGTCATAAAAGAGTACCATACTTGTTGAGAACCTACTGTCTTTTGTCATTGTTAGCTCATTTAATTGTCTCAGAACAACATGAATTTTGTCCACATTTTAGATATCAGTAACTGAATCTCAGAGATATTAAGTAATCTCCCCAAGATTGCATGCATTGCAATTGCTCGGGTTGGTTGAGTACCCACAGTTCTCATGGTCTGACTATAGAATTCCTGCTCTTTCCACCCATGCTTCCTTCTGGAGATGACACATTTTTGTTCTAATCCACAAAGCACTTACATATTTATCTCACTTAATGCTCTTAGCACCCTTTAACAAGGCGATCACTCGTGTTTCCGCTCCCTCTGGGGCAGCTGCTTTTGCTTCCGAGGAAAGGCTGCCAAATGCTCAGCAGGCCAATGTCTGTTATATTCAAAGAGCCTCTGTAACATGATCTGCAATTTCTTCTATTCATGACACACATTTCCAAATTTAGGCCACTCACTCTTGCCATCCTAGGCTACAACTCAAGATGGAAGTCCTCTGTTCAGCAGCCTCTTACAAGCTCTGCATTTGCTCTTGCCAGAGCTTCCCTTGCACTATTTCTCTAAGTCTCTTTCTGTTGCACTGTGCCATCTGGAACCTTCAATTCATTGTGAATTTGTGAAATTAGCTCTCTTAATAAATCCCATTCCTCTACCTTCACACAACCATTCCTCTATCCTCTTGTACTACACGTAACTCTCTCCAGAGTATTGCTTTTCTTGCAGCTCTGGAAAGGCTAATTATTTTCCTAGAAGCCCCATAAGAATGGGCCAGGAGGTAATCGCAACGTTTTATTTTATTTAGCTCACACTGATCCTCCAAAGCTTTCTACAAAGAATGCTACCTTATTGATATTCAGATCATCTTATGTTCTTTCCTAGTTCATATTATCTATATATTTTGTTTGTTTCTCTTAACACATTGAGAAGTTTGATACATCATTTTTATGATTCTTTCTTATCTATTATCCTCCATCTCCTACCCTCCATTCATGCATTCTCTTTCATTTCTTTTTTTTTTTTTTTCACTCAGTAAACATCAGCTGCTTTATTTTTTTTTTTTCAGTTTCATAACATTTCATTTTCTTTTTTGCTATTGTACATGGTATTTTATTTTATTTTATTTTTTTTTAATAAATTTTTTGTTTATTGCAGTTACATTGGTTTATAACATTGTAAAAATTTCAGGTGTACATCATTGTACTTCAATTTCTGCATGGACTACATCATGTTCACCACCAAAATACTAATTACAACCCATCACCACACATGTACCGAATTATCCCTTTCACCCTCCTCCCTCCCCCCTTCCCCTCTGGTAACCACCAATCCAATCTCTGTCCCTATGTGTTTGTTTATTGTTGTTATTATCTACTACTTAATGAAGGAAATCATAAGGTATTTGACCTTCTCCCTCTGACTTATTTCACTTTGCATCATGCCCTCAATGTCCATCCATGTTGTCACAAATGGCTGGATTTCATCGTTTCTTATGGCTGAGTAGTATTCCATTGTGTATATATACCACATCTTCTTTATCCATTCGTCCCTTGATGGGCACTTAGGTTGCTTCCAAGTCTTGGCTATTGTGAATAACGCTGCAATGAACACAGGGGTGCATGTACCTTTGCAAATTGGTGTTTTCAAGTTCTTTGGATAAATACCCAACAGTGGAATAGCTGGATCATATGGTAGTTCTATCCTTGATTTTTTGAGGAATCTCCATACTGTTTTCCATAGTGGCTGCACCAGTTTGCACTCCCACCAGCAGTGTATGAGAGTTCCCTTCTCTCCACATCCTCTCCAACACATATTGTTTCCTGTCTTGTTAATTATAGCCATTCTGAGGGGCGTGAGGTGATATCTCATTGTAGTTTTGATTTGCATTTCCCTGATAGTTAGTGATTTTGAACATCTTTTCATGTGTCTGTTGGCCATCTGTATATCTTCTTTGGAGAAATGTCTGTTCAGGTCTTTTGCCCATTTTTTAATTGGGTTGGTAGTTTTTTTGTTGTTGAGATGCATGAGTTCTTTATATATTTTGGAGATTAACCCCTTATCAGATGTATGGTTTGCAAATATCTTCTCCCAGTTGTTAGGTTGTCTTTTCGTTTTGTTGATGGTTTCCTTTGCTGTGCAGAAGCTTTTTGATTTGATGTAGTCCCATTTGTTTATTTTTTCTATTGTTTCTCTTGCCCGGTCAGATGTGGTGTTTGAAAAGATGTTGCTAAGACTGATGTGGAAGAGCGTACTGCCTATGTTTTCTTCTACAAGTTTCATAGTTTCAGGTCTTACATTCGAGTCTTTAATCCATTTGGAGTTAATTTTTGTGCATGGTGTAAGGTAAGGGTCTACTTTCATTTTTTTGCATGTGGCTATCCAGTTTTCCCAACACCATTTGTTGAAGAGACTTTCTTTTCCCCATTGTATGTTCTTGGCTCCTTTGTCAAAGATTAGCTGTCCATAGATGTGTGGGTTTATTTCTGGGCTTTCGATTCTATTCCATTGATCTGTGTGTCTGTTTTTGTGCCAGTACCATGCTGTTTTGGTTACTATAGCTCTGTAGTATATTTTGAAATCAGGGAGTGTGATACCTCCAGCTTTGTTCTTTTTTCTCAGGATTCCTTTAGCTATTCGGGGTCTTTTGTTGTTCCATATAAATTTTAGGATTCTTTGTTCTATTTCTGTGAAAAATGTTGTTGGAACTTTGATAAGGATTGCATTGAATCTATAGATGGCTTTAGGAAGTATGGACATCTTAACTATGTTAATTCTTCCAATCCAAAAGCACGGAATATCTTTCCATTTCTTTGTGTCTTCTTCAATTTCTTTCAGAAATGTTTTATAGTTTTCGGTGTACAGATCTTTCACCTCTTTGGTTAAGTTTATTCCTAGGTATTTTATTCTTTTTGTTGCAATTGTAAATGGGATGGTATTCTTAATTTCTCTTTCTGCTACTTCGTTGTTAGTGTACAGAAATGCAACTGATTTTTGTATGTTGATTTTGTATCCTGCAACTTTACCATATTCGTTTATTACTTCTAAAAGTTTTCTGGTGGATTCTTTAGGGTTTTCTATATATAGAATCATGTCATCTGCAAATAGTGACAGTTTCACTTCTTCCTTTCCAATTTGGATCCCTTTTATTTCTTTCTCTTGCCTGATTGCTCTGGCTAGGACTTCCAGTACTATGTTAAATAGGAGTGGTGACAGTGGGCATCCTTGTCTGGTTCCTGTTCTTAGAGGGATACTGTTCAGTTTTTCACCATTGAGGATGATATTAGCTGTGGGTTTCTCATATATGGTCTTTATTATGTTGAGGTACTTTCCTTCTGTACCGATTTTATTCAGAGTTTTTATCATAAATGGATGCTGTATCTTGTCAAATGTTTTCTCTGCATCTATTGAGATGATCATGTGATTTTTGTTCTTCATTTTATTAATGTGGTGTATTACGTTGATTGATTTGCGAATGTTAAACCATCCCTGCATCCCTGGAATAAATCCTACTTGATCATGGTGTATAATCTTTTTAACGTATTGTTGTATGCGATTTGCTAGTATTTTGTTGAGGATTTTCGCATCGATGTTCATCAGTGATATTGGCCTGTAATTTTCTTTTTTTTGTGTTGTCCTTGACTGGTTTTGGTATCAGGGTAATGTCAGCTTCGTAGAATGAGTTAGGGAGCTTCCCCCCATCCTCAATTTTTTGGAAGAGTTTGATAAGGATAGGTATTAAGTCTTCTTTGAATGTTTGGTAGAATTCACCAGGGAAGCCGTCTGGTCCTGGACTTTTATTTTTGGGGAGGTTTGTGATTACTGTTTTGATCTCCTTACTAGTGATTGGTCTATTCAAATTCGCTACTTCTTCTTGATCCAGTTTTGGAAGGTTGTATGATTCTAAGAATTTATCCATTTCTTCCAGATTGTCGAATTGGTTGGCATATAGCTTTTCATAGTATTCTCTTATAATCTTTTGTATTTCTGAGGTGTCTGTTGTAACCTCTCCTCTTTCATTTCTGATTTTACTTATTTGTGCCTTCTCTCTTTTTTTCTTGGTGAGTCTAGCTAAAGGTTTGTCTATTTTGTTGATCTTTTCAAAGAACCAGCTCTTGGTTTTATTAATTTTTTCTATTGTTTTTGGTCTCTATTTCATTTATTTCTGCTCTGATTTTTATGATTTCCCTTCTTCTACTGATTTTGGGCTTTGTTTGTTCTTCTTTTTCCAGTTCCTTTAGGTGCATTGTTAGATTGTTTATTTGAGATTTTTCTTGTTTGTTGAGATAGGCCTGTATCGCTATAAACTTCCCTCTTAGAACCGCTTTTGCTTTATCCCATAAATTCTGGCATGTCGTATTTTCATTTTCATTTGTCTCCAGGTATTTTTTGATTTCTTCTTTGATTTCTTCATTAACCCAGTCGTTGTTCAGTAGCATTTTGTTTAATCTCCATGTACTTGTGGGTTTTCTGATTTTCTTCCTATAGTTGATTTCTAATTTCATACCGTTGTGGTCAGAAAAGATGCTTGGTAGAATTTCAATCTTCTTAAATTTATGGAGACTTGTTTTGTGGCCTAATATGTGATCAATCCTGGAGAATGTTCCATGTGCATTTGAAAAGAACGTGTATTCTTCGGTTTTTGGATGGAATACTCTGTATATATCTACTAGGTCCATCTGTTCTAGTGTGTCATTTAAGGCCAATGTTTCCTTATTTATCTTCTGTTTGGATGATCTATCCGTTGGTGTAAGCGGAGTGTTAAAGTCCCCTACTATTATTGTGTTACTGTCTATTTCTGTTTTTATGTCTGTTAATAATTGCTTTATATATTTAGGTGCACCTACATTGGGTGCGTAGATATTTACAAGTGTTATATCCTCTTGTTGGATTGTTCCCTTGATCATTATGTAATGCCCTTCTTTGTCTCTTTTTACAGTTTTTGTTTTAAAGTCTATTTTGTCTGATATGAGTACTGCTACCCCAGCTTTCTTTTCATTGCCATTTGCGTGGAGTATCTTTTTCCATCCCTTCACTTTCAGTTTGTGAGTATCTTTAGGTCCGAGGTGTGTCTCTTGTATGCAGCATATATATGGGTCTTGTTTTTTTATCCAGTCAGCCACCCTATGCTTTTTAATTGGAGCATTTAGTCTATTGACGTTTAAAGTAGCTATTGATAAGTATGTACTTACTGCCATTTTTTAATTTTTTTTTTTTCTCAGTGTTTTAGTAGTCCTTCTCTGTTCGTTACTTCTTCTATACAGAATTGATGGTCACTTTAGTTTGACCTCTGTCTGAAAGCTGTACTCTTTAACTCCCCTCCTCCCTCCTTTTATGTTTTTGATATCATATCTAACCTCTTTTTTGTGTATTTGTATCCATTACATTCTAATCATGGAAATAGATAATTTTTCCTGTTTTTGGTCTTCTCTTTTCCCCTTAAATCAGTCCCTTTAACATTTCTTGTAGCACTGGTTTCTTGGTGACAAACTCCTTTAATTTTTGCTTATCTGGGAAAATTTTGATCTCTCCTTCCATTTTGAATGACAACCTTGCTGGGTAGAGTATCCTTGGCTGTAAGTTTTTTCCTTTTAGCACTTTAAATGTATCATGCCATTCTCTTCTAGCCTGTAAGGTTTCTGCTGAGAAGTCAGCTGATAGCCTTATGGGGTTTCCTTTGTACGTAACTTGACATTCTCTTGCGGCTTTTAGGATTCTCTCTTTATCTTTAATTCTGGACATTTTGATTATGATGTGTCTTGGTGTGGGCCTCTTTGGGTTTATCTTGTTTGGGGCTCTCTGTGCATCCTGTACCTGGATGTCTGTTTCCTTCCTTAGGTTAGGGAAGTTTTGATCTATTATTTCTTGAAATAGATTCTCTGCCCCCTTGTCTCGCTCTTCTCCTTCCGGGACACATATAACACGTATGTTAGTGCTCTTGATGTTGTCCCAGAGGTCCCTTAGACTGTCCTCATTCTTTTTAATTCTTTTCTCTTTTACCTGTTCACCTTGGGTAATTTCTTCTAGTCTTTCTTCCAGCTCACAGATCTGTTCTTCTGTATCCTCTACTCTGCTTTTGAGTCCCTCTAATGAATTTTTCATTTCCAGTATTGTATTCGTCATTTCTGATTGGTTCTTTTTTATATCTTCCATTTCTTTATTGACATTCTCACTGAGTTCATCTATTCTTCTCCCCAGATCAGTGAGCATCCTTAACACTCTTAGTTTGAACTCTCTGTCAGGTAGGTTGCTCATTTTTGTTTCACTTAGTTCCTTTTCTGGGGTTTTGTCCTGTTCCCTTACTTGGAATGTATTCTTTTGCCTCCTCATTTTGCCTCTTTCCCTGTGCTTGTGTCTACATATTAGGTAGGTCAGCTACGTCTCCTGCTCTTGGATAGGTGACCTTATGTAAGTGATGCCTTAGGAGGCTTCCCGTGTGCTTCCCTCAGTTCTCAATGTTCCAGGGGTGGCCCCTATGTGGGCTACGTGTGTCCGACTATTGTGGCCTGTTAGCTCTCCCTATAGGCGCCCAGGGAGGCTGAGTTATGCTCCTGGCCAACTGTTTTTATGCTCAGCTGCTTGTAGTTGTTGTGGGCCCTTCAGTCTCTTTATCAAGTGTGGGGAGCACCAGCACAGTTGGCTGTAAGTTCTAATACCACATTTGTGTTGCAGTATTTCTTTTAAGTGAGTAGGCCCCCAGTGTGGCAGGTTGTTAGGCTCAGGGCCTTACAATTGCTGTAAGCCTCTAGCCTATTAGGTCTCTTGTCAGCTCTCTGAGGATTGCAGCTGGGTGGGGCTGGCCTCAGGCACAGGAGCACCCAATTGTTTCAGGCTTTGGAAGGTGGGGTAAACCTCCTATGTGGGTCTTTGAGAAGCACAAGTCTTCTGCAGCTGACAAGCCCTGTTGCCCACAGGTCCACACACACAGTCAACACAGTCCTGCCCCGTGTGTGTGCCCCGACCTCCCCAAGCGGACCCAGTCTCACCACGGCGGGAGCCCCACACTCTCCACCTGCTCCTTGTGCACACCCTGCCTGCTCAAGTCGGCTCAGTTGCCAGGCTGCAGAGAATCCAGTCACCAATCTATGCAGGCCCACACATTGCCTGAGGGCTTGTTGTTGGGTGGGGCCAGTCTCTACAGTGGGCTGCCTGCCCTGGCTGAGCTGGATTAAATCGGTGCTCTAGTGGGTGGAGCAGACCCTGGGCTAGCAGGCCTCAGGGAGAACTCCAATGGCGTCTGTGTCAGCACGCCCACACCAGGCCATAACAATGGCCGCCGCCAATGACCCAGTCCCTGGAGAGGTCTCACCCCTCACCGAGATGCACTCAGGGCCTATTAGGTGAGTCTCTTGTCACCAAAGCACTGTGCACCTTTCTTTCTGGTGACTTTAGGATGCTTTCTGGAATGGGTGAGTTTGTGCGCAGGCCCTTTAAGAGCCAGTTTTAGTTTCTTTGTGAACCGGGTTTTCTGGGGGTGCTCCCCAATGCTTTAGTAGCAGGCAAAGTCAGATATTATGCCGCTGGTGTCGATTGTGCTGGGTTCACAAAATGCCCACAGCGGGCGCGCTCCCGGCTCAGGGCCCCGCGTCTCCAGGGAGGCTGCGTACCTGGGAGCTGCTCCCAGCGGCCGTGAAGCTGGCGGCTTGTGAAGGCGGCGTTTTTCCTCTCCGGAAGGGAGTCTCTGCCTCTTCTACTTCAGTTAGGATTGTCCGTTGTTGCAGGAGTTCCTCTTATCCAGTTTTCAGTTCTGTCTCAGGGGTAATTTTTCCACGAGTAGTTGTAAATTGGCTGTGTCCACGGGAAGAGGTGAGTTCAGAGACTGCTTACGCCGCCATCTTGACTCCGCCTCTCTTTCATTTCTAACCTGTCTATTTAACCTAGATCTTCCCAAAAGTGTCTGTATAAATCACCTATTCATTGGATGATTTTCCACATTCGTTGTCATAAATATTTTATGATAAAGACATGTTTAGCAGAGAGATAAGAGTTGATACCAATCATAATGTAGTTTAAAGAAGACCAAGGAAGAAACAAAGAAATGTTTGTATTTGGCATTGTAGGTAATACATAGCCCAGGAATACTCCTTTGTTTCAAGTGAATTTGTGTAAAACTTTGTTATTTTCTCAAACCAGCTGAAAATAAAAGGCTTAATATAAAGACAACAAATCTTATAATCTTAATTTTCTCAGATCTATTTGACTATACAGTTCCTTTGTAATTCCTGATATACTGTTTTCTGATGCCTCTTTTTTCCTACTGTAATTTAATACCATATTACTGTGTTTATATTATATCTGATAAGTTCTTTAGATAAATAATACTTTCTTATAAGACTTTTAAGTAAATTCTTAATAAATGCATGTAACCTTTTAATTAAAATATGCTGGAACTCATTTATTTTAAATTTACTACACTTCAAGCCAAAAATTCTCTCTCAAAAAAAGTAAACTACCCCAGTTCTCTTGAAAGACTTAATAGCCTTGTGCTACTTAGAAGTCTTATATTCTATCATTAATTTCATACACTATATTACAGGACATTAATTGGTATATTATGAAGTATTATCATAAATAATTAAAACTAACTAGTAAAAATAAATGAGCAAAGTCTATTGTGTAATGGTGTTTTCTTCCTTCATTTTACTGCTTTTACCCTATTAATTCTAAAAATTCAATATTTTTCCATGGACCTCCCAGACATTAAAGAAAACTATTCAGATTCCATTGAATACTTAATTGTCTGATTTTAGCTTCTATTTCTTGCCACCTAAGCTCTTAATTTGTCCACTGTTCAGTTTTCTGGCTCCTTTAATGGCCCAGATATGGTAATTTCTAAAATTCTTCCATTGTTTATGGAAGTTTTGGAACATTATATAAATCACTGACTATATATTAAAAATATGTTTATAACAGAGTCTGCCAAGCAGTAAGTTCTCAACAAACATTTTCTGTTATAAATATCACTATTTCATTGAAAATAGTGACGCCAAAAGGAAAATAGCTTGTTCAAAAATGAAGCTGGAAGTTGACAGACAGATAAGATTCCAAGTCAGCTCTGATTCTTCTGAGTCCAGGTACTTTTAAGTAATTCACACATAGGGCCGGCCCCATGGCTTAGCGGTTAAGTGCACGCGCTCTGCTGCTGGTGGCCTGGGTTCAGATCCCGGGCACACACTGACTCACCACTTCTGCCGCCATGCTGAGGCCGCATCACACATACAGCAACTAGAAGGATGTGCAACTATGACACACCACTATCTACTGGGGCTTTGGGGGAAAATAAATAAGTAAAAAATTGTTAAGTAATTCACACATATTCACAATCAAGAGTGAATATAAATTGGTTCCAAACTTAGGCCAACCTAGATTTATGCTTTTATCTTTTATTTATGATTTTTCTATCAATAAATTATACAAATGAGAATCTAGCAATCACCTGAATGATTTGGTCATTGTCAATCTGTATCAGTCAAGATCCTATATACATGACTCTTCCATAAGTAGTCCAATTGATCCCACTGCTCTACTTTATATAATGTGTATTAACATTTCGGGGATCCTTTTTTATTTTTAGCTGCTAGAACTATCATATGCAAAGAAGATGCTCACATTTTCAGTAATCAGTTTATATGCTTGTTCAAAATAATGAACATCATTGTGTAGGTAGATATAGTGGTACATTCAAATTCCTATTTTCTCATTTCATTCAAATAAAGAGAATTCCTTCCATTGTACTCTACGAGCCACTCCATCTCAAAGATGCTCAGACTTGTTACATATGAGATAGTTACATAAGCTAGAACCCTGCTCTAGAAATCTCAATTGGTTTTTATTTATTTAAAGTAAAGTACATTTATGTCAGGTGTGGATCATCCATCAAACATACAATTTTAACATAAATATAACAAAAAAGCAATAATTGAAAAATAGTACCAAACACTTATTTCATGTCAATTATTTAAATGTTCTAAAACATGCAGTATAACATTTCTATGTACATGGAAACCTTAAGAATGAAGGTTCAGACTGACTTCTGGCACAGCACTCACATCAGTTTTAACCTGATTTCTTCTGTCTGGTGCAGCCCCGCTCCTGCTTCTCAGAAACAACCATTTTGTAGCCACCATCAAGTTATCTTTGCTACTAATATATACCTAATTTTCGTGGAATATTTGTTCCTCAGTCTCTTTAGAACACCCAAATACTATTTCAGTTTTATCCTATATAAACATCTGTGATTGTTCCATAAACTAGAGCGTTACTTTTGAAACTAGTTTTATATTTAAAGTTCTACTATAGTTGGATAAGTAGCAGCTGACTTCCCTGATGCAATTGCATACCTGCCTGCCTGCCTCGAATCCAAATGATGCAGTTACTTGGCTTAGCTTGGCAACACTGAGTGATAATTTAGTTTGTGGCTTGTTGTCAAAATAATGTGTCCATGTTAATTTACAAGTTATCTAATTTTGTTGTTGTTTTTGTTTCTAGCACTTTAGATGTATTAGTTTCTGTAGAATCACTTTTGACCCAATAAAAATGAATAATTTATGATGCTTTATATCCCAATCTATTTAAAATAATAGCAAACAGTGAACACTAATTTTGTGTCTGACTTCAACTTGGGTTGTCTAGTTGTCTTTTTACAATAACTCCATGAAATAGCTAATGCAGTTCTTTCCAATTTATAGATTAAACATCTGAGAAATAAGGAGGTTAAATAGCTCAACCAATGTCACACAGCTAGAAATGTTTGGAACTTAGATTGCTATGAGGCAGTCTAACTTCAGAGTCATCTCTCTTAACCATTTCATTATATGGCTGCAAGTAATCAAGTGGGTCCTGGCTACATCCAAAGATATGAAAGAAATAATATAATAAGTTTAACAATAAGGCTTTGTATTCTATCTAGGGGAGTTTAGTTTCATTGTAAAAAGTAGTCAATACTGTATAATTATCATAAGGCATGAACTACATGGGTCATGTAATAACAAAGATTCCATGAAAAAGCACTTATAAAAATAAAGTTTCATAAGAGAGCCTGGTGTTGAGTAAAATGCTGTTTTTTCAGTGGAGTCATGTTTTATTCCTTTCACTATACAATTGTTCATAGAGACATCAATGGTAACTTTATGAAGAAATGTTAGAGGCATTTCAGAAATGCTAAATATCATTAAAACCATTTTACTCCCATTAGGCGTGAGCTTATAGAAAGAGAAGGAAAACAAAGTTTACTTAGAGTTTATAAATGGAAAAAAATGTGCTGTATGAAACATTGAATAAGGAAAAGCTTCCACCTCGTGTTTATTTAAATGACTGTCTAACTTGATCAAGAAATATTTGTCTGAAAGTAAGCCGCCATCACCAAAAGTATCTCAAATCATTTTTAGCAGCCATTTACACTCCACCCTGGGCATTGAGCAGAAGCCAAGGAGAATGCTGCTCCTTTTCTTTTTTTCTTCTACTCAACATTCCATCCTGTCACTTAGGTATTATTAGAATTGTAGAAATTCAATACGTAGTACAGTTCCTCCCTTTCTATATTTTTAACCAACTGTTAAATAAGACATGGGAGACAGGCAAATGGTGATAAACAGTCGATCATCATTTTGATAATCTCATTGGGGAATAAAGCTTTATTCTGTGGCCAAAAGGGCTGGCTATCACTACCGATTCTCATGACTCGCCTCAAACTAGACCTAGGGAGAGCTCACCCAAACAAAAGCTTACGTCAGCAGAACTGAAACACGTAGCCGGGATTACTTCCTCATGGCAATCTAAAGTAAAGAAAAGAAAAAAATAGTGAATTTCCCAGAGGTTGGCTCTTTTTAATAGTTTAACTCCATCTAATTGGATGTCATTAGAGACCAAGGCCAAGATCATCCACACCCTCTTGTTCCCAACTACTGTATACTGTGAAAGCTGGACAGCGAAGAAGGCTGACCGGAAAAATATTGATTCATCTGAAATATGGTGTTGGAGGAGAGCTCTACAGCTACTCTGGACGGCCAGAAAGATGAACAAGTGGGTCCTACAGCAAATTAAGCCTGAACTGTCGCTGGAGGCAAAAATGATAAAACTGAGGCTGTCCTACTTCGGGCACATCATGAGAAGGCAGGATTCTTTGGAAAAGACAGCAATGCTGGGAAAAGTAGAAGGCAGGAGGAAAAGAGGAAGACCAAATATAAGATGAATTGACTCTATAAGGAAAGTTGAAGACAGGACATTGTGGACATCTCTCATTCATAGAGTCACCAGGAGTTGGAGATGACTTGACGGCACGTAACAACAATTGAATGTCAGCTAAAAATCATATCCTTCTACATGGGAAGAAAACGCAGAAAGGAAAAGGACATTCTCTTCCTAAAAAGTATAAGGCTTATACTCAACAAACAGAGTAGGAAGGAGTTGGTGCAATATTATTTCTGGTTGAGTCTGTTATGATAATAGAGGTGGGATCAAATTTTGTTGAATTAGTTGAATGGATAGAGACAAATGGCTAGATATCCGGCTAAACCTTTTTAAGTACATAAAGGTTACTGAAAACTAAATTATCCCTCATCTCATTAATTATTCAGAAAAGAGAAAGACTAGGTATTTAACATAGAACAAATAAGTGACTACACAACTGTCTAAATCTTGATGATCTTAATAAGTTTGAAATATTTGTTTGATCCTTCACCCATATTTTAACACAAAAACTCCTATGTTGTGAACTTGGAAATCGGCTATAATAATGAAATTTATTTTTATTATAATGGTACAAAATAAATATTTTTTCTTTTTAATTAAATTCTATCCTTTCATTATTTCAAAATATATTCAAATCATCTGGTTGTTCTGTAATAAAGATTTGTTTAGGAGTTAGGTGAATTGGCCAAAGTAGGTCATCCATTTTGGTAAGCAATTTTCTATCCGTGAGTTTAGTTCAGTATTATGCTATAACTAGAAGCTTCATTTATTATAAAGGTATTAATATATAAATTATTAAAAATTATAAAAAAGGTTATTATTATATGGAAAGACAGTCAGGAAAAAATACGTTTTAAAAAAGTGAAAAACTTCTTTGAAACTGATGAATGCTTGTAGACCATTTAACTAGAGTAGCATGGAGAAATGCTACCTAATGCACTCACTGGTACTAAGAATTTCAGTCATTCAATTCAATTTGGCAGACATTTTTAAGCATGGCTAGTAGTCAGACACTGGAAATTGAAAGAAGTGCTCTATAAGAAAGGTAAATATCTAGGGGGAGACAGAATAGCTGGAAAGAGGAACGATAAAAATCAGTGAAGACTTCAGGTTTCTGGCCTGAAGATTGAATGGATAGTCGCCCTAACTATAGACAATAACAAACAGAGAAGAACATACATGTTTGGAAGGGGGAAATAAAATGAGTTCAAGTCTGGAAATGGTGATCCCACTCTAGATATCCAGTTGGCAGATTTGATATTCTATATAGAGATCAAATCATAAATACTAGTTCTAGAGTAATCAACACGATAGAATAGCGAGAGAGAATGTGAATATCTAGGAATGAGAATGGAAAGACAGAATCTATGACCACTAACTTTTAGGAGAAAGCATTGAAAATGAATACTACTGAGAAAAAATGGTGAGAAAACCAAGGGGAAATGATGTCATGAAAGCCCAAAGAAGTAGTTTCAAGAGGAAAAGTCAAGGGCTTTAAGTTGAGACAGAGGTCAAATAAGAAAAGAATGGAAAAAAAATGTCTCTCACATTTATCAATTGTTTAATTATTGGCATTGACAGTTCAGATTTGAAATTATGGAAAGTCTCTGTGCTATGGTTACTCTCCAACACAAGACGTTAATCACTACTGTGGTTTTCTGTGGAAGTAAGCCCAGTTTGTTTCTGCATCCAAAATGGACAACAGAATGTTCTATATTGAAAATAAAACAGAAAACACTTTTCAATAATTTTGTAAAACTGATGGATTAGCGTTTAGAATAATGTGAAGTTTTTCTAATGGTGGCACTTCAGTGTAATCTTTGGAATAATGATTCAAATTATTCCATTTGTTCTGATTCTTCTTACCTGTCAAGTAGTCATGGTATCTGCTCTCCCTGTTTTCCAAGTGTATTGAGAGGATTTTTACAAATCATAATGCAACTAGAGTATAGCTTGTAAAGTACAACTAAAATAATTTGCAACCTCAGTGGGTAAAACCAGGAGTGATCATTTAAGGAGAGAGTAAAAGCATACACCAATTCTCTTTGAAAGGTGAAGACTGACAATTGACACGAGCAAAATGTCTGAAAACAGAATAATACACCGCATCCAAAGTACTCATTTACACAGCAGATAATAAATCTATGGAATTTGTTACCCTAGGAGATATTTTTGGCAGAAAATATGAGTAGGAACCATGTCCATTTTATGCACTGTCCACTTATTCTTTGGAGTTTTGCATAATGTCTGACACCTCGCCAGTGGATAATAAGTAGCCTAGGCCTCCATGTCATTCCTCATTCCCTGTATTCACATTCCCATAAAACTCTATTTGTTTATTTACCTAGCTCATACTTCTCCTAAATTTAAGAAACCATTCTACCATGCCTTCTTTAACCCAGGTCATTTTTCAGCAAAATATCCTATCTAGACTCAACCTCTTGCCTGAAGGTTTCTTTCACCTTATTACTCCAATTGAAACATGGCTCTTCTTTGAGAATGTGACTTTCTGTTCAGCTCTCTCCAGGAATGGATATTTTCTTTCTCACACATCTTATTCCCCTGGAGCTCATTGCCCGTTCTAGATGCTAGAATCTAGAATATTCTCTTTCTTTCCTAAAATGTCACAGCTTTGAATCTCATGTCATCAGACTATACCACCCATTACCCATTAGCGTAGAGACTAATCATCTGTTCTCACCTTGGCCTTTCCTCCTCATCTCTAGCTCACTCTCCCATCCTATAACACTATTTGTGCTATTCCCCCCATTCTTCCTCAGCCAGTCACTCTTATGGTCATCCCTTAGATCAGCAATTGCCCAATATATTAGGTAAGAGCTATATGTAGGTATTTACATTTAACTTAATTAAAATAAGTTAGTTATAGTAGCCATATATCAAGGGTTCAATAGCCACATTTGCTAGTGGTTATCATGGCTATATGAACATTCTCATCATCACATAAATTTTTGTTGGACAGAATTTCCCTAAACCTTCTTATTTCCAGTAACCATATCACCACCATATCCTCAAATTCACATGTCCAATTCTCCAGTTACTGGCTTATTTGTATCTTATCTCTTCTAGTGACATGACTTTTATGAAGTATAACTCATTGACCAAATCAAATATTTCATTATAACATATATCACATCCTCATTTCCTTGATGACCCATGATTCATCATTATAATCACACCCTCGTGAGCACCATCAAGTCACTTACTCTTCTCCAGTATGGTCAAACTCAGCAGGCAAAACTTCAAAGACAAATGAAGACTCCTAGAAGGACTTGTGCAGCTGAACATGGTTGGCTGGCAAACAAATTCAAGCTGAATGGCTTCACATTATAATCATCATTATTAACCTCGAGTGGATCCTCTGAGCTGCCTCGGAAGTCTATTATGTTTTCCAAATCCTTTCAGTCTGCCACTTCCTGAGATGATTATATTATAACTTTTCTCTCCCTTGTCTTCTCTCCTCTCCTGTTAATGTGCATGACTGTACATGTTTCCAGATGATGTCTCCCCTCTACTTATGCACTATTTCCTCTCATCCAGTCAAAGACATTGCTCAAGTTCTTCTCATTTTTCTCTCTCCAGAATAACAAATGTTCCCATCAGTATACAAAACTGAAAAAAAAAATTCTACCCTTCTAAAATAAACAAATAAAAAAACAAGCAACATATAAAGCCTTTTTTGACTTAATTTCTCTGTGCTCTTTTAAAACTTTGCACGCTTTGAAAATGTTAACACTTCCTGTCTTCAGTTTCCTCCCCTTTTATTCTTTCATGGGTGCAATCAATTCTGGCTACTAGCCCACTATTTCTAGAAACTGCTCTTCTCACACCTGCTCACTATGTTGCTAAATACAATGGCCAGTTTCTAATACTAAGGTTTCTTAGCCTATTAACGGTTTTTGACAGAGTTCAGCAATTGGAAGACTTGCAGTATTTGGATTCTGGATCGAAACGCTCTCCTGTTTCTCTTCCTGTTCTACTCATTTCTCCTTCTCCCTCTCCATTGATGGTTTCTCCTTATCCCCCAGTCGTCAAAACTTTGATTTGTTCCAGCAGTCAGTCCTTGAAACACCTCTCTTTTTTATTTTCATTAATTCCCTATTAGTTAACACATAGGTTAATGACTTTAAATATCATGCATATGATGACAAGTCTTATGTTTTACAGCCTCCTGGATCTCTTAATGAGTAATAGGCAATTCAAATTTAGCATGCTGAAAGGACCTCTTGATCTTCCTCCCTAATGCTGTTCCTCATATAAGTCTTCCCCATTTTGGCAGAAATTAACTCTAGTTAATTGGGCAGCATTTCCCTAATCCTTCTTATTCCCAGTAATCCTATTACCTCCATACCCTCAAATTCAAATGTCCAACTGTCCAGTTACTGACTTGTTTCTATCTTTTTTCTTCTAGTGACATGACTTTTATGACATGGAACTCGTAACCATGACATGTAACCAAATCAAGTATTTCATTGTAGCCCACATCGTGTCCTTATCTTCTTGTGGACAGTGACTTCCAGTTGCTCTGGCCGAATGGCTTGGTATCATCTTGATTCCTGCTTTCTTTATTTCTCTCACTGCTCACATTCAAAGTTAGTCAATCATGTTGGCTCTATTTTTGAAATATCCAGAATCACAACAATTCTGTTACCTCCATTGATACTATCGTGAGTAAAGCTACAAAAATATCTCAACTGCGCTATTGCAATAGCCTCTTAAGAAGTCGCCACTCTTAGTTCCCATCCTAGCCCCCCAATCTATAAATAGCACAGCAGTCAGAATGATCTTGCCGAACAGGTTATGTCACTCTGCTCCTTACCCTTGAGTAGATTCTTTTGCATACACTTGTAAGGACCTATACAACCCTCAAATTCTTGTTGCTGTTGACTCTTTATCTTCATCTTCTGCTACTCTTTCCCTTCATGCTCCTTTCTCCAGCAATGCTGACCTACTTGCTGTTGTGTGAACATACCAGGAATATCTCTGCTTTAGAGGTTTTGAACCTGCTGTATCTCTGCCTAGAATACCATTCCCCCAGATATCCCCATGGATTTCTGCCTCATCTCCCTCCACTTTGCTCAAATGTCATCTTATCAGGAGGT